>NC_136371.1:2812500-4027500 GCF_037039965.1 Doryrhamphus excisus | reverse complement strand
GACCATCTCTGTGTGGAGTTTGCATCTTCTCCAGGTACTCCGGTTTCCTCCCACATTCCAAAAACATGCTAGGTTAATTGGCGACTCCAAATTGTCCATAGGTATGAATGTGAGTGTGAATGGTTGTTTGACTTCCTTTATTGTCATTGCACAATAACACAGCAGTGAAATTGCTAACAAAATGTCGTTGCCTGGCTCCCATATAATACCAGAGACAAAAGAAGATTAATAATAATAATGTGGGCTGCACGGCGGTCGAGTGGTTAGCACGCAGACCTCACAGCTAGGAGACAAGGGTTCAATTCCACCCTCGGCCATCTCTGTGTGGAGTTTACATGTTCTCCCCGTGCATGCGTGGGTTTTCTGCGGGTACTCCGGTTTCCTCCCACATTCCAAAAACATGCTAGGTTAATTGGCGACTCCAAATTGTCCATAGGTATGAATGTGAGTGTGAATGGTTGTTTGTCTATATGTGCACTGCGATTGGCTGGCGACCAGTCCAGGGTGTACCCCGCCTCACACCCGAAGACAGCTGGGATAGTCTCCAGCACCCCCTGGTAGAAAATGAATGAATGAATGAATGAATGAACTATAGTATCCTGGAAGACTGTTTTAGGAGGGATAAAGTGCCATATTTGCTCACTAAAGTCACCTGTAAGCCCCATAGGGTGCTCAAGTAGCCTATAAAATGCCTCCTAAGGGTTGTACCACCTTTAAATTGTTCTGAGCAAAAGCGTATGTACATAAAGCCATGTTTTCCAATGCCTCCTCCGAAACCGCTGAGCCATAATGGTAGGGAAAAAACATACAGTAAAGTAAATGTGGGCAGAGTCTTCGGGCTTTGTTTCTGCTTGTGTTTATCAGGCATCCACAGATCCCTTCCAGTGTGGGCGTCGAGGGTAATGGATTAGGCTCCTGCTGCCAGTGATATCATGGTTGAGAAAGAAGAAGTGGGTATTTTGGAGTTTCTTTGTCTCTGTGTGAGGCCTTTGCATTTTACTGGCGAGTTACTGTCACTGATATGCCCCCTGGCACGGCGGCCCACTGCGAGCATAATTTAGTGCACCGACAGTGGCAGACCTGTGGGTGTGCAAGAATGGTGGGGATTTAGCGCTGACTGCTGGAATATGGGAAGACAAATTTGGAAAAATGCTGCAAAAAAAAAACAAAAAAAAACACGGATGTACAAGTTTCCCTGTGACCCTGAACTGCAGTCCTGTGAACACATCTGAAACTTAACTTGAATACGTTTTCAGATGAGTTTTTTTTATCACAAGCAGAAATTTTATTTAGATCCCCAACGATTTCCACTGCTTTACCTGAACGTATGTGCTGTCACCGACACTCACTGACAACATCCCGGAAACATCAATTTCAAATCCTTACAGAAAGAAATCAAATGCAAAGATGGAAAAATAATTAAACGATAATGAGATGCTCACTGACATCTTGTTCCTACTGTCTAAATCCCTGTCATACATTCAGTGTTTCACTTTCTGCCGCTTCATCAAATGTGATGCAAATGCTTTCTGAGGCTGCTATGGCGGGAATAATGTAATTTCTCATCAGTATTTTTGAGAAGTGCCACTGCACCTCCAGGCACACGGTATGTTTGGAGAGCACTGAACATAACAATTTATCACGCAGCACAAAGAGATAGACAAACCATTCATAGTGACATTCATACCTATGGACTTTCAGCAGCAATCAATCCAACAACAGAGCATGATTTTCACCGACTGGTGACAAAGGAGGGGGGTCAGAAAGACATACTGTACATAAAAACCAGCTGCAGTCAAGTCCTGTCAAAGATTTAAACACAAAACGGGAAATTATATATTAGTATATATTTGTATATTTGTATTGTATATTATATCCATTGGCTTCAGACTTCAGATAGTCATTGACTTCAAATAGTTTCATTGCTTACTAAGTTGTATCCCCAAGAACCAGATTTCGCCGCCCTTGACCGCCACCCAACACAGAATGCACCGGACCCTTATATATATGTAGGTGGTGGGTCTACGAGGCGGAGATCCCGTGTGGCTTCTTTGGGCTGGGCGAAGGCCCGACCACCAGGCGCTCGCCTGTGAGCCCCTCCCCAGGGTGAGGCCTCGATGTCCCACATGCGGGCGAGGTACGGTTCCTCCTCTTGGTTTTATTCATAAGTTTTAGAAGTTTATTCATATTCATTATTCCCGGATGCCTCCCTGGTGAGGTGTTCTGGGCATGCCCAGTCGGGAAAAGGGCACACTGGAGGAATTGTGTCTCACAGCTGGCCTGGGAACGCCTTAGTGTCTTCCCGATAAAACTGGAGGAGGTGGCCGGGAACCGGGAAGTCTGGGCTTCCCTACTGAGACTGCTGCCCCCGTGACCCGGACCCGGATAAGCGGAGGAAAATGGATGGATTGATGGATGGACGAAGTTGTATTTATTTACAACTAGGCCTATGTCTAGTCTAAAGCTGATATTATTATGATTATTTTAGGTATGATTTCAAAATAATGGCGATCAGTAAAGCGAAGTTACCAAACAACTGTCAAGCATCGAAGAAATATGATATCACCGAGTTAGTTTGACATACTAAACAGGAAGACTGATGTGTGTGATCGATTGTGGACTACTGTAGTATTTCACTGGTATTGAAAACATATTTTAAAAAGATAAATTCTGTCTTTTCTTGTCTTTGACACTTCATTCATCATCATGAGAGATCAACACTGACCATAAATGTATCTATGTATCAGACTTGTAAGGACACATGACAATCGGTACATGAACCAGAACCAAGCATATGGGGAGCTACCATTAACAATGAGCTCATTAACAGAACCAGGCGGCGGCTCACTGCTTGATAATTGACTGGGATCCTAATTGAATGAAGTGAAGTAGGAAATCACTACTGGCATTAACTTAAACAGTCGCCGTGTGACCGCATGCTCAAAAGTCACAGAACGAAGCTAAGCATGCATAAAATGGTGTTTGATGATTCAGCTGGTTGATAGTAATCCAGTTCAGGATCATCAGTAGTGTGGCCCTTGAGGTCTGACGGCAACCCCTAACCAAACTGGGGCGTTTCACCTTTTATTCCATGACTGTATTTTCCTACATGCAAGTGATTACTTATACCCATTACGTATACAATATTGGTATATTTATTCAGTATGGTGTACTGTTACTGTGTAAATTGCAATTCTGTTGCAATGGCAATGGACTAAAATGGATAAGCAACAAACATTCTATGTCAAATGTATGGTTTGAGGGAGGCCTGAAGGAGGGACGTAGTTTCTCAAGCACACATAATTCTGTCTGAACAAAACCAGGTAGGAAGACACCTCTGACGTCCGGGACGGCTTGCCTAGCGGCGGTGGCGTGACCTGTCTATGTGCTTGGCGAGTTTAGGACTGGAGTTAGGCAACCGCAGGTCGTGTGCGCCATTACTTACCCTGCGATCCATCTGGTGCTACCAGGTACACAGAGCCATGTCCACGAAGGTGAGACTTATTTATGTCTTCCATCCATTTTCTGTACTGCGAATCCTCACGAGGGTCGCTGGTATGCATGAGCCTGTTCCTGCTGTCTTCAGGCGAGAGGCGGGGTACACCCTGGACTGGTCGCCAGCCAATCACAGGGCACATATAGACAAACAACCATTCACACTCACATTTTGGAGTCACCAATTAACGCATTGGGAGAACATGCAAAATCCACACAGAGATGCCGCGAGCGGGGAATCGAACACTGGTCTCCTAGCTGTGTGTCCTGCGCTCTAATCACTCTCAACCATGCAGTGTATTTATGTCTTAAAATGGCTTAATTACTTTTATTATGTCTACTAAATTGGGTCATGTGAGTGTAAAAGTGACTATAGGGGTGCTAGTTAATGTCTAGATGGCTTTAATAATGTTAAAGTGTCAGGCCTGGAACCAATTAACCACAATAAATGAGGCATAACTGCATCATATCACATCTACATTGGATTGGTTTGAGCCTTTTTTTTTCAAATACAGTATTAAAAGTACCAAATACCATGCCCCCCTTGCAAGTATGCGACCCCCAGTGGAAAATGTTTGGCATCCCTGTGTGAAGTAACACACGTGAACATAAGCGGAAAAACAGGGCGAGGAAGCGAAGATGATAAAAAGCACGAGAGAAAAGACTAAAGACAAAATTTTTTTTTTAATAATTTAGTATGCCACTTCAAACAGAAAACTTACACAAAAAGTTAATGGTGCACTGGAGAAAACTTCCTCAAATTAAATGTGATTTCATCAGTGTTTACACACCTGGGGCAAAGAAAGCCTTTAACAAAATGAGACGTGAGCAAGCATACTGAACCATTTTTTTCTCGTGAAATCATGCAGAATAGAATAAATGGATGTCATTCTGAAGTGGGGAGATTTGTCTGTCGGAATGATTAATTTACTTTGCTGTTGGAGGGCACGTTTGGAGACGATATTAATCAAAGTGTCTTTCATGAGTAGAGATGAGATGACATGTCAGCGCAAAAAAGGTACATAAGAAAAATCTGCAAAGATGGTCAAAACAATGACTTGTTTTGAATGTAGACGAAGAAGAAAACGTGGGTCTCGCCAGATACGGGAGGGATTTATGTTCACTGCCCTCTAGCACAAATATCAACATAACTAATGTTTGCTTTTCTCTCCTCCCCTGTGCACTATTTATTTGCAGGAGAAAGTAAATCTTGTTGTTTCAATCAATTAATCACACAAAGCCACCACAGTTTACTAAAAAAAAAAAAAAAAAAACAATAGACACATGCAGGTAATGGGAATTGTGTACAGATCCGTATAACATGAGGCTGTGCATTATCATGTTGTGACATGAGGTTACGGTCGTGGATCAATGGATCTCACTACAGTATCTCAAATCACCATCAATAAAATGCACTTGTGTTTGTCCATACCATAATAGTCCAGCCAGCACACAATCATCACTATTCTCTTTATATTGTCTCATGTAAACCTCCAGCTAATGTGCACACACATCATTAGCAAGAATATTTTGTCAAACATCAGCAGCAAAGGCAGCTGCAAACAAGCACTGATAAAGTGTTTGCATTCCGGAACACCTTGACACCAGGAAACGTCGTGGATTTAAAACATGCCACAAATAATTAATGTTGGCGAGCAAAGCGTGCAGACGGTTTGTCAAGTTCTCAGTGAAAGAGACACACGGCTAAAATAGAACTCTTGGAATTGCAAGCATGTTTCACGTGTGTGTTTTTATATGGCCATGCTGGAATTGTGTATCACGTTTAACTGAAGTCATCCGTCTGTGGTAGGTGGTAGTTTTTTTTTTTTTGCACGAATCTTGGATGATGCTGACTCCAGCACATTCTTCAGCCGCTGGCATTTTATTAGCTGTGGTGACTGGACAGTGAACTACTGCTGTATACCACTCTAATTTATAGAGTTACAGTAAAGTCTCGTTATATCGATATTCTCGGGAGTCGGAAAAAATACCGATATAACCGGACTATCCATATATCCGATCCTGCGCCGAACTGCATTAAAAGTGTGCAATAATGCACTCGACAGCTTAAATCAATCTTTGCTTAAGGATTTCAATACCAAAAATGCCTGTATAGAATCTATACACACGAGAGAAACCACGAACGCAGTTGGTTCTTCTGTTGCAGGCATGTGTTTGGCCAGCTATGTGGGGCGGGTTGAGCATGACCTGTGAACCAGGAAGTGCGGGAATCGATGTGTGGGCTGCGCTCTGGTGGTGGAAGTGTGAAAAATAAAGTTGACTGGAAGCAGCCGTTCGCCGTGTTCTTTTTTGGTATTGAAATCCTTAAGCAAAGATTGATTTAAGCTGCTTTTGTATCGATATAAGCAGACCAAATTGGCTGGCAGGAGATGAAAAGGGCATCGTAGTAACCGGATTATCATAATAACCGGGTATCATACTAACGGAACTAACGGATTATATCATAAAAGACTAGAAATTTCCCGGGAAATGAAAATAGTATCGTAATAAGTAGTAATTCGTTATAACCGATATCGATATAACGAGACTTTACTGTACTATATAAAAGATGCTTTTCAGAAGGTCACTTAAACGTGGGTCAATATGACAGCAAGCTAATGAATTGGCATTAGGACAACAACGTTAAGTTACTATGAAATTTACCACAATTGTCAGGAACATTATATGTGTGTATACGATACTATGCCCCGCCCCTGCTTTTACTCATGTTTTAACTGTGTATTTACCAATGAATGTTGTATTTTGGTGTGTCTTCTATTCTGTTTACTTGCTTTATTCAACTCCATTCTTCTGTAAAGTGTCTTTGAGTATTTTGAAAAGCGCTATACAAATAAAATGTATTATTATTATTATTATTATTATTACGATGATCATCCTCATTCATACGTACATATGTCCTTTCAAACACCCAACCTGGAGGGTGAGCATCTGATGCAGGCTTTATTCAACATTTCTCCAGTTATCCCATCTAACTCATTAACCACGTTTACATGAGGAGTTTTTCTCTTTCCGAATGGAATATTTCCGAATGACTTTTCCGAAAGCAATGGTATACATGGAAAGGAATATTCCAATCGTGTGTCTACATGCGCCGCTATAATCAACCATGTGCAGTAACGCGTAAACACCAACATCACGTGATACCGACTTCCTCGAGTTTTTCTTTCACTTGTTGGAATAACTCCATATTGCCATTTTTCGTTCGTCCAGACTTACGAAAACAAACTTTCCATAGCAGTCCAGTGCCGATTGCTCGCCTCCATCTTTTTAAATCGTGACGTTTACGTCATATCTCAGCATTCGCTGAAAGAACGCACCTGGGAACAGGAAAAGATAAAGTTCAATCTTGCTAATATTTTATAATTAAGCTCGGCACATGTTTTATATAGTTATGTATTTTCTTTTTTAATAAAACCGGACTTGTGAATGGCGTATAGAAGGCTTTAGATTCTGTTCCACAGATGGCGGTAATGCACACGAAAGCTGCTTTGCCAACCGCCAATAAACAACAGAAGTGTCACGGTTCGGCTTGAGAGCTTTAAGGTTCGACCCCAGGATGCAGAGAGCAGGACCAATAGCAGGTAAATAATGTTTATTGCGTGCGATAATTGCAGCAGCAGCAGGGAAAAAGCAACTCAGGTAGCTGACGGACAAACAACAATGATCCCACGCAGTTAGAGGCACACACCTGAACTAAATAGACAGCACAAATTAGAGACAGGTGTGGGACATAACGACAACCAAGGCAGACACGGGGAAAACAGGAAGTCCAATACAAAATAAGAGTGTCCAAAAAGGAAACCAAAGCCCAGACAGGGAACATAGACAAACTGTCAGACAGGAACCCACACAGGGCGTGACAAGAAAAAGAAAAACACCACGAAGAAGAACGCACCCTGACAACTTTTCCGATCAATCGGATTGTGGAAATGAATATTCCACCCCTGTGAATCTGATTATATATTCATATTTGAATTGGCACTTTTCTTTCGGAATGAGGTATATACAAAGGTTACATTCTTTCCGTTTGAGCAAATAACCGGAATGGAATTGGAATATTTGGGTCCAAGTAAACGTGGCTATTGACTATTTGCCAGCTATTTGCAGAGACGAGAGCTCCATAATTTTACTGTTCAGCAGTGCTGATAAAAAAAAGAAAAGAAAATGCTGATGTTTGTGTATTGTACTCCTCTAGTATATAGTCTTCAGTATAGATTTTCAGTATGCAAAAGACATCCTGGGTACATTATGTAATTGGACAAGGATATACGTATACCTCACGAGTCACTATCATCTACCACAGGGGTGGGCAAACTTTTTGACTCGCGGACTCGCCGCATTGATATGACAAAATTTACGGGGGGGGGGCAGACTATATATTTTACACGTAACAGTCCACCTGGTATTATTGTATCTGTAAAATTGTCATGCAATCTGCTATTATTATTTATTATTTTATATTTATATTTAAATATTTTAAAAATAATAAAATATTATAATAATTACAATAAAATTAAAATAATAATTATTATTATATTATTATGTAAAATATGCAAATATAACAATAATATTACATATAATTAATATAATAATTAGCATTAATATAATAATTATAATAATCATAATAGTTCTAATAATATTATAATAATCTAATAATAATAATAATTATTATTATTATTATTATTATTATGTGCTTGTGTCCCTTTTTTCAGGAGCACTTTGTAAACAACAGACCATGTCAAAAAACGAAATTGATAAAACCATCAAAAGGTTGGCTCAGGCCATGATGCCAGGTTGTATGTTGAGTTTAAATGAAATACTTTGGAAAGATTGGGCGGGCCGTATTCAAACACTTGGCGGGCCGGATGTGGCCCCCGGGCCGTAGTTTGCCCACCCCTGATCTACCATCATCTACCATACGCACGTCGTGGTGATGGGCCATTTTAAGCTGTGAATTGTAGCAGTCCAAGCTGCCATATGAAAAAGGAAAACAGTGTATTACCGATGGTGCGGTCAACGCACCATCATTCTTTAATGACATTTGTTATTTCCGCTATGGCTTTGCCGACTGGGATATTAATCATTGATTATATTAATAACTTGTTGATGGAGTACCTGTTACTTTGCCAGTGGTAAATGTATCTAATAGTTACAGTTGCAGTGAGAACCTGAAAGTTTATTCTGCAGCTGTTACTTTTCAAGAAGTGTTCATTGGTGTTATTTGTTCAAGCTCAAGAGTGGTGAATTTTTAAGTTGC
Organism: Doryrhamphus excisus; assembly: GCF_037039965.1. Classification (NCBI taxonomy): domain Eukaryota; kingdom Metazoa; phylum Chordata; class Actinopteri; order Syngnathiformes; family Syngnathidae; genus Doryrhamphus; species Doryrhamphus excisus. The sequence continues at coordinate 4,018,727 of NC_136371.1, read as the reverse complement.
GGACACAATGCATGTGTTAGAATACCGATGTCTGACCTGAATGCCAAATAGCGTTCCTGATCGCAAAGGTGCAGCCAGGTCCAATTTTCACTGACCTTTCTGGATAATGAGGCATGTTGGACCACAGGACAGCATAGACTTGATAGGCTTTTGCATGCAATACAAGTGAAATAATCTATGGGGAAAAATAATGAAAGACTGGAATATTATAATAGAATATTCTATATGTAATATAAAATATTACACTTATATGCTTGTTTTGTGTCGGTTATGTGAATCATTTCCTCCAAGTGCCTTATTTCCTCAGAAGTAGACTAAGAATGATCCAAAAGTCAAACCCACAGTAAGCTAGAGGGGGCCGGGACGAATGCCCGAGTGTGAGTACACCCTATCCGACTGTGGTGATTAGTTAAATACACAAACATTTGAAAAAAATTTCAACACAACTTTCTTAAATTTTTCTTTTAGGATATTTAGAGTTGGACCGCCTGAAAGGATTCGTCACAACAACCGGGGTTCCACTGCATCTTAACTTACTTGGCACCGCAAATGATTCCTTCCCTTCCATTGCCATTCAGTCGTTAACTTAGCTGTTAAATGTACATTACAAGACTTATGAAAAAGTACAGTATTGTACGTCATCACATTGACAGGATTGTACACTGATTATTGGGGATGACCCGGATACTCGTCTATTACGGATCATTCATTTTTGCCGGATTCGAGTATGAAACGAGTACATTTCGTCATTATCTGTATTTGTGTTTAAAGAAAATGCTTATTATGTATTCACTCTTCAAGCTCTGTGATTGGCCAGTCGCCTCTGCCCGAGACACGCTGCAGCCACAGAGGAGCTCAGCCGTGCTTCATTTATATTTAATATTTTATATATTTTATAATAACGGCGGTCTAGTGGTTAGCGCGCAGACCTCACAGCTAGGAGACCAGGGTTCAATTCCCACCCTCGGCCATCTCTGTGTGGAGTTTGCATGTTCTCCCCCGTGCATGCGTGGGTTTTCTCCGGGTACTCCGGTTTCCTCCCACATTCCAAAAACATGCTAGGTTAATTGGCCACTCCAAATTGTCCATAGGTATGAATGTGAGTGTGAATGGTTGTTTGACTTCCTTTATTGTCATTGCACAATAACACAGCAGTGAAATTGCCAACAAAATGTCGTTGCCTGGCTCCCATATAATACCAGAGACAAAAGAAGATTAATAATAATAATGTGGGCTGCACGGCGGTTGAGTGGTTAGCACACAGACCTCACAGCTAGCAATAGAGTGTGAATGGTTGTTTGACTTCCTTTATTGTCATTGCACAATAACACAGCAGTGAAATTGCCAACAAAATGTCGTTGCCTGGCTCCCATATAATACCAGATAATACCAGATAGCGCGCAGACCTCACAGCTAGGAGATCAGGGTTCAATTCCCACCCTCGGCCATCTCTGTGTGGAGTTTGCATGTTCTCCCCCGTGCATGCGTGGGTTTTCTCCGGGTACTCCGGTTTCCTCCCACATTCCAAAAACATGCTAGGTTAATTGGCCACTCCAAATTGTCCATAGGTATGAATGTGAGTGTGAATGGTTGTTTGTCTATATGTGCCCTGTGATTGGCTGGCGACCAGTTCAGGGTGTACCCCGCCTCTTGCCCGAAGACAGCTGGGATAGGCTCCAGCACCCCCCGCCACCCTTGTGAGGAAAAAGCGGTAGAAAATGAATGAATATTTTATAATATATTTTATATTTAAAGTTACAAGCTCAAATAAAATAGTTCTGTAACACACTGTGCAGACCTGCATTGATTGGCCACAACATTAGGTACACAAGGGTGGCATCAAGCATTCTTGATTTATGGCTGGCATAAAATATTACTCCCTTCTCAATATGTTGGATGTATGCACCTTATATTATAATAATATTATATTACAATATAATATAATTTTATATAATATTACATGGTGTTTTTAACAGGGCAGCGGGCACGATCGTGCATCAGTCACAGTGTTTTTTTTGTCTGCTTGTTTCGGGCGGTGGCTGGTGATACAAAGTCAGTTGGAAAACTGCTTGTACTACTGAACACGGTGCTTTTGAGAATAATACAGTCAACAGGTAACTTATTGTTTTTAGTGTATTTTATATCTGATTTAATACACGGGTCAAAACCGACCCGTTAACATCAGAGGTGATACCAGAAAGAGTTAAGACACAAGAGTTAATCGCACTTGACATTCCTAATCCAGATCAAATGATGGCTCTGTATACTTGCAAAGTATCCCACATGAGTGTCTCCTGGCTGCGGGAACTTAGCACAAATCTACTGGAAATTCAGGCGCCACAGTTCTTGTTTCTTCCCTGAGTTGTATTACTGGTAAAAAAAAAAAAAAATGAAATAATGACAACTGTCTGCAGCTGCCATGGTCAAGAAGTGAAAATGGTCATTTCTGCTCAAGCACCACTGTTTGTGTCACTCAAGTTTGTTGTTAAACTGAATGTTAGACTCCAGTTCCACAGTGATACCCGAGTGAGAGAAAACACGACGCCGGTGTAAGTGTCTAGCCTTTTTGTTTAAACGTTAGCCTCACTTGTTCTCCTCCATCTCTAATGGCTCCAAAACAACCAATGGGAAGTGGTGCAATACTCAAAGCCAGAAAGGATCTGCTTAATCATTTAGGAGAAAAGAAGAGTACTTTCTTGTTGGTAAGGATGATAATGAAGCGCAGAACCCTCTTGCAGTTTTTCCTTCCTGAGAGCGTCTAATGAGGAAGGTGGCCTAGTTTAACAAAGTGACTAGCTTTTGCTGCACGCACAGTAAAATCCAGACAAGACAAATATAGATAACATAATTAAATCCAACAATGAGAAAATAAAATAGGAGAAGCTAAAAACTGGCAAACTGGTAAAAATTGATGTGGAGCAGCAAAGCCCTGGAGGTAATATGGATGTACAGTAAAGATGGATTCTGGGTGGTGATTGTTATTTTTGTGGTTTTTATTTTCCTGTGCTCCAAGGGATCCAAATGTGAGTTTGACAGGAGATTTTAATTAAGGTTTGCTAGAGGTTGCTTCATTCTTCTATTTCATCTTTTTTTTTTTTTAAATACATGAGCTCACTATTTAAATCAGGCAATTTCAAACAAAGGCTTGTATTTCCTGTGAAATACAATGTTGATGAAGTGGGACAGCTTCTTCTTGAAATAGGACTCTTCTGGTTGTCCTTGTAAACTGACAGTGTCAGGTGATGCATCAACTCACTCGAGACATGCTTGCACCATGACATCACACCAAAGTTGAATGGTGGTCCCCACTTTGGTGATAAGCTAATCAAATCCATTTCCCAAGCAGTCCGGAGGGGAATGTGATGGCAATCTGTGAGAAGAGAGTCTCTGCTTAGACGTGATCAAAGCATCCAGACTAGCTTGCTGGCGGGCAGTAGAAGAGCTGCACCAAACTTGAAAAAATACTTACCAATCATTACCGGTTAGATGAAGGCTCCAAAACCCCTAATGGACTTGTTTTTTTTTTTTTTTTTTTTTCAAAAGGAGTGTGCTATCATCACACACTGCACAGTGTTGTTGTGCACGTGGCCTCCAATCTGCAGCCATGGGATGCAAGACAGATGGATGTCGACAAAGAGGTTGACAGATTTAGAGCACATACTGTATTTACAATCTGATGCAATCACAGGTAATATATAGCCATCGTTGTACACCTGCCGCATTCCCTTCATAATATCCAGCATGAAAGCACCATTTTTTGCTATATTTTTGCTATGCAAGACTAAAGCTGTGGTGCAATTTGGTTGGATCAGTGTGGGAGCGAAGGTAATGCGAAGGACGCCTGATGGGATCTGTAAAGATTGGAAAAGTTGTAAACTTCACCGGGTCTTGATAGATGGCTTGGAATACTGATGCAGGGTAATATTTTGGGAGGGGAAATCAAATTTTCTGTAGGTAAGCTCGGGGGAGAACTAAACTCGATCATGAATGTAATCAAACATGCTATCGCTCTTGGTAGTCTGAGAGGGAACCCCTCACTACTTCATCAGCCCATAAACTAACATACAATAGTAGTACCGTGCTTAAGGTCACTGAGGGATTGGCTTAAAAGCATCTTCATGCTGATAAGCAATGGGAAGCAGATAAAGTTCATAGGTCAATTGCAAATACAATAAAGTAACGTCTGTTCTTAACAAGTTTATTGCTATAAAGCTCATTGGGGGAAACTGGGAGACAACAACACAGTAAAGGATGCCTTGTCTTGGAATGTCTTGTGAATACCGAACACTATGGTTGTACTGTGTCTTCAGGGAAAAAAAAAATACAGGAGCATAGTATCCACTTGCAAGACAACTACTGCATTCATTTCTTTGGTCTTGGAATAATGATACCAAGGTAGTACTATGTGGGGATTAGCCTTCAAGACAACTGCTGTTGTTTAAGAATCCACTTTATGGAATGAAATACAACAGTAGCATAATATTTCCGAAGCCATCTTTGCAATCATTTACAATCTACACATATTTTTTTTCATGTTTTTGTGCATTATGACGCCAGAAAATAAGTTCATCTGAGCTGGCTAACAATGCAAGTCATTGGGACACACACACGCACACACAAAAAAAATTTATTATATTAGAAAGGCAGGAAGTGAACAAATGTAACAGTTACTGATTGTAAAAGTACCAGATGGAGGGGTAGGATTTAATAAGCTTTGCTTCTTCCTACTCCTTTTGGACATGTGGAACTGGGAACTGATTATGTGATGCATTCAATTTTAATCTGATGCATGTTCAAATGAAATAAAACCATTACCATTACCATTACCATTACCATTACCATTCTATTACCATTACCATTGCCATTGCCATTACCATTACCATTACCATTACCATTACCATTACCATTACTGTTACCACATTGGATGGGGGGCATTTTGTGTAAGGGGACCGATACGCATTGCTGCTTAACTCATGCATGCAGTATCAAGTCACTCCAAGGCTCTGGTAATGGTAATGGTAATGGTTTTATTTCATTTGAACATACATCCGATTACAATTGAATGCATCACATAATCACTTCACAGTTCCACATGTCCAAAAGGAGTAGGAAGAAGCAAAGCTTATTAAGTCTTACCCCTCTATCTGGTACTTTTACAATCAGTACCAGCAATCAATTCGCTCTGTCACGAATTAGAGAGTAAAATTATTCACCTATTCTCCCCTGTGATTGGCTGGCGACCAGTCCAGGGTGTATCCCACCACCATACCCCATAGTAAGGATAAGGATAAGCAGCATAGAAAAAGAATGGATGGATTTTGCCTTTCAGTTACAACTCATCTTGAGGGGTACCTGTGCATTATTATTATTACTGTATTATTATTATAGTAAGTAGCCATGTACAGGTCAAAGCAGTACAATGAAAAGCCTATAAAGTTTTAGAAAAGTACTAGGGTTTGTTTGGGGACCATTATTGATAAGGCAAGGCTGTGACTTTGGCCCGATTGATTTTGGTTTGAGGGAAAGGTCATATTTAATGACTTACAAGTGATTCAAGCCAGCCGGGGCTTAGGTACACATCTGTGAGAACATGGTTAAATCAACGTGAAGCAAGTGTCGGCTTTATCTTATTTGTTTTTTTTCCCCCTTCAGGACAGACCTGATCAAAATCTTAAGACCAGTTGAAAAAAATTGCTAGGGTATGCATTTTGCACATTTGGACCTTAATGAGGTTTTATATTAATATACTATTTGAAGGTGCGGTGATTGTTGATGGTTCTGGGATGTTATTGCGCTTCGCAACATTCGTGGATTTGCAGTTTGTGTGGTTCGGTGCAATGCGGAACCCTTTTTTATCTCTCCGGTTGCAGCCGGACTGTTATACGGAGACACTTCCTGGGTTGCGTCAGATGCAATTTGCAAGCGAGTGCCACGCTCTGCTGTCCTGCCTGTATTCCAATTCAAAAAATTATTCGAAAAACAATTAAAAAATGATCTGCCTTACGGTGCCCACGCTTGGGATCCGTAACACCTGCAAAGAACTGGCACTATTTTAGGCAGAACTCTAGTAATCTAAAATAAGAAATACTCTGTTTGAAGGCTCCAATTCAAAGTGCCGTAGGTTCAGTATTGAATTAGAAATGAACACAAGAGCTTCCAACAAAAGACCATTGACAGATGCCTTTGTGATGAACACGTCCACTTAAGTGGATCAAGGTAGCTGTTCAATATTTGCAATATCAGTACAATTCCAAGGCCTTACATTAACTTAATCTATGTTCACGTCTGAACTTGCAAATGATGCGCATACAAATAAATTGTTCAAACCGCGAGGCTTTCCAAGTCCACGAAAAATTCCACCGCTCAGCTAAAAACGTGAGTAAAAAGAAGCGAGTGATGCACAAACAAGGAAAAGGGATGAGCGAGGATTGGCCTAACACAACCCCCCACCCCCACTTGCAAGACAGTTCATTAAAGACCTCTCACAGGCAATGTAGCACAATGTCTTCAGTCACACGGAATATATAAGATGATGCAGGTCAAGGGGTCAACCTCCAATAGAAGTTCCCTGATAAACGCTGAGGCAGGAGCATTGAGCGAACACGCACACACTAAACATCTCGGGGGTTATCAAAGTCACAAGTGGTATTACATTTATCTGGAGACTGTGTTATCTCCACTGGAAAACATTTGGTCCGCCATCTTGTTCTGTCTCTCATGTGTTACCTCACTTGAAGGAAAGGAAAGGACTGGTGTGGAATATTTAAAAAGCATCAAGTCTGCGGATTCTTTATAGGTGGATGTTAGTCATCTGTGCTGATGTATGGCTTAGGACAGTGTTTTTCAACCTTTTTTGAGCCACGGCACGTTTTTTTACATTGGAAAAATCTTGTGGCACACCACTAACCAAAAATGTTACAAAATGTCACCACAATCTCACACGTAGATCAATAAGTCTATCGGAGGATATACCAATATTACATTGCTCTGCCAGTCTTTACACCACAGACACTCCACAGTAGCCAAGTTTTTCTCTTTCCGAATGACCTTTCGGGGAAACAATGGTATCCATAGAAATGAATATTCCAATCTCTTGTCTACATGCGCCGTGAAAATCAAACAGAATAATCAATAGGGCATGCCCAGTAAAACGTAAACATCAACATCACGTGATACCGGCTTCCTCGAGTTTTTCTTTCACTTGTTGGAATAACTCCGTATTGCCAGTTTTTCATCTGTCCAGTCTTGAAATTTAGTTTGAATCAAAAATAAACTTTGCTTAGTCCAGTGCCGATTGCTGGCCTCCATTTTTAAAAGTGAAGAACGTCTGGATCTGCGTGTTACGTCATATCTGAGCATGCGCTGAAAGAACCCCCCCCGGATAAATTTAAACAGTAAAAGATAAAATTCAATCCTGCTAATATTTTATAATTAAACTCAGGACATGTTTTATATAAATACCTTTTTTAATAAAACTGCACTTGTGAATAAAGTATCGAAGTGTTTAGATTCTGTTCCACAGATGGCGCTAATGCACACGAAAGCTGCTTGCCAACCGCCAATAAAGAACAGAAGAAGAAAAACACCACGAAGAAGAACGCACCCTGACAACTTTCCGTTTGAGCGGGTACAAGATACCTCAATCGGATTGGTTAAAGGAATATTCCATCCCTGTTCAATTCTTTCCGTTTGAGCAAATAAACCAAATGCAATTGGAATATTTGGGTCCATGTATACTATTGACATAATGGCTATTGACATTCATTCATTCATTTTCTGCCGCTTTTTCCTCACAAGGAAAGGGGGGAAGGGGGGTGTTGGAGCCTATCCCGGGGTACAGCGCCAGCCAATCACAGTGCACATATAGACAAACAACCATTCACACTCACATTCATACCTATGGACAATTTGGAGTCGCTAATTAACCTAGCATGTATTTGGAATGTGGGAGGAAACCGGAGTACCCGGAGAAAACCCACGCATGCACGGGGGGGGAACATGCTAACTCCACACAGAGATGGCCGTGGGTGGAATTGAACCCTGGTCTCCTAGCTGTGAGGTCTGCGCGCTAACCACTCGACCGCCGTGCCGTGGCTATTGACATAATATTTGCAAATGATGATGAATAAATGTTAATTATAAAAAGTGATATTGGATAATTCCTCACGGCACACCTGACGGTTTCTCAAGGTACACTAGTGTACCGCGGAACAGTGGTTGAAAATCACTGGCTTAGGACACAGAGAGGATAACCTTGTCTTAGTTTGTCCTAGTTCCAGATGTAAAATATTCACGCTCTTATCTTAGGAAAGAAAAATGTAAGGGACAGTACTAAAGTTGTTTAGTAACATTTGTCATGCCACTGTAATCATTTGACTGCTTTCTAATGATATTTTTATACTCCTCTTGCTTACATATAGAATTAAGAATAAGAAGCCGCCAAGTTATGATGGACTTTTTGTGGGGCATACCACTGAAAGAGACAAATTAATGACCCCCCTGGAGAAATGGACTGGCGCATGGGGAGACTTATAAATAGAGTCATGGTTTGATGGAAAGTCTGTGATATGTGTGTCTTAGTTCTGATCCTAGACAACTTACCAAGAATGAGAAAAGGACCTAGAGTCAATGACACATAAAGTAAGGTTTGTTCTGCCAATTAAACCTACAGTAAAGTCTCGTTATATCGATATTCTCGGGAGTCGACAAAAATACCGATATAACCGGACTATCCATATATCCGATCCTGCACCGAACTGCATTAAAAGTGGGCGGATCTTTGATATGGCATGTAATTTTCTCCTTGAGTTCATGGATTGCGTATCTAGCATGCTTTTGTACTACAATACATTTTGTACTACAGTAAATAAAAATAAACTTACGCTGTAGTGATTACCGGTTACCGGGACATAATTCACCCCGGAACATAATTCACCCCGGAACTAGGTGTTGCCACCCGGAGGGGTAGGCGCGAGGGATGGGTGTTTTCCGCTGTGTGTGCTGCACTCTGGTGGTGGAAGTGTGAAAAATAAAGTTGACTGGAAGCAGCCGTTCGCCGTGTTCTTTTTTGGTATTGAAATCCTTAAGCAAAGATTGATTTAAGCTGCTTTTGTATCGATATAAGCAGACCAAATTGGCTGGCGGGAGATGAAAAGGGCATCGTAGTAACCGGATTATCATAATAACCGTGTATTGTACTAACGGAGCTAATTATATCATAAAAGACTAGAAATTTGAAATGAAAATAGTATCATAATAAGTAGTAATTCGTTTTAACCGATATCGATATAACGAGACTCTTACTGTATGTGGACACTATATTTTCAGGCAGCTGTTTTACTCCAGTTTTCAGTGTGATGTTTTTACTGAGCTACTTACTACATACCTACTTTATTCTATAACAAGCAATTTAGATGTAAGAATAAACGTCCAAACTCTGAATTAAGATATTCGTTTTTGGTTAACAAAAGGATTCATCCACTTATACTTGCGCATAGGAAAATACGTCCATTTATGAACGCCTCTCACCATGGGCAAACACACCATGGGCCACCACCCGAAACAAGCAGTCAGTGACTGATGCACGATCGTGCTCGCTGTCTTAAAACAATGCACCGTGTAGATATGAAACAACTTTAAGATTGCAAAGTCGTGACAATCGTGACACTGTCCAGCACAATGACGGATGACTGTTTTGTAAATGGCAGGTATGAAATTTGTCTCGTTGGCTGCAGAATAATTCTTTGTGTTGTGGCAATGATTGCAATTTTTTTATACCTTGAACTTTGTCACGAAAGAATATTGCAAACTGATTACACTTAGATGTAGACGTGAGTTGTGAGAGGAGTGAAATTGGAGGGTTTGTTCATCTGTTAACTGTAGCAAAAAGTACACAAACAGTTGGTACTACAGTTGGTAATGATTTCAGAAAAATAACTAATTCCTTTTTCTATGCAAGATTTGGTTCAAAACGCATAGCTTTTTTTGGAGCTTTGACCTTCACCTTTTCAGTTCGGTTGTTTCTTTGCCTTGACGGATTTGATGGTGCCTTTTGCTTACTTTTAACCACTCACCCACCTCAGCATTAAATTAGCAATGCTTTCAAATGCTCTCAGTTCATATTCTGCTGGAAAAGTCACACAAAATTATTACATTTTTCATAGTAAAAATGCAGCAGCTTGTGGTTTGATTAGCTACGATGTGCCTGGAAACACGATTTCCAGTGTGGTAACTCAGACAGGTCGGAATTCCCAATTAAAGCGTTTCATTAGGTCTTCTAACTAATAAAGTACTGTTTTATATACATAAGGGACACATGGCGATACATAAATATTCATTTTGTACGGGCAGCATCGAAACAGCTGTGCAATGCCTCGCTCTTGCAAACTCAGCTTTCACAGCGAGAAGGGGTTTTAGGTCGCATTGCAGAACAAACACAATTAAAGGAGCAGGAAGTTGCCCACAGTGAGAGCTGCAGCCTACAGACATGTCGTCTCCATTAATATTTGATGAGATCAACAGAGGAAATACAGCCTTTACCTCATCTGTTATATTTAACCTTGCTACTGCTTGTTGAACCTGGAGCTGCACTTCTGTGGTGAGTTGGATTCAAATACTGAGAGTACTGAGAGCGGTCCGCCGAGTAAATACTTCCCCATATGAACGTTCCTTCTCCTCATCATGACAGCATATTTTATGTGTCAAAGTTTACATTTATCTTATATACATTTTATCATTGGAAGACTCTATACTTTAAAATAAAATAGTATATAAAATATAAAAAATATAAAAAATATAAAAAATATAAAAAATATAAAAAATATTCAAAATACTAAAAATGTTAAAAATATTAAAATACATTTTATTAATTCTTTTTAAAATTTATTTTATTTATATATTTTATAGAAATATATATATATAATATATTTATATAGATTTATTTTATTATTAATTAATTTAAAAAAATATTTAAAATATCGGCCAACGCTAATTCCATGTTACTCTCTTTTTTCAGTTTTGAAACACAACCCAACTAACTATTATAGCAACATTGTCCTCTATTTGTCTTTTGCTCTTCAGTAAAAGCCCTTCTCTTATTTCTCGATCAGTTTCCTCTAAGGAAATAGCTCACCAGCACATTTATCACCATATTTACCCTTTAAAATCTAGACAACTTAACACCTGGAGCTTTTTATGAAATTCAGTCTAGAAAGTCTTCATATTTATAGTTTTGTCGCAAAACAAAAATGCATAAATACTAAGGATGGTACGGTGCACCCTGCATGCAATCCTCCCATAAGGGCTGCGGTTTTGCCTTACAGTTTGCACTGTGCATGTGTGTGCGTGCATGCCTGTCCAGACTGCTGAATAGCCATCCTCGTAATGTAATATCCCATTTCAAGTGATAGGAAAAAAAAAAACGAAAACGAAAACAGACAAAAATGTGAGGCATCTGTGGCGCCAATCTCCAGAGCTACGTGCCAACTGGTCTCCCACTTCCTGGCCCCGATATTGAGGTGCAGTGTATCTATTTTTGAGCAATTCACCTCCATAAATGAACGAGGATGAGTTCATAAGATGAAAGTGGCATGCTGCCATATACTATGGCTGAAGTAAATAGCAGCTTGGAAGCGGTACTTAGTTACCGCAAAAGAGTTTCACATTTTTTTTCCACTTTTAAATGTTGCACCTTTGTTAACTACCTTGAGTACATATAGAAAATAATAATAATAATAATTTTGTAATGTAAAAATGTTAACTGTAGAATCTATCCATTCATCCATTTTCTGGGTCACAGGAATGCTGGAGCCTATCCCAGCTGTCTTCAGGCGAGAGGCGGGGTAAACCCTGGACTGGTCACCAACCAATCACAGGGCACAAATAGACAAACAACCATTCACACTCACATTCATACCTATGGACGATTTGGAGTCGCTAATTAACCTAGCATGTTTTTGGAATGTGGGAGGAGAAGACACGGAGAAAACCTCCGCATGCACAGGGACGACATGCAAACTCCACACAGAGATGCGCGAGCGGGGAATCGAACCCAGGTCTCCTAGCTGTGTGGCCTTCATGCTGTTCCACCATGCAGCTAACCATAGAATCTTATTATTAGAAACTCCTATACCATTTATCGACTCCTATAAAGCTAGCAACACAAACCGGAGGTCCTTCTAAGCAATCGGGAGTGTGACCAACCACAGCGCGCCTTGAGCTGGGCCTTGGGTGGAATAGATTAAAACCGTATTCACAAGAAGTACGAAATCCAAAGAAATACAGCTGAATAGGTGCAGAATCTGGAAGAACTAGAAAGCTTTCTGTGCTGGTTATTGCATGTAGCTGCTCTATAGGAGTCCACAACTCAATACAAAGGGACTGCCGAGGCTATTAATATTGTAAATGTGTATAATTTAGCTCTTTTGTTATGTACCACAGAAACATAATCGTCTGCAGATTATAACACGTGAGACAATGAGACAGGTTAAATAAACTGCATCGCACATGAAATGCCATCAATGAGTAATAGTTGATAATGCCGGCACATTTTGCCTCAGGTTAGGCTGTTTGCTCAGAAAAAATGGGATTGGCCATGAAGTCATTATTTTTAATTAGCTCCATTCCACTCTGCCCATTATCAAGCGTTTTTACACAGGGACACTGCTGTCTGTCAACAAGCGCTTGTGCCTGCTGACACTTTTTACGGCTTCCGCCAATAAACAACTGGAAACTTCTTGTATGTTTTTTTTTCCCCTGTAGTTCATAAATCAGTTTGAAAAAATCATGTTTAATTGTTCAACTTTCCCCTGCTTTCCGCTGCAATAAACGATGCGACAGCATTACGTAGGCCCGCATGAGATTGATGAATCAAGTATGATAGCTTACAAGACCTGTGATGAATCTTTTCTCCAAATATTAAATCCATTATTATCTCACAGCAATGGAGAGAATGTCACATCGTTTCATTGATGTCTTTTGAGCCATTAAACAGTTTGAAATACGCCTTGGGGATCAAAGACAGAGGAGGTCAGATGAGAAAAACTTTTTTTTTTTAGAACACATCTGAAATCAACATTCATCATACCAGAAATGAAGTACTTTAATGGTGGATGTGGGATTAAGATGTTTACTGCAAAACACAAAATGTATTGTTTGACATCATCTATTTATCACAAATGGCACTCACTACCTCCTTAGTGTTTTTTTTTTTTAAGATCATTTGCATGTTGAACTCCAGCAATATTTCACTTTGTAATTAGATAATTAATCACAGTTGCTTAAATTAATCCATGTCACTGCTTAACAAGCACGACTACCACCATGGCTGCAAGTGTCAAGGCCCATCGAATATTTAGTTATGCGCTAACATCTTTGGAAACTGTTGGGAAATGAGAACTTCCTGTGAGGAGATTCAAACCTGACAAGGAAAGACAATCAAAATGAATGCATTTTTGCACAATATTGGCGTATGTGTATGTATAAACAGTTTAATAGTTTGTGCCTCATATCACACAAAGAGCTTTCACAGCTGAAAAAAATGTCATTCTGTTCATAGAGAGTGAAGTGGAAGCGACCTGAGGATGTTTTGGTACCGGAATGGAAACCAGTAAAGCTCATTTTAGCTCTTTGAAGACTTTTGTTGACAAAGACGGATTTGAGGCAGAAGGCGAAGGACAAGCAGAGATCGACACCACTTTTACGTTTTGCTACGGCTTATTTCTTCGATTTAATAGCGCAAAAAAAAAAAAATTATGGCACTTGCACATTTTCTTGGCTCCATTGTGGGTTATTTTGCAGCCATGATCACAAAAAATTGAAACCGTGACCCCGGTATTGGAACGGTTCAATGCAAATAGCTGCACCGTTAATGAAGAACAGCTGAACTCATGGAATCTGCTAACCTGGAAGTGTGCGTGAAAAGAAGGAAAACTTGCAATGTAAACCAAAAAACACACTAACCGGAGTGCATCGGTTCCAAGTGGAATAACACTCTCCATCTGTTACTATTGTTTACTACTGCAAAAGGGCAAGTAATGCATGAAGCTAGGAGGCTAAATCGTCGATAAGTACCCAGGTTGCTCTCCAGAAGACACCGCCCCAGCTTTGGAAAGTTTCAGTGTCACCTTATATGTGTACTGTGTATGTGTGTAAGTGATCCGTGAGATTCTATTATTTAATTATGTTTTAATAATCAGTATAAAGTTGACAATCCATGCAAAAATCCAGTAATGACGAAATGTACTCGTTTCATACTCATATCCGGTAAAAATGCATTATCCGTAACAGCTCGTCTTTACCGCGTATGTTACGAAACAAGTTGACAAGCTGACCAAGTCACTTTAAATACAAACCAAAATAGTACACTAAGAAAAACCTAATAAAGTCGAAGTCCTTTTTAACGTACCAATTGCACCGTGTACGTGAATGAAGTGAAAGTGAAAGTGAAACTTATAGATAATGACTATATCGACTCGTTTTATGTTCATACTGTACATGAAATGAAAATGCATTATCCATAACGGATACTTGTTTATAGACTTTTTTTCGTCACAATACCTCGACTTATTAGGTGTTCTTCAGCTTGCCTTCATTTTGGTTTATATCTAAAGTCACTTGTTGTAACATACTGTGCCTACAACGTTAGGTACATATATATATATATATATATTTTGCATATATGGCTAAAATATTACACCATTCTCAACACATTACAGATAATACAGATACTTTAGATGGGTGAACAGATACAGATATTGTTGTACTCGCTCACCGCTACTACTACCACAGCAAAAACGATTACTGAATATTAAGGATGTAAAGTCAGTCAGGCTGCCAGATAATTTTCCAGATGATAGCAAAAATATTAAGTAAAAAAAAAATTTTTTTTGTTCCACCATATTGATAGTCGTGTTCAAATGATCTAAAAGCAGAAGTTGGGTTTAAGTTTTATTTTTTTTTGCGCTCCAGGAATTCCACTACATTTATGTAATTACAAGACCGATGGATTTAATTCATTTTCAACTTCAGCCTCCCGCTTAAAGTCTAATAATCTCAATTTATTATTTGTCTCTTGCACCTGATTAAAGACCCCGGGGTGATTCCTCTTTTTGGACAGTTACGCCCAGTCTTTAGAACGCTCTACCTAATTATTATGGTTGACTGTTTTACTGGTGGCCACCTTGACAATAATACACATGTATATCTCACTACAGTGTAGTCAATGGTTAAAAGTATCCAGTATTTTCTTGAAATTAGCTACTCCTGTGTAATCCGGTGCTGCAATAGCATGTCCAAGCCTGTCGAAGACAAATCAGTGAGATCTGCGGCGAAACCACACTGTGCTTTTTCATCTCATGCTTTCCTCACCGCTGCAACAATCACACAGTTTCCACATTCTGTCACGAATCAGGACAGGCAGAGCTTATCGTGTTATGTTGGCGACATTCCTATTTCAGCTACAGCAATAGCCTTGAACTGCGTGCTGCTTTTTACAGAATACAGTTGCGATATATCTTACAGCAAAGGCCTCCTCTGATCTCCCTTGAGAGAATCATCATAGGGATTGGAAAAAAAATAAATAAATTGTGCTTTGAAAAGGGATTGTGCCGCATCCAAGGAAGAAGAATATTTTGGCATGGCATGGGAAAAAAAAAACAAGGTGGTGTACTGCACTCTGCCATGTTCAGGGGTACAAAGATCCAAGCAGTGTGTTCAAAAATGCTCTCACGGTTCCATTAATGGACTGAAGCCTTTCCATCTGTTCAGGCTAAAGCAACAGCAATTTTCCGTCTTCTGATTGGGACCTTCAACCTGTGAAATCTACCCTCTTAAGTTCATGGCAGTGATTCATTGGAAATAACCTTTCCGCATCACTCTCCATGAATTCATTGAATGTGTTTGACAAATATGTATAATTGCTATGATGTGAGTTTTGAAAAAAAATGCGCCCTAAAAAAAAAGGAAATCAATGAAGTCATTTGGTCCTGCATCAATGCTGAAGTAATGATGCTCAGCAGAATCCAACATATATATATATTTTTTTCCGGAAGCTATTTCAGGTGATGAGCGCATTCAGATACTCAATTTTGTATCTTGGAGCTTCCAAAGGTTTCTTTCAAAAATGATGGCAAAGGCCCAAATACTCTTCGCCTTGAGAGCTACTTATGACATGACCGAGTCAAAATGATGTAGCAAAAATGCAAAACACATTATTTATAAATATGTTGAGAATTAGGGCGGCACGGTGGTCGAGTGGTTAGCACGCAGACCTCACAGCTAGGAGACCAGGGTTCAATTCCACCCTCGGCTATCTCTATGTGGAGTTTGCATGTTCTCCCCCGTGCATGCGTGGGTTTTCTCCGGGTACTCCGGTTTCCTCCCACATTCCAAAAACATGCTAGGTTAATTAGCGACTCCAAATTGTCCATAGGTATGAATGTGAGTGTGAATGGTTGTTTGTCTATATGTGCCCTGTGATTGGCTGGCGACCAGTCGCCTTTCGCCCAAAGACAGCTGGCATAGACTTCAGCACCCCCCGCGACCCTCGTGAGGAAAAAGCGGTAGAAAATGAATGAATGTTGAGAATTATTTTTATGTGTACAGTATATGCTGGCGTACCTTGCATTACTGCATCAACCTATATTGCACAATACAATTCTGTATATTTTTTTCATTACCTTACTCGGATTACTTGCACCGAATGGCATCAGCCATGGATGCATATTCCGGATAGTAGCTGGGATTTTAGTTCCTTCACTTTTTCGGAGGGAAATCAGTGTCATATTTTTTAAGAACAGTCCGAAAATGGCGCTCCACATTTCCCGTCTTCGGTAAAGCAATTGTAGACTGACAGAAGAGGCAAACACACTTCGAAAACGACATTGTGAAAAAGAAGTCCGTATGGTGGTAGGTTTTTGGATTTTTACTTGGTCCAGTTTTTCCACTCATTTTTATCCCTTTTCTTACTCGCGACCTTGCTAGAGTTTTGCAGTACTTAGCGCAGTTCGACCAGTCGATTGCCCATCCATCCATACATCCATTTTCCTCCACCTATCCGGGTCCGGGTTGCGAGGGCAGCAGTCTTAGTAGGGAAGCCCAGAACACCTCACCAGGGAGGCGTCCGGGAGGCATCCGGACTAGATGCCCGAGCCACCTCAACTGACTCCTCTCGATGTGAAAGCGAAGCGACTCTACTCTGAGCCCCCTCCCGGATGACTGAGCTCCTTACCCTATCTCTTAGGGTGAGTCCACCTGTATCCGCGATCTCATTCTTTCGGTCAAGACCCAAAGCTCATGACCATAGGTGAGGGTGGGAACGTAGATCGACCGGTAAATTGAGAGCTTTGCCAGTAGATTGCGATCGACGTAATGGGTACCCCTGATCTACTGTATGCTAGTTATGGTCGAGTATTGACTGAGTCATTCAAAACTCTGAACCGGGACTCAAGGGTTTTCATCTCTGTCACTTATACAACTGATGATAGCTAAATTAAAGAAATCTTAAAAAAGGTTTGTACTAAGTGTGCAGAAGTAGGGGGTACATGGCTTCAGGAACGTGACTGTAGAAGTTTCGGAACCACTGGTTTCTAGTATGTGGTTGATATGCTGTGGATTTGCGCACTATCCATCCATCCATCCATTTTCCTCCGCTTATCCGGGTCTGGGTCGCGGGCACAGCAGTCTCAGTAGGGAAGCCCAGACTTCCCAGTCCCCGGCCACCTCCTCCAGCTCCACCGGGAGGACACCAAGGCGTTCCCAGGCCAGCTGTGAGACATACTCTCATAGGTTTGTACTAAGGGTGCAGAAGTAGGGAGTACATGGCTTCAGGAACGTGACTGTAGTTCCAGTTTCGGAACCACTGGTTTCTAGTATGTGGTTGCTATGCTGTGGATTAGATTAAAATACATATAATAATACAACTTTTTAGACACAATTGGGTTTGCTCATGGAAATGTCTTGAAATTCAATAGCTTCTTTTTGCTGCAGTGATATACGCTCGCGAGTATAAAGTACATCACTTTGCATAGTTGAAGCAAAAAGACCGGGCCTTGCACACGCTCACACAGAAATTACTTTCTGTATTAGGAGGATTTTCAAGCGTTTAATCTGCCACTGTTGTCATCTGCATCCATGCTGCACTGTTAAAGCTTGACAGGCAAAGCAAAAGTAACTAAGAGCCACAGCAGATAAGCCAGAACCCAATTCCACCTGAAACCCTCGTCTGTCAGTATTATGGAAACAATAGGAACTATATTTGTGGTTTTCCCACCAAACCCAACAGTTTTATAGCACTTTTTATGTAGACGTAGTTAATCCATACGACCAAGAAGCTTCTGAAGAGGCTGGTTTCATTCATGTCTAAGCTTGCCAGTTCACGGTTTTTTCCTTCTAACCCGCCAGGGCTTTTTCTTTGTCTGGTTGGTTCATCCAACTAATGCATTGCGATGATATTTATCTGTGTTCATGTGCTTGGTTTTAGCTGTTCTTTTCATGATTTAGCTCTAAAAGCTTGTAAATTATGTTGACCGGGCACTGGCTTGTAAAATATCATGATGCTATTATTGTGACTTTATGACTCACTTTTTAATGGTGGCGTTACTGCACACGGAAATTATCAGTTTATTTCAAGACATGAGGTTATAAACTAAATACACATTTGGTTATAGTTAGCATACATTTTTATTTCTTAGGATGAAATACCTGGCTGTTCAATAGTGAAAGGATTAATTAGATATATGTTAGCATGCTAAATACATACATTTTTGCTAGCCCGTTATGAAATTACTATATTGTTTTCTGAAATATGATATTTCTGCATAAATATTTAGCATACATTTTAATTTTTAGAATGAAATAGCTGGCTGTTCAATAGTGAAAGGATAAATTAGATATGTGTTAGCATACTAAATACAATACATATACTTTTGCTAGCCCGTTATAAAATTACTATATTGTTTATTGAAATATGATATTTCTGCATACATATTTAGCATACATTTTTATTTCTTAGGATGAAATAGCTGGCTGTTCAATAGTGAAAGGATACATTAGATATATGTTAGCATACTAAATACAATACATACACTTTTGCTAGCCCGTTATGAAATTACTATATTGTTTATTGAAATATGATATATCTGCATACACGTTTATCATACATTTTTATTTCTTCGGATGTAATACCTGGCTGTTCAATAGTGAAAGGATAAATTAGATATATGTTAGCATACTAAATACAACTAAATACATATACTTTTGCTAGCCCGTTATAAAATGACTATATTGTTTTTTTAAATATGATATTTCTGCATACATATTTAGCATACATTTTTATTTCTTAGGATGAAATACCTGGCTGTTCAATAGTGAAAGGATAATTAGATATATGTTAGCATACTAAATACAACTAAATACATACACTTTTGCTAGCCCGTTATAAATTTACTATATTGTTTTATGAAATATGATATTTCTGCATACATATTTAGCATACATTTTTATTTCTTAGGATGAAAAACCTGGCTGTTCAAGGTCAAAGTCAAAGGATAAATTAGATATATGTTAGCATACTAAATATAATACATACACTTTTGTTAGCACGAAATATGATATTTCTGCAGGCTGCACGGGGACCGAGTGGTTAGCGCACAGGCCTCACATCTACAAAACCTAAGTTCAATTCCATCCTCGGGCATCTCTATGTGGAGTTTGCATGTTCTCCCCGTGCATGCGTGGGTTTTCTCCTGGTACTCCGGTTTCCTCCCACATTCCAAAAACATGCTAGGTTAATTGGCGACTCCAAATTGTCCATAGGTATGAATGTGAGTGTGAATGGTTGTTTGTCTATATGTGCCCTGTGATTGGCTGGCGAGCAGAAATATTTTTTGGAAGGCATTGCTACATGCTTGTACCTGGGGATGCCAGTATAAGGAAGTGATGTCACAGTGAGCCAAGCTCCCTGGTCCCTTTTTATGCCTGAGTTCCTGTGTTTATGCACTTATTTTGTACTTACTTACTTACTTCCTGCTTTGCTCTGTTTTGTGTTTTTTTGTGTGTGTTTTTTGGAGCATTGCCTATGTTACAGCTCTTTGTTGGTATCCTGCATTTGCACGGCAGCTATAAATAATAAAACTGACATTTTACCTGCAATGGGTTTCATCTCTCGCATCCTGGGGTTGCTGTCACAATACCACAAAGTGCACATGTGACAAATATTTTTTTTTATATTTCAAAGATTGTCTCTGCCCCGTATGTAAATACGGTAATATAACGTACCTGTGTCTGCCTTGTGCAGGGTCCCAGGCCTACCCTAGGTGGCGTTGATGACAACATTAGCTACACCATTTTTAGGTTAAACCACACCCACTTACTTATACTTTACTTATACTTTACTTATACTGTACTCCAAATGCTTGGTTTGAGCATTTCTATTATTTTTCACAGCACTGTGAGGTGTTACCTAAGTGAAATGTTCTAAAATGAGAGCTCATTAACACCATCGAGGTGCTTTGTACCGCACTTGAATGCAGCCTAATGATCTTGCCTGATGACGTCAAAGCCACACAAGGGCAACAACGTATTTGCGCGTGTGATGCATCTATAACTGAAGACACATGAAGAAGAAGACACAAAAAGAGCAGACTTTAGTGAGGGGTTACTGTCAGTGCACCTGGGTCTGCTGGTGGCATTGAATCAAGTCAGATTGCCGGCATTCGCGTTCAAAAAACAACAACACGCACACACACACACACTGACGAGACATCCCAGAGGAACGCCATCATTCACTTTATGATGCAGTGCCGCTTGCACACCAGAGTCAGTCAGTCAGTCAACAGACAGGCAGCCGCAAAACAAGGAAATGTTGCATACATGCAGCGGCATGAGACAACTGACTGCTTGCAGATCAGAAAATGCTTTGTTCTCACCTTCAGACTGGAATTGAGTTAATAATAGCTGCTTCTGGTTGGCATGCTTTGCAACAACCTATAATTCCATCTGCAGTCGTGCGTGTTTTATAAGGTTTGGCCTGATTACAAAGTCACTATCTGACAATACAATGCATTATAATGACTCAGCAGCTATTTGTTATACATATTGCTGCCAAAAATAAAAAGGATTTACTCAATTGTCACCAAAACTTGTGTGGCAAATGAGTATAATATTTCAGGATGAATGCTTCTGCCTCACTTTCGCTCTGAATAGGATGAGTCATAAGCCTTGAGGAAGATTTTTCAAATTTGTCGAGCTCAAGGATGAATTGATGTGAGCAGTCGCAAAGGCCAATTCACATGTTTTCTCGAGAAGCAACAATGTGACGACAACGTGACTGAAACATGTAGTTAACTCATATATAACTCAATTAATCGTCAACCCACCAATACCCCACCCGATGCCTTAGTATCCAAATATATGGCTTATTTTCAAATGCAAATGTTGTCAGGTTTGAGCAGGAGTTCTCACAGCTGTTTGAAAACAAAGGCATGCAAAGAATTGATTGGCCGACACAAAAGGGGCATTGTGACGGTTATATTGCTGATGCAAGCATGAATAAACAAATACATCTGTCAAATGGAAAGTGATCTAGATTACCCAAAGGATGACAACAATAAACTAAACATAAAATGTACCCAAAAATACACACAGAACTGAAGGTACAACACAACACAAAATACGATATTTGTAATGTCATTTTTTTACATTAATTAAGTGATGCATTAACAGCTATTTGGTTTTATTCATCAATGCTTTATCTTTTTTGAGTATATCTGTTAATAGCCGTGCCAAACTGCAATGGTTGGAAAATAAATTATAGCCTTTTTTATTATGGCCAGGTTTGTGTAACATTAACAAGACTTAAATTAAGAATTAAATTAAAAATTAAATTTTATTTTTTTTAATTAAAAATTAAAAATTAAAAATTAAAAATTAAAAATTAAAAATTAAAAATTTTCTTACCGAAAATCACTGAAACATTTTCTTACCGATTATATTTGGAACCATTTTTAAAATTAATATTGATATCTTCATTTTCATAATTTCCCTCTTTCATAGATCCCTCAGGTGAGCTATGCTTCCACGGCTCCAGAGCTCAGCGACAACACACGCTATGACTTCTTCTCTCGAGTGGTGCCGCCCGACACCTATCAAGCCCAGGCAATGGTGGACATCGTCAAAGCCATGCGCTGGAACTATGTGTCCACTGTAGCCTCCGAGGGAAACTACGGAGAAAGTGGTGTGGACGCATTCATTCAAAAGTCTCGTGAGGATGGTAAGTCTTTTTTTTTAATCTCCTCAAAACATTGTAAATAACTTTGACAAATGAAATAAGTTGTCATAAAATAATTAAAGAATAAAGTCTCAAGGATCACTGACACACATACACATTACACACATAGCGGAATAAAAAATAATACGATTTCAGACTAAAATAATGTACCCATTGTTTTTTTAAAAACATTGAGTGATCTTGGTTAATTCACCATTCTAAAGCTATAAAGCTTTACATCCGAATATAATGGGCTGTACTGGCACAAAAACAAAGTCACATGATGATACCGATGTGTAAAATAACAGAAACAGGCATTGTTAGACGGTATTGTAGTGCTGACATTTTGGGAAGTGATTCTTCATCAATTCTGCATCAACAAAGCGGACTCAGGAGATGGTTTGTTTCACAAGTCAGTCTAGAAAAGCACTATTAAAATTGTATGTTTAAAGGCAGACACTCAACAAAGACCTGTTGGTGACTGCTGCATTGCGGTTGCGTCTTGTATAGTGTTACCTACAAAAAAAACAACACAATATTTATGTGACGCTGGATGAGCAAGTTCTAATTTAATTATTCCCATTGGAAGTCAATTAATTTGTTTAGATTTGTCAGATGGACGAGGGGTCAGGAAGGCGTAGATCATAACTCTCACCTCGTAATGTTTTATAGATACAGCTGACCATGTCAGCTCAATTGTCAACATGGCGCTCAAATCTGAGCGTAAATAGAAACACTCCGTGATTTAGAGTGCAGACAAGTTTGAACATCTGCACGTTTTGTTCGGAAAAATCTTAAATCAGCTTCAGCAAATGTGGAATTACTGCAGCTTGGATTTTGACACGAATGCAGCTGTTCAGTGTTACTCACTGACGCTGACAACACCGAAGTAGGTTACATTTCAAGGTTAACACGCGGTTCCAATAATGCCTTACTCACTGTCACTTCAGTATTACTTTATTCATAGTAGTGGTGGTCTGATTGGCTTCTAGCTGACCTGTTCTCATGAACTCTTATCCAAACAAGGAATCTCATCATGTCTTAATCTTGCACGATCTCGTGACACGGCTACTATAGACAGATTACAGACATGGGTATCCTTTAATCATCTTTACTATGTGCATGTGGGTGGTTTATTTGTTCATAGATCTCATATAAAATAACAAACAACTCTGTATGTGTCTTTTTCGTTCCACACTTTGGTCTTCTTGGCCACAAAAGCCAAAGAAAAAGCACAAGATTGACAACATCTGTGACGTCACAGTGGTTTGAATTAAAAAAAAAAAAAGATATTATGTGCAAGCTCAACTGAGGTCCTTTTTAAATCTGCCTGACCATCTCCAGTTCTAGTCATTCCTGCAAGATACATCAGAAATATGTCGGAAAGTTAGATAGTAAATAATGTAGTATTTACAATTTGACTTATTTTACCACATCACAATAAAATCAAATTAATTGTGCTCCAAATAAATGTAGAATTGAAGCGGATAGATAGTTTTGTGCATGACCCAAATAGATTCAAAGTAAGTTAAATCACTCGATCCATAATGTAAGCCCCTTTCTAATAACGATGTAAGATATTTCTAAAGATTTCAAGCACCTGTGGTAACACTATGACAGCCAAAGTCTCACAGGAGGCTTCCAAGCATTATTTCATGTTTCTGGGAACTGAACTTGTGTCTCCTCTTACACAACCTTGTCTATTATACAGCCTTGTACACAAGCTTAACAGGGGTTATTTTTAAACTGCCAGGCTTTCGTACGCTTCTCCAGCAGAAAACAACACAATAAAGAACATGTCTTAGATGTCTGAGATCTCCGTTTTTTCTGCAACACACCATCACAGGATTACAAAGTTTATGAACAAAATGGTCAGTATGTTTTGTTTAGATGGTCTATATTATTTGTGGACTAGTCCAGGGCATGTTATTTTAGCACAATCTTTGGTGCTACTATTCAGAGTGGCGTGTCCAAATGCCCATAAGACATGGTGACCACAATTTGATTAAGGAAAACCAGGAAATGAGGTACTCAAAAACCACAACAAAACGGTTCTTCCTAATGCCTGAACCGTTGGGGTGTCAACATCCTCAACTTTAATAGTTACAAAACGGAAGCAGAGTTTAGTTGAACTGTATTCTACTATTTAACGATACAGTCACTGTATTTTTAATTCATCTTCTCCCACAAATGTATGAAAGTCTTCATCTTCTGTATCTGAAGTGAAGAGCTGGGTAATTTCGCCATCAAACATGCCGGGTTCCCTCTCATCATTGTCGGAGTCAGTCTCATTGTCCGTTGGCTGTTCAACAATGATGCCAATGATGCCAAACAAAATCCATTCACATACGGTGGACTAATTCACCCTGTCATGTTCTCTGATTGGTTTATCGCTGCCAGCGTATGTACTGTACGTATTACCAATTGTTCTCTGATTGGTTATTACGAAATGTTTAGAGACATTTTTAAAGAAAGAAAGAAGAAAGAAAACATCAGGAAGACACGGTTGCTATTTTGTCCTTGCATGACTTATACTGAAATATTCCATCTTTTACACTAGGAGTCATATTTTCATTTGGACACTTCCCATTGCAACATCGGTGAAAACATCCTGTGGGACCGAGGTTCCAGTGTCATTAAGGAAGATGAGATAAAACACTTTTCCTATTTGATGCCTCGCCCTTGTCATCCTGCCTTGTTCTCCAAGCACAAGTTCATGTTTCTCAGTGGATCCTTCTGTCTACGAGCTGGTCTTTGAAAAGCCTTTGCACATCCCACGTCCTTAGAGAGAACACAGACTTGTGCGGTAATAGCAATTGACGTGTCACTTTACGCTCTCACTTCATGAAAACGAGTGTCATACTGATGTCCCTTTAGTCCGACTCATTTAAACTAACATCGGCAAAGAAAATAAAATAATAAGTCTAACACATCACTTATACACAGTACACATATAGCGGGATAATAATACATATAACAACTTCTGATCTTTCAGACTACATTAAAAAGCCATAGCATTTCAGTAAACAAACAAAACCTTAAACTGTATTATGGAAAGCAGGAAGTGAACAAATGTAACTGTTACTGATTGTAAAAGTACCAGATGGAGGGGTAGGATTTAATAAGCTTTGCTTCTTCCTACTCCTTTTGGACATGTGGAACTGTGAACTGATTATGTGATGCATTCAATTGTAATCTGATGCATGTTCAAATGAAATAAAACCATTACCATTACCATTACCAGACTTAAAATAATGTACAGATGTAAGTCCCATACACTTCCAGTTATACACGGCCACTTCCGAACCATGCCCCGCCCACTCCGAGTACAGATAAAGCTACAGATAGCAGTGTACTCGCTAGACCAGGGGTGGGCAAACTTTTTGACTCGCGGGCTCTGCATTGATATGACAAAATTTACGGGGGGAGGGGGGGGCAGACTATATATTTTATACGTAACAGTCCACCTGGTATTATTCTATCTGTAAAATTGTCATGCAATCTGCTATTATTATTTATTATTTTATATTTATATTTAAATATTTTAAAAATAATAAAATATTATAATAATTACAATAAAATTAAAATAATAATAATTATATTATTATTATGTAAAATATGCAAATATAACAATAATATTATTCATTCATTCATTCATTTTCTACCGCTTTTTTATATAATTAATATAATAATTAGCATTAATATAATAATTATAATAATCACAACAGTTCTAATAATAATAATAATAATAATCTAATAATAATAATAATAATTATTATTATTATTATTATTATTATGTGGTTGTGTCCCTTTTTTCAGGAGCACTTTGTAAACAACAGACCATGTAAAAAAACGAAATTGATAAAACCATCAAAAGGTTGGCTCAGGCCATGATGCCAGGTTGTATGTTGAGTTTAAATGAAATACTTTGGAAAGATTGGGCGGG
Organism: Doryrhamphus excisus; assembly: GCF_037039965.1. Lineage (NCBI taxonomy): Eukaryota > Metazoa > Chordata > Actinopteri > Syngnathiformes > Syngnathidae > Doryrhamphus > Doryrhamphus excisus. The sequence continues at coordinate 3,992,517 of NC_136371.1, read as the reverse complement.
CCGTATTCAAACACTTGGCGGGCCGGTTGTGGCCCCCGTGCCGTAGTTTGCCCACCCCTGCGCTAGACTCTTTAGAAAGCAGCTTTGATATTAAATTAACAGTTTTCCAATGTTCTCTGTTCATGTGAATAAGTTAATAAAAAAATACGTGATTAAAAAAAATGTAGCTCACGCCCACACATAAAAAAAAAAAAAAATCCTGACATTATTTCAACATCTAAAATTCAGAAGCAGCCTGATCATTCTTGCAATAAATGGCAGTTGGGGTTAAAGACCAGGGCAAAAATAGTGCAAGCCGTCAGACAACTGACAGGGACATGATGCAAATATTCAAAGTGAAGTGGCATATTGTACCTTTTGTCATGCGGAAAATGTCAAAATGAATCATTAAAAAACAACATATTCACCACGGGTGTGGGGACAACAATCTGGATTCTCATTATTTGGAGAATGCACATCAGATAGCATTCAGTTGCATCAGCTACTACTTTTGGGACTGAATTGACTTTTTCTCACATACTTTCAATGCAATTCCCCCGAACTAGGAGCACACATATTTCATTCTTTGAAACAACCAGAGAGTTGTAAAAGAGAATGACAAAAAGAGTTCAATTCCGGGTCATTATTTGGTTAGTTATCATTTTTTCTCTCTCTCTTGCTTCATTTTAGTCTGTGATGGTTAAACATGCTGCTTTAGGAAAGGATGAAAAGCAATGTTTTGATTAGGGATGAGCGAGTACATCTGTATCCGTAAATATAGTCGGAGTGGGCGGGGTTTAAGTCTTAAATTGACATTGATTGATCAGAAGTTGTTTTATGTATTGTTTATTATTCAGCTATTTGTGTACAGTGTATGTGTGTAAGTGATCCTTGAGACTTTATTCTTTAATTAATTTTTAATGAGCTGTATGAAGTTGGTGATTCATGCAAACATGGCAAATAATCTGTCAGCTTTGTTGACTGTATTTTTCGAAAAAAGCACCATGCTCTTCATACTTCACGCCACCAGCCAAACCAGCCGAAACAAGAAGACGAAGCTGCCGCCGTCTAGGGAGATCCTAGACATTAAAAAAAAAAACCCACAGTCACCAATGGTGCCCACTGTCTTGTAAAATACACCATTTACATTATGAAACAAGTTTAAGATTACAAGCTCCATGCTTGATGCCGCCCTTGTGCTACTGTGCAAGTGTACCTAATGTTTTGGCCAGTCAATTTAGCAGGTTACCATGAACGCTGTCTGTTTTCTGCTAACTGAAAATTAACAAAATTATTATATTGTCGGTAGCATGCCTGTTTTATGATACCTTATGGTGTCATGGTGTCTGCACAAGCGCTGCATACCAGGCATGATACGTAAGTTTACCAAGTAAATTTAGATATAAACCAAAATAGAGAAAAAAATTGACAGGTTAATAATTGAACAAAAGATAATTCACCTTAATATTTTAATTACTGTACGGTGGCGATACTATGTGTCTTGTGAGGCTACTCTGGCCTCTACAAGAGACTTCCTGAGGCTTGCCAGAGGCACTATTCAAAGTGAACAAAAAGTCTTTCGGTATTTAGACCTTGCACCGGGAAGATGGATGAACATGAACCTTGGGTTATATTGTCAAGAAGAGTATGGATAAAGTGTATCTTTGTTACAGAAAGATTTATTATTCTTTTACTTTTTTACTGTTTTTTTGTTAGTGTCATTATTCTGTGCACTGTTCTTACCTTTTACTTCTTATTTCTACTTTTAGTTGTATGACTTATTATTATGCATATGTGTTTTGTGTTATATTGGCTGCTGTACAGCACTTTGGGCAGTTAACTGTTGGAAATCTGCTATATAAATACATTTGAGCATGACCTTGACCTTGACCATGACAGAAAAAAAACAAAACCAGCAACCTCAAAAAATCACCCCCCCCATTTTTTAAAAAACTTTATTGGTCTTTTCAACAACTCAAATAATACATTAGGTGCAATAGCCCTCAGTAATATCAGTATGAACACACATACAGTATTTATCATGTTATGCTATGCTATGACTATGCTATGACTACGTTAAAAAGCCATAGCATTTCAGTATGTGGAATCAAACTATGGAATGGATTGAGTAAGACCCTCAAACAATGCACAACGATGAGCCAATTCAAGAAACAATACAAGCAGTTGATGTTTGCTAAATACAAGGATGAAGAGTCTTGAACCAGTCATGATGTGCTATATATATCACTATATTGACACTTATTATGGTACCCATTATGTCATTGGATGGTCATATCACCTCGTACTTCGGTACAAGGTGCATTATTAAAAAAAAAAAAAAATCTTAAACTGTATTATCGAAAACAGGAAGTGAACAAATGTAACAGTTACTGATTGTAAAAGTACCAGATGGAGGGGTAGGATTTAATAAGCTTTGCTTCTTCCTACTCCTTTCGGACATGTGGAACTGTGAACTGATTATGTGATGCATTCAATTGTAATCTGATGCATGTTCAAATGAAATAAAACCATTACCATATTTGGTTATCAGTAACATCACAAACTCCAACCATTTATTATTTGTTGTTACTGTTACTTGTAAGAAAATTATACCCAAACTAGCATACCCAAAAATACCCAAATCTAGTGGTGGACATTGGGAGTTTTGGGAGAAGAACAAGTAACACAATTGTAATTATGCTCTTACTGCAATGCAGCAATGTAAGGCATTCATTATAGCATTAAAGCATACAGCTTGTATCCGGGAACGCCCATATATGGATGTGTGACATCACAGTGACGTCACAAACTCTCCCAAACTTCTTTCAGGGCTCACTTCCAAACGCACAAACCTCATTATCTGAAACTATGGCATCGTTTAGCACAAGAATAAAACATTCTAACAACATTTACAGTATCGGTCAGAAAAGTGGAAAAAGCATATAGGTCCCCTTCCAATGCAGATTCTCAACTGTCATTTTCCTCTTGTAATGTCAGGAAGCGACTGACAGTGACACATCACTCTACGCAACATCAAATGTGGAAAAATGACAAAGGATATTTTCATGAGCTGGGCCTGCTGCTGTGTTTAGGGCTCTCTACACATCAGACACCATTGATGTTTGAGACCGAGTTCGTCGAGACGGACGTTCGTGTTGATTCGCTCATTATCTAAATGTAAAGGAAAGTGTATGGTTTCTTTACTAAATCACTTGCTATATGATTTTAAAATAAGTTCCACGCTCCTTAGCCACAACAATGGGTAAAGCTTTATAATGAGATCCAATACAAAAGCTGAAATGAAGCCTTTACAATGAAGCATTCAACGGCACTCAGTGCACACCTCATTCAAGGCCAATTGTGAAACATGCATAGTTCCACCATTAATGGCTGAGTGGAAAAATGAAAGTAAATTGAAATATTCTGGAGTGGATGAGAAAATTGATATATTCCTTTCTTGGTCCATTCCCTACTTCAACAACAATGCTGTGGAACTTGGATAAGTACTTTTCTTAAAACCATGTGCCGACTATACTGAGAAAAATACTCAATGCTCCATTTACCTAAAGGGGACTTAATAATGATAATTTTTCAGCCCTTTTGTATTGAGTTGTGGGCTTTTGTAGAGCAGATACACACAATAACCCGCACAGAAAACCTTGGAGATCTTCCAGAATATGCACCTATTCCAGCTGTGTTTCTTTGAATTTCCAAAACCTTTACTTTATTCCACCCAAGGCCTGCCCCCAGGAGTTGATAATGTTTATAAAAACTGAGCGGCTTCTTTGATGCATAGCAACATAGTGTGAAAAAGCCTAATATGTCCCCTTTAAAAAAATGTATCACGAGTAGTCATTTTCTAAGCATGCTTGATGTACTTTGTACATGAGGGGAACTTAATTTTGCACGAAAAGTCAACTCGCCTTTGGGAGTAAAGTTAACTTGTAAAAGATAAGCTGACTTAACTCACAAAAGTTGAGTAACATTGACTGTACTTGAAAAAAAAATGGATGCACAAACACAGACTACTTCTGTTTAATCGACAGAAGTGGTTCCCAAATATTTTACAGTCACTTACCTCTTCAGACATTTGACCTGAAATACCCCCTGTACTTCCTGTGGTACCTGATAGTGGTGGTTGAACTGAGGGCAGCTTCACCCTCCCTCCTGTTCATGTGCTGGCTCTTTTGATGCATCACTTCCCTTTTGACGCATACGGTTGACCAATCACGTGAGGGAAACATAAGACAAAAAAAATCTGTCTCTCTAAGATTGTTTCCCACCCATCACTACAGCGCTGTTTTGATTGACACACATGGAGAGGTATTAAGTTAAGTTAAGCTTATTATTGTGGTGTCGAAATGCACTACAACGTACCAAAAGCTGTTTTTAATATATTTTCCTTCTCAAGTAGCTAAATCAAACCAAAATACGATCCCAGGAATTCCTCTGATCTTGTGGTTTCAAACAGGTCTTATTACAGGAGATGTCGGTATCAGTACACGGCTGTGTGAAAATAAAATCATACCTGTTGACGCAGCCTTAAAGATCAAGACCAACACAGACTGCGATGAAACATATCTTAAAAGGGAAATGTGCATCATCAGGTCGACATGCATATACAAACATTTATCTGCAGGTTCAGCTAAGTTTTTGACAGCTACTCGAAAATAGGACAGTGTTGGATTTCTTTTTGCAGACACAGACAAATCTTTTGTGCCAACACTACCGAGTCAAAATAATCACCGTCTTTGCTTCACACTACATTATAGTGAGCTTATAGTGACTGTTGTGATGAGAGAAACGGTATTTCGGAATACTGACAACAATTTATACTGATATTTTTAATTTAGAAAAGCCCTCATTGACAATATAGTTTTGTTTTTGTTTTGTTTCTTTTCCATTTAAGGTGGTGCCTTGGTTAAAGGCATTAATCCCTTACAGAAGGACGACTTAACCCAAAACAGACTCTAACCAAACAAAAATTTCCCATAGAAAATAAAACAACAACTTATACTGATATTTTTAATTTAGAAAAGTCCTCATTGACAATATAGTTCTGTTTTTGTTTTGTTTCTTTTCCATTTAAGGTGGCGCCTTGGTTAAAGGCATTAATCCCTTCCAGAAGGACGACTTAAACCAAAACAGACTCTAACCAAACAGAAATTTCCTATAGAAAATAATACAACAATTTATACTGATATTTTTAATTTAGAAAAGTCCTCATTGACAATATAGTTCTATTTTTGTTTTGTTTCTTTTCCATTTAAGGTGGTGCCTTGGTAAAAGACATTGATCCCTTCCAGAAGGACGACTTAAACCAAAACAGACTCTAACCAAACAAAAATTTCCCATAGAAAATAATACAACAATTTATACTGATATTTTTAATTTAGAAAAGTCCTCATTGACAATATAGTTTCCATTTAAGGTGGTGCCTTGGTTAAAGGCATTAAATTCATTCCAAAAGTCATTCTCTGTCTCTGTCCATGAACACAGTTGAAAGCAAATATGAACTAAACGTAGTGGAAAATCATTTCCTGTCATTTTACTTAATTTTCTACACACGGGAACATACCGAAATTCAGGGATTTTCATTCTATAACAGAGACAACTAAAAGGGAAAACTTCATGCAACGGTCTCCTGTGTCACAAGATGTCGCAAGGTTTGGTAGGTTTGTGGGTATGCTGGAGCTTAACCCAGATGTCTTCGGGCGAGAGGCGGGGTCCACCCAGGACTGGTCGCCAGCCAATCACAGGGCACATATAGACAAACAACCATTCACACTCACATTCATAACTATGGACAATTTGGAGTCGCTAATTAACCTAGCATGCATGTTTTTTTGGAGGAAAACCCACGCATGGAGAGAACATGCAAACCCCTCATAGAGATGCGGAGAATCGAACCTCGGTCTTCCCGATCTCTTGACTGCATGCAACATGCTAACCACTCAACCACCATGCGGTCCAAAACTGTAAATATTATCAAATCACTGATCCCTGAGTACAGTACTCAGAGTACTCGGCCTTTTAAATGATTTAAAGGAAGTAATGTTTTTCATTACAGTGATGTATAAAGTGACATAGCCAACACTTCTTGCCAGGTTTGACCATCTGCCCTGTTTATGGTTGCTCCTTTAACTAATGCTATGCAGTTAGAAATGCAACCAGCCAGACAAGCTATTACAATCGACTAAGCAGGTTATTTCTACGCTTACCCTTCCATCACATTACTCGCTGCAACGGACGACTATGCGTGCTTCCGCTTTGTTGTTCAAAAGGTAAATGAGGTGTACTGCAATCAGCCGCTATGCGCAAAAAAATATATAACATTCATAGGAATACGAATTAATATTTGTGATCTGATCAGGCTAACAATGGAAGATGCCATAGAGGAGAAATGCCGTCTTCCACAGCGGTGGATATTTTTAGAGCCGGTTTTAGGTGGCACTCAGCCGTTAGGAGGAATGAGCATTGGGAGAGAAATACACCGCTCATTAAGTTTTCAACAGTGGCTGCTGCAGTATAGTAGGGGATGCTTCAATTTGTCACTTTTATTGTGTGTTTTATGACATTAGTTTGGCAAAGCTTCAACAGGTCATGCGAGGAAATGAACACGCTGTCTATTTAAAGATGTGATGCACACTAAATGATATAACTAATGATAAGATAAGATATGCCTTTATTCGTCCCTCAGTGGGGAAATTTGCAGTACAGAATCAGTTAAGCAGTACAAAATACACAATATTGAAAAATAAACAATATAACCAACCCAAGTATTAACAAAATCAACAGTTTTTCCCAGAGTTATATACAATACAATATGTAGATAATATGAAACGAAATTAAATGAAATTAATGAAGTGACACACTTGCATGTTAATATTGACAAGACCACAACATAATCTGTACTGTTTTTTTTTTTTTTTTTTTTTTTTTGGGCAAATATATGAAACATTACAGTGCATTTCTTACATCAATCAAAATATAACTTTCCATTATTTACATTTGTATTCAGCAATCTGATCACAAGCCCGAAAAGGAGTAGGCTGAAGCAAAAGCTTATAAATTCATACCCCTTTTTGCAAGATATAATCATGTTATTATTATCATTGTAATATTATTATTGTTATTATCATTATTATAATTATTGTTATAATCTTTATCATTAGTACCATTATTATTATTATTATCATTATTGTTATAATCTTTATCATTAGTACCATTATTATTGTTATTATTATCACCATCATTATAATCATCATTAATATTACCATTGTCATCATTATAGTTGTAACAATTTTTGGATTTAAAAAAATATATATATATTTTACAGACTTCATTGCTTCTTGTAGAGTGCTGTATCATTCCATCTGTTGTTTTCTGAAATCCGCAGTATTTATGCTTTTTAGAATCTGAATGCCGACAGTCAGTAAGCCTACTACCGATGATAAAGACAAACGTGCATGACTTCTTATTGGGTCTGCAGAGAGCATCCTCTTCTCGAATCAGAGGTGGGCGGGCCAGTTTGCACATTATCGGCTGAGACTTGTCACAGTGTGCTCATTATCGCTGCTAAAAAGGTTATGTTATTTGTTGGTTGCTTTGTAAGCAAGAATCCAAATCCAAAATGACTTACTAAAACTTTGTGGACTCATGGAGCATGGGATGGTACATGCTGGTGTGAATGGCAGGAAATGCTGCTGGAGGAATTACATTGCTTTTTTTTATATATATAAATCCCAAGTTTGCATGTTCTCCCCGTGCATGCGTGGGTTTTCTTCGGGTACTCCGGTTTCCTCCCACATTCCAAAAACATGCTAGGTTAACTCCAAATTGTCTATAGGTATGAATGTGAGTGTGAATGGTTGTTTGTGTCATGATCGGGCTTCACAGCTCATTTAGTTTCTTCTGTTCCTCTGTTCCTCGTTCATGCTCTTACTTTGAATTCACTTCCTCTGTTGCTGTTCTGGCTGCACTGCGATTGAGTGGTTAGCGCACAGACCTCACAGCTAGGAGACCAGTGTTCGATTCCACCCTCAGCCATCTCTGTGTGGAGTTTGCATATGTTCTCCATGTGCATGCATGGGTTTTCTCCGGGTACTCCGGTTTCCTCCCACATTCCAAAAACATGCTAGGTTAATTAGCGACTCCAAATTGTCCATAGGTATGAATGTGAGTGTGAATGGTTGTTTGTCTATATGTGCCCTGTGATTGGCTGGCGACCAGTCCAGGGTGTACCCCGCCTCTCGCCATCAGAAGACATCTGGGTTAAGCTCCAGTGTACCCACAAACCTAATGATGATAAGCGGTATAGAAAATGATGAATTACAGGTTTTTTTGAAAGATTTTTTTAAAAGATCCAGCTGATGTGACGATAAACTGTATAAATATACAGACAATTACTGCTGAGTGGCTTTCTTCTAAGGAATGCTATTTAGTGCATTCCATTCTTAATACTTAACAGGTGTATTGTTTTCGCTTGCTTTGATTCTACATCTTCTGGCTCGGCTCCAAGAGCCCCCAAATTCAACCTTTAGAATCGGTTCCACTCTCTGTCACTCACCTGTCAGAGAGAAGGTGCAGAGCCGTGAGCTGTAGCTTCTGGCGTTAAGGTCACTTTCAGCCTCGCTGTCAGTCCTGCCTTTTGTATCAAACAGACTGAAAGGAATCAGGAAACAGGTTTTACTCTTCAAAGAGTCAGAATGTACCTTAAAGGCCTACTGGGTTTTTTAAGTTTTCTTTTCTAAGAACCATGGCTTGTTAATGTACATTTCCACTGTATCTTTCACTGATTAATATGAGGGATGCATTGATGAATGAACGGATTGCGTTGGCATTGAATCAAATAGCCGTGTAGACACAATCGCTAACAGAGTTACAACACCAGTCATGTTCATTGTGTCCCAACTCCCACAAGATGAGTTCTTATCCCCTGGTCCTTCCTCTATTCTCTCCAGCGGCATCATGTGACTGCCAGTGATGTGAGGAGAGAAGAAAAGGAAGGGATGAGTGCTCCCGCTTCCACACAGCAGATGTTGTGGGAAAGAGGGGGGTGGGGGGATTGAAGTACCGGTGAGGCAAAGGCATAGAATTCAATGATTGATAGAGTCTCACAGAGTAGAGAGCCGCTGCTAAATTTCCCATGAGCCTCTCATGGTAGTATAAGTGTAATGACACAGAGGGGTAGACAGATAAACCCCTGCTTCAATTTTACCAAGGTTTTCGACTGTGGAATGGCCACGGAGAGTATAAACATTACAAATATTGCAAAAATTATGAATTTAAGAATTTCAGACTTCAAAATGGGATGTCTATTTTTTTTCCCTACTAAATTAAAAGCAACATTTCAAAGCAAAGTTATTTAAATATCATGCACTATTCTTCCCTTCCGTTTTCTATATCTGGGAGCCGGCCTTGCTGTGTGGTGTGGACTGAATAAGAGGTTATTGATTGTTCAATGGGCTTTGTTAAGGGTTAACAAAGAGAAATTCATTACCATGCACGTTGCCTCCTTGGCATTTTGGCAAGGTGATAAAAATAGTTGGCTTGAAACACCGCACTGGGAATTTCAAAGCTTCATTTGGTGACCAGTCCGATATAACCTTCTAACTGGTGTTCAATAGCAGGGCATCTCAAAGACTCTCACTCTGTTCCACTGGGAAAGGAATTGTTGAAAGTAATCAAGGCATCAAGCTGGTTGGTGACTCAAGCACAATTAATTAATTATTATAATACTGTGGAATTACAATAAATGAATTATCTTAAAGTTGGAGTATCCGCTATTGCTTATTTACATACATTTTCCAATCAAATGGTAGCACCATGCCGAGAGTTGCTATATAAACATGTATTTCGTTTAATGAGAGAACGGACAATGAATCATAAGAATATTTTCTTGCTTGTCCCCCAATTAGGTGGCCTGTGCATTTCCCAGTCTGTGAAAATTCCACGTGAACCAAAAGCTGGAGAATTCGACAAGATTATACGAAGGCTGAGTGAGAACCCAAACGCCCGAGTGGTGATTATATTTGCCAACGAGGACGACATCAGGTCAGTGGAGTGAAATCCTAATTGTTTAAAATGCCAAAAGTAACACAAAACTACTAAAATAATGTTTTTTTTAATTAATTAACAGACAATAAATGCTCATTTAATTTTGACAATACAGAGCTGGTCAAAAGAATTAAGTTTTAAGGGAACCCTATTCTGCTTTTTCCACTTTTGTGACCTATACATGTTGTAAGAATGTCGTATTCTCGTGTTAAACGATGCCAAGGTTTTAGATAACGAGATTTGCACATTTGGAAGTGAGCCTTCAAAGAAAATTAAAACAAAAAGGTGCAGATTCTGGAAGATCTAGAAAGCTTTGTGTGCAGGTTGTTGTGTTTTGCTGCTCTAGCGGTGTCCACAACTTAATGCAAAGGGCCGAAAATGAGTATAATATGTATAATATGTGAAGACAAGCAACTATTGTAATATACAAATCAAAATTAATTCATGAAACCTGAAAATTTGTGTTGTGCGATACCTCTGGATTTGGTATCGATCCGATAACCAAGTAAATACACGGCCAGTATCATCTAAATCTGAATGTTTTATGACCTTCTTTGTGATATAACCAAACATCCCTCCTCTTTCTTTCCGCCATCTTCCTGCTCTCTCTGTGGTATGCCCGGGCTTGCCTGCCCGGTGGCAGGGTGGGCCCTGTTTGATTGCCAATCGCTTCTGAGTCACGTGATGGTTAATGAAACACAAAAATAGACAGGTTGTGTCTTGAATTAAACCGGAAATTAAACAGGAAACCAACTGAAGCCTAAGCATCCATGTTTTTACATAGATATCGATCAATATTGATACCAACGTTGAATGGATATTATCGATATTTGTATCGAGCCCGCCCACAACTACCTGAAAATGTCATCTCAAATAAACAACGTTCTCTATGTATTCCATAATTCATTTAGTCCCCTTCAAACAATGCGCTTTATTTACGTACAACTAATAATGTTGTCATCCATGTTTTTCCATTCATGGAAACATTAAAGTTACTCTTCTGGGAGCGGAAATGTATCTGTTCAAATTCATTATCTGTTCTTCATACGGTTGTCTCCATTAAGAATGAATTAATTAGTTGCAGGAGTAATCATTACAAGGAGTCCTGTTGTGGCTTTGTGAGGGGGAAACCATCTCCTAGCAACCACCGAGTAGGCTAGTGCATTTCTTGAGGCCAGTGAATTAAGGGGGGGGGGGGGTCCCTTGGCGATGACCGGGCCAGAAGTCCCATTGCTCATTGACTTAATCCCGTCCAGATAACCGCTACTTGTGTGAATATATAGTAATTACCGAAAGCCAAGGGGATCCCAACTTTAAATTCCTGCTGCATAAAGTCTGTGCAAGGCTCATAACGGACCAAAGAGTCCTGAGCTTTGTTGATAAAGTGCAAGAATGGAAGTCAGCTGATAAATGACTCTGGTTTCTGTGTTTTTGAAAGACAAATTATGTTCTTAGCACTTTCATGAGAGACATTGCTTTCTACAATACAAACTGGGAATCGATTCTTTACTTTGCATTCGGATACATTAGCTATACAGTCATCCGTAGACGCTTTTTATGTAGACCAGGGGTCTCAAACTCAATTTACCTGGGGGCCACCGGAGATAGGTTCTGGGTGAAGCCGGGCCGCATCAGGTTTTCAAAACAAAAAAAACAAAAAAAACGCATTTATTAAAAACTGGAAAAAAATCAACAAAAAAAACTATCAATGCTTTTGCTTCCGGTTTTCCACACCAAAATATCTCATAAAACATTCCACTGTTCTCAAATATCTTAATTTTTGTTTTTCTATACACAAAATAAGATAAAAAAATAAATAAACAAATTAGGAATAAAGACAATAAATCAATCAGTAATAAATAAGTAAAATAATAATAAAACAGCAAATAAGAAACGTAAGAAACCACATACAGTTGGTAGAAAAAATATTTTTTTCAGATTCAAACGTACAGTATTAACACTTATTTAACCTTTAACATGAACATTAATAAAACTTAATATGACCCAATTAGCAAGTTAGCATCGTTAGCACTCACTTCCATCTGGGAGCAGCGTCGTAACTTTAACAACATGTTTGATGAGATGCTTTATCTTCACGTGTATTTTCCGTTTATTCCAAATAATTTCCTGCATTTATTTGTACCCAAGCGTCATAAGCCTTTAGCTTCATTTGCTAATCCAAAGCAAAACAGGGCGGGGTATCAGGGGTAGGGTAACAGTATGGGCGGGGCAAAATCATGTTAATTGTGTCCGGTGTGCACACAGCTTTAAGCTGTCATTTCAACATTAAACTTTGGTACCAAGGTGGGGGCCTCAAACTAGCGTCTCGCGGACCAAATGGGGCCCGTGTGCCGCGAGTTTGAGACCCCTGATGTAGACGGTTGTAAACAGGTTTACTATGCTTGATCTATGAACATGTTCTATTTATAAATAGGAAATCCTACTTTGTGGAAATTCACTGATGACGGTTGGGTTGCAATTAACAAAGAATTATTGTACCTCATTTATCACTATTACCCTCCTTTTACACGTGTTAAAAAAACATATACTGTACATCATCCCTTGTATGATTATTATGAAACAGTCTTACAATGCATCGACTTAGAAGATGTAATATAAAAAAGAAAAAAGATGTTTATATAAGAACATTTATATAAGAAAATAAAATAGAATTAAAGTGACGCGGGGGTGTGGAAGTCTCAAATGAACCCTCAGCAACACTTTTTACTCTTCACTAATATTTCATATATCTCGCTTCTTTTTTATATCACGCTCTGTCTGTCCAGGCATGTTTCTGTCACCTCATGGTGCAAAAATCACTTTTGTGTACATGGAGCACAATCCTCGCCAATCGCACAACCTTGTGTCTATAGCTGCCTATTTTTCTTCAAGGATGGTGTGGCCTTCAAAGGAACAAAACAGCTAATATTTATTCTTACAGTAAGTTCCGGGTAAGAAGAAGATACTGCAACTCAGAATTGATTATATTTCTATGACTCATTTGTAATTCATTTTGGATTTTGGTGAACAATTCTGTTCTATATCAATTGTTTTTGTTATTTTTTCAAATGAGAACAAATAACAGATTGATTAGCATGAAATTTGATTAGTTTCGAGGTAAATTGATCTTACAAACCTGGCGTACCAGTCATTATCGTAGTCATCTAAACGTAATATATGAGGAGGTATTAATTAAACATCATTTTTCACCCAATTGTATTGAGTTGCGGACTCCTATAGAGCAGCTACACACAATAACCAGCACAGAAAGTGGCTTTGTCAAGCACATTACATAGATTGCCATTCAAACCCAATGGAATCAATAAGGGAATAATTTTTTCATAATTCATTCTAAGGAATTGTTGATTAAGTTCCTTGTTTCTGTTTTGGTATTGAGAGTCAGTAAAGCCACACAGGACAGATGACAGATTACAATTTTGATGCTGCTTCGCTCCAGTTTTCAACTGTGCCGCCGCAGCGCCTTCATTTTTCTTCCATTGGCAGCAAGCCTGGACAAATGTGGCAGGGGGGGGGTGATTGTGCAACAACCTCTATGTACTGTATGTGCTCGGGATAATCCTAGGAGGCCACTCACCTCTACTGCTTGTATAGCTTTATGCAAATATGTCCAGATTCAATACCCTAGTCGTGCAATCGCCTGTATAGTACATCTATGCTGCTTCTTCAGGGTGCATTTAAATAAGAACCTTACATTCATGGGTGTGTGTGTGAAATACAACAAAATAAAACAACAATACAGTATATAACACAACTTTACACAAAGCCTCTTGAATGTTTCATAGGCGGCTGCTCGAAGCGGCGAAGAAAGCCAATCAAACAGGCCATTTTATCTGGGTGGGTTCGGACAGCTGGGGGTCCAAAATCTCACCGATACTGAACCAGGAAGAGATGGCTGAAGGCGCTGTGACCATCCTGCCAAAACGACAGTCCATTAAAGGTAATTAATGTTTAATTAATTACATATTGTTGGAGTTTTAGCGTCAAAGCGTATGTGTCATTATGTCGCTTAACCACCGTCAATGTTTGTTGTATGTGTGAGTTAAATCTTATAGACAGATAAGACACTCAATGTATCACATTTTCCGCTCAACTGGTGTCGGTCAATGCGGAATTGTGTAATCCCATTTCAACATTGACCATACAGAAATATAAATATGGGACAAAAAGACTGGACAAACTATAATATTGGTTAGCTGTATGAGGTAACTTTGATATTCGAGCTTGTGGCGATGATTGAGAAGACCCAATTTGCAGACCATGTATTTGCAGGAATGGACTTGATGTAACTTAACACTTAACACGACTGTCCATCAGGTAATCAGGTAACTTAACAATTCCAATATACAATATATATGTCACCTAAATACATAGATGCACAGGAAATCATAAGTCCACCAGCTTTAAATAGCTTTTCTGAAATGACATCAACATTGTCAAAAATCAACTCAAAACAAGTTACATTTACAGTTCATAATTACAGCTTCAGAATGCCTTTGCGGAAAAAAAAAGTCACTAAATCAGGGGTGGGCAAACTTTTTGACTTGCGGGCCGCATTGATATTACAAAATTTAGGGGGGGGGCAGATTTTACACGTAACAGTCCACCTGGTATTATTGTGTCTGTAAAATTGTCATGCAATCTGCTATTATTATTTATTATTTTATATTTATATTTAAATATTTGAAAAATAATAAAATATTATAATAATTACAATAAAATTAAAATAATAATAATTATATTATTATTATGTAAAATATGCAAATATAACAATAATATTATATATAATTAATATAATTAGCATTAATATAATAAATATAATAATCATAATAGTTCTAATAATAATTATAATAATCTAATAATAATAATTATTATTATTATTATTATTATGTGCTTGTGTCCCTTTTTTCAGGAGCACTTTGTAAACAACAGACCATGTCAAAAAACGAAATTGATAAAACCATCAAAAGGTTGGCTCAGGCCATGATGCCAGGTTGTATGTTGAGTTTAAATGAAATACTTTGGAAAGATTGGGCGGGCCGTATTCAAACACTTGGCGGGCAGGATGTGGCCCCCGGGCCGTAGTTTGCCCACCCCTGCACTAAATGGTCATCAGTAAATTGGTTTCTGTTCTAGGCTTTGATCGCTACTTCATCAGTCGAACACTGGAGAACAACAGGAGAAATATCTGGTTTGCAGAGTTCTGGGAGAACAACTTCCAGTGCAAACTAAGTCGGCATGCTGTGAAGAAAGGCTCTGGCATCAAAAAGTGCACAAGTGAGTACACACCTAATACCAAACTCTCCATCACCGACTCCATGTATAAATGGACTGTGTCTCTTTTAAATATATATTACTAGGGGTGCGCCGATCGACGGGCTACAAATCGGTATCGGCCGATATTAGTGAAAAAGGACGATATCAACATCTCAGTGGCTTTTGTTTTGTTTTGCTTTATTGCTCTCTAGTTCTACCATATCTTACTTATTGTGTGGAAATATGGGGTAATAACTATAAAAGCAATCTTCACTCACTAAATGTACTGCAAAAAAGGCCAGTAAGGATAATTCATAATGCCGCCTACAGAGAACATACTAACTCCTTATTTCTAAAATCACAAATACTTCAACTTGCTGATATAGTTAATTTCCAAACAGCTAAAATAATGCATAAGGCTAAAAACAACCAATTACCTAAAAATGTCATCCAATACTTCTCTACAAGAGAGGAGAAATATGATCTCAGGGAAGAACTACATTTGAAACACTTAAATATGTTTGGACTATGTTAAAAAGCCATAGCATTTCAGTATGTGGAATCAAACTATGGAATGGATTGAGTAAGGACCTCAAACAATGCACAACGATGAGCCAATTCAAGAAACAATACAAGCAGTTGATGTTTGCTAAATACAAGGATGAAGAGTCTTGAACCTGTCATGATGTGCTATATATATCACTATATTGACACTTACTATGGTACCCATTATGGCATTGGATAGTCATATCACCTTGTACTTCGGTACAAGGTACATTATTAAAAAAAAAACAAAAAACCTTAAACTGCATTATGGAAAGCAGGAAGTGAACAAATGTAACAGTTACTGATTGTAAAAGTACCAGATGGAGGGGTAGGATTTAATAAGCTTTGCTTCTTCTTATCTTCCTACTCCTTTTGGACATGTGGAACTGTGAACTGATTATGTGATGCATTCAATTGTAATCTGATGCATGTTCAAATGAAATTAAACCATTACCATTACCATTACCATAGGTTTTATCATAGGTTTATCTGTGCAATAAACAAATGACAAAATTTGAAACAACAACGTCCTTTTGCCTGGTGAGATTCTACAATGCACCTTCAGAAATCCGGCATTCAAGCCAAAAGTTTTATACCATGTTCGACCAAAAACCGGAAATTACCATAATTAGCACAGCACATCAAATAATGAACACACTGGAGGATGCCATGTAATCTACTCTTATGGTATCTTTTTCGGTCTTAGCTCAAGCTTGCTACAATAAGTACCGCTGCTCTGCCTCGTTGTGTCACTTTACTGCTTCTCTGACTTCCTGACTCAGGGGCAGTAATATTGTTTCTACTCTCTGCTGGACAAAAATAGCCACTGCAGATGATATAACGTGGAAACAGGCAGAATAACAACTTGAGTGGGTAACAATCTGTTAATGAGGTACCAGTGCATAATATTCTGTACTGGTATGCGCTAATGCATTCATGAATTATGCTTAGTAATAATTGTTGCACATGTGATAAATGCTTATGAGCAAAGATAATTATTGTGGAATCTGTGTGCTATTTAAAACAGTGTGGGAGACTGTATAGAGATGATAATTAGACCATGGAATTAAAATGTTTTTTATGCATTTTGGAAGCGCAACATCTAAGTGCAAGATGCTGATTATGTAGTAGAAAGCAAGGCAGTCGCAGGTCATCTTCTAATAAGGAAACACTGAAGTATATTCATGCAGTATGTAGTATGTATACTGTATTTACACACAATAAATTACTAGTGAAACTGAGAGAATCTTTAAGAAAAGATTTGATGCAAGAGGAAGAGGATTTGATGCCGCTCCATTCTGATTCCCAGGCAGTCCAACAAATCCAACCAGTTTTTGGGCGATTCACGTTTTGGGCACCATACATTGGAGGCGACAGGCAGTGAATTGTCAACACCAGTTGCTTTTTCTCCTCTGAATTTATTCGATTCCCTCCACCTCTGACAGTCAATCAAAGGATGGCGGTTTGTCTGTTGGCCGCCGCTCATTGCTTCCCGTGTGCAATGGTTTTTGCCGGTCATTTCTAATGTGTGTGGCACCCATTAGACCTTCAACTGCCACACAAACATGGGTGCTACAGTAGCCACCGCCCAACCGATGATCATATCGTGAGCCTCGATAATTCACCTTGATGGTTTCATGAATGGAAAGTGAACAGGAGACGGTCTTTATTGGCTGGATGTTGCAACGGGGGCCGATCCCCCCACGTTAAAACACAACTTAACTGTGCTTAGGTGCTTCACTAAAGTGTATCTGAAAGGAATAAGGATGCAAAGTGCATTAATATTAATAATTCACATCACTGCTTTGTTTCCCAATGTTGCTGTATGTGGTGCCCGAGAGGCCCAAGATGGCATCATGGTTCCAGATACACTTTTATATAAAGTACATATGCACTACTCCTCCATGAATCACCACCTTATCGTGGTGGAGGGGTTTGAGTACCCGAGTGCTATGTTGTCTGGGGCTATATGCCCCTGGTAGGGTCTCCCAAGGCAAACAGGTCCGAGGTGACGGGACAGACCAAGAGTGATTCAGAAGACCCAAATGAATAATAACAAGAGGAGGAACCGTACCTCGCCCGGATGTGGGATACCGGGGCCTCACCCTGGAACCAGGCCCGGGGAAGGGGCCTGGAGCGCCTGGTGGTCGGGCCTTCACCCGTGGAGCCCATCCGGGCCCAACCCGAAGAAGCCACACGGGATCTTCCCCTCGTAAACCCACCACCTACGGGGGCAAGAGTAAGAGTCCGGTGCATTGTGTGTTGGGTGGCGGTCAAGGGCGGGTGCATGGGCGACCTGGTCTTTGGCGGCCAAATCTGGTTCCTCCCTGTGTTCACTGGCATGCCCAGCCGGGAAAAGGACACGCTAGAGAGATTATGTCTAACAGCTGGCCTGGGAACGCCTTGGTGTCCTCCCGGTGGAGCTGGAGGAGGTGGCCGGAGACCGGGAAGTCTGGGCTTCCCTACTAAGACTGCTGCCCCCGCGACCCGGACCCGGATAAGCGGAGGAAAATGGATGGATGGACATATGCACTATATACTTACCGTAAGGAGTTAACTCCGTAGGTTGGCTGGACTCACCCTAGTTGTTCCCAAATATTTTTGCACCCCCCCCTTTTGGAGATTATTATTATTATTATAAATTAGCCACAAATTAGCTTGTCAGGGCCCCTCCCCCCAGTTTGAAAATCACCGCCTTAAGAGGTAGGGTTAGGAGAAGCTCAGAGTAGAGCCACCGTGCCTTCAAATCAAGAAGAGCCGCTCATCTAGTCCAGATGCCTCCTAGCCGCTTCCATGGTGAAGTTTTCTGGGCATGCCTAGCTGAGCGGAAGCCCAAGTCACAGACCTAGGACATGCTGGAAGAATTATGCCTCAGAGCCATCTTGGGAACGCCTCTGTGTCCTCCCGGTGGAGCAAGAAGATATGGCCGGGGAGCAGGAAGTCTGGGATTCTTGACTGAGTCTTGTGCCCCAGCGACCCAGACCTAAATAAGCAGAAGAAAATAGATGGATGGATGGCACACCTTCATCAGTCGCATGCTGTTCCTTGGAGTTTCCAGCCAAAAGTGGATTAGGTCAGACACTAAAGCCTGGGTATAGGAGTGTTCAACACACAGGTAAAAAAAAAAAAAGATCACTAAAAGGCATCAAACCAGCACTGTCACAAATAAAACAAGCAAGCAATATAAGCTGCTAAATTTAGTTTAATGGAGAGCATAAGCTGAACATCCCAGGTTACATGGATTAATTATACAAGGGAGGACACAAGCTTAAGTTCTCGTTGGCAGACACAGAATTCAATAATTCTCTCTCCACAGACACTTCTCTGTTTCACACTATTGAACCATAAAATGTGATTCAGTTTTACACAGACGGATGGTCATGAATTGCTGATATAACCTTGAATGTGTCAGAAGTACAGAAAAATGTTCCACACTATTATGTTTTTTTGTCAGTTGCTTCAGTCCATAAAGGACAAGGTTGGACCATCAATCACAATTACTTTGGACAATGGTCCTATTTTCTACAAACTACAGAAATTCGATCTTTAAATGTTTGTCACGCTATAATGGGTACATGGGGTTAGATTTAACAAGTGATGATGAAGTAAGTGTATTTTCTTATACAGTAGCAGTGTTTCCGATGTGGCATTCAAGCTTCAGATTGAATAAGGTTTTTGCGATTTTGCAGGCATTGGTCAAGTGTGTGCATGTTTATAAACCACTGTCTAATTTCCTAATCCTCAGAAAACATCAACATAAATACTATGCACAATGGTTGACTCTATTAAACTGTACTGTTCTCACCAAGTGACCTTGCATATTAGTCACAATAGTCACTATCATAGCAAGTTTGGCATATACAGTATAAATATATAAATATCAAATATCAAAAGCCATCATGCAAGTAAAAGTCAAACAAAGCTTATGTAAACTACTACTGTAAGCAAACATCCTCTGACAAATCGAACCTGTAACTTTCGATACCAAGAGCCAAATGACAGAATAAATCCATTTAAATCCAGAATTGAGTTTGTATTTAAAGAGTTTGTATCTCAAGTGTATATTTAAAGTTAGTTGGTTTGTTTTCACTACGGATGTTTTTTTTGTTTTTAGGTTTTCTTCAGCTCAGCTCGTATCTAAAGTTACGTACGCGGTGCATTTGACAAGACAGAGCTGTCTGCGGTACTGAACCTGGAAAACTACAGTGGTCAAAGCTGACATTATTTGCGTTAATCACCAACTTCACACAGATCATTAAAAAAATAATTAAATAGTCTTACAGATCACGTACGCACACACACAGTACACATATCATCGAATAAATAATACACATAGTAACTCGTTATTTGAATGTTATTGTTAAATCAGCAGTGCTGTGTTTCATTTTGGACAAAAATATTATTATTTTTGGTTTTCTTCATTGCATGCAAAGCTACCAGAATCTGTGAGCTAGTTTTTTAATGTTTGTATAGCAGCCTGTTGTGATGGGAATATTATAACTTAAGTCACAATATTGTATTAGTTTTAGGTATTACTCCTATAGCCATCTGAAGTGTACATCCTGCAGTCCCTTCAAGCATAATGGGCCCAATGGGTGGTAGCCTGTAGCATGGGGGGAAACAAACAGTGTCCGAGGAAGTCACTCTCTGATTAAAGCTCACCTTCCAGGGATGAGGGGACATCAGGTGGTCCCACCTAACATGGTTGACCTCTCAGTCAGGAGGTTATCTACCTTCAGTGCGACAAACCATGTTAGAAGAGCGAACCCCCATATACGAGGTGTGACAAGAATATCTCCTCGACCTCTAGTCAGGAAGCCTTTTTTTGTCAGACACCTACAGACTGCCACGCATGATGTTTGTTTCTGTGAGACCTCTTTTGCAAAAGAGAAATCTATCCAAAGAGCAAAAACAGTCTTTGAGTTTCAAGCGGGAATTGCAAGCTGTTACTGGTCGCTCGATCTGTTAGAATTAAGCTTTAAGCACATTCACAGTGCTGGGGATTTGTGGCGACCACTGACTTAAAGAGACAGTCAGAGAATCAAAGCTTTACGCTTCACTTCGCAGGCACAGCAATACCAAGGTACGCTGTCAGTTTTTGCCGTTCCTCGATTGCGAGGAGATGCGGTCGTTTTTACAAAATCTGTAGGCACTCAGCAACCGGAGTTGTAGCTCCCACTGGCATTAGATTTCCTGAGACCGGGTGTCAGAAAAATGGAGGTCAGAAAATCCACAGGGTGCCTTAAGTGCATGAAAACCAAACACACCTCAGAGCCTCTGAACATCTTACCATCATTGAGCCATATATATTCTTTTGTCAAAGACACCTGGAGGAAGCTATTAAGAGGAAAAAACAGAAAACTGGAATGACAGTAAAACCAAAACACATCCCTACTTGGCTTGTAGCTAAATTCCAAAATCTCACTTCCGACATTGATTCATTTTCCACTGCTCATCCTCACGAGGGCGGGGTACACTCTGGACTGGTCGCAGTCCAGACAAACAACCATTCACACTCACATTCATACCTATGGACAATTTGGAGTCTCCAATTAACCTAGCATGATTTTGGAATGTGGGAGGAAACCGGACTACCAGGAAAAAAAACCCACAAGGAAAACATGCAAACTCCTGATAGAGAGATGGTTTGGGTCTCCTAGCTGTGAGATCTGTGCGCTAACCACACAACCGCCGTGCAACCCTACAAGAATTCAATGAAACGGTAATACAAAAATGGGGTCCTTATTATGCATAATAAGGTTTTTTTTTCGTGATTGTGTTTCAAGTGTGCATGCAACCAGGACTTTTAGATGCTAATTTCAGAAAATTTCTCCTAGCCTGTGTGCTAACCACTTGACCGCCGTGCAGCCCACTGCTGATATTTAACACATAATTTTAAAACTACTAGCATTACCATAGCAGTCATTATGGTAAAAAATTCATTTTCTACCGCTTTTTCCTCATGAGGGTCGGGGGGTAATGGAGCCTATCCCAGCTGTCTTCGGGCGAGAGGCAGGGTACACCCTGGAGTGGTGGCCAGCCAATCACAGGGCACATATAGACAAAAAACCATTCACACTCACATTCACTAGAACTACCAAGGCAGTCATTTTTATTGTTGATATTTTATTCTAACATTCTTTTACCATTCTTACCATAGGGTGGCACGGCAGTCTAGTGGTTAGCACGCAGAGAGCTAGGAGACCAGGGTTCAATTCCACCCTCGGCCATCTCTGTGTGGAGTTTGCATGTTCGCTAATTAACCTAGCATGTTTTTAGAGGAAGCCAGAGTAACAATGCTGTCTTCGGGCGAGAGGCGGGCTACACCCTGGACTGGTCGCCAGCCAATCACAGGGCACATATAGACAAACAACCATTCACACTCACATTCATACCTATGGACAATTTGGAGTCGCTAATTAACCTAGCATGTTTTTGGAATGTGGGATGCAAACTCCACACAGAGTTTGGCCAAGGGTGGAATTGAACCCTGGTTTCCTAGCTGTGAGGTCTGCGCGCTAACCACTCATCCACCGTGCCACCCTACGGTAAAAGAATTTTAGAATAAAATATCAACAATGAAAATGACTGCCTTGGTAGTTCTAGTGTTCAGATATTAAAACATTCAGAGCCTTGTCCCGAATATCAAATTGCCCCAGCGAGGCAAACCCAAACTATTCATCTGTTAAAAGGAAGTGTCTTTGTTGAGCTAAAGACATTTGAAACAAGGTCTGCAAAAAAAATCTTGACACCATTTGCTTCCGCATGCACCATGTTGTGTCAGCTCATTCGAGCAAGTATGTGGAATATCAAAATGATGACGTAAATTATGGCAATGGTTCAATTTATTTTGAACATTCATACAAGTTACATTGGAATACATCACTAAGTAGAATTCATGGTTCCACATGTCCAATAAAAAGGAGTAAGGAATAAGCACAGCTTATTTAATCACACCCCCCATTTTCACATCAATTACACTTCCTGGGGTTCCAAGGTTGTCATTGCCGTGGGTGGTAGCGGGGATAAGCTCCCACTATCTATAATACGCCCCCACATGGCTCGCGTCTAGCCTCTGACAACTAAGTCCAGCTCCTGGCCTGTTCGTGTGGCTTAAGGTTCTAAGCCCAGCGGAACTGCTTATACTGACAGGAGAAGGATTGAGGGCGGGTATCTGGCGCCTTAAAAGCAGTTGCTTCGGGCAGGTGGGGCTCATTAGCCCGGGAGGGCAGCCCACTTAGGGGAAGGGAACCCTGATTCTAAACCCCACCGCTGTCTTGCGGGATACCTGATCACAGGCAAGGAGTAAACTCAGAGTAAAAAAAAAAAAATCTGAGTGCTTATATAAGTAGAGTCAAACCGTACTAGCAGGTTATGTTTCTTAAAAAATGGATTACGCCGCCGATTGAAACCTCACTTGGCGACTGACATATTTTCTAAGCAGTGAAACAAGACCAGCCAAGATTAATATACACATGTCATATCTAATTATGCTAATATTGAAGAATGATGAGCCCTGTCTTGCTCTGTCCTCCACTCCTGGATCACCACTCCATCACTTCCACTTCCTGTTGATGAATAAATGGGAGCTGGGACATAACTTGGTGGATATAAACACTTCACATAAACAGGAAGTGAGTTATATAATAATATATAAAATAATAATATAATATATAATAATATAATATATATATATATATATATATATAATATATATATATAATATATAATAATATATATAATATAAGAATATTATGGAATCAATACTGGTAAGAAGACCAGAATTTATTTACAAGATAGTTCAATCATGTAAAATTGGAATGTGATTTTGTTGATATAGTCTAGTTCAGGGGTTTTCCAATATGTATATATTAATTGTCGTAGGGGGTACAAAAATCAATTGGCGCCTGAACCTCAAAATTAGGAGTGCGCCTGAACGCCTCAAAGTGTGAGGAAATCATAGCCATTCTGACTGGACAAAAAAAGTGAAACTAAAATTCAAATTAAAAGGTATTCAAAAGTCCAGGGTGTACCCCGCCTCTCGCCCGAAGACAGCTGGGATAGGCTCCAGCACCCCCCACGACCCTCGTGAGGAAAAAGCGGTAGAAAATGAATGAATGAAAGGTATTCAAAAGGGAAAGATCAACATCAGCATGGAGTGGAATAAAACATATGTAGGATTATTACTATTATTTATAGTAATATAAATATAAGTAATATATATAATAATATAAAAAATATTACCTGACTGCTGTGCCCCGCCCCGCTTTTACTCATGTTTTAACTGTGTATTAACCAATGAATGTTGTATTTTGGTGTGTCTTCTATTCTGTTTACTTGCTTTATTCAACTTCATTCTTCTGTAAAGTGTCTTTGAGTATTTTGAAAAGCGCTATACAAATAAATAGATAATAATAATAATAATAATAATACATTTTATCAGTGCTCATGTCAAACTTTATCCTATTTTCACCATGCAAAATACACATTTTTCACCCGGAATTACTACAAAATGAATAAACCATTGAATTATGTTCAGTATTTCAAGTTAATTAACATAAGGTTTATGTTTTTTAAGCGTGCAGGAGTCGCAGGTACATGGCTACAAGGGCTACGTGACTGTAAGAAGTTTGGGAACCACTGGTTTCGTTCTCAATTCACTACTCACTCGGTTTTGACGCCTTGCATCTTGATTCCAGGGATATAATCAAGTATAGTTTGATATTGTTATATGATATATTTCTATCATTTTCCATTTTAGATCACGAAAGGATTGGTAAAGATTCCTCCTATGAACAAGAAGGAAAAGTCCAGTTTGTGATCGACGCGGTTTACGCCATGGCTCACGCTCTTCACAACATGCACAAAGACCTCTGCCCTGGGAAAGTTGGCCTCTGCTCCAGGATGGAGACCATCAATGGCACACTGCTGCTCAAATACATTCGAAATGTCAACTTCTCAGGTGTGTATGATAAACCATGCATATACAGTAGGGTGCATCAAAAAACACAATTATTGAATTTTGATATGGCTGGGTACTAACAGGGTTCCAATATATGTAGAAACAACACATACAAAATATTTTTCCAATACGTGATTATTTAGGGGTGCCACCATACATTAAATGTGTTACCATTGCCCCTTGTGTTTACAGTAAAATACAAATAAAATAAAAAAATAATAAAGTGTTTAAACTTTATATGTATGTCAAATATCCATCACAGCTACATAAAATTCAGGGTAAGACCATGTGAACATGTCCCATTTACCGCCATTCATTTTGTCAATAGGACAAATGAATGGAGAATCTTGAAAGTTGTATATAATATAATATATTTACTTTGATAACCCTATAGAAAATGATGCTGTATAGAAGTTCATTGTACTCAACATTTCCAGGTTTTTGGCAATTAGACTAGAAATTGCACATTTTCCGAAATTTTACAAAAGTTTATGTGTGAGGTGGCATACCCTAAATCTCAATGGATTTCCTCAAAACTTTGCAAAAGACATTTTTATGTTCATTAGAAAAAAAAAATGAAATGCCAGCCAAATTGATATTATGAAATTAAAATTTCCCATTCAAATTTGATGCACCCTAATATACAGTGTACTGAAGCACTAGAATTGGCGTATTTTCGGTATCCACATCATGCCCAAGCATGTGAGTGTGTGCTGGTCTTTAATTATCAGGCTGCTGCAAAGAAATGACTGTGAGCAAGTACAAGAAGGTGGGACCCGTAGGAGGCTTGACAATTAACAGCAAGAAGAGTGTGTTTTCTTATCTTGTCACCATTGAACAGCCGACAGGGTCCTTAGAGTGCATTCTCTGCTGGATTATAATTATACACAATGAGAAGAAGCAGCAGGAAAAAACAAGCACCGGCGTTTTTTTTTTTTTTTCTTTTTTTGCAAAGAGTCTAGTAAATTCATACAAATATTCTATGAACTTTTCTAATGAGAAGTTTAGCTGGATAATGCAATTGTTTTCCCTTTTCTTTATTTGTAAATAGGATGTTTAGCAACATTAGGATGTAGTATGGGGTGGCACGGTGGTCAAGTGGTTAGCGCGCAGACCTCACAGCTAGGAGACCAGGGTTCAATTCCACCCTTGGCCATCTCTGTGTGGAGTTTGCATGTTCTCCCCGTGCATGCGTGGGTTTTCTCTGGTTTCCTCCCACATTCCAAAAACATGCTAGGTTAATTGGCAACTCCAAATTGTCCATAGGTATGAATGTGAGTGTGAATGGTTGTTTGTCTATATGTGCCCTGTGATTGGCTGGCGACCAATCCAGCACCCCTCACGACCCTCATGAGGAAAAAGCGGTAGAAAATGAATGAATGTTTAGCAACGTGCGGCACAGTGGTCTAGTGGATAGCGTGCAGACCTCACGGTTAGGAGACCAGGGTTCAATTCCACCCTCGGCCATCTCTGTGTGGAGTTTGCATGTTCTCCCCGTGCATGCGTGGGTTTTTTCCGGGTACTCCGGTTTCCTCCCACATTCCAAAAACATGCTAGGTTAATTAGCGACTCCAAATTGTCCATAGGTATGAATGTGAGTGTGAATGGTTGTTTGTCTATATGTGCCCTGTGATTGGCTGGCGACCAGTCCAGGGTGTACCCCGCCTCTCGCCCGAAGACAGCTGGGATAGGCTCCAGCACCCCTGCGACCCTTGTAAGATAAAAAGCGGTAGAAAATAAATGAATAAATGTTTAGCAACATTAGAATGTTTTTTTGTTGTTCTGGAAAATCAAAATTCCCTGCCATTTTAAAAATTCTCTCCCCAAAAACTGTGGTTTGCAGTTGTACAATATCACGAGTACACAGAACATACTGAACAAAATTAAGTTGAACAGCTGTTGGTTTTTAATAATGCAGGCAACCTTTTATTTTGGCTAATAAAGGTTAACACGACAGTCGTAAGGTCTTCATTCATGATGGATGTTGAAAGCAAACTCACGGGGGCCTCATCTTCAAAGTCATCACATTGTTTACCTGTGCCTGAACCGGCTTATTACTATGTAAGCAGGTCACTCCTTATTTGTATAAAACATACAAATATGACATATAAATACATAGTCTGCAGTAAAATACTTCCTTTGCAATATATGGTAGCTCATTTCTCCCAACACTGAAACAAAGCTGAACTACTACTCTTTAACATATTCTGATTATGGGAATAAACATGTTTCATGTTATTTTTGATCTTGTTACTGGAAGTCTTGGCAGTGAATCATACCCTTCAGGTATGATTTTTTAAAAAATCAATGGTGCATATTACTGGAATACTGCATCCTGCTTTGCTTTTCCATTAGCCTCAAGCAAGAGGGAATTTAAATGCTCTGTAGGAAAACAAGACAGGAACACCTACATGATCCCGGAGAATTCTGGGAATTCTCCCTAGGCAAAGGACATAGGAAACCAAGCAACCGACAAAGATTATGTTCATATATGTATTTATGCTCAATGTGAAGATTGTAAATCTTACATGATCCATGATATGTGGGGTTATTAGTGAGGTGCTAAGAGGCATTAATGGCAATATATATTTCACCTCTCTTTGAGAAGTTTTCCTACCGTTAATATAACACTGACCTAACTGCATGTGGAATGTTTTGGGGGGGTTGTTTAGCAATGTATCATTCTAAAGAGTGCCTTCATGGACATTATTATCAGTGGCATCATTAGGCCTATTTTTTTTTAAATGTTCTTCAGCCCTCCTAATTAATGTGATATTTTTTATTGATTTTTTAAATTTTTTTACAAAAAAAATCTCTGGCAAATTTCATATAATAGGGTAAGAAAAGGACTTAAAATAAATATTCATATTACCGGTCATTAATTTATAATCAAATCTGTCCATTTCCCTTTATTTCATGGTGTAAGGTAGAGAACCCCTTCACTGCGTCATTACCCAGTCCAGTCCACTTGGCCATGTAAAGTATTGCCATGAAAAAAAAGACATGTAGATGATCTCGGCTCACGTCACGTCACATTAATATCCTGTCCATCTCCAGGGGGCTAACCCCCCCACCCCCCGTCCTCAGAACCTAGTGATGCCCCTGCTATTAATACTGATTCCTGTATCATACCAGTCCATTTAATTACATTTAAATCGATACAAACATGTGCTACAACTGCATCATTGCGGTATATTGGTGCAGAGCTGCAGCAGAGTTTTACCCGAAAGTGGCCCCAGATTATTAGACATGCTGTCTTATTAGTATTTGCTGCCTGTGCATAAACACACACAAACATGAAATGTGAAACTAATCAATTATATTAGGTGTGCATGTAGGTGTATAGCTCCAAATTACACTTTTTTACCACCACAATATAAAAAAAATTATTTGTACAATAATATGTCCATATTGTATGTGTTAAACCAAGGGTCTCAAACATGCGGCCCGCGGGCCAAATGTGGCACGCAGGACACTAGTTTGAGGCCCCCGCCTTGATATGAAAATTTAATGTTAGTGCGGCCCGCGCAAGTTTGATATGGATGCTGTATGTTATCATGTACCCAGAAAAAATTATTACGTTTGATTAATGTTCATGTTAAAGGTTAAATAACTGTTAATAGTTATCCTCACTATCCGTGTGGAAGTGGTAAGTTTTTGGCTATTTAAGTTTAAAGGAAATAACTTGAAGGCTACCGTTTAGGTCGCTAGCTCTCTAGTTTGCGAGTTAGCATGTGTCTCAAGACGCTGCAGTTGCGCAATATGTTGTAAATAAAAAAAGTATAAATGTGACTATAGTCGTGTTTTGTCATGTCTACAGGACTCTAATAATGCTTTGTTCATTTTAATCTGAAAAAAATAATTTGTCTACCCAC
This sequence comes from Doryrhamphus excisus, assembly GCF_037039965.1. Lineage (NCBI taxonomy): Eukaryota > Metazoa > Chordata > Actinopteri > Syngnathiformes > Syngnathidae > Doryrhamphus > Doryrhamphus excisus. Next base: position 3,963,822 of record NC_136371.1, on the reverse strand, counting down.
CAACGATATGCGATTTCTTAAGTTTTTATTATTTGCCGTTTTTTTTTAATTATTATTATTATATTTATTTATTACTGATTGATTGATTTTCTTTATTCTTGATTTGTTTATTTATTTTTCATCTTATTTTGTTTGGAAAACCTGATGCAGCCCAGCCTTGCCCACACCCTAGCTCCAGTGGCCCCCAGGTAAATTGACTTTGAGACCCCTGTGTTAAACTGAATGAGATGTCATTCGGTCCGAAAAGGAGGAAGCTAGCTTGACAATTAGCGGTCATGAGTAAGCAGGAAGAGGGCACCGAGGTCCCTATAACGTCTTTTATTTGCTCACTTGCTTACCTGTCAGAAACTTTATGTGGGTCTCTGTGACACGACTGCATCTCTATAGGTAACTAGTGTGTGTGTGTGAGTGACAGGAAGAAAACCTCTGAAGAGTTGGTGTGAAAGATACTTCTAATTGGTCTTTTCAAAGAGAAACAGGCTGATCACTGAATCTGTGAATGTTCCCTCACTTCCTTAATTCCGTGATTCTGGTGAACGGTTCAAAAGGTTGGTTTGAGAAGACACAGAAACAGGAAGAGGAAAGATGGTACCTCAATAGAGACCTCAAAGTGGTAATTAAAATCAGTGCTGTCGTTTGTCTGCACTCTGAGGACGACCTTGAGGATAACAAGCGATGGGGCAATGAGCAGAATGAAGGCGTGTGAAATGATATGAGGACATGAACAGACAGCTGTGTGAACCCTCCTCGAATAACCAGGCCAGCCTTGCTGTCAACATCTATTTGCTCCTAACATTGAGCTTTGCAGGCTAATTTCATCTCAGGTCATCACAACAGCAAAAGATTTTTGGCATCACTTTTGGGAGTCAGAATTACCAAACAGTACACACTTGAAGAATAACACAATTACTCTTTGTTTTTCATTTCATTTGCAGGAATTGCTGGCACTCCGGTGGTCTTCAACGTAAACGGAGACGCTCCTGGTCGTTATGAAATCTACCAATACCAGATGACAAATAACACCACAGAGTACAAAATCATTGGCCACTGGACCGACCAGCTGCACTTAGATGTAAGAACCTCTGAAATACAACATGCTGGAAGCCTTTACTTCATATTCTTGCTCCTATAACATCACTGTCAGAAAGACCAAATGTTCTAATCCAGGGGTCTCAAACACGCGGCCCACGGGCCAAATGTGGCCCGCAGGATACTAGTTTGCGGCCCCCGCCTTGATATGAAAGTTTAATGTTAGTGCGGCCCGCGCAAGTTTGATATGGATGCTGTATGGTATCATGTACCCAGAAAAAATTATTACGTTTGATTAATGTTCATGTTAAAGGTTAAATAATAATAATAATAGTTATCCTCCCTATCCGTGTGGAAGTGGTAAGTTTTTGGCTATTTAAGTTTAAAGGAAATAACTTGAAGGCTACCGTTTAGGTCGCTAGCTCTCTAGTTTGCGAGTTAGCATGTGTCTCAAGACCCTGCAGTTGCGCAATATGTTGTAAATAAAAAGAGTATAAATGTGACTATAGTCGTGTTTTGTCATGTCTGCAGGGCTCTAATAATGTTTTGTTCATTTTAATCTGAAAAAAAATAATTTTTCTACCCACCAACTATATGTGGTTTCTTAAGTTTTTATTATTTGCCGTTTTATTATTATTATTATATTTATTTATTTATTACTGATTGATCGATTTTCTTTATTCTTGATTTATTTTTCATCTTATTTTGTGTAGAAAAATAAAAAGTAAGATATTTGAGAACAGTGGAATGTTTTATCAGAGCTTTTCTTGTAGAAAAAATAATTTTTTTGTTTTTAATAAATGCGTTTTTTTTTTTTTTTTTTTTTTTTAAAACCTGATGCGGCTCAGTCTCACCCAGACCCTAGCTCCAGTGGCCCCCAAGTAAATTGAGTTTGAGACCCCTGTTCTAATCCATCTTCTACGTAGCAGAAAGAACATTTCATGGCCACTTTGATTCCGTTTGTCCAGACAAGAAATTGTAAAAAAACATAATGGAAATAACACCATCGTGTTTGATGTAAACCTGAGTTGAAATGTTTTTATTGGCTTTATGGTATGCCTGAGGCACCACGAAACGGATGCCAGGAAAAATTATGATTATATCTCGGTTTTTTTTTTCAATCCTTATACAGCTCACAGTTAATACAAACCGATTATTGAGACACTTAGTCATTTTTTTCCGTTCATCTTTTATGAGCAGTATCAAATATTGAGATGAAAGTTGGCTTTTGCTGTGTGTGGTTGGCATTGCAGTTCAGAAACTTCAAAAAAAAAGCACCTCAGGTTATGACTGAGTGTGCTTAGTAGTACCTTTGCAACATTTTCTTTAATGTAGTATACGGGCAAATGAAGCTTCGAACATGGATAACATTTTGATGTTAACATCAAACCACCGCAGGAATTACAGATGAGCCGTTATGGATAATGCATTTTTGATGGATACGAGTATGAAACAGTACATTTTGTCATTATCTGTAAATGCTCATTATGTATTCACGCTACAGATACAATTCAGATACATTCAGATACAAGACAACAAGACAGTGGGCACCATCGTGCATCAGTCACAGACGTTGTTTTGTTTTTCTATCTGCTCGCTTAGTGGTGATATAAAGTCAGTTGGAAAACCGCTTGTGTTACTGAACGCGGTGTTTTTCAGAAAAATACAGTCGACAAGGCTGATTATTTTCCTTTTTACTTTTTGCCATGTTTGCACGAATCCCCAACTTCACACAGCTATAAAGTCACACAGAATAAAGTCTCAAGGATCACTTACACTCACAATAAACAATACATATAGCGACTTCTGATCAACCCATGTCAATAGCATATTTTAAATTATGTACAGATTTAAGCCCTGCCCATTTCTGGTTAAACCACACCCACTTCTAGTGTATGCCCCACCCACTTATAGAGTATTCTACAAATACAAATAATTTAGATGGGTGAACAGATACAGATAGGAGTGTACTCGCTCATCCCTAACAGGAATATTAATTTTTATGTTTATGCATCATTTATACACACAGCCTGTGGTGTTTTTTTGTTCCTGCGGCACATAGTCTAGATAAAGTATTACATTTGTAGACATCAAGGTCCTGGTTTTCTGTTGTCTACAGCATTGCCTGGCAGAAATCTCCCAGGAAAATCATGAATACCAGATGAACATCCAAATTGAAAATTACCAAAAATTATATTACTTTACTATGCCTTTATTTGCCCAATTTAAATATTCATTTTACTTTTTTTTTATTTTCTCTACAACTAATACCAAAAGCAAGCAGTGTTGCAGTAAAATTGTTAGGTCAGCGCAACCAAAGATTGGCCGTCCCTCGTTAAAGTCAAGCATAGCCTGCAACCTTTCACAGAATAAAGGGTACGGCCTGTAAATAACAAGTAAGACTGAAAGAACATAGCTATGTGGTACTACATCGCAAGCCAGGAGAATTCTTTTTCTTCATGAAATAGTAATTTTCATTGTATTTCATTATTATTGAGTGCAGGAAATGTATTCCACAAAATCGACTTGACTGATTTCCATTAAACCTTGTAGCGGGCATGGGCCTTGGCTTAGGTCGACATGGTCTAATACTAACAGCAAAATATAATATTAACAGTACGGGTGTCATGAGACGATGCATGAGAATGGGTCCAAAAGACCAGGTGAGATTTGTCGGAAAAATCATGTCAGAAAAAAGCACTGAGTGATTGTGAGGTCCGAGGTCTGATTATTTCGAGGAAGCATTTTTGTGATGCAAATTGAACGCATATTGTTTTAAGAAACCAAACGTTAGCGAGGTTTCTCATCACCAAAATCCGACCAGACCTCGGCTCAAAAAAAATGGTGGCCATAATACCATTATTAATGGAGCAAGACACGTACTTAACCCTTCATTTTTCAATACATCACCACTAACATACCCGAATTTCACTACTACTATCTTGGAGTATTAGTAACTACCACAGGCGACTGCCAGTGCTTGTAAAGTTGACACTCAGCCGACTGCAACAAGCGCAAAATAAAACGGCTTGGTGATTAAGAATGCAGACAAGTGCAAACATGGCTTATTTTGATCTGACAAATCTTAAGTAACTTTTATCAAAAATAGAATTACTACGGCTGTTAACTTCCGATGGAAAAAAACAGCCACACGCTGACATTGAGAACACCGGGGTAGATTGGATTGCAAGGTTTACGTAAAGCATGTACTTAATGTGCCAATGACAGTGCCGTGTGCTCTGCCACTTCCATGTAGCCGTATTTTAGTAGCAATGCCATAGCTTATTTGGCTTCTTGCTGCCCTGTTCTCGTGAAAAATGTTTTTCTCAAAGTCTCATCATGTTTTTAACTTGCAGATCTTGTGACACCCCTAAATAATACCCATAAACAAACAGCGTAACAAATATATTAGTCATATAGTCTTATCTACACTGTAGCATTCGGCAATATACATTTTAAAGTTAGTTCTCCATCCATTCGTTTGTTACACTGTTTCATGAGGTGGAACTTTTTTTACACCCTAGACCTGGACTGGACTGGACATGCAGTCAAACAGCAGATTATTAGGATTTAAACTAAATGTACTGCATTGTTTCACAAATCCACAAACCGTCATCTGCAGAATTTGCACCCGGGTTTAGTGAACCAATTTCGCTCTTAACTCCAAGCACCTGGCAGCTGCTTCTAATTAGCAAAAGTAAACACCCCCATTTTACAATTAGAGCATAAGACTGGACAGGATGTTGAGAGATGAGTGATGATTTCAATGCACAGCAGGAAGTCCTTGGTTTTTGGGTGACTGTAGCTACCCTGTATTTCAGGATATTGTGGATAGATTTCCAGGTATTCCAAATAACGATTTTTTAAAAATTGAATTGAACAAAGGGCTCAAAGCATTACAATATTTAGAATTGATTTGCTTGAAGACTTTTATTAATAGCGGTGGACACAGAATGCAGAAAAAGTGTCTTTTTTTTGGTGGGATTAATCTCCATTATCCGCTGTGGAACAAATACTGATAAATCCAAATGTAGTTTCCGTTGAGTAGTTTCTTAATCCTAGAGATTGACAATAACAATAATAACGGAATAATGGTGACAAATAAAAGAAAAGAAAGAGAAGTGTGTGGTAAGATTAAAGATTAAAGATTAAGATTATAAACACACCTTTTTAATCAAGCTTTTAACTAATTTAAATTTTTCTTACGTTTTTATCTTTTTGGTCCTATTTTATGCTCTTCATCTTTAGCTTTTAACTGGGGGCTGTGTCGGGTCTGCTGAGGGGGTGCCATCCTTGGGTCCCTTCGACCCGGCCGGCTGGGGGTTCCTCCATTTGATGTGGGGATCCGCCCGTCTGTTGGAGTCGGGGGGGGCCCGGGTGCCCAAATCCCCAAATGTGGCGTTTCCTTGATCCTCAGTGCCATGCCACCCATGGGGGGTGGGTGGGTGTGTGTGTGTCTAGTATGGAGGGTGGGGCTTTCTTTGTAATTGTTTTTCTTTTTAATTATGGTAATTGTTTTTAATTCTGTAAAGCACTTAGTGTTGCATGAAAAGTGCTCTACAAATAAAGTTGATTTGATTTGATATTAAGGGGTCATTTGTATTCATTTGTTTGTGTTATGGCCCCCCCCCCCAGACAGAGGAGATGCAGTGGCCAGGTGGGAGTCAAGAAGTCCCCTCCTCCATATGCAGCCAACCTTGCCGAGCTGGTCAGCGAAAGAAGACGGTGAAAGGAATTCCGTGTTGTTGGCACTGCGAGAATTGCGACGGCTACCAGTATCAGGCGGACACTTACACCTGCAAGATGTGTCGCTTTGACCTGCGGCCCAACGAGAACCACACCGGCTGCGTTCCCATTCCCATTGTTAAACTGGAGTGGAGCTCCCCGTGGGCTGTCATCCCCGTTCTCATTGCTGTCCTGGGCATCATGGCGACACTGTTTGTTGTTGTCACCTTTGTGCGCTACAATGACACACCTATTGTTAAGGCCTCAGGGCGAGAACTGAGCTACGTGCTTCTGACCGGTATCTTCTTATGCTATGCTACGACATTTCTTATGATCTCCGCCCCTGATGTTTTTATATGCTCGCTGCGGAGGATCTTCCTGGGCTTGGGTATGAGTATCAGTTATGCAGCACTGCTCACAAAGACCAATCGCATCTACAGGATTTTTGAACAAGGCAAAATGTCAGTCAGTGCCCCTCGATTCATCTCCCCGGCCTCACAGTTGGTCATCACGTTCAGCTTGATTTCCATTCAACTTCTCGGAGTGTGTATCTGGTTCGGCGTTGACCCGTCGCAAGCCATTATCGATTACGAGGACCAACGTACGGCTAATCCTGACATGGCCCGCGGAGTTCTGAAGTGCGACATATCAGATCTTTCCCTCATCTGTCTGTTGGGTTACAGCATGCTCCTGATGGTCACGTGCACGGTTTACGCCATCAAAACCAGAGGGGTGCCAGAGACTTTTAATGAGGCCAAACCAATCGGTTTCACCATGTACACCACTTGCATCGTATGGCTTGCCTTCATCCCCATCTTCTTTGGGACGTCGCAGTCTGCAGAAAAGGTAAATTTGAAGTCTAAGTACCCACAAGACTCACAAAAAGTCACATTTGTGCCGATGGTGCTTTACTTATAAACTACACAATGGCAGCATTAATTTTACTTGTGTGGGTAGGATTCCCTGTGTGCCTTTTTGTAAAAAAAAAAATAGCCACTTGAATGTCAGCCTTGAGTTGTGCTTCTGCTCATCATGATGAGTTGATGGACCCAGGCTTTTGCTGCGGGGATTACAAGGCCCTTGTGAGGATAATTCCTTCACCTCAATACCTCAGGTTTGCTTGTATTTATTTGTGTGTTTCATTCAAGTAGGAAATAAGAAAGCAAGCAACCTTTATTGAACTATATTCTCTAGGTTATTAATATAAACTCAACATTTTTTATATCAGAGAAACACAAAGTGGGTCATTTTATGCAAATCAACAGTATAATTGCCTCATCATCGAGCCTCAATACTTATTTAAATATTTGTACTTGGAGAGTGAGTAGAATTCTCCAGACGCTAGTATTGCTATCGTTTTAGAATATTAACATAGTTTGTGGAAAAGAAATGTGTAGTACAATAGAACCTTGGTTTGTGTACGCCCCGGTGAGCATATATCAGAAATTTATGTAAACATTTTATGTTGCACAGCATCACCGTGTTATTAATACACTTTGTGAGTCCAATTGTGTTCATAATTTATGCATTTTAGCACAAAACTAAAAAAAAACATTTTTGGGGTGTCCAGAACTGAATAATTGGATTTACATTATTTCTTATGGGAAAAAAATATTAAATTTGTCTGGTTTGAGTCGGACCTTCTATATCTAATTAATGATGATAACCAAGGTTCCATTGTAGCGATGGAGAGTCCTTTAATACTCTCACCTGGAAAATAAACAAAATCAAGTCATAAAAGGAATAAAAGGAAGAATAACAGACAAAATTATAGAAACAAAGTACTCTGGCTGAGGAGGGCGAGACAGCTGCCCGTGACCGTGACCGTGGTTGTGGCCGTGGTTGTGGCCCTAGCAGTTGGTAGGAGAACCATGGCTTTGGAGAGTAAAGAACCAGCAACTCCCAGCTGCCTCCAACCAGCCTAAGTTGCCGGGCGGTCTGATTGGGATCAGGTGTGTCCAGCTGTCCTGCCTCCAGCCGAGAGAGAGAGACAGAGAGAAAGAGAAAGAGAAAGAGAGAGAGCACCACAAAGCACAACAGGTGATCGTCACCCAGTATTATTATACATTATTATTATTATACACAGTATTATTATAAATTGAAGTGAACAGAGAATATCAGTTTTTGCATTTAAGTGTGAATTTCAAAGATGGTTTTGATTTGACCAGCTCAAAAAAAAAGTAAGTTCCCTGAAATCCAGACAGTTTGAATGAAAATAAAAGAAAGCAATTCCATCTTGAAGAAGGATAATTGCTCAGCTTCAGTCAGTGGGATTGCTAGGGAAAAAGTGAGTTTGAACCCCCCCCACCCCCACACACCGTCACTGTGACTCTCTGGTCTGCATTATGTTGTGACTTTACCCCAGGCAATGTTGTCATGAGATTACAACGCTGCCATTCCATCACTGAGGAATGTTGATGCAACACAATGACTCATCACTAGCAGCGTCCGCCAGTGTTTTACCTGGCAGACATAATCACTCACATTTTTTTGTTTCAACAAATATTTACCATCCTCAGTATTATCTACAATGACGCTGCTCTGCTGCTAAACCAAATATTACAAATTGCTTAGTATAATGCAGGACATTGAAACCACAACATTAAACATATTGTTAAAGTAATACCAATAAGACAAGTCAGATTACTCTCTGCCCTAAAAACAATGGCCTCCCTGTTTGACAGAATAGGATAATATATATTTTCTGTAGCTTTAGTATAAACACCACTATGATTAGTAATCATTTCTCAGTGTGATATGAGAGCATAGATGCAGTCTGCCATAACACTGTATTGTACTATATCATTTGTAGCTGTGGACATGCTAGACTCATGTTCTCACTTGTGCATGGGTTTTTTTTCCTGGTACTCCGGTTTCCTCCCACATTCCAAATTGTCCATAGGTATGAATGTGAGTGTGAATGGTTGTTTGTCTATATGTGCCCTGTGATTGGCTGGCGACCAGTCCAGGGTGTACCCCGCCTCTCGCCTGAAGAAAGCTGGGATAGGCTCCAGCACCCCCCGCAAAGATGGATGGATGGATGGATGGATGGGGGGTTGGGTGGGTGGATGGGTGGATGGATGGATGGGTGGAGGGTTGGGTGGGTGGGTGGGTGGGTGGATGGATGGATGGGTGGAGGGCTGGGTGGGTGGATGGATGGATGGGTGGAGGGTTGGGTGGGTGGGTGAATGGATGGATGGATGGGTGGGGGGTTGGGTGGGTGGGTGGATGGATGGATGGATGGGTGGAGGGTTGGGTGCGTGGTTTGGGTGGATGGATGGGTGGATGGATGGATGGATGGGTGGGGGGTTGGGTGGGTGGATGGATGGATGGATGGATGGATAGATGGAAGGATGGGTGGAGGGTTGGGTGGGTGGGTGGATGGATGGATGGATGGATGGATGGATGGATGGGTGGGTGGGTGGATGGATGGATGCATGGATGGATGGATGGATGGATGGATGGGTGGGTGGGTGGGTGGATGGATGCATGGATGGATGGGTGGATGGATGGATGGGTGGAGGGTTGGGTGGGTGGTTTGGGTGGATGGATGGGTGGATGGATGGATGGATGGATGGATGGGTGGGGGATTGGGTGGGTGGATGGATGGATGGATGGATGGGTGGATGGGTGGGTGGATGGGTAGGGTTGGGTGGGTGGATGGATGGGTAGGGTTGTGGATGGATGGATGGATGGATGGATGGATGGATGGATGGACATGCTAGATGTACAGCCATGGAAGCTAATCCCATGCCAAACGACTCAAAAATGTATTTCCACCTACAACCTCTGGTCTTTTGTCTGCATATCAAACATTTTAAGAGCCAAATAAAGCCAAAGACTCTGTAAAGTGACAGTCTTTGGTATTACTAATCAAGTATTGACAGATAGATAAATAGATGTGGTTTATCAATGAAAAGAAAATACAGTTTACCTACAACATTTTTAAAAAAAAACTCTCTACTGATTTTGTATTTCCTTTGCAGATTAGACATAGGCTGAGACCATCAGAAATACTAAAAAAAAAACTTTAAGGCAATTGTAAGATGTTTTTCTTTGCTCCATTTTTGTCGCCTGCAGCTATGTATTGGCCTCCCAGCTGTGAGCTGCAGCTGTCACTGGCCTCGGCGAACAAACAGTCGCCACGCTGTGGTCTAAACCCTCAAGGCAAAAATACATAAAAAGCTCACACTGACCCCATCATGGCCCCTTCTATTTGTTGTACTCGTGTATCTGAAAAACAGCTTAAAGTCTACAATCCAGGATGATTGATGATTATTTATTTCTGGAGTCATGACCAGACACCTGAATGGAGAGGAAGTGTTCTGTAGATGCGCCACCGTATGCTTCAATAATAACGGTCTGTCTCCTCCCTCCTGCAGATGTACATCCAGACCACAACCTTGACTATCTCTGTCAGCCTGAGCGCATCCGTCTCTTTGGGAATGCTTTACATGCCCAAGGTCTACGTGGTTCTCTTTCATCCGGAGCAGAACGTACCCAAGCGCAAGCGCAGCCTGAAGGCTGTGGTTACTGCTGCCACCATGTCCAGCAAGTTTAACCCAAAAGGGGGTCTGCGGCCCAATGGGGAGGCCAAGTCAGAACTCTGTGAAAGTCTGGAAACGCAAGGTTGGTTTTACTAATCCAGATTAAGTAAATGAGTTATGGCAGCCTTATATGACAGGTGTTATTATTGAAATGCTTTACTGTTTGGTGCAAATAATTAATGCCTGTTATCTTTTCTTTCTGAAATTTGGGAAGTTTGGGAAAGAGGAAATAAACAATAAGCATGAAGCAGTTATTGAAGAAATATATGTTGTAGTTAAATGCAAGGCCATCACTATTTTGGCACAGTAAAACTACCACGTCCCATTTATTGCACAAAATAAATCAATAAGTCTGTTACAAAGAGTGGCAGTATATGGTGGCAGGTCAAATAGTGAGTGTGGCGGTATGGTGCAGCAGCTCGCATGAGTATGGTAATGGTAATTGTAATGGTAATGGTTTTCTTTCATTTGAACATGCATCGGATTACAATTGAATGCATCACATAATCAGTTCACAGTTCCACATGTCCAAAAGGAGTAGGAAGAAGCAAAGCTTATTAAATCCTACCCCTCCATCTGGTACTTTTACAATCAGTAACTGTTACATTTGTTCACTTCCTGCTTTCCTAATATAGTTTAAGGGTTTTTTTGTTGTTTTTTTTATTTTTTGTCAAGTATGAGGTGATATGACATATGACAATGCCATAATGGGTACCATAGTAAGTGTCAATATAGTGATATATATAGCACATCATGACTGGTTCAAGACTCTTCATCCTTGTATTTAGCAAACATCAACTGCTTGTATTGTTTCTTGAATTGGCTCATCGTTGTGCATTGTTTGAGGTCCTTACTCAATCCATTCCATAGTTTGATTCCACATACTGAAATGCTATGGCTTTTTATCGTACTTCTAGCATATAAGTGTTTCAAATTTAGTTTTCCCTGAAATCGTATTGGATGACATTTTTAGGTAATTGGTTATTTTTAGCCTTTTGCATTATTTTAGCTGTTTGAAGATGAACTATATCAGCAAGTTGAAGTATTTGTGATTTTAGAAATAAGGTGTTAGTATGTTCTCTGTAGGCGGCATTATGAATTATCCTTACTGGCCTTTTTTGCAGTACATTTCGCGAGTGAAGATTGCTTTTATCGTTATTACCCCATATTTCCACACAATAAGTAAGATATGGTAGAACCAGTACGAAGAAGCTAAGCGTAGGCCAGCCTTTTGAAACAGTTGGCGATGGCGTATTTTCTGACACGCTATAAACCTTGCAATCCTACCTCTATTCAATGTTCCTTCAATGCACTCCGACTAAAAAGCCTTGCGCCCACACTTACATTGCAACTTCTGAATGCAATTGTTCCAGCTCTTCTCACAAAGCAGTGTGCACATACCGAACTGAGAAGCTAACAGCTGCTCTTTATGTCTATGTCAGACTGTGTGGAAGGAGGGGAGACTTGTGAGGGACTCAGGTAACCCGGAAGACTTTTGTCACTTATTACCACTTTTTTGCTGATGTTAACTAACACTACTATGCACACAATGACGACCTCACCTTTGATTAGTATTCGTGTGCGGTGAATCCAAATGATCATCCAGAACAGTAAAAGTTTGTTGATGTGTGAACATGAAACCAAGTGAGAGTTGTGTGTTTTTTGTAATTGTGTTTTCTTGATAAAAGAATGGTATTGTAGTAATGGGACACCATTAACAATAAAAACAGTGAACTTTAAAAGCATTAAAAATGTGTTTTTGGATGAAATGGCGATAAATACACTGTAAGCATGATATGGCATCCCTGGCCAAATGCTGGAGGTCAGCTGCTTTCTGATTGGATGCATGCTGTCTGGCAACTGCGTGACCTGGGTGGTCCCGTGATTACCACCACCAAGCATGCTCACTGACGGCATTTTGACTTTGACACACTTTTGACTTGATTTGTTACTCACAGGACACATGTGATTGCATGAAACATTAAAAGCATGCGAAGGGAGGAGTCCGACTTTCAAGCATTGATGGACTTTTATAATGTCGAGCGGGATCACATGCACTTGTATTAGCAGCTAATACACTTCATTTCACACACTGTGCATTGTAAAGTCATTGTTGGATGCTGTGAACCCAAAATGAAAGGGTAGTTTAATCATAGCCTAAATACATGTTTTCTCACTGAGGGAATCCCAAAGGGATTAATAAAGAATTCTGTCTGTCTGTCAGTGGTGTAAAAAAAAAAGTATTTGCCTCCTTCCTGATGTCCCATGTGAATGTTTCAGGTCATCAAAATTTGAATAATTGTCAACGACAACACAGCTACTCCAAAAAAATACAGTTTTGAAAATTGAACTTTTTACTCTTATTTAAATTACACTTTTTATGCTTTTATTATTTATTTTATATTTATTATATTATTTATTATATTTAATAAATTTATTTATTATATTTTTATATATTTTTATATTTTTTAATTTTTTAATTTTTTAATTTTTTAATTTTTTAATTTTTTGATTTTTTAATTTTTTTTTACATTTTTTATATTTTTATATTTATTATTTATATATTATATATTTATTTTTATTTTTTTATTATTAAGGGAGAGAAAACAAATCCAAATCTACTTGTCCATGTGGGAACCCCACATTTTTTTATTAATTGAGTTGATTGTCATTCGGAAAAATGTTAAAAAAGCCATTTCTAAAGCTTTGGGACTCCAGCAAACTACAGTGAGAGCCATTATCCACAAATTGTGAAGACATATAACAATGGTGCACCTTCCCAGAAGTGGCCACCCACCCAAATTACCCCAAGAGTGCATCAACAACTCATCCAAGAGGTAAAAGGTCACAAAAGACCCCACAACAATAAAGAAATGCAGGCCTCACTTGCCTCCGTTAAGGCCAGTGTTCAAGAGTGCAAGACTCATGATACCCAAGAATACTTTGTGGTCTCTCAAAACAAAAGTTGAACTTTTTGGAAGGTGTGTGTCCCATTACATCTGGTGTAAAAGTAACGACACATTTCAGAAAAAGAACATCATACAAACCATAAAATATGGTGGTGGTAGTGGTGGGACTGTTGCTTTGGGACCCAGAAGACATGCTGTGATAAATGGAAACAAAAAAAATCCTAAAGGAGAATGTTTGAATGTTTGTCTGTGACCTTCTTCTGCAGCAGAACAATAATCCAAAACATAACAACATAAAAGTCCAGTTCTGAATGGCCGGAGAAGAACAAAATGTCGACTTTGGAGTAGTCTAGTAAAAGTCCTGACCTGAATCCTATTGAAATGCTGTTGCATGAGTAGTGTGAGAAGGCGGTTTATGCTGGAAAACCCTCGAATGTGGCTGAATTACAACAATTCTGCAAAGATGAGTGAGCCAAAATTCCTTCACAGACTGACTGCAAGTTATCACTAATATCGGTATTGACTAATATTTGATGAGCTGAAACCTTTAAGTGTGACAGACATGCAAAAAATAAGAAATCAGGAAGGAGGCAAACACTTTTTCACACCACTCTATATGCGGTGCAATGGTGAGGAAAACGCTTTCCTGTGCATTTTAATTGTTTACACCTGCACTCGTTGGATGAAGTCATAAATAGAGCAGATATCCATTCGGAGATTTCTGTTTTTCACGCCAATTTGTGTCTCACAGTTTTCTTCTTCTCATTTCAGCGTTGGCCTCCAAGCAGACATATATAAGCTATAGCAACCATGCCATTTAAGGAGTTCAGCGTCAGGCTGCCTAAGGAGACATCGCCTCATTCTGGGGAATAATATTGAAGGAAGATTCCGGATGAGCTGCTGCAGGAGTGTGCAAAGACAGGATTAGAAGGATGTCTTTTTTTTAATAATCAAAGGCCTCATTTATCAGAAATTAGTAGAATGCAAGAAGACTGGACCATTCATTTCCCCCCTTCCATATTTTCTGATATGCTCTTAAATGTTGGGCTGTGATGTGTTCAAATGCAGGTTGGGTGAAGCAAGTGAAGCTAACTATATTTTCATTTATAGCCCACATTGCAGTCCTCTCCTGGGGGGGGGGGGGGGGGGTATTTTTTGATTTTGCAGTTGAAATGAAAAATGTCATTGTTAGTGAAGTTGTCAATTGCAGTACTCTTTTAACTGTACATGCCTTACAAGAGTCCATTGAGTATTGCAGTATAAATTATCCATATCTGAATCTGACATACATTGTTTGTTTTTTTTGTTTTTTTTTTATCTTTTTCCAATGACGTTCCAGATTTATGTCTATGACATCATCATTTTTGGCAAACCAAGTGTACAGTCCCAGAGCATGCTTGTGGGAGCATCACATGTACCGTGCTGTGTTGTCAATGGAATGCAACATTCGTCATGGTTGTCATTTACAGTGGGGACCATGAGCAACTCTCTCTGATGTGTAAACACAACAAGACAACCGACTAAAACCTAGTTGGTATGTTTACAACAATCAGAGGAATTAGAGCCTTACTTAAACATCCAGATTTTAATAATTATTTATAATACTTATTTATCATGCAACCATTGGGACTAATGTCAGTCAGTGTTAACTTTAATTTCAATTGTCGCAAAGTGACTATTGAGCTATGTTTTCAGTTACAGTTTGTTTTTGTAGTTCTTAAAAGGAAAACTGCATTTTTTTTCCCTATGTGAGAGAGGAATACACGTCTTTCCCTTTTCTGTGCGTTCTTGTTAGCCGGCTCGTGCCATCAAGTTTTTCACAAAGAATGGACGTGGAGGTGGCTATCTAGAACATACAGAAACGAGTGTTCTTCTCTCACATTGGGATTATGTTCCTTTCCTTTAAAGAACGGTATTATGGAATTCCAGATATAACTGCTGTTATAAAAATTAATTTAGGCTACCTTTGGATAAAAAGATTTTTAATTAAAAAATTAGCATTTTGCAGCTTGATAAATAACGGCCACTACTTTAAATTTGTGCTCTAACCATTTGATGTCTATGGACCATTCATGGTGTTGTTAGATTGTATTCTGTTCAAACACCAGGAAGAGCTCAGTGTACAAAATCTTAAGTGTGCAAACTCCATTTCTGTCTTGAGTCTCTAGAGTTTTCCTTTGGTATTCCTCTTAAAAAAGAGCAACTCTGGAATTTGTCACAATAAATCTTAACCTCAGCGATGCAGAATATGTATGTTGCATGTCAAAAAAAAAAAATGTAAGTCGTGAACAATTTGATATTCAGGTGTGCTGTTCAGGAGGGAAAGTTCAACAGAGAATTATAAATAACCAAATGTTTTGGTTTAATCAAGAATTCTCACAGATCTCAGCTCGAATAAGGTTTAAAGTTGTTTTTTTTTTGTTAATTATTTGGACAAAGTATTGTTTGTGGGAAATGTGTTTGTGAATATGGATATACTTAACTGCTTTTTGTCACAATCTCACTTTTATTTTTTCTAAAACACTGTTACAAAAATAGAATATGTAAGTGCTGATTGAAAATAAGTGGTAAGTAAATGTATGTTATCAAAACGGTTTGATTCTGTTTGCTTTATGTACGAAATTATTTAAAAAGAAACGAAAAAGAATAAAATACAGTGCCTGGATATTTATGAATTATCTATAGAAAAGAATACAGATGTGTAGAGCATGTTCATTTTTATACAAGTTGTTTCTAATAAAAAGACACTTTTTCCAATGAAGTGTTGTTTCTTCATCCCATGACGGTTAGACTTGTCCTAGCTATCCCTGATCAAATTCCGAGTTTGATGTCTTTTTTTTTTGTCAGTCAGTAAATCGAGAGCTAAGACCAGGGGTCTCAAACTCAATTTACTTGGGGGCCACTGGAGCTAGGGTCTGGGTGAGACTGGGCCGCATCAGGTTTTCCAAAAAAAAAAAAAAACGCATTTATTAAAAACAGAAAAATGAATAAACTTTGCTTTGGTTTCGATTTTCGAAACGCTCTGATAAAACATTCCACTGTTGTCAAATATCTTAGTTTTTATTTTTCTACACAAAATAAGATGAAAAATAAATAAACAAATCAAGAATAAAGAAAATCAATCAATCAATAATAAATAAATATAATAATAATAATAAAACGGCAAATAATAAAAACTTAAGAAACCACATATAGTTGGTGGGTAGACTATTTTTTTCAGATTAAAATGAACAAAGCATTATTAGAGCCCTGTAGACATGACAAAACACGACTATAGTCACATTTATACTCTTTTTATTTACAACATATTGCGCAACTGCAGGGTCTTGAGACACATGCTAACTCGCAAACTAGAGAGCTAGCGACCTAAACGGTAGCCTTCAAGTTATTTCCTTTAAACTTAAATAGCCAAAAACTTACCACTTCCACACGGATAGGGCGGATAACTATTAACAGTTATTTAACCTTTAACATGAACATTAATCAAACGTAATAATTTTTTCTGGGTACATGATACCATACAGCATCCATATCAAACTTGCGCGGGCCGTACTAACATTAAACTTTCATATCAAGGCGGGGGCCTCAAACTAGTGTCTTTGAGACCCATGGCTAAGACGTTTTTCCTTAAATTTCAGGAGCAGCGTTTTTTGTATTTTGATCTCTTCCCAATGATGAACTTCATGAAGTTTGTATATTGGGCAAAACCCAAAAAAATCAACGTGGGTCCACCCTCCAATGGGTTCAACACACATAAGAGGGACCAAAGAGGTTGGGTTCAGTGTGAGATGGGTGGCAGCCGAAAGTGGGGACCTTTCAGTACGATTCTTGGCTGCAAAAGCGAACTCTCTTGGAATTCCCATCACTATTGTCCATGACGACGGAGAGCAGATTTATAGATGGAGCTTCAAGTTCACGCAGCAGTCATCTCTCTTGATTCAGGAACCCATTCATTTGGTAAAGCAGCTCTCCTGCAGAATATTCCCACCACTGGCAGCTGATTAACTTGTCATCCAGGTGCAAAGTCACTTTGAGCGCCAGGACGACTTTGACAGCCGATGAGAGCTGAGTGTTCTAAAAAGGTAGGATGAGGAGGCCTCCTACTCCTACTGGTGTTCTCTCATAACTACTGTACTTCCCATGGTGAAACATCTATTATGCATCGGCATGATCTCATTTGCCATCAGACTTGATAAATTAAGTTAATTACCTGCTGCCTGGATTAATACGAGGGTGTGTTTTAAAGCTACAGGTCAGCTGCCTCAAGCAGTGCACAGAAAAACATTGAAGCGGGAATTACTGATGGTTTATGTTTCTGTAGTTACAATACCTTCTCTTCTGATGCCGTGTGTACTGCGCTATTCCCGACCGAATGCTAGGGGCAGTTTTTTTTGATGAGTCAGCTCGATGAGGAACCATGATGCCAGTCAATTACTTCGCTTGTCAACTTCCTTTGCTGCTAATTAAAAATGGTGACTAAAGCAGCATAAAGAGTGGCACTGGAAACGGAACTGGTTGATGTGTTATAACACTTTCATTGTGAATATTGGTGGAGAAGGCTTAAGAAACATGAATAATTACCACTTAGCAACAGGTGTGACTTGCCACCCCAACAGGAGACGAGAAATAGAACATGACAATAGGGAGAGAGGCCGACAAAGTGTGTGATGAAGGAATTATGAGCCAATTGTGAAGAAGAACACTTCAGGAAACTACAGTATATATGTAGTATTACTTTTAATTAGGGTTTTAATTGGGTTGAAACAAGTACAAATGGCTCTAACGTAAACCACTTCTGAACCAGTCCATTTCCCGAGAGGAATATTACCTTAACATGTATTTTTTACATATGGAAGAATCTCTTGACTGAGACTACCTAAAAACAGGAAGTGAATGAAATGCTGACTGACATATATAAACTTGCCACCCCGACAGGAGACAAGAAATAGAACATGACAATAGGGAGAGAGGCCGACAAAGTGTGTGATGAAGGAATTATGAGCCAATTGTGAAGAAGAACACTTCAGGAAACTACAGTATATATGTAGTATTACTTTTAATTAGGGTTTTAATTGGGTTGAAACAAGTACAAATGGCTCTAACGTAAACCACTTCTGAACCAGTCCATTTCCCGAGAGGAATATTACCTTAACATGTATTTTTTACATATGGAAGAATCTCTTGACTGAGACTACCTAAAAACAGGAAGTGAATGAAATGCTGACTAACAAATATAAACTTGCCACCCCGACAGGAGACGAGAAATAGAACATGACAATAGGGAGAGAGGCCGACAAAGTGTGTGATGAAGGAATTATGAGTCAATTGTGAAGAAGAACACTTCAGGAAACTACAGTATATATGTAGTATTACTTTTAATTAGGGTTTTAATTGGGTTGAAACAAGTACAAATGGCTCTAACGTAAACCACTTCTGAACCAGTCCATTTCCCGAGAGGACTATTACCTTAACATGTATTTTTTACATATGGAAGAATCTCTTGACTGAGACTACCTAAAAACAGGAAGTGAATGAAATGCTGGCTGACAAATATAAACTTGCCACCCCGACAGGAGACGAGAAATAGAACATGACAATGGGGAGAGAGGCCGACAAAGTGTGTGATGAAGGAATTACGAGCCAATTGTGAAGAAGAACACTTCAGGAAACTACAGTATATATGTAGTATTACTTTTAATTAGGGTTTTAATTGGGTTCAAACAAGTACAAATGGCTCTAACGTAAACCACTTCTGAACCAGTCCATTTCCCGAGAGGACTATTACCTTAACATGTATTTTTTACATATGGAAGAATCTCTTGACTGAGACTACCTAAAAACAGGAAGTGAATGAAATGCTGACTGACAAATATAAACTTGCCACCCCGACAGGAGACGAGAAATAGAACATGACAATAGGGAGAGAGGCCGACAAAGTGTGTGATGAAGGAATTATGAGCCAATTGTGAAGAAGAACACAGGAAACTACAGTATATATATATATATACATATATATATATATATATATATGTAGCACTACTTTTAATTAGGGTTTTAATTGGGTTCAAACAAGTACAAATGGCTCTAACGTAAACCACTTCTGAAACCAGTCCATTTCCCGAGAGGACTATATTATAGTGAATGAAATGCTGACTGACAAATATAAATACATGAATTCTTGTTAAATATATGGTGTGGATGGATTATCAGAAATAGACATGGAGAGGGGGTAGGATCAAATAAGCTGTGCTTCTTTCTACTACTTTTCATTTTCATGCCCCCAACTTGTGGGGAAATAACAGAAAATAATGAAGAAACGCTCTAAAGAAATAATATATGTCACTATATTATTAATCCTACCATTTGTATAAGGGTGTGTTGTACTTGTTTTGAAATTGTAGTTTTTATTTTATTCTATTGAGCCAATACAAGTTGCCTGCTGAGCAGATATAACGATAAGACATGAATGTGCTGCACTTATACAGTAAATCATATAGGGACGCTATGTGAACAGTTTGTGACCCATTAAAGCAAGCCTGAAGCCATCATGAATTTCCATGTCGGCCATGAAAAGTAGCACGGTAATCATTAATAAATATCGTGAGCGCCCTGCTAGCAATCTTGACTCTCGTTTCTCCATGCAAGCGGACAGTCATTTGCGGAATTACAAGTGTGTTGCATGTTGAAGATTGAACGGTCTTCATGACTGTTTGGAGCACATAATTGACAGAATAGCTACCATAATAACTGGAACATCATTCAAGACTGCATCACAGATGCTTTTAGTGCAGACGAGTAAATTATAGAAGGCTTCAGGATGTATAAGTGACAGATAGTTGATAGAGTACAGACTTTATATATGGACATTCAAAGTGTTCATCCTCTTTTGTGGGGCTAAACACAAAGAGACTGATGGCTGCACAGAAGCAGCATCGCGCAGGACTGCATTTGCATGAACTCATCCATCTGTGCGTCTTTATAAATGCTAAAAGGTCTACGTAGCAAACGATGACACCGTGTATTTCAGCATTAGACGTGGAGACAACTTTATTGCCATCCTTACCAACAATTGGAAGGATTTATGGACATGCTCCATCAAACAATCAGATGCATGACTGCATATACAGAACTCCGATTACTGAAATTCAAATCAGCTTATAAACTATTCACCAAACTTTTAAATTACTCGGGCATAAAACTCATTATGCATAACAGCAGTCCTTTTCTGGACCTCATAAAATTGTAACACAATACATGACAGCACAATGGATCCCTGTCGAGAGGATGTACTGTCTTATGAATGTATAATCAGTAAGACCGCTTTCAGAACTGCTGAACACAGGTACAGAACAGTAAGGGAACCAAATACAAATTATCTAACTGTTTAAACAACTTTAATTATTTGATTTAAAAATATATCTTTAAAAAAAAATGCAAAACTCTTTTGTTCCAGTGTTCTTTTTTAGGAAAATGCAATGATGCAGGCAAGTGCAACATCAACAGTTTGAACAGTCTGATTTATTTTCTGTTTGGTAACGTTAAAGTGGACCTATTATGCTTTTTCCACTTTTCTGACCCATAAATGTAGTTAAAATGTTGTATTCTTGTGCCAAAGTTTCAGATAATGATGTTTACGCATTTGTAAGTGAGTCCTAAAGGGAATTTAGGGATGGCTCAAAACACTCGGTTTGAAAAGGCGTGGTAAAACTGTTCCATTGTGACATCACAGATGGGCCGACTTCCTTATATGGTTTATAGTCAGGAAACACTTTGGGCGTGTGATCAATCACAGTGGAGTGGGCATGCCCAGAGGTGGGCCGTGGGTGGAATAAATTAAAACAGACCGTTTCTGCAGGAAGCACAGATCAAAGGAAATACAGCTAAATAGGTGCAGGTTATTGTGTGTAGCTTCTCTATAGGAAACCGCAACTCAATACAAAGGATAAAAAAAAAGAGCACTTTAAGAGTCCACTTTAAGAGTTTCAGCTTGGCGCTGGTAACTGTCAAAATGCTGTCAAAATGGTCACGTGATTATCTGTCAGGATCTGTAAAGATGAACAGTGAAAACACGCTACATAAACTGCTCTGAGTGGAGTCAAAGTTCATGTATGTAGCATCTATAGGGCAATGTAAAACACATAATTACACGCCCAGTCAGAAATGCGTAAAATTTCATTCTGCTTTACAGCCTTCCTTGGGTCGTAATTATAACTGCATATGCAACCACCAGTGAAGTGCATTGTGGTTAATTACTGGTACACACCACAGCTTACAGCTATATTAAATAGTCCAAAAAATCAGCTATTCATCCTCACAGTTGCTATTTACATGTTCCATTGGATGTGCTACTGAATACAGCAGCCCATATGTCTCCCTCAGACCCGCCCCTCCCACCACAATAATTTAACCCAACAGCCATTGCTATAAAAACCCTATCTATATTAATGAGGTGCCTCCAACCATTTGGATCACTGCGTAGTGGTTGAAGGTCCTCCATCATGTTTGAGTTGTCACTGAAGGCTCATGTTCACCATGCCTACAACTGGGAGCGATATAGTGAAAAAAAATGACTGTGCTCCAATGTATAAGTAAAAATCACACCTTCATCCATTATGTCAAAGACATACAGTACATATATTCAACATACTGTATACTGTAGTATCTCAATATCAATGGTGACTTCCGTTGACTAGATTCTATTTAAAAGCTGACCACATTAGTACAATTGGCCCTGAAGGCTTTCTAGATCTTCCAGAATCTACACCTATTTTCGATGGATTATTTATTCCACCCATGGCCCGCCTCCATGCATGCCCACTCCGCTGTTATTGGTCACACTCCCAAGCTCCCGAGGACTTCCGCACTACTGCCGAACCCCACTTTCTAATTTTGTGGGTATAGGATGTGATAATAAATGAATAAATGCTTTGGATAGATACTTGAAAAGTGGTTAGGTGAGCAACTCGCTGACTAACCCCTGATCCCTGACTTACCGTGTATGAACTCAAAGACTGGTAACGGAAGTCCAAGCACAGACAATCTTGACATTGGTAGTGGAAATGTGGTCGTTACACGTTTTTTTTTGCAGGACTACCCACGTTTTAAAGTTAGTGTAGACCCACTGAGACAACTGTGATGTAGTCGTCCAGCTGTAAACTGTTGTTCTCCCTACCTCTGTGGACACACAGTGGTATAGAGGGTCCGACATTAATGCACCCTTTGCTGCAAGAGTGGGTGGCTTCTCGCCATCAATATCGTGGTCCTCCACATTTCTCGTTCATGTTCCAAAAAAACAGTCCAACCACTTCTGCCTGAGCTTGTCTCAAAGAAAGAGCCATAGCTAACAACCGTAAACAGAGCGAAATAGAGCTGTGGGGAGTGCAGTCCTACATAAGGTTCACGCCCACATAAGAAAGTCTGGCTTACTGTGACATCACAGGGAGCCAGTGTAAGAAAAAACTATCTGAAACCAAGAGTTCAGAGCCATCCCAAACTTCTTACAGAGCTTACTTTCAAATGCGCAAACCTGATTATGTGAAACTTTGGCATTGTTTAACATGAGAATACAACATTTTAACAACCATCATAGTGTAGGTCAGAAAAAGCACAATAGGTCCCCCATAACATCCAAGACTGTGTTAATGGACTTCCCTGGTGCAATTATCTGATAACGGGATTACGAGAATCACTATGCACACATTCATGACATTGCCGTGCTTCACTGGGTTCTGCGTGAAATGCACATACAAATCTAATGCGGTATCTAATGTTATTGGCCTCATCCACCAATTTTGCAGTACCTTCGGATTTCCGCAGGCTCGGTCTTCAGACCTGTATAAAGTGATGGTAGTTTTCAAATTTTGTTCTTCTTTGTCGGAGGGAAGTGGGTAAATTGAATGAACACTAACGATAACAACCCCCGTTTACTGTTTGCTACAGTTTTAACAAACCGTCCACTTTCACTGCTCTCACAACACATGTGTGCATCAAAGGGCAATATTATTTCACAAAACAGTTTTGACAACACATTTTGTTGTATTTGACTTTCCCATTGTGAGATTGTAGCTTTGGTATGGTACTTTAATGACGTGTGCTGACTCCACTTGGTTCAGCATCTCTTGCAGGAATGACCCACGTGCATGATTGCTACAAATACTATAAAACTCATTGTAAATAAAATCATAATAGTAATATGGTAACAGTGTGCTGAAAACAAATGTAGTGTGATAGTAAAAAATAGGACAGATTAGATAAGATTACAAAAGCTGAATAAAGTTTGCTACGATTAATAACTTACTGTAATATAATTCATACAAGTTCATTTGAATGAAATAAACAAGTTACTTTTATCCATATATTTAAGATAATTTGAGTACTGCAAACTCAAAATAAGCAAGTTACTATAATCCAATTATTTAGTTTTATTTAAGTAATACGCACACACAATAATTAAGTGAATATGCAATAAGTTAATGTAAGTTACATTTTGCTTATTATTTCACGTAAAGTTAACTTATTATATTTTATTGTGTGTTCATCAGTTTTATCTACCAGGCTGTTTGGAATTAGTAACCGCAGAATTTACCCAAAGGAGGGATGATCAGACAATATTGTGATGATTCTCAGCATGAAAAACATCTGCTAGTGAGATATGTGGAATTTACACACAGTCACAGGCTGATGAATTCCATTATTATCTGTTTTAGTCCGCTTTAACCCTTCTATTTTAGTTTCAAATTTCACAACGTCTAGAAGTCTAATAGGTTTTTGGTTTTGTCCACATATTGTGGTTTCCTCAAGTTCTCTTTTGAACTTCGTACTTCAGGAAGCAAAAAAAAAACAACAGCATTTTTGTCGTTGCGCAGGCTTCCCACATACTCCCGTTCAATTAAAAACTGATCTGAGAATAGAATGTGGTTAAGACATGAATAATGTTGGGTAGGACTCTGATTATGAGAAATCCTCCTCTAATGAGAATGAGACCTCTTCCTTATCCTCCCACTTCCTCTCAACCGTCTCACCTTTTCGAAAAGGGAAAATTATTCAGAGTTACTCAGAGATAGCAATAGCAAACAACAACAATGTATTATTCTAATATAAAGTCAAATGAAATATGTATGTTTTGCATTCATTTTCAAGTAATTATGACAATTCCACGTTACATAATGAATGCCACCCCCCAAATCAAATGAACTACCTGTGTGTCTTACAGCATGATTGATGAATTCCAAGCATCTTGTCATGACAAAAATACGTGTAGGATTTCTTGTCACTTGATAACAGGAATAATACAGTAAAGTCTCGTTATATCGATATCGGTTATAACGAATTACTGCTTATTACGATACTATTTTCATTTCCCGGCAAATTTCTAGTCTTTTATGATATAATTAGTTCCGTTAGTACGATACCTGGTTATTATGATAATCCGGTTACTACGATGCCCTTTTCATCTCCCGCCAGCCACTTTGGTCTGCTTATATCGATACAAAAGCAGCTTAAATCAATCTTTGCTTAAGGATTTCAATACCAAAAAAGAACACGGCAAACGGCTGCTTCCAGTCAACTTTATTTTTCACACTTCCACCACCAAAGCACAGCACACACACCGATTCCCGCACTTCCTGGTTCACAGGTCATGCTCAACCCGCCCCACATAGCTGGCCAAACACATGCCTGCAACAGAAGAACCAACTGACATAGCATACACACCTATTCCAACGAAGACACAAGCGTACAAATACATGTATTTAATTGTGTTGTATTCAGATAGTATCTTTTTATCGCTTGCAATAATCACTGTTTTTCATATGTACATGCTGGCGTTCGTTGGTTCTTCTGTTGCAGGCATGTGTTTGGCCAGCTATGTGGGGCGGGTTGAGCATGAACCGGAATCGGTGTGTGTGCTGCGCTCTGGTGGTGGAAGTGTGAAAAATAAAATTGACTGGAAGCAGCCGTTCGCCGTGTTCTTTTTTGGTATTGAAATCCTTAAGCAAAGATTGATTTAAGCTGCTCGACATTGTTCTATACTATAGAACAATGTCGAGTGCATTATTGCCCACTTTTAATGCAGTTCGGCGCAGGATCGGATATATCGACAGTCCGGTTATATCGATATTTTTTCCGACTCCCGACAATATCGATATAACGAGACTTTACGGTACTTGATAATGCCAAGACCTGTGCATCACTTATATTTTTGCATCCCGTCATTATGAGTATACACACCAGATTGCATGTCAATTGAACACATTATTTTTAAAATACAATTTTTTAAAAATCTGTATTGTTCCATGAAAGGCATTCAGAAACATGTCAGCCTCCCTTCTGTGCCTCAACAGCTGAGGTTGTGTGCACATGCAGTATTAAAAATACACTCATTATATATCCCTTTTGTCACGGGCAACTGTTTGCACGTGACCATTCCAGTTTGTGGCTGACATGTTGCATTCACCTTCTCATGTGCATTAGGGTTGACTGGGTCCAGAGGAAAAACATAGACAACTGGGCATAAGGTATGAATGCAATACTGCTCAACAAAAGAACGGCAACAAAAGAACTAAGGTTTTGACCCTAAGCATCATTTTTTGATGAAACAAAAAAACTAATAATGAACCTGATTGAACCTTAACGTGACATCAACCGGATTGAACTGCTCTGAAAGGTCTGAAATCAGTTGATTAATGAATGCTTATAAATGAACACTAAAAATGAACACTATTTAAGAATGACATTTTGTTGGGTGCCTTGTGTTGTTGTTCATAGAAGGTTTTGTTTTTCTCATTTTAAGACCTGTTCAGAGTCGGAAAGAAAATGTATATGTGTCAGGGCTGTCAATCAATTAAAATATTTAATACATTTTGTCCATAGGTAACTCATTATTGGTCACAATTAATCACAGATGGAAATAAATTTGAATCTATCGTAGGGATGTAAATCTATTTGTGGTAAACAATTTGATACATATCGAGGTATATGAGTTAAGTTACAATTCAAAAAAGATAAACGAATGATTTGATACAATTTGATACAGTGTACAAATTAAACAATTCAATTCAACGCTTACATTTTTTGACATAGAGATTAATCCTACATGATAAAACAAACAAGACAATTTTATTATATTTTTATTTTAAAATTATAATATCAGCTTCCCTGTGACTCTGAACAAGATAACTGATTTAGAAATGGCGTTAAAAGTGAATAAAGGCTTACAATTAAGTTAGTAATAAGTTGAAGGCCATCATGGAAAATCTACCTATAGTGGAATCTCGTCAGGAAAAAAGGTGGCAAGTGGAGATACTAATATACAATGATTTATGGATTTCACAGATGACAGCTTTCTGACACATGTTCTATACAATTTTATGGGATTACTGTATATATTATAGATTTCAGTGGATGCAACATTTAAAAAACACGGGAGAAAGTCACATCTTAGATGTTTATAACTCACAAGACCAAGAGTGTTAAAAAAACAACAACAAAAAACCCTCCCAATTCTTCAAAAAAAAAAAAATGTTTGCATATTGTACAGCCAAGAAAGTTGGTCATTTATCACATCAATAGAACATGTCTTCTCTTGGGCTTTTATGGTTTATACACAATTTCTTGCTGAGGTAGCTAGTTTTCTGATAAACTGCCAGAGGCTTCCAGCCTTTTTGGTTTTAGGAGTAAATTCAGCAGTCAGAACAAAGACAGTAGCAATTTTATTCCTCTATTACTTTGGTGTCTATTTAAGATTAAAGGGGACCCGTTATGCTTTTTCCACTTTTCTGACCTATAAATGTAGTTAGAATGTTGTATTATCGTGTTAAACAACGCCAAAGTTTCAGATAATAAGGTTTGAGTATTTGGAAGTCAGCCCTGAAAGAAGTTGGCTGTGAATGGTTTCAGAGAGTTTTTTCTAACAGTGACTCGCTGTGACATCACAGAGTACCAGGCTTCCTTATATGGGCATGCGCTGTAGGCCAGATAGCCCCGCCCTCTCTCAAGTTCTGCTTCTCTGTTTATGGTGCTAGCAATGTCTGTCAGGATGTGTTTCTTTGGGTGTAAGAGAAAGCTAAATTTGTTTACAATTCCTAATGAGGCAAACATCAGGCAGAAGTGGTTGGAGTTCCTGGTTCCCTACTAGCAAAAAAAAAATATTTCCACCTGTCAATGGCATTTTACACTGGACTATTTTGTGAACATGGGCTAGTATGCAGCTGGACTAGCTAATAAACTTGCTGTAAAAACAGAACAACCTTCAAGTACAAAAAACAACATTTGACAGTTACACTACAACTACGAAAAACTGTATATTATAAAACTGTATTATACATCTTGCAGGTCCATACACAAATGCTTTGAGATGCACACTGTGGTAAAGTTAGAAATAGATTCCCACATTCAAACTCCCGGGATCAATAACTCCCAAGCAAGTTTTTGTTAGACAGCAAACAATACCTCTTTCCAACAACCGATTTTTTTTTCCCGTCAAAACCAGCATCCCTCTACAGTACGTACATTGATCTCTGTGAGCAGACAAAAATATATTTATCCCAAAAACAAACAATAAACCATCATTCAATAATTCCGGCTTTCAGAATTCCCAGCATTTGGACCAGTTCTCTCCAGATGCATTTCATCAACCATAGCAAAAAGCCCTTGGGAAGAAAAAAACAAAACAACAATAACCGATAGTCTCATATTATGTGCAATTTATTGCAAGGATACTTTTTGGTTAATGTTATAAACTGTAATATTTTGGGGCAGACAATAAACATGACAAATAGCCAGTAATCACTTTTTATTAAATTATTCATGTAGCACAAAACACTTTCAGCCACTGGTAAATACATTTTACTATGTCCATGCACTGCGGTTGAAAAGGTTGAACAGATGGCATACTTCATTGCAGTATCGTGGTGCAAATGAAAACATTACAATTCATTTAAACCAGAACAGTGACAAAGTACATGTTCCTAATATTTATTTAAACGAAGACATATATAAAACAACACCAAAAAAGGTTCAAGTTGTAATTAGTCTCTGCATTGCAATTAAGTACAAAAGAAAAAAAAACATCATTATTGACCGCTTAAGTCAATATTTGTAAAACTGGATTACTAGTGGATTAACCGATGGGATTTCACCAATTACCGAGAAACCACATAGGACTCATCAAGTGCACAAAGGAAATAAATTCACTGAAACAATTATATCCAGACAAAGCATGTCAGGACTCTGCTTTAAATTTAAGATAATTAATCAGGAGAGAAAGATCATTACTGTGCTGATTAATGAGTGTTTTCTCATAAACTCCTGTTATTTGACAGCAGGGACAATGTACGGCTCTAACGAGCGTTAATTCCAGGCTTACTCATTATCATCATGAATAACACTCGATATGTGAAGAGGACTGACCATCCAATTGGAATATTTGAGTCCGTGATCAGGTTAAAAACTGCAGTTATAGCTTCTCTAAACTCAACTCATCATATTTCATGTGTTGAATGCTACCTAGTATCTGCATGCTCCCAAATCCGTCCTGAGGTGGTACTTATCCCTATATTTTTTCCCACACTAAGTACAGTGGGTAAATGATAAGAGACCATTAATAGTCATGTATACATGGACACAAATATTCCAATTGCATTCTGTTTATTTGCTCAAACGGAAATAATTGAACTTTTGTGTACCGCCTCATTCCGAAAGAAAAGTGCCAATCCGAATCCGATTGAGGTATCTTGTAACCGCTCAAACGGAAAATTGTGTGTATTTCTTTGTCGTGTTTTTCTTCTGTTGTTTATTGGCGGTTGGCAAGCAGCTTTCAGTGTGCATTACAGAATCTAAACACTTCTATACTTTATTCACATGTCCAGTTTTTCTTGAAAAAGAAAATATATATCTATACAAAATTTTTAATTATTAAATATTAGCAAGATTAAATTTGATCTTTTCTTGTTTAAATTTATCCCGGCTGCGTTCTTTCAGCGCATGCCCATAGATGACGTAACACGGAGGCGAATAATGGAAAAAATGGAGGCAAACAATCGGCACTGGACTGCTGGGGAAAGTTTCAAGCTAAATTTCAAGACTGGACGCACGGAAAAACTCGCAATATGGAGTTATTCCAATAAGTGAATAAAAAAATCGAGGAAGCTGCATGCCCCATTGACTATTCTGTTTGATTATAGCAGCGCGTGTAGACAAGAGATTGGAATATTCCTTTCCTTGTATACCATTATTTTCGGAAAAGTCGTTCGGAAAGATTCCATTGGGAAATAGAAAAACTCGTCATGTAAACGTGGCTATTGTCACCAACTGTAGTCCGCATGTTGCGGCATCCTTTAAACTTGACTGTAAATTGAAACAAACTGCTTCTCCATTTGTGTGAAAATGTGAGCTCCATTAAGACCTCATTTACAACCATTTCCTCAAATTATCTATCATTTCCTAATTATCCAGCATTAAAAACACATTTTCAGATATTTAGTCTCTGTTTTGAAATACTGACATACCCGTATAACATATGACCTTGGACCTCCTATGCAACGTACAACTTTGATAAGCAAAACAAAAAATGGCTTTGACCTGATCTACCGCCTACTTCGTGAATTGCTTTTCCAGTGGCAGGTAATCATGTTGTTGCAGATGATGATGATGATAATGTGCCTGTGGAAATTAGTGTTGATCTATCTTGTGCGTCCACCAGTAAATACAATTTAGAGCAATTTTAAGAAGAGAAGACCTGCTGCATTTATCAAAGGTGACCCTCATACCAGCTTTAAAATAAACAAATGATACTGTCAAATGAATTGTCTATGGAAAACAGCATTTATCCAAGTCTAAACAAACGAATAAATTATTTTGTCTAAAAATGTGACGTTGCAATTTTAGAGTCCCTTCAATCAGCGGATGTCAGCAGCCATTAAAAACAATTGATCGGGAACCTTATTAACCACCAACATATACCCCTGATGATTTGCTACAGGACTATAGCAAAAGTGATAGGCGTCCATACTAAGGCTCATTGTTTGACAAATTGAATTATTGAATTGGCAAGGCAGCAGTGAATCAACACAACTCTCAAACTGCAATTCAGTAAACACTACGAGTCTGTTATTGGCTCAGTATGCCAATAACAATGAGGGTGCATTCAATGGCCACCAGATTTGATACAGTTGTCCCTCGCCTCTTGGTAGCTCAAACAACGCACCCTCACTCTAATCTGTAGAGTGTTTTGTGAAAAAAAAAATCTGCATATGGAGCAAATGATTTGTATTCTCAGACTAAATTAATCATGTCACTAGTAACACACACCAGACTTATTAGAGTTAGGAGTTGGGGCGGCATGGGAGACAAAGGTTCAATTCCACCCTCGGCCATCTCTGTGTAGAGTTTGCATGTTCTCCCCGTGCATGCGCAGGTTTTCTCCAGGTACTCCGGTTTCCTCTCACATTCCAAAAACATGCTAGGTTAATTGGCGACTCCCCTCTTTTTTTCTTTTCTATCCCCTCCTGGTCCAGGCCAGGCACTCCAAATTTGCATAACAGAACAGACTCCAAATTGTCCAAATTGTCCATAGGTATGAATGTGAGTGTGAATGGTTGTTTGTCTATATGTGCCCTGTGATTGGCTGGCAACCAGTCCAGGGTCTTCCCCGCCTCTCGCCCGAAGACAGCTGGGATAGGCTCCAGCACAGAAAAGCAGTAGAAAATGAATGAATGATATGAGTTGATAATAAATCCTTTAGAGAGCTACAAGAAAAGTGGTAAGGAGCTACTGGTAGGAGACTCCTGACTTACTTACTCAAACACTGGTAACGTACGTAAGTCCGCATTACTGCAGTGCAGACGATCTTGGCACAACATCGGTAGGGGAAATGTGGTCATTACACATTTTTTGTGAGACTTCTGACTCTTCAACACGACCAAGTAAGTTTGGAAAGGCATATGACTTCAGCTTGCCCATGTTTACAAAACAGTCCCATATGTTTCTCTCCAAACACTTCTGCTCTGCAAGTTAACTATCCTTCAAACTGGGAGCCATCACTTCCAAATGAAAGTTTGAAGATGAACTATATCAGCAAGTTTAAGTATTTGTGATTTTA
The DNA here is from genome assembly GCF_037039965.1 of Doryrhamphus excisus. Lineage (NCBI taxonomy): Eukaryota > Metazoa > Chordata > Actinopteri > Syngnathiformes > Syngnathidae > Doryrhamphus > Doryrhamphus excisus. The sequence continues at coordinate 3,932,515 of NC_136371.1, read as the reverse complement.
GAAATAAGGAGTTAGTATGTTCTCTGTAGGCGGCATTATTAATTATCCTTACTGGCCTTTTTTGCAGTACATTTAGCGAGTGATTGCTTTTATAGTTATTACCCCATATTTCCACACAATAAGTAAGATATGGTAGAACTCAGTTTTTGTACAAGTCTGTTCTTTTAAACCACTATTGGTAACACATGCTGGCCAGCGGTGGTCTTATATTTTGTGGTCTCCAAAAATGTAATTTTGAACACCTTTCAGCCACAAGGTTACACATTCAATCTTTTTCTTTTCCCCCTTTTTTAGAAAATTACCACAGGCCGCCCGCTTCAAAATTCTAATAAAAGTTCTGTTGTTTGATAAAATGAAACTTATAAAGGAATTTTATGAGCGTTTTTGTCCTCGTCATTGACGAGCAGTGGTCCATTATTATTCCAGGATTATTTGTTGCCGTCATTCCCCGGCAATGCCTACTTAAGGCAGGAGTTGTAAAGAAGAGCTATGGCTCCTAAAGGGGGAGACATACAGCGAGCTGCGCTGCACGTGACAAACGAGGGGGTCGGCCCACTCTTATTTATGACTATAAGGCCAGCAGTTGGAGATGATCAAGGGTGGCTACTTGATTAGAAAGTGGCCGAGTTCTTGTGACCTGTGACAGTATCCGAAAGATGGCAATCACATCAGAGAACCACTTTCTTGTTTGACAGTTTGCCGGTTGACTCGTTTGAGATTGTTGAATTGGCTGTCAAATTTTCAAAGTGTATGTCAGGTTGGATGATTCTGTTCTAAAATAGAGTAAATGAAAGGGACCAGTATGGTACAATAGATAATGTGTGGGTGACCGCTGTTGCTCTCTTGTGATCATAACAGGAATTGATTTTTTTTTTGTTTAAATCAATATTCAATCACTTATGACTTAAAATGGCATTTATGTGAAGATTTCAAATGTAAAACCCAGGGTTGGTGTGGTTATCATTATTTGTATGATTTTTTATTTTTTTTTGCAGGTTTGATGCATGTCAATAGACTGCCATTGATACTAAACATTTAAAATAATTCACCCCAATTAAGATGAGGGTCATTCTCCTGAAAGATTTACCAATGTTGTGACATAGCAATTGAGTTATTTTGTAATAAATTAGCATATTAATATAAAAGATCACTTGTTCAGGTTTATGAAGAAAAACTGGCAAGAAAATATCTCAATTGTAACAGTTACATAAAATAAAATAATAATAATAATAATAATAATAATAATAATAATAATAATAATAATAATTATTATTATTATTATTATTATTATTATTATTATTATTATTATTATTATTATTATTATTTGATGAATGATTGATTTGCTGTGGTTTGATCCCCCCCATCATTCATAATCCTTATCTGAAAAATGATCACACATTTCTTTCCCTTTTCTCTGCATTCTAGTGCAAGAAAATGAGTTAATTTAAGCTAGTTAACAATGGATGCTGCCATGTCCTGTATGTGCTGCTTTGCTGCCACCTGTCTGTCACTCGTTGCAGCACACTGAGCTGCTGGAGGAGCCTGCTTCACACACACACACCTGTTGCCAATCACTGATTGGTATTTAAGCTCCTCCCTCACACACCTGCGCCAGATTGCACTGCCTTGTACGCACAGTAGGGTGCATCAAATTTGAATGGGAAATTTTAATTTCATGATATCAATTTGGCTGGCATTTCATTTTTTTTCTAATGAACATAAAAATGTCTTTTGCAAAGTTTTGAGGAAATCCATTGAGATTTTTTAGGGGTGCCACCTCACACATAAACTTTTGTAAAATTTCGGAAAATGTGCAATTTCTAGTCCAATTGCCAAAAAAGTTGACCTGGAAATGTTGAGTACAATGAACTTCTATACAGCATCATTTTCTATAGGGTTATCAAAGTATATATATTTGTTTTCTATTTTCTATTCTCCATTCATTTATCCTATTGACAAAATGAATGGCGGTAAATGGGACATGTTCACATGGTCTTACCCTGAATTTTATGTAGCTGTGATGGATATTTGACATACATATCAAGTTTAAACACTTGTTTTTTTTTATTTTGTTTGTATTATATTGTAAACACAAGGGGCAATAGTAACATATTTAATGTATGGTGGCACCCCTAAATAATCATGTATTGGAAAAATATTTTGTATGTGTTGTTTCTACATATATTGGAGTACTCAGTTAGTACCCAGCCATATCAAAATTCAATAATTGTGTTTTTGATGCACCCTAACCTACAGCTAATGTGTCTTTGGTAGTAGCTACCTTCTGGTCACTTTCTACTACCGTGAGTTTATTTGCCTTTTGTCCTCTGTTTGGCCTCTCTGCCAACCAACAGAGAAACCTTTTTGTTCCAGCTTGATTGTTCATCAGCGCTTTTAGTTTTATTTTCTGCAACTTTTTTTTTTGCAGCTCCTTGTGATTCACGTTTTCTCTCTCAACTAGGTCGGAGGTTTTTTTTTGTTTTTGTGCCTTTTTTTCCACGTGTTAGACACCCTTTTGTTAATAATAAACCCTTTTTTGCTACTCAACACCTTCGCATCTTGGTGTCCTAACACTCTTCGGCTGTCACACAGCATAACAAACGCCATGGGAAATGGCTATGTTGAAGCTAAAGCCCTAAAAAAAAAAAAAAACTGTAAAAATATAACTGATTTGTATATTAACCAGGCTACAGCGATATTATTGGAGCAGCTAAATTGATGTATTTCACATGAAAAACGTTTGATTTATTTTTTCTTTGTTAGCCTTTTTATTCTTTCAACAATTTGGCCTTGAAGGAACTGTGTTCTGCAGTACCCACTAGTGCAAGGTGATCAAACATTTTCCACCCAGAGTTGTTATTGCTGCTGTTGTGCTTGTCTCTCTCTGTTTTGCCCCCTAACCCCTTTTCCCCGCAGTCCCCTCTTTTTTCCTTTTCTATCCCCTCCTGGTCCAGGCCAGGCACTCCAATTTTGCATAAAAGAACATCAAACAAAGTGAAATAAGAATCTAGATAAGAGTATCTTACACTTTTCCCTGGCAGAGCGAATTTGTTAGGACGTCAAGACATTTAGATCAACAATATAATCCGTCCCAAAAAGTGGGACTGATATAGTTTAGTTGCATTACTAACTATTAAGTAATAGTGATGTGCCAATTAACATGAAGTTACTATGGTTTTTAAACATCTCATTTATGGGCCTGGAAATTCTAATGGCTTATCTGTCATCATTTGCATTAAGTAGATGCAGTTAAGGACTGGTTCAAAGACTCATTGTCACACTCAACCTCCTCCACCCATTTCTAAAAATTGCTGCCTCTCTGCCATCTCGTTAAGTGTCGTGGTTTCGCTGAAGGATGTGCAGTTGAATGATGGAGCGGGTAGATAAAAGGTCGCTAACACCACACATTACCGTCAGTTTGATTGCAACTCTAATTGTCCCGTCGGCTCCCCTAAGTGCCACGCAACATGTATTGATCTCTGCAGTTCAGTGAGAGAAAGTTGACCTTTTTTTTTAACTTTCAGTTGGCGTCGACAAAGCCATGACCGGGAGAAGTGAATGCTAGTTCCTTTCATCATTAATCAACGATTTAAACAGGTACAATTACGTACCATTTAAAATTCATAGCCACTATCTTTAATGAGTTTAGGATAAATAAATAATACGTACTAATAGTTGATTATCTTCAGGATCCCTGCTGGCCTTAACAATTCTACACAACAAACTAGGCAAAATCACAAATATAGTATTTAGGATTTCTTCTTTTTTTGTGCCCCGGTTCCCCACACCGGTAGCATCCCTTCGTAGACCGTGAAGTGGCCTCTCCCACTCATTGCGCCCCTCGTTGCACACCTAAGAGATTGCCTCCTTGGGCAATTGCCCATATGGCCCATAGGCTTGTAGCCAGAGAAGGAAAGCCAGTGTTTTGTTGTTGTTGTTTTTTTGTGTTGTTGTTGTTTTTGCAACAGCAGAACCAGCTGGAGAGCAGCCAGTCAATTGCATTTAAAGATTATTTTATGCTCTGCTGAATGAATTTACTGTCAAGGTGGAGGATTAAACATATATATTCAAGCTTAGCAGGAGGTGATGAGAGTTTTGCAGAGCTTTTCCTGGAGAAGGAGACTACAAGACTACAAATGTTTTTTTCAGTTAATAAAAATTAATAAATGGGACAAAGAAGTACTTGAAGGTCAAGTTTAAAAAAAAAAAAATAAATTATCTTATTTCTCCTGTGGGGTTGCACGGCGGTCGGGTGGTTAGCGCGCAGACCTCACAGCTGGGAGACAAAGGTTCAATTCCACCCTCGGCCATCTTTTGCATGTTCTCCCCGTGCATGCGTGGGTTTTCTCTGGCTACTCCGGTTTCCTCCCACATTCCAAAAACATGCTAGGTTAATTGGTGACTCTCCCCTTTTTTTTTCTTTTCTATCCCCTCCTGGTCCAGGCCAGGCACTCAAAATTTGCATAACAGAACAGACTCCAAATTGTCCATAGGTATGAATGTGAGTGTGAATGGTTGTTTGTCTATATGTGCCCTGTTTTTGGCTGGCGACCAGTCCAGGGTGTACCCCGCCTCTCGCTCGAAGACAGCTGGGATAGGTTCCAGCACCCCCCCCCGACCCTTGTGAGGATAAGTGGTAGAAAATTAATGAATAAATTAATATTTCTCCTGTTATCCTGTTAATGAGCAGCATGTGTAAATAGCATAAAACAACTCCAAATGAGTCAATACCTCACCAGCCATGAAATGGAAATCCAAGTAAATATAGTTGAGTTGATTTCCACACCTTTAGTGGAAAGACGTGGTTTTTTTTGTTTGTTTGTTTTTTAACCAAATATATTGGTAATTTGTATCCATTCTCCCAGTTCGTCCACATCGACCTCATGCTAAAAATGATCACACCATTCTACCCATTCTACCAAATACATTTTTTTGGATTACAAAATCAATTTTTTTGTTACATACTTCAAATAAAAATGTCAACACTGTTCAGAATTGGTGTTTACTTAGTGCCTTTGTTGTATTGTGATGATTTGGCACTAACATAAGAGGCCCCCGGGTGGATGCAAAATTGCTCCTCCCCAATCTTCTGTTTGTTTCATTGTCTTCATGTGTCAAAGACTCAAAAGCCTGGCATCTAAAATTACGTACAATCATCATTGTGTCAACATCAGCAGTCATCGTTCTCACCCCCCCCCCCAAAAAAAAAAAACCAAGCTTGTTCTTCATGCTTCGTCTGCCGTATGTCCCTGGTGTTTTGTGTGACATCTGTACTGTGTTTATGACCACCGGCATTGAGCCTCAGGAGTCAACTTCATTTCCAATTTCAATTTCCATTTACAAATGCTGTTGGTTATGAGAAGCTAGGAGATTAAACAATAAAGAGCGGCGCTCTGCTGGGTGCTTGGGTGTTGCAGCTTGTCTTTGCGCTTTGCTAGGCTGTTTTTATCGTCGTTGCTTTTCCCCCAACTATGAGAGGACAGCAGTCGCCGCTCCTTCAGGTTGAGAAGAGTACTGCACTTTGACAACTGAAGGACACAGGCGGATTACAGCAGTTGTGACGTGGATGACGACAATGTTATTTGTTCAGTTTATATTACTCGATCAATATCAATATTTTTGCTGCACAGTAAATTTATGGGACTGTATAAGAAAAATATTTCAGGACTAGAATGAAGCTTTGCGAGTTGCCTAATAATCTTGCTCATAGAAGAAGCAGGCTATTTTGAGATCACTGAATGGCTTTTTTTCAATTTGCAGAATATGAGAGAAGCAATATATGATATGGTGAGGACATTTAGTATGTGTAATCACTGAAAAAGGCTATTTCGGGTAGTGAAACAGTCATTCTCTAATAGTGGCTCAGCAATTGGACAAAGCCTAGCTGCAACCTGGCCGACAGTGTTATCTAATTTAAAAGCTAATCTAATATAAAAAGTCAGATTGCCTGTGACCACAAGTCACATGCTTTACATTTCTATCCATCTTACAATTGTTTAATGATAGACTTTCATCAGATATTTTTCTTTTGTCCATATTTGTAAAAATCTTGTATGAAATCTGCTGCAGGGCAGTCATAGTAGGAAAGGAAATGAAATGAAAATGAAACAAAAATAAACATAAAATAAATATAAATATTTCTCTTGACGAATGAGTATAAGCTGCATAGAAAATTTATATTTTCTGTATGACTCCAATCTATTTTTAAACATTTTCTCGAGTAATAATCACTGAATCCTGATTAAACATAATATTATGTGTCCTTTTTTAAATCAGTAAAGATCATCACAAATGGCCGATACCAAGAGGAACAGCTTTTAATGTAAATTAATGTTAAACGTTAACTTTTTTAAATAACCCTCATGCACAAACCCACCATTTGGCCCTCTATGGTGTCTCTTGGGAAAAAAATCTGGCCCTTGGACAAAGGTAATTGAGGACCTCTAGACCGCTAAACTCTTATAAATCGCAAATAAAGGAAATCTAATACCATCAAGTGCAATCAACAGGAAAATAAAGCCAAAGTGCTTTTTCAAATTGATCAGCCTCAAGTACTTTTCATAATAAAACCTCATGCTTAATTATGTTACTTCTATTTCACTAAACAGCCATCTTAGTAATTACAGCATGCGTCGGACATGCAAGGCAAAAAAGCTTAATTTTCACCGGTCAGCCATAATCCCTGTATGTGTTGTATGTGTTGTGTACAGTGTCAGTTTCTATTTCAACAACATAAACTTATTCCGAACTTGCTGCTACATTACCTCAAAAATGGCAAATGACAAGGGCTAGCCTCCAAAATCCCTTATGCATCATTGAGCCCAGAGCACCCATTAACCTGATGTTGGCTTTACTAGACTACCCTCGGCAGACTTGCAATACCCGCTGACTGTGGCGTGTTACACCATGACTTAATTGTGCTTTAAGAACAAATATAATCCATCATGTACGATACTGACGACATATTTATGCCAGGACCTGCTTTTAGATATCACTGTATAGTCTTTGGTGCTTACTATTGAATACCCCTTTTAATAAATATGAGCATTTGCAGAGAGGACATGCCTTGAATGCTGGTCAGCTTTAATGTGAGCTCTGAGGCATGTGCAGCTTTGTAAGAATGGGATTTCAAATTTAGCTGCCAAGAGAGTGCACACGCATGCAACAATGAGTGACTCAAGCACACAGATTATTTGTCAGTGAGGGGTATGAATGAGGATTGCAACCTTTTTGGAGCTTCGAGTGAGATGGAAAGGGGCCACCAGGATGATGTACAGTGCATTTAGAGAGCAATTTGCAAGAGAGGACCTTATCTATTAAATATACAGTAAAGTCTTGTTATATCGATATCGGTTATAACGAATTACTACTTATTACGATACTATTTTCATTTCCCGGGAAATTTCGAGTCTTTTATGATATAATTAGTTCTGTTAGTACGATACCCGGTTATTATGATAATCCGGTTACTACGATGCCCTTTTCATCTCCCGCCAGCCAATTTGGTCTGCTTATATCGATACAAAAGCAGCTTAAATCAATCTTTGCATGCCTGTATAGAATCTATACACACGAGAGAAACCACGAACGCAGTTGGTTCTTCAGTTGCAGGCATGTGTTTGGCCAGCTATGTGGGGCGGGTTGAGCATGACCTGTGAACCAGGAAGTGCGGGAATCGGCGTGTGTGCTGTGCTCTGGTGGTGGAAGTGTGAAAAATAAAGTTGACTGGAAGCAGCCGTTTGCCGTGTTCTTTTTTGGTATTGAAATCCTTAAGCAAAGATTGATTTAAGCTGCTCGACATTGTTCTATATTATAGAACAATGTCGAGTGCATTATTGCCCACTTTTAATGCAGTTTGGCGCAGGATTGGATATATGGATAGTCCGGTCATATCGGTATTTTTTCCGACTCCCGAGAATATCAATATAACGAGACTTTACTGTATTTCCAAAACATTATTAACATACTTTTACAAAAACAGGCTTCTGTTTTGCAATACCATCAACAACAGAATAAATACTTATATTTGTAGTCTTATTAATTTCTAGTGTATTTCTTTCAGACTGTTCCTGGTGAGATGTAAACATGTTTGCCATCAAATTGGTATAATTCATGACCCGTTCTTAGTTATTTGTGATCATTTAATGGTGGGGGATTTATCATTTATTGCTGTTGAAGGCCGGCTAAGGCTATCTTTACTCCTTGTTTATGAGTGACTGACAAGGCCTCAGCTGATGCACTGATAAGGTTTCTGTCCGGAGAGCAATCTACACAAAAGGGATGTGGGCCAGGCTGTCGAGTTAGCACCTCTACGGCTCCTCTCTGTGGTTCCCCATACCTGGAATGAAAGCTATGAAGCATGACATTTCATCAATACAGGGAGGGCGAGCCAAAGGGGTTTAATTCTTAATACAGCTGGTTTATTTGGGATCAAGCGCACTCTCGATGAATTAGAGGTCTACCGCACGCCGAAGGACAAGGATGACAAGACACTGGCATCATTGGAGCCATGTGGTTGTAGAATCTACGGCTCATTTGAAACAGGCTTTGGTTGAGAGATGAGGGCAAATATACTGATAACCAGCAATGGGATTGGCTTTCGGAATTCGATAATCAACAAATTATCTGTGAAGTGCATCTCAAACCATGCAACTGAACGTGTCGGTTCATATAAGGTCGGCATGGGCCCATTACCGGTATACAACATTATAAAAAAAGTCTTCATACAGAGAGAATGAAAGAAAGTGGAGGTCATACTTTGTCATGCCCTTTCAGAAAAATTTAAAGGGGTAGGGGGCCATTTTGACATGCATATTAAATCTTAAAAGGGACCTATTGTGTTCATTTTTCGACCCTTTGTATTGAGTTGTGGTCTCATAGAGCAGCTACACACAATAACCCGCACAGAAAACTCTTAAGATTTTTCAGAATCTGCACCTATTCCAGCTGTATTTCCTTCGGGTCTGTTTTAATTTATTCCATCCATTACAATATGATTGGTCACACGATCAAACAGTGCTTCCTAGCGAAGAACCATATAAGGAAGTCTGCCCCTCTGTGATGTCACAAAGGAACAGTTTTACCACGCCTTTTGAAACAGAGCGTTTTGAGCCATCCCACATTTTTCAAGGCTCACTTCCAAATGCGCAAACCTCATTATCTGAAACATTGGCATCATTATCACAAAAATACAACATTCTAACTACATTTATTGGTCAGAAAAGTGAAAAAAGCATGTTGAGCGGTTTTAATAGTTTTTTTACTTGTGCTTATATGCAAATAAAATTATAGTATAATTTTGAGGGACTGTAAAAGAATATTTAAACCTAAAAAGCTTTAAAAAAAAATACTTTTAGATCAAATCTTTACAAACATCCAAATATTGTCTCAAAAAGTAAATCCAAAACATCAACGAAACGTCAACGAAAAAACAGCCCTTGGAGTTCAATTCGGCAATAATACTACTTGGATATTTTGACAAAACAGCGACAGCAATATTTTTGTGTCAAAAAACTATTGTGTTCATTTTTTGACCCTTTGTATCGAGTTGTGGTCTCATAGAGCAGCTACACACAATTACCCGCACAGAAAACTCTTTAGATTTTTCAGAATCTGCACCTATTCCAGCTGTATTTCCTTTGTGATTTGTGCTTCTTGCCAAAAGGGTCTGTTTTAATTTATTCCATCCATTACAATGTGATTGGTCACACGATCAAACAGTGCTTCCTAACTAAGAACCATATAAGGAAGTCTGCCTCTCTGTGATGTCACAGAGTAACAGTTTTACCACGCCTTTTCAAACACAGCGTTTTGAGCATTCACACATTTTTCAGGGCTCACTTCCAAATGCGCAAACCTCATTATCTGAAACTTTGGCATCATTATCACGAAAATACAACATTTTAACTACATTTATTGGTCATAAAAGTGAAAAAAAGCATAATCGGTTCCCTTTAAAGCAATCCAATGTACATCAGTGGATTGTACCACGCTGCACGCTTCTTATACATTTACCTTTTGTTCATTTACGGAGGTGACATGTTCAAATTCAGGTGCACCACACTTCAACATCTGGACCGAGAAGTCAGGGGGGGGGCATGTAGCTGAGGGTCCGAGTTGCCTGTGTTTAACGCCGGCACAGACGGGCGTGTTTGCACAGCTGTTGTCTTATATACGTATACTCTTCAAATGTCTCGCCTTTTCTTCTGTTACTGTATAAATATGTACAATGTGGAAAATGAAATGGCTTTAAGCCAACCTGTACAAGCAGATGCACACATACACAATGCAAAATGTATAAAAAAAAAAAACTTAATACATCAGGGTGGATTGGCTTTTGTAGGGTGGACCAAATGGTACAAGGTTTATGATGCAGTTTTTGGACTGTGGGAGGAGTTTCTGCTACATTTTGAATTATATTAAGAAAAATAAATGTAGTGAAGACTGCAAGACAGAAAATAAACTTCAAACTCCACATGGAGTGATTTGAAAAAAACAATTAAAGAATATGGAATATGTTTTAAAAGCATAACATACAGTAGATATCCACATGATTGACAAACATTAGTGCTTATGTTTTCCATATTAGCAGTCTCAGTCAAGATGTACTGTAAATTGCAACAAAAGCAATTGATATGTTTTGACCTGCTGATGGTGCTAAATGAGAGGTGTGTGTGTGTTTTGTTCAGGGGGACACAATTATTGTATAAATCACACTTGGATGGAAAAAATGTGTTCAGCACTTGTGCCTCCAACAAGCCGAGAGACAGCATAGCCAGCACCATGCTGCTAATGTGTCAGAAAAACAAACATGTTTCCAAGGAGAGGACATAACCGGAATTAAATATAGTAGCTTCCCATGAAGAAATTTGATCGGCAACTGAAAAAACAAAGACTTTGAGTGGGCTGACACTGTTGCTATAAGCAGCGCTTTACATTTTACAGGCATAACACACTGTATACACATACAGTGAATTAGTATGTGGTGAATGCAACAGTCACATTAGTATTTGACCTTGGGAACACAAATGTTGCCTTGTTTTTTTATTTGATCTTCCCTTCCTGAAGTCACGAGAAGAGCCTCTCCCACACATATGCCGCAACCTTGATTATGTAATACTGTACATTGTAATACAAGACAAGGGCATAAGAGCTTTGTTCACGTTGTGTGATCTTCCCTATCGAGAGGGGGGCGGGGGGGGGGGGGGGGGGCGATTCAGGCTCCAACTGAGAATTTGTTTGGACATCATGCCACCTTGAAGTTGAATGAGGTGTAAGACATACAGCTGTATTCTATTATGAGCGCCACGCTCCACACAAAATAAATAGCAGAGTCGGTTTGTGCCAAGTTACCTGGCAGTCACACATCAAGGACACTGTCGGAATTTTATATATATATATATTTAACTAATGTTAGAAATAACAGACTGGCCCAAACTAATACATTGTTATTGAATTGATGCTTAATTTTACTGAACACAACATACCCATTTTTATACTAATTGTCAGAATCAGTATGCATGTAAATCAAATTAACATTCCTGTCAGCAAGTATTACGGTGAAAGATGAGCCCACTATCATCAGCAATTGAAACTCAACCACTAAGTTGTGATTAGTAGCCCTTCCTTCTCTGCCTCCTCCTCCTCAGGCATTTCATCCCTCCTGACTTCACCCCCCCCCCTCCCACCGCCCCACTCGTCCTTAATAACAAATCACCCGCTCTGAGCATCCCCAAGCCCAAAACGGAGGAAGCTTCTCCAAGACAAAGTCTCTTGGCGCCGGCTTGCAAAGTTGTTTTCCCCAAAGGATTTAACATTCCAGTAAGAGCCAAGAGGTAGGAGATCTTGCACCGCCCCAGCGAACCCAAACTGAGTGTCGGTCGGCACGTTGATACACCTGACTGCGGGTCAACCTTCACTTTCTTTAGGTAAATTTTAAGTGATGTAAGCGAGTTACGCATGTCGGCGCGATTATAGTGATTTCAGAGAATAAGCAGTGTTATAGCTCTATTATGTTATTATGGTGAATACATAACAATAAAACTACAGTATACGTATATTTTTATATATAGTGATTTCAGAAAACAAGCAGTGTTATAGCTCTATTATGTTATTATGGTGAATACATACAATAAAACTACAGTGTATATTTTTATATATAGTGATTTCAGAAAACAAGCAGTGTTATAGCTCTATTCTGTTATTATGGTGAATACATACAATAAAACTACAGTATATATTTTGAACTGGGTTTTTGAGTAAAAAAGTACAGGGCTACTGCTGCACTGCGTTTTGGGTACCAGCCCATAACATCCATTCAATTTAAAGTTAAAAGTTTTAAAACATTTGTACAAATTATCTTGTTTAGTTAAATTATTCTATGAAATCGCAACCAAGATTGTGAAAATTTCTAGCTATTTCTTTAATCATGTTCTCTGTTTTTTTTTTTTTTTTGTCGTAATCTGAATACATTTTGAGTATGTAAAGATGTTGCTTTAGGTTTGGGAAAATATGTTGGAAATATTAACAGTTAGTGACAAGCCATAAACGTCTTAGTATGGAACTCTCCAAGTGACAATAGTGTGCAGTCAGACCGTGTGTCACCATATGAAGTCACCACAGGGTCGTCGCTATCAATAGCTGCAGAGGTGTGTAAGACATTGCCTCTCAATGACAGCATTCTTGGTGTTTATTATTCTTCGGCTTGAATATGACAACTATGTTCCCAATCTTTACGGCGAGTTACTTGACAAAAAACCTAATCATTAACAACACCGGGTTTTCAGTCTTGTGCTGCATCGAAACTTTTGCGAGCCAGCTCGTCAGTACAATGAATGATGAGGTGATGTGATGACCTTGAAGTACACATGGTGCATACTTAGAGTATTATGAGAGGTCATATACGACACAAGGTCTGAGTCAGTCTGTCACTGCATATCTATTTTAGGGCAAGTACTCGTAAAACAGAAACAGCTTATGGACAATATTATTAATGTATTTCAGACTACCACTCTCTAGGTCCTAAAAAAGAGACTACAGAATACAAGTAAAATTTTATGCATCACCATGAAAGGAGACATTGCAAGTACCAGCTGGTAAACAGGTCTGTGTTTTTTTTACAAGGTCGGTCCAATTTTGGCAAAATGTGGAAGAGGTCAAAGGGCTCAGGACGCACGAAACAATGTAAGTATTAAAACTCACGGTGCCTTTGCGTCATTGTTTTTTTTGTTTGTTTGTTTTTTTACATTAAGTTGTCCAGAGTCTATATCAAAGGGATGTAAGTAATGCCGCAGACATTCTGTATTCAGCTGTGGAGTCATTTCACCACGTATTAATCAACATATTGATATTGTCACTAAGAGAATACCAGCAGTTTGTTTAATATTTGATATTCTTACTTTATATTTCAAACAGCTTGTAAGTACAGTCGTACCTCCCTACTTCGTGGTTCGAATTTGGCAGAGTGACTCTACGTATTATAGCTTTTCAAAAATATATACTAAATCATGATATTCCATTATTTAATATGGCCTATTATTCGTGACAAAATATGCAATTGAAGCAATTTTTTGCCTATAATAAACATTTTCAGGAATAAAAATTGCTAAATGAATTTAGTGTAGTATATACTTGATCGCCAGAACAACAGGCCTTTATTGCAGGTTTGAATTTATCACAACGGGCACAATCATCCTGAATAAAAATTCGCCCCACACGAGCACCAGTTACATTTATGTTTTAAATAGCTGACTTTCTGTTACTATATCTACTATATTGGGGCATATGAGTGTAAAGGTGACAATAGGGGTGTTATTTCATGTCGAGAGGGCTCTAATATTACAAACCATATTGAGAAGGTTGTAAATAGGTTTTCTGTGATCTAAATATGAAAATATTTGATTTATAAATAAAGAAGTAGGATTCAATTTTGATAGAGCACATACCTCCGCCATGTGTCATGGTTACCCACCCATATTGTGATTCACAGCAAAATAATAATTCTATATTTTTTGGATCAGGCTGAACAGGCAAAACCTGTTGGAAAATTGTCCTGTATTTTTATTTTATTTTTTTTACAAGTGCTCCAACCATTTTTTGTGGAGTTACATGCACAAATGCCGAAAATGGTCCTAACTCGCAATGTTAAAGAATCTTTAAAAAATTCACTGGGTCCAGACGCCGGTCCAAAACACCCCCATAATTTAATCAGTTCTTCCATATCCCATTCTCGACAATTCTTGAAAATTTCATCCAAATCTAGTCAGAGCTTTTCAAGTTATTTTGAACACAAACAGACAATCGTTGGCTAAAACATAAATGCTGTGCCTGGCTAAGTTGCTAGCCTATCCAATTTACTTATTCTAAACTTAAAGTGCTTCATTCCTAATGCGGAAGAAGGACAAAGAAGCCAAAAACTAACCACTTCCACACAGAATGAGAGGGGAACCTTTTTTTCACTCAATCTTACTGATGCCTAGCAACCAGACTACTACATCTGACTTGTTTTTTAATATTTTTTGACTAATACTAGGCCTTAGTCAACAACAAAACAGTCAATGTTGTTTTTGTTTTTTTTAAACACAATATTGCAAGCGTTATTTGAACCATGATATAGCTCGGGATGACTGTACATACAAATAAATATGCCTTAATATAATATATTATAAGGCAAGGTAGGTTTACAGAGGACAATTTGTACACAAGGTAATTCATAGCGTATTTCATTCAGTATTATTATGAATTTAATTCAAATATGTAATATATTTGTTCTCTTCAACAGGTTTCTCCCTCGTACATCAGTACATTCAACATTTTAATGAGAAAGCCGGCAATAAAACAGGTGACTTTTGCTCTGTATCAGAAGAACATTGTTCTATATGACCATAACCACATATCTGTCAATAATATGTTGCTGATTCCTGTGTTTATTAACAGTTTGCAATCCACTTATCATTTTTCCTTGCCACAGCAATCATCAACAATTGCATTTATGTTAGTCAATTCTGTATGATCTTTGTTCTTCCAAAAACAACATTACTCACAACGCTGTCTAGGAAATTGTAGTTTCAATTCAGTTCCAAACTATGTGTAATCATGCGATACATTTTCCAATAACCTTCACCTTGGTTTTAACAAGCTATGTTTTCTTTCCTCGTATTTGGCCACCAGGACTTCTTAACTATATATAGATGACGTTATTGAGCAGTCAGCAGGCACCGCTGGTATAATCTAAGGACTGTTAACACCCACACGCCCCATCAACATTGAAACTCAAACCAACAGCAAACAGTCGTTAAAAAGAAAGGACATTTAATTTTGTTGATGAGCAACAGGCACTACAATCAGACTGCTATGAAGCTAATGTATTCATGAAACGCAGTCACCTGACACACATGCTTGACATATCACAGCCTTGATTGTTTTCTTGATTTTGGCTTATTTATTTCGGAATTCACATGTTCATTTATTGCCGTTTTTGTTCAGCGTCTATTCGGAGAAGATCTAAAATCCCTGGGGTGGTCATCACACAATATACAATCACCATACCAGACGGGAAGAGCGTGCCAGATTTCAAACGTAAACTAAGCCAAGTAAATGTCCCAGAAGGTAAGCTGTACTGGTTGATTCTAGCAGTAGCGGTCCAGTTATGACCTGCAGTTACAGTTTGTTGCCAAGAACCAAGAAAGAGTCAACATTCCTACCTGTCATTTAGGGAAAACTGCTGTTTTCAAGGCATTGGTTGCAGGGGAGCCCAAACCTGAAGTGACATGGAAAAGAGCAAGATGCAACATATCAGACAAGGAAAAATATCACACTAGATATGATGAATCAACAGGGGAGCACATATTAGAGGTGAGTAGAATTAAAACCCAAAATTAATAATAGAAATGTTTGTTTCAATTCAATGGTGCATCGAGTAACTTCCTTTTTTGTTCTTCCAGATTCGGTCAGTAATGGGTTCAGATGCAGACACATACAAATGCTTTGCAGTCAATGAATTTGGAAAGGCCATCTGCTCCACAGCATTAAATGTTACAGACGGTAGGTTACAATTGGGATAATCCGTTTTGTTTTGATTTTTCTATGCACGTTTTCCACACAGTCAGTAGACCAGGAATCTGAGATCTGAGGTCGAGTCTGCGCTTGGGTATATCTGTGTGGAGGTTGCATGTTCTCCCTTTGTGTGCGTGGGTTTTATCCGTGTACTTTGGTTTCCTCCCACATTCCAAAAATATGTACACTTTAAATCACTCAATTTACCTAGGGGCCACCGGAGCTAGGGTCTGGGCAAGGCTGGGCCGCATCAGGTTTTCCAAAAAAAAAAAACTAATTTATTAAAAACAGAAAAATATACAAACTTTTTCAGTGCTTTGGTTCCGATTTTCTACAATAAAAGCTCTGATAAAACATTCCACTGTTCTCAAATATCTTAATTTTTATTTTTCTGCACAAAATAAGATGAAAAATAAATGAACAAATCAAGAATAAAGAAAATCAATCAGTAATAAATAAATATAATAATAATAATAATAAAACGGCAAATAATAAAAACTTAAGAAACCACATATAGTTGGTGGGTAGACAAATTATTTTTTTCAGATTAAAATGAACAAAGCATTATTAGAGCCCTGTAGACATGACAAAACGCGACTATAGTCACATTTATACTCTTTTTATTTACAACATATTGCGCAACTGCAGGGTCTTGAGACACATGCTAACTCGCAAACTAGAGAGCTAGCGACCTAAACGGTAGCCTTCAAGTTATTTCCTTTAAACTTAAATAGCCAAAAACTTACCACTTCCACACGGATAGGGAGGATAACTATTAACAGTTATTTAACCTTTAACATGAACATGAATCAAACGTAATAATTTTTTCTGGGCGGCACGGCGGTCTACTGGTTAGCGCGCAGACCTCACAGCTAGGAGACCAGGGTTCAATTCCCACCCTCGGCCATCTCTGTGTGGAGTATGCATGTTCTCCGGGTACTCCGGTTTCCTCCCACATTCCAAAAACATGCTAGGTTAATTAGCGACTCCAAATTGTCCATAGGTATGAATGTGAGTGTGAATGGTTGTTTGTCTATATGTGCCCTGTGATTGGCTGGCGACCAGTCCAGGGTGTACCCCGCCTCTCGCCTGAAGACAGCTGGGATAGGCTCCAGCACCCCCCGCGGAAAAAAGGAAAAAGCGGTAGAAAATGAATGAATGAATAATTTTTTCTGGGTACATGATACCATACAGCATCCATATCAAACCTGTGCGGGCCGCACTAACATTAAACTTTCATATCAAGGCGGGGGCCTCAAACTAGTGTCCTGCGGGCCACATTTGGCCCGCGGGCCGCATGTTTGAGACCCCTGCTCTAAATTGTCTATAGGAATGATTGTGAGTGTGACTGGTTGTCTGTCTATATGTGTAATTGGGTGGTGACCCTGCCTGAATGTTGTTTATACTTCCAAAAGTGTACACACCCTTTCTATTAATCCACATGAATATTATAATTATGTCTAAAACATTCCTTTTTTCTGTCCCTGTAGCTGTAACGGATCCATCAGATTTCAGAAAAATGTTAAGAAAGACAAACTCAAAGTAAGCATGAATGTTCTTTCATGGAAATAAAGTGTCAGTGCTGCGGAATAACCAAACTTCTTAATTACAATACCTGTAGCATTTTCAATGAAAACAAGGCAGACAAAGTCAAAGAACGAGATGAGAGATACCGTGAGACCTTGCAGAGGGATTATGATGGACTCGGACCAGAGGACATGTATTTGATGCACAAGAAAATGGAGGAAATGAGACAGAGAGCACTAAAGAGTCAGGTATTAAGCACTCCTGTACTCTGTACTAGAGGTTTTCAAAGTATGCACCGTGAGCCTCCTTTCACAGAATCACAACACGGATACAAAGTCATTTTCTACAATATATTGTGTTGTGTTTTCTGCTCACCCCAGATTCTGTTCAATCACTCACTGTAAGCACTACAAATCAATTCATTTTTTCTTTGGCTGAACTGAAGGTACCTGAGCAGGTTTTCCTAACTCCTGCGCCTCCACTGAAGTCCTCTGGCGCCTCCCAGAGGAGGCCCACCTCATACTTTGAAAACCCTGCTCTATGTATATACTGTTACTTTGTTATTGATTGGTCCATAATTGCAACTATTTCTAAATAGAATGGTATCTTTTGCTTAAGCTTATGCATGATTTATTTTGTCTCTTAACAGGATGGAATGAGTGAGTCCGATGAAGCTTTCCTGAGGACAGACGACCTTGTAAATGGTGGCAATGCAAAGGATGCTGAAGACTTTTTAAGTACGTTCACACAAATTAACATAGAATTTACAATGAGAATTTACTTGTTGCACAAATGTAACTTCCGACTGGACTAACGTTGCGTGAAATTTTATTTTTTTAACTATTGGAGGCTTTAATATGTGAGTTGAAATGGACAAAACCATTACGACAGTTTTAGATGACAGGGTTATTAGTATTTTCTCTGTGATTGGCTGGCGACCAGTCCAGCATGTAACCGCCTCTCGCCCGAAGACAGCTGTGATAGGCTCCAGCACCCCCCGCGACCCTCGTGAGGATAAGCGGTAGAAAATGAATGAATGAATGAACTTTTGGAGGCTTTAATATGTGAGTTGAAATGGACAAAACCATTACGACAATTTTAGATTGTTCACGTTTATGACAGGGTTATTAGTATTTTCCCTGTGATTGGCTGGCGACCAGTCCAGGGTGTACCCCGCCTCTCGCCCAAAGACAGCTGGGATAGGCTCCAGCACCCCTGCGACCCTCGTGAGGAAAAAGCGGTAGAAAATGAATGAATGAATGAATGAATGAACTATTGGAGGTTTTAATATGTGAGTTGAAATGGACAAAACCATTACGACAATTTTAGATTGTTCACGTTCACGACAGGGTTATTCGTATTTTCCCTGCGATTGGCAGGCGACCAGTCCAGCGTGTAACCGCCTCTCGCCCGAAGACAGCTGGGATAGGCTCCAGCACCCCCCGCGACCCTCGTGAGGATAAGCGGTAAAAAATGAATGAATGAATGAACTTTTGTAGGCTTTAATATGTGAGTTGAAATGGACAAAACCATTATGACAATTTTAGATTGTTTGGATTGACACATTTATGACCAGGATTAGTAGTATGTGCCCTGTGATTGGCTGGCGACCAGTCCAGGGTGTACCCCGCCTCTTGCCCAAAGACAGCTGGGATAGGCTCCAGCTTACCTGCGACCCTAGTGAGGATAAGAGGCATTTTTTGTACTAATATATATATTTTATTTTTAAATTTAAATTAAAATTATCTGTATTGTATTGTACTCAGAGTGGGTGCGATATAAACAGAAGCAGGCGTGGTCTAACTGAAAATGGGCAAGGCTTAAAGCTGTACATGATTTTAAACCGGAAATTGGTGAGGGGGGTCTAACAAAATCAGACAAATATATAATACATAATACATACAATACATAAATACACAATGTGAGAGGAAGTTAAATAAGGATGAAAAAGCAGTTATCTGATGAAACGTCAAGGAATAAAGATTTTCCTTCAAAAAATATGATTGAACCTGATTTACCCTGCCTAATTAATATATATATATATATATATATATGTATGATTTCAGTTCCCAATCTGGACTTTGTTGTCAAACTTCAAGAAGCAGTAACAGAAGAGCAAGACACCGCCCTCTTTGAATGTGTTCTTACCCATCCACTTCCCAAAATCACTTGGATGGGTAACGGCAATGTGCTGGAGGATAGTGAAAAATACAAAATCAGCGTGTCCGACCACAACATGGTCCACAGGTTGCTGATCAAAGACTGCACTGACGAAGACAAAGGTGTCTACTCGGCTGTGGCTGGCGGTGCATCATGCAAGGCTGAGCTCGATGTGGAAGGTAACTGAATCACCTTGAAATGCACCTCCAGTGTACGAATGTGAATTGATAATTATCCTAAAATACAATAGATTGTGACTATTGATACTTGTGGCTTTTAGCTGACCTTGAAGCAGTTGGCAAGAAGAAAACTGGAGGGTCGGGACTAGACCTTGAAGAAGTGGTCAGACAGCAGCAAATCAAAAACCGAGAGGAAATGGAGAAGCTTTTGGAAGTTGTTAAAGCAAAACATGACGCGGGAGAACTGACGGAACAGAAAACTTTATCCACTTATGGAAAAGATGGAGAGCTCATTTCTTTGACCGGACCTGTCAAATACAGCGGGGGTGACCTGCATGATGCAAACATCAATGGCAATATTCTCAAGTCAGTGCTCAGTGCACTCAGTGTTGGTGGTAAGTACAATTGCAATATACATGCAATACTAGTATACTAAGTTGCAGCTTTATAAGAAAAAGTAGTGCTGGCAATTGCCTAAGAATTGCATGTGAATACCAATCCACACTTTTACTAACAACCATTCACACTCACAGTGACACCTATGAACAATATGGAGACCTAACATGCATGCTGGTACTCTTGGGAGGGAGATCCTCTGTACCGTTATGAGACAATGTAATGACATAATTATAACATCAATGCTTTTCTGTCCATTAATCTAACACCCTGTTGCTTTATAGATGGTTTTGATGCTGGAAAATCTGAAGGAAATGAGGAACGTGATGCAGAAAACAAGAATGAAGAAATGGAGGTGGATGCACAAGGTACAAACAGAGATAATTGGAAGTGGTGTATATTTTTTTTAGGAGCGATTGCTTTTGAGTATGTTTCTTTGTTTTGTCTGTGCAGAGAGGAATGACGCGCACGACGATGAGTTAAATGAAATGAACGCAAAGCTCACAGTAAAAAAGAAGAAACGTACGTCAGATACGACAAAGAAGTGGTGATAATGCAGAATCTGAAAAAGTGTCAACAGAAATTGATAAAGCACAATTAATTGTTTGTGGATTTAATATACCCTTGATTTTAATCCAAGACTATATACAATAATGTTTGGTCTCTATAGATGAGAGCTTATTTAATGAAGACAGTGAGCTGATGGAGGATGAAGAAGTGACTGGTGTTGCCGTACAACGAAGACGTAAAAGAATTGGCCCACTAATAGAAGATGTTGTTATTGGTAAGTATTCAAGCAGGCATCAGAAGAAAATAGATTGAGTTTGATCTTACTAGCCGTGAGTCCAAGCTATTAATTGTAATAATGTCAAAAATACTGTATGTATTCTGGTTAGATACTACAACAAAGTGCAACAGACATGAAACAAGGCCAGACCATTTATCAGTTGAGTGGAAATGCATCATGCGACTACTCCACTAACATCTCGCTGTTGCATCTACTAGATCCCGGCGTTCAATTTATCTGGGGATTGTCTGACATCAATGCCATCATCGGTGAGAATGCAGAGCTAACGTGTAAACTCAGCAAAGAAGACTACGAGGGAGTCTGGTTCAGAGATGGTGAAAAGGTCAGCCGCTGTTAACATTAGATTTGTTTGTGTTTGTCAACAAAGCGAATACAAAAGAACTATTATCCTTTTTTTTAATTCCATTTTTACTTTGACATTATAGATATTTGCCATATATTAGTACTCATTCTGTACATGTGAAAATCTGTGATGCATTTTCAGCATGGTGCAGATGTTTACTTTGTGCTGATGCACATCACAACAATTTATTAATTACAGAATTTATATTTAGTAGAGTGCAAATCAACGGCCATTTGCTGCCCACTGCTATTTTTTTATTGGCCAATCCCACGTTTTATATTTTTAGAATTTGTAAATACAATTTAAAATTACATTAAAAATAGACAAATTGCCAGTAATTTTACAAGAATTAAGTCAAAATATTAAGAGTAAAAAGTTGGAAACTAACGAGAAAATTTAGTAGTATAATGTATGAGTATGAATATAATGTAATATGATGAAAAACAATGTCTTTGTAGTAGCGTAGAGTTTAAATATTCAAGAAAAAATAGCTTATTTAAAACAAGCACCATAAAATACAGTAGTAATTTAATAAAGTTGTAATTTTTAGAAAATTAAGATGTGGAAAAAGTTATATTATTGTGGGAATAAAGTCTTTAAAAAAACCTCCACATTTTTTCTTTTTGTAATATTAAGAAGAAAGTTGAAATTGGAACATTTTAGGGATGTCACAATATTCATATCATATATTGGGTCAATACCAGCAACAACAAAAAACAATATTAAGTTATATCGGCCTGTATCGCCGATACTGGCACTCCTATACATGCATAGACCAGATAAAGCGTGCAAAAGAGTGCAAACACAGTAGCAAGAAGCAGAAGAAATGGCAGTAAAATGATGTTGCAGCGGAGTGCAAAACTTTTATCGTGCACAAGTTTCCCATGGTAGCACGGAACTGGGGAAGTTTAATATGACGAACCTCATTGCACGTATGAAGCAGCATTACACAGGAAACTCCCACGGGATGGCAAAAAAAAGAAAAAGTCATTAGCTATAACGGAAAAGAGAAAGCCCCTGTCGGTGGTAACTAATTTGGTACGTATGGTAATGGAGGTGATGTATTTAAATGCTCCACTGAGCACTTCAGACCTTATATATTATGCCTGGCAGCCACTACTTTGTAGTTACAACTATGCCCCACATGCTTAAAAAAGTAAATGGGTGAGTTTTCCTCACACCTACCATAGGTTTATACTATGCCATAGATTTCACCCGATACTGAACCCAAAAGAGAACATGCATTTTTTTTTTTATTTATTGAAGTATATATACCGTATAACTTCTTGACATAACTACTTGTGTTGGTTTACATCAGGGGTCTCAAACTCAATTTACCTGGGGGCCACTGGAGCTAGGGTCTGGGCAAGGCTGGGCCGCATCAGGTTTTCTAAAAAAAAAAAAAAAAAAAATGCATTTATTAAAAACAGAAAAATATACAAACTTTTTCAGTGCTTTGGTTCTATCTTAATTTTTATTTTTCTGCAAGATGAAAAATAAATAAACAAATCAAGAATAAAGAAAATCAATCAGTAAAAAATACATATAATAATAATAATAATAAAACTTCAGAAACCACATATAGATTCAAATGAACAAAGCATTATTAGAGCCCTGTAGACATGACAAAACAAGACTATAGTCACATTTATACTCTTTTTATTTACAACATATTGCGCAACTGCAGGGTCTTGAGACACATGCTAACTCGCAAACTAGAGAGCTAGCGACCTAAACGGTAGCCTTCAAGTTATTTCCTTTAAACTTAAATAGCCAAAAACATACCACTTCCGCACGGATAGGGAGGATAACTATTAAGAGTTATTTAACCTTTAACATGAACATTAATCAAACGTAATATTTTTTTCTGGGCCGCACTAACATTAAACTTTCATATCAAGGCGGG
The DNA here is from genome assembly GCF_037039965.1 of Doryrhamphus excisus. Taxonomy (NCBI): domain Eukaryota; kingdom Metazoa; phylum Chordata; class Actinopteri; order Syngnathiformes; family Syngnathidae; genus Doryrhamphus; species Doryrhamphus excisus. The sequence goes on along the minus strand of NC_136371.1, from coordinate 3,909,143 downwards.
GGCCTCAAACTAGTGTCCTGTGGGCCACATTTGGCCCGCGGGCCGCGTGTTTGAGATCACTGGCTTACATAATTTCAATATGTGGTGCTCAGTAGAAAAAGTTTGGACACCCCGGATGCATAAACAGACTGTAGTGTCAATGCTTTATTGATTCATTTTCATCTCTCCTCTTTTCCGTCAGCTTATTCCAGACGACACGTTTCTAATCTCTAAAGAGGGAGCAATCCATAAATTACTTATAATGAAATGCCAGGAGGAGCACTCTGGGAAATATCGTTTTGAGGCAGACAATCGAAAAACGGAAGCAGTGGTGAACGTCAAAGGTTTGAAAATTCCACCTGACAGCAATAATCGAGTTTGAAATCACAACAATGTCACTGTAACACTTTGCAGTGACATAATCTTCAGCATTCCCGTTTCAGATCCTCCGAGGTTTGATCCTGACGACCTGAGCGTGTTCACGGAGCCCTTAAGAATTAAAATAGGGCACAACGCCGTCTTCAAACTGAATTTTCTCGGCTTTGAGCCCATTAAGATCCAGTGGTACAGCGAGGGAGAGGAGCTCCATGACGACGCCAGCAGCACGAGGGTAGAGAAATCCACCAATCACAGTCGCCTGCTGTTGAGCAGATGCCAGAGGAGGGATTCCGGAGAGATCAAGATCAGGCTCAAAAATGAACATGGCACCGCTGAAGCAATTACACAGCTCATTGTGCTTGGTGAGATGATTTCAGTGAAACACAGGATTTCTCGATTTTTTTTTTTTTTTGTACTGACACATTCAAAATAGCAATTCTTGTATTTCAGACAAACCCACTTCGCCGCTAGGTCCTGCAGAGATAACACTGAGTTCAGCTACATGCATTGAATTTAAGTGGAGGCCTCCGAAGGATGATGGCGGCTCGCCAGTGATGAACTACATCATGGAGCGACAGCAGATTGGGCGAAACACATGGAAAAAAATAGGGGAGATCCCGGGCGTACCTTTCTACCGCGACACAGACGTGGACCGTGGACGCAAATACTGCTATAGAATCCGAGCTTTGACCTCAGAGGGTGTGAGTGATGTGATGGAGACTGAAGACCTGCAAGCTGGCATACTAGGTGAGAGGCGGCGCTACTAGTTAGCAATGTGTGAACAGTGTTGACAACTTGGCGATTATGTCGCAAGATATGACGGCATTTCAACCCCCCTTGATGATGGATTTCTCAAAGGCGACTAGCGACAAATCTATTGACTTTTTCTGGGTTTGTTAGGGATTTTTTTTATATTTAGGGACTCAAAAGTGAAAGCACATATTTGTGTTCTTACTGAGCAACACCGGGTTCTATTGACAGTTCTGCGCCACCCTATGACAGTAACCAGCCGGCAGGAACCAGTCAGCTTCCGAACCACGTTGTTGCAGGGGTGGAGCTAGCCATGTTTTACACAGTAAGATTTAAACCACAAATGTTTCTTAATCTTTTGTTAGCCTGGATAAAAGTTATTAGTAAAATTAAGTGGATTATCTTACAATTAAAGGGGACCTATCATGCTCATTTTTCGACCCACATTGATGATGGATTTCTCAAAGGCGACTAGCGACAAATCTGGTGACTTTTTCTGGGGTTGTTAGGGATTTTTTTTTTATATTTAGGGACTCAAAAGTGAAAGCACGTATTTGTGTTCTCACTGAGCAACACAGGGTTCTATTGACAGTTCTGCGCCATTCTAGTTTACAATTAAAGGGGACCTATTATGCTCATTTTTCGACCCATTTTATTGCATTGGTCTCCTATAGAGCAGCTCCACACAATAACCCGCACAGAAAACTCTTTAGATTTTGCAGAATCTGCACCTATTCCAGCTGTATTTCCTTTGATTTGTGCTTGCTGACAAAACGGTCAGTTTTAATTTATACCTCCGAGCATGCCCACTCCGCTTTTATTGGTCACACACCCAACGTTATTTAATTTTGATGAAATTCTTTTAATTTAACAAACCAATAACCAGCATTGGTTTGTCAGAAGGTAATTAAGGCGTTTAACTCACTTTTTTGTCTCTCCTACGGGTTATGTTTGTTTTCCTACAGAATTTTACAACATCAAACTACACACTTCCGGGACAGCCAATAGCTACTTTTATTACTGAACTACAGTGTGTTTGACTAACGTTGGGAAGCTGTGCATGCATACAGATAAATAGAACTAGATATTTCAACGTTGATGAAATTCTTTTAATTTAACAAACCAATAACCAGCATTGGTTTGTCAGAAGGTAATTAAGGCGTTTAACTCACTTTTTTGTCTCTCCTACGGGTTATGTTTGTTTTCCTACAGAATTTTACAACATCAAACTACACACTTCCGGGACTTCCGGGACAGCCAATAGCTACTTTTATTACTGAACTACAGTGTGTTTGACTAACGTTGGGCAGCTGTGCATGCATACAGGTAAATAGAACTAGATATTTCAGAAACAGTGATGCTGTACTCACCCTTTCATGTTTTTACACCTATGGTAAGGATAGCGTAGTATTTTTTCAAGTCGCACATTCACCCACGGGTGGCCATGATGGTGTCCTCACAATATCGTTTGTAAAATGACACCTTCACGTTAGACCCGTCCTGTAGAAGAAATGAGTAGGGTATTTATTGCACGAGTCGAGGCAAGAACGACATGCTAATGCTATTGCTACACATGCTAGCCAGTTTACGTAACCACTTGATGTCATTTAAGAACATTTGCCAGCACTTTCACATTCGGAGAGACCGTTGAAACAAATACAGATACTCTATATGTATACTCTTAATGTTTACGTATGAGGAAAAACGGTTAGCGTGCTTTCATATGCCTCGTTGGCGCAGTAGGCAGCGCGTCAGTCTCATAATCTGAAGGTCGTGAGTTCGAGCCTCACACGGGGCATTATTTTTTTTTCCCCCCTCAACTGAACCTTCATGTGTTTTAAAGTATCCAATCAGGTATGTTTGTGCCAATACAGAAGCGACATCTACCGCCATAAAACACTATATTAGAAGAAGCCTAACGTTCATTTGGACCTGACCACTAAATGTGACATTAATCTGAGCAATCACAATGTTTTTTTATGTCTCTCTTGGCATACTTTAGCCTTCCCCGGTGCCCCAACCCCACCAAAGGTGGTCAGTGCCTTTGACGACTGCATAAACCTTTCTTGGACAGCACCAAGTAATACGGGAGGATCACAAATTCTAGGCTACATTTTGGAAAAACGCAAAAAGGGAAGTAACCTGTGGACTGCAGTGAATGCTTCAAATGAGCCTGTAAAAGGTGTGTATTGTTGTTTGTCAAAGTGTCAAAGTGATTGTGCAGACCAGAATAATGACATGTATCATGTATTTCCAGAGAAGAAATGTGCAGTGAAGGATGTTGTGGCAGGTATGGAATATGAATTCAGAGTTTTGGCAGTGAACCTTTCGGGACCTGGTGAATTTAGCAACCCGTGTGATTTTGTTTTCGCACGGGATCCCAAAAGTAAGTGCTGAAACCGCACTCATTACCGTCATATCTGACTTCTCATTGCTAATTTCAGTAGTTTCAACTCATGTATCCTGATCTTTCCAGAACCTCCTGGTAAAGTTATTGGCTTAAAAGTAACCGAAACATCTTACAACCACTTTGTCTTGACTTGGACCAAACCTGAGGATAAACCTGACGTACAGGATGAAGCCAAAGGATATTTTGTCGAGATAAGGAATGCACAGTGCCTTGAATGGTCTCGAAGCATCACCATTACCACCACCTATACGGCGAAAGGCCTGAGGCCAATGGATATGTACTGGGTCAGAGTCATTGCAAGCAATGATGGAGGAGAGAGCGAACCTGAGGAGCTGCCCAACTATGTCCTTGCAATGCCACCACTTGGTTTGTCAAAACATTTATTTGTTCATTTATTATTACTCATGCGTACTATCACATAGTTTATTTTCATTTTAATTCATACAGTACATGTAACTAGTACTTACCTGTAATATCAGATAAATGAAAATGAAGTTTAACATAGCATTTCTACACAGATACTACTGTATATTGAACCAGTGGGGCATTTTGTTGTGTTTTTAGTCAGACCAAAGTTCACAAGCAAAAAGATGAAGACATTTGTGGTGGTGAGGGCTGGTAACACTGTCAGGGTCACCATAAACTTTGAGGTAAGATTTAAAATTTACAATACCATATCTAAAAAAAGAGTAATATTTTCAAATGCAATTCCTAACAAATGACTATAATGGCAGCGCTACTAGTTAGCAATGTGTGAACGGTGTTGACAACTTGGCGATTATGTCGCAAGATATGACGACGTTTCAACCCCCCTTGATGATGGATTTCTCAAAGGCGACTAGCGACAAATCTATTGACTTTTTCTGGGGTTGTTAGGGATTTTTTTATATTTAGGGACTCAAAAGTGAAAGCACGTATTTGTGTTCTCACTGAACAACACCGGGTTCTATTGACAGTTCTGCGCCACCCAAAGACAGTAACTAGCCGGCAGGAACCAGTCAGCTTCCGAACCACGTTGCCGCAGGGGGTGGAGCTAGCCATGTTTTACACAGTAAGATTTAAACCACAAATGTTTCTTAATCTTTTGTTAGCCTGGATAAAAGTTATTAGTAAAATGAAGTGGATTAGCTTACAATTAAAGAGGACCTATTATGCTAATTTTTCGACCCATTGTATTGCATTGGTTTCCTATAGAGCAGCTCCACACAATAACCCACACAGAAAACTCTTTAGATTTTGCAGAATCTGGACCTATTCCAGCTGTATTTCCTTTGATTTGTGCTTGCTGACAAAACGGTCGATTTTAATTTATACCTCCTGGCATGCCCACTCCGCTTTGATTGGTCACACGCCCAACGTTATTTAACTTTGATGAATTTTTTTCAATTTAACAAACCAATAACCAGCATTGGTTATTGATTATATAATGGCTTTTTTTCCCAGGCTTCCCCACCACCAGACATCATGTGGCTCAAGGACAACGGACCGGTGCCAAAGCGAGTTACAGTGAGTAACTCTGACGGTGCGTCACAAATATTGATCCCTTCATCCGAGCGCTCCGATTCTGGAATCTATTCCATTTTGGTAAAAAATTTGGCAGGACAGGAAACCTTCAGTACAGAAGTTAGGGTCACAGGTACAAATTCCACAAAAACAAGATGTAGGCATGCTCTGCTATTGAAACTACCAAAGTCATACGTGGAATTGTGCTCACAGATGATCCTAAGCCACCTGGACCAGTGGAACTAGAGGAAAACGTACCTGGCACAGTGACGGTGACTTGGCAACCTTCTCCCGATGAGAAGCTTGACGACCGGCTACACTACACGGTTTCCAAACTGGACTCGACCAAACGCACATGGGCCACAGTGGCAGAAAGACTCTTCAATAACAAGTTCACAGTGTGCAACATCATGCACGGGAGGGAATATCATTTCCGGGTCTACGCCAAGAACGACATGGGCATATCGGCACCCTCAGAATCACCCACGTGGGGTGTGGAGAGAAAGAAAGGTCAGTGTTATTTTACACTACACCACGGATGCACTTGTATGTACCAGGATCAAAAACATACTCTCTTATGTACTTGCTGCTTGGCAAAATTTGTGAGGTGCCACACTGTCCCTGAGCACATTTTTTAAAATGGCATATACTAGTCACACACACATACACAAGGCTGTTTCTATGGCAACTTTGCAATGAAAGAAGACAGCAACATAGTCATAGTAGACACACACTAAGAATGTTAACTCTAAGAGATGGCTGCCGAAATTAGGTTACATGCTGCGATGCCCATCTCTATATTCTTTAGTCTATTTGATGTGGCACGTTTGGTTGGGTTTATAGGTCAACGCTGCAGGATTTACAGTAACATTGTAGTCACCACAGCACAATCTGCTGAATGTGTTTGGTCATCGCGCTACTTACTCCTGTTCCCAAGTTAACAAGCTCCAAGTTTAAACTATCTCCATTTTAATTATACCTAAAACTCTTCCTTTGCAGAAAAAGTTTCACTGAACTTTTCAACCAGAGAAGAACGCAATCTGCGATGTGCTCCGGACTTCATCGTTCCGTTAAAGCTTCACACGGCACCAAAAGGCTATGAATGCTACATGAGCTGTGCCGTGACAGGAAACCCCAAACCTCGCATCACGTGGTACCGGAATCACATCAACATAAACACTAATACCAACTATTACATTTCAAACACCTGTGGAGTTTGCTCCATGTTGATCCTCAGCGTGGGCCCCAAAGATGTCGGCAAGTACACGGTCACAGCAGAGAACGCTCTGGGACGATCCGAATGTTCCACCATGCTCAGTGTTAGAGGTGAGGGAGAAAGACATCTGCACCTTTTAACATATAAAAGCTTTGATTGCTTGCTACATGATGTCATCTTTGTTTGTCTCTCTTACAGAGTGAAGAAACTGCCAACTGCATTTTTTTTGTATTATTATTACTTTTTTAGATCTCTGGATGTTTGTTTGTGTTGATGTGGTTGTGCTGCTATTCACGAGTTGCCTGACAATATTTTTTGGTTTGTTACAAAAACTGAAATAAATATTTTCCTCATATGGGGGTTTTGTGTTATGTATTTTAAAAACAAAAAATTAAATTATGATTTTATGACATTTGAATATGTCACGTAGTAAGTCACCAGGGCGGTGGTTCTCCTGTCAAATACTTTGTTGTTGACCAGTAAAACACCCCTTACTGTTCATTGAATGCATCATAATTAGGCAGCTTGAAGTTCTTGTTCCACCACTGTTGTTTTTGTGTCTCCTACAATGAAACAGACAAATAAAAGCTGTCACTACCTCATAAAATGTTTTAACACACACACTTGCATAGCACAATCAGAGTTGCAAAAAATAATTGAACAAGAGTCAGGTTTCAAATAAAAAGAAAGGAAAGATATACAAAACTGGTCTAGAGACAGTGCCATTGAGGAAAAGACAGGAAGCAGGAGTCGACTAGCGAGTCGTCCGACAGATAAATATAGTTTTTTGGGTTGGCTGCTACAATAATATAATAACAATAAATGTTTTTTTAGGGTTTTAGCATCAAAATACGTATTTCCCATGATGGCAATTGTTAGATAGCTCATATTAACTTATTTTCTCGCACTAGAATGCACAGAAAAGGGAAATAAATATGTGGTCATGTTTCACATAACACATGACTGATGGGCAAAATTACCAAAAAAAAACTGCAGTTCCCCTTTAAAGCAGCTATATCACCATGGTAACTTAGGCCAGTATTAGCAGACGTATACTCACAGCATGACTCTTTTTATATTATAATATTTGTTGGAGAAATAAACACTCTGAGTCATCAATGGCAACAAAACACTTTTTAATTCAAAGAAAATGGGGAAAAGTGTTAGCACAAACACCTAGTGGTCACAACGACAACGAGGTACAGCTTTTTATAATTTATATATATTTAATAATTTTCTACATTTTATAATTTAGAGCAGTAAAATATGACAACTATGTAGACATATGCAAAAAGACAGTTACTCGCTCTATTGGTGCAGTGTTCTTTTTGGTAACAATAATAATTTTCACTTGTTTATCTTGTGTAAAATACACTGGTTTCGGCCATAGCCTTCCAAAGTTGTCGGTACGATTGTAAAAAGCTAAAGTCAAGGTACATGCCATGAACATGACATTGTCATGTAAATAGAACACAGCTTACAAGCGTGTTGGAGTCAAGGCTCGACTTGTTTAACCACATACACGTGCTGCTCGGATGTCAACCGAGTAAAAAATAGCACATGGCCAGCAGAAGTTGCCACACGTGGATGCTTCCCATGAGTGATGTCAATTATGACTCTTTTTAGAGCTCAGCTTACTAAAAAGAGCCGGGCTCTTTCGGTTCTCACGTTTGCGTGATTCACGGCCCGTAGAGCCCCGCCATGGGCTCAGTGTGCTGCGGAAGCTGACTGCGTCTTTCTTTCACTTTCAAGTCCCCAAACGCAAGAAAACTCTCCAATGACGTCAGAAAAAGTTCCTAGATTTGTCGCTAGTCACTAAAGAAAAAATATGTTGCCAAGAGGGTTTAAAAATGTTGCCAAATTTAGTGATAAAGTTGCATACTTGGCAACACTGGTGCTGTGTGTATTTAACTCATTTCAGTGTGGACACAGATGCTGTCTCACACTTTGACTAATGACATTCTCCATTAACACAAAAAAGGACGAGGAAAAAAAATCGACTCTCTTTTGGCTACTAACGACGCGAGTCGGATCATTTGAAAGAACCGAGCCGACTCTTAGAGCCGATTCGTTCGCGACTGACACATCAGTAATGGACGACGGTGCTTATTGAATGGACCAAAAAGTACACACTTCTTAGTACACGCCTAGTCTAATTCCTCTCATCTCCAATTGAAGCGAGCGTTCAACCAAAGTGGCGAAATTAAATCCAGCTCGACGAGAGCTCAAACCCACCACGCCTTCTCTTCTGGCTCCTTCCACTCGATCACCTCCACCCGGAACATCGCGTCCTCTGTGCGGGCACAATGACGGCCAAGCATCGGAAGGGGAAAAGCAACCACAAACACGAAGAGGACCAATTAAAAAGTGAAGTCCCCGAATCAAAAGTCAGCGCAGGAGGGAATAGCTACACAATTGTGTTCTTTTTATGTCTCGTCGTTGTACTCGGCGGGTCCATTGGAGCTTGGTTTTGCTACCAGCAGCACCAAACTTTGAGCCACTTGACAGACACCTTCATGAGCCTGCAAATGAAGGTGGCCAAGCTGCAGTCGCAGGAGACCATGCGACAGACAAGTGATAAGGTAAGAACTTCAAAATCAGGAGCAAATTCATGAATTAGTGATTGTAAAAGCGAAATAAGAGCTATGCACATGCTATTGCTAGTTGCAAGGAAGCACAGCAGTATACATTTCCAAAGGAACTCCTGCATTGAGTCCATCTTTCAGTCATCTCACTGACTTAATAATCACTTCCAGATATTCTTAATGTAGAATGTGTGTGCTCACATGTTATGTTGCCACAGCCCGTAGTCCTAGTGATGATATAAATAATATTAATAATAACAAACTGCACCAGTAGTGTGCTCAGGCTAAATTTAGTCTGTGGTTCAAATGGTAATGGAACACAAGGACAGAGTGTTTACTGCCTGCCTGAAAGGTTGCAGGAAAATAATTCAATGGATCAGTTTGAATTGTGCATGTAAACTTTGCCATATATAGATATTTTAAAAATTTTAAGCATGATATCAAAAACAAGCATATGTTCATATGGCGGAGGTCTCATGTTTCAAGATGGCGTCGCCCAAGTGCTAGATCTTCTGCAACGTTATTAGTGTTTTAATAGTGCTTTTTAAATTACTTTATTATTGTTTTTGGTGCCATCTATCGATGTTCATCTTGTTACATTCGTAGCTTGCCTCCCGCTCCATTGTTTACCTTCCGAAGCAGCTGTTAGCTTTGAGCACCCCTTCGTTAAACGGAGCAATCAGAGATCCCCGCAGAGATACGAAGGAGGAGGAGAAGGCTGCCTAGTGGGAGTGAACAGCAAAAAGATGATATCAACCATGTTTACACTCTGTTGTCATGGGAACGTGAGATGGAAGAGCTAACGGCGCAAACCCTGGCGACAGAGAGAGCTACAGTGGCAACCTCTTAGCTGATTTCAAGCTGAAATTTTAAGCTTTGGGACCAAGTTATGAGTTTAGCATGAGCTAGCATTGTAAATAAATGGTAAATAAATAGCAATATTTAAAACAGAGTCTACATCCTTTATTTATCACACTTAATTGGTTCCAGACCTGACCGTGATTTGTGAATTTCCTTATTTATTGAGGATGCCTGATTTATAAATCAAATATTTCAGTATTTATAGCATAGAACATCTCTCCTTACTTGTGTGGCGTTCAGGCGTACTTGAAATTTTGAGTGTTGGGCGCTAATTGTTTTTCGTTTTTATTCGTGTACCCCTTATGGCAATTGATGTGGCGTACCGCACTTTGGGAACCACTGACGCAGAAGAACCGATGCTGTCTTAAAGACAAGGGTTGTCACACCAAATATTGATTTGATTTAGATTTCTCATCTGTATCTTCAATCTCTTTTGTTAATTGACGAAAATAAACAATTAACAATTGAATTTTTGAAAGCATACTTAGTTTACAGCATTTTTTTTCATACCTGGCTAAAGCTTTTGCTTGTATTTGTGAAAAACCGCGACAGAATGAAGCCGTTAAATTCAAAGCAATTGCGCCTCCTGTGATTTGAACTAAAAAAACACCACTTAAAACACAGTATAAATAAAACTGCAAGTAATCCACTACATCAGGAAAATTGCATTCATTCAGAAGTATTCAAATCACGGCACACACACACAAGCCAACCTTGTGAGTATAGCCTAAAGTGGCTTAACATCCCTACTGCTCATCTTGCTTGCAGGTGCATGTGTCAGACGGTCTGGAAAGTCGACTCAATGCCCTGGAAGAGTCGTACGCACAGGCCCAAAAACAGGTGAACGAGGCCTTGGCTACCACAGAGCAACTCAAGACATCGGACCTCCCTGCTCAGGTGCTATCACTCCACACCGAGATGAAGTCACGTCTGGCTGACATCCAGCAGACCACTGTGTCATTGGAGCAGATGAGCCAGCTGCAGGCGGTGCTCCAGGGGAAGGCAGAGGAGGAGCATGAGGGGGTCAAGATTCAGATGGGGGGCCTATCTCAGCAGGTCCAGACTCTTACGGGGCGCCTGGAGGAAGCAGATGCCAAACTGGAAGAGGTTGCCCTTTTGAAAGACACCCTGGAGAAACAGGCTGCACAGATAATTGACCTGGAGTTGCAACTGGACTCGTACCTGACCCAGCTGGACGCCAACACAGCAGAGATGGTGACTCTCAGGTAGGAGAAAGCAGCTTTTTGTGCAGGGGAGGACATAGCTCCCCTCCTCTGACCCATAACATTATGTTTGCTTTGTCAAAGCCCACATTGTGAGAATTCGCTCATCTGTGTAAACCAGGGGTCTCAAACTCAATTTTCTTGGGGGCCACTGGAGCTCGGGTTTGGGTGAGACTGGGCCGCACAAGTTTTTCCAAAATAATAAAACGCATTTATTAAAAACAAAAAAATTAAAAAAAACTTCGCTTTGGTTCCAATTTTCTACAAGAAAAGCTCTGATAAAACATTCCACTGTTCTCAAATATCTTACTTTTTATTTTTCTGCACAAAATAAGATGAAAAATAAATAAACAAATCAAGAATAAAGAAAATCAATCAATCAATCAGTAATAAATAAATAAATATAATAATAATAAAAGGGCAAATAATAAAAACTTAAGAAACCACATATAGTTGGTGGGTAGACAAATTATTTTTTTCAGATTAAAATGAACAAAGCATTATTAGAGCCCTGTAGACATGACAAAACACTATATTCACATTTATACTCTTTTTATTTACAACATATTGCGCAACTGCAGGGTCTTGAGACACATGCTAACTCGCAAACTAGAGAGCTAGCGACCTAAACGGTAGCCTTCAAGTTATTTCCTTTAAACTTAAATAGCCCAAAACTTACCACTTCCACACAGATAGGGAGGATAACTATTAACAGTTATTTAACCTTTAACATGAACATTAATCAAACGTAATAATTTTTTCTGGGTACATGATACCATACAGCATCCATATCAAACTTGCGCGGGCCGCACTAACATTAAACTTTCATATCAAAGCGGGGGCCTCAAACTAGTGTCCTGCGGGCCACATGGACCCCTGGCGTAAACACTAATGAGATGTGAAGGTGAATATTTTCATATGCATCTTTTAGTATGCAGGTTTGAAGTGTCAATCTTAATGCGGCACACATTTGAATGCATATTTTGCACTTTTTATTTGTCAGAACAACAACAAAAAAAAAACACAATTTCATGCTTTGTTCTCAGAGAACTGCTGCCAAACCAACGCGACCAGCAGGCCGACGTGGAGGAAAAGATCAATGCAGTTCGAATCAGCATTCAGGATCACAACTCGGCCGCCCTAAGCCTTCACTCGGAACTCAGGGCTCAGCTGGACAGGCTGCAGAGGCGGGTCATCCAGGTAGGGGCCCATGACGTTTTATGGTTAGGTTTTATTTTTTTTTCCCAAATTCTGTTTGATCTTTTTCTAATTGTTGAATAATTAGTGGTTCTCTCAAACACGTCTCCTCTTAATGTCTCAAAATATTCCGTTATGAGAATCTATAAATACTTTTTTCCTTTTCTTTAAGTTGGTGGATAATGATCAAGCTATATCAGAACCTGAGGAGCAAACAGAGGGAGAACAAAATCCTATGAATGTAGAAGAGGAGCAGCAGCAGAAGGAGGAGGAAGAGGACGCCAACCTTGTGACCACAGAGCCTGAATCAGACGAGGCAACAGGACCACTTACCTTTTCAGAACTGTTAGAAACCGTCGCATCAAACACAGAAGACGACGAGCGAAATGTGGAAGAGCATCAGAGTAATGGTGAGGAGGTTCATGAGGATGACTTCAAACCAGAGGAGAATGTGGCTTCAGAAGGAGACACCGGAGAAGAAGAGGTGGAGGAGGGAATAGTTGATGCTGAAGAAGTTGAATCAGAAGATGAGTGGAATGAAAGCATGGATGCATAAGGCAATGTATTAAGAAAAAAAAACCCTACAGGCCAATTGATGTATTGCACCATCATAACCTTGCTGAAGTGTTCCTCCTGTCTTTACGGTAAGTGTCAACAGAGGATGTTCTATGCCATCGTGCATCCACCAAGAACAACATGCTAGCTGCTCATCATGTGAAAGACAGCAAGTCAGTAAACTCAAAAGCCTTATTCTGTAACAAAAAAAAAACACATTCTGTCTTTCAAGTGAGTATTTTCTACTGCTTCAACCATTTGGGTCTATACTTTAGAACAAAATGCGTTTTCTGATCAACTTGAAGTCACCGAGGTATTCCCTTGGTGACATTGAAACGCTTTATTTTCTATGTCTGCTTAGTATGTGTGAGGATTTAAAAAAAAAGATGTATGTACTGAAAGTACATTATTTCTCTAGAAGAAAAATAGTGTGGCACATTGAAGACATTTTGGACACAGCTGCAATAACTGAATACTTCTAGGGCAGTTCATATTTGTAGAGCCTTTGCATGCATTTTTTGCACCTTTTTACAGCTGCAATTTACAAAATTGCATGGTCTTTGTGATCGGTATGTTAAAGGTACATATACAGTAAACCTCGGATATATCGGATTCAATTGTTCCAACTGGTTTTGTCCGATATAAGCGAAATCCGTTATATGCGTGTACCGGAAAATGTCCGTAAAAAATTGGATTTTATCCGTTATAAAAAGGCACTTCCTTGACTATGTTTCCAATGTACCTGGACGCGCAGGCAACGCTGCAAACGCTGCAAATGACGTCGTATAGCGGCCTGTCACGATTCGGCGAATCGGAGCGCCACGATGCGGCCATCCGATTCAATGGAAATGCATTGGAACGGGACTGGAGATTTTGTCCGAAATAGGCGAAATCCGTTATAAAAAATCCGATATATGCAATGAATTTTTATTGGAAATGCATTACAGAAAAATTGGTTCTTTTTTATCTGTCCGTTGTGAGCGAATTTCTGATATATCCGAGTCCGATATACGTATCCGAGGTTTACTGTACAAATTCCAAATTGAAATATAGCTAATATGGTTCATTTGGTCAATCATTCATACGTTCTAAACAGTTAATTTTACAGAAAAAAAAAAACCTGTTAAATGACTAAACAAGCTACCGTGTCAAGTGTTGAAGAAACTTGGACTTCTAGGGCTTCTCAGGGACAAAGTGTTCTCCTGATACATGTCTTCTTCGTATAGTACAAATATGCATAACTAATGTGCAGACAAACTGTTAACACTGAGAGATGCTCAGACGGTTGAACATTTGTGTGTTTGGTACTTTTTGATTTGTATTACTCAGTACTCTTGAACTTACTCTCACCTGCTGGTGACATAAACGTGACTCTTCAGGAGACTGGTGTTAACTGGAATGATGCAATCCATCAACAACTATGCAATGCACACAAAAAAAGCTGTGATTTGGGTATACAATTACAACTATTTTGTTGGTATCTTTTATTTATGTTTCAAAAAAAATATGGACTGCAGTATTACTTTTGGATATTGCTGCACATTTTCACGTGTTCACTTGCTATGGGCGTTGTCAAAAAAAAACAAAAATCTTTACACATTGTCTTTCAAATAAAGTCAATTGTTCACTTTGTAAAGTGACTTGAGTCTGTTTTGCTATTGAGCATACAGACACACCAGTACAGGGAGTACCCGGCCTCTCGTCCGAAGTCGGCTGGGATAGGCTCCAGAACAACTCCCGCGACACTAGTAAGAACAACATTTAAGGCAGGACAAACATTGACAAAACCTTGTTAACCATGGGAACAAATGAGCACACTTTACAACATAAGAACTTGAAGACTTGCACTCGGAGTGTGGGGGTGGGAGTTCATTCATTCATTCATTCATTTTGTTTTCTTCCGCATATCCTCATGAGGGTCGTGGGGGGTGCTGGAGCCTATCCCAGCTGTCTTCGGGCGAGAGGCGGGGTACACCCTGGACTGGTCGCCAGCCAATCACAGGGCACATATAGACAAACAACCATTCACACTCACATTCATACCTATGGACAATTTGGAGTCGCTAATTAACCTAGCATGTTTTTGGAATGTGGGAGGAAACCGGAGTACCCGGAGAAAACCCATGCATGCACGGGGAGAACATCCAAACTCCACCATGAACCCTGGTCTCCTAGCTGTGAGGTCTGCACGCTAACCACTCGACCGCCGTGCAGCCCACATGTATCATTTATCACAAATTATTGCGATATTTTCTTACAGTGTTTTAAATAATTCCATGGCAATTGAATGAAATTGTGTTATTTTAAAGGTCTTGGTCTATGACTCGAGTTGCAGTATGTGCTTAAAGGTTAAAGTCCATACATGCATCTTATCCTATTTATTCTGTTTACAGGTAGCCTATCCCAGTTGGTGATGTGCGATAGGTAGAGGTGGACTGGTTGCTTGCCAATCACAGGTCACATATAAACAAGCAGGCTTCAAGTAAGCACAAGTAATAATAAATAGAATTTGGCATTGGATGACAGAATTGATTTTGCTTGTGTGTGTGTGTGTGTGTGTGTGTGTGTGCGCGCTTCGCTATATCGTGTTTCCGTCCATCTCTCCCTCTCATCACTGCTGCAGTGTTTCACTAGCAGACCTTATGCTCAGGAGCATGCAGGCCTTTGTCCCCAGGTAGGTTTCTTTCCTCTCAATTTGTCATTTGCAAATCTAGCTTCTGTCTTGACAAAGTTCAATTTCCTGCTGCAATTGTGCTGAAGTGAGGCCTCCTGAGTAGCTTGATTAAAAAGAGCCTTTTATTCTTAGCAGTTTCCTGGTGTATTTTGATGTGTAGACCAACTTGTGTTTCTGCTCCATTGGCAATATTTAATGTTCATGTATGATTTGTGCAATTCGTGCAGTTCAAGAATCCCATGTATCTTACTGGCTTTTCATCCTTCTGATTATGCACTGTCATGGAGTCCACACCCTCTGACTCTATTCTGTAGATTCAGCAGAGTGTGCTGCTGACCAGCTTTGTCGATTTTCAGTGATGCTTCCGAGTGTCTCTAATACATGCACTAAAAGCCTGCAGAGGAGGGGCGGAGAAAAACCTAAACCTCTCCACTGATCATTGCTCAGCCCTTCTGCTCTGGGGGGGGGGCACTGCTAATGATGTTATGCTGACTCCATTATACATATACAGTTAAGACCAAAATCATTCATAATTTGGCCAAGTTATGTGTTAAACTGATTATTATCATACTCAGCCATTTTAATCTATTTATTTCTAACTTTTTGGTCACTAACTACTTCTCAATGTCTTCAAAATATTTGTCAAAATATTCCCACAATTAGTGTAATTTCATATTTTCTGTGAAAATGTTCCCTTAATATATGAATTGATAATTCTTAAGGCGCCTTCTGCTGGTGAGAAGTCACTTAACATTTTCTATTACTGAATCACTTGATGCTGTGTTGTTTGAAAGAGTACCTTGTTCAATTCCCACTTGTGCATTCATTATGTTGTTATGGTTAAACTGAGAAGATTGTGAACTCTGATTTTTTTTTTTTTAATATTTACTTGGATTTTTGGATTGCAAAGGCACACCACTACGTTCTTAATAGGACCTATTATTCCTTGCCCCCTTTTTCTGACCTATGCATGTAGTTAGAATGTTATATTCTTTTGTTAAATGATGCCAAAGTGTCAGATACTGGGGTTTGGAATGCCAAGCTGACGCACGAGTGCCGGCATTTTGTCTCAGGGGGCACTGAAGACTGAAGAATCTGCTGTTCAGAAAGCAGCGGATGAGGCTGGAGGGGCCCAGCATAGGCAGGCAAACCTGCTTTCCATTCAGGTTTTCAGTTAATAATAGACTAGAAAAAAATGCATTGTGAAATACAAACCAACATTTAAGGAAGGAAGGAAGGAAGCACTACAAGGAGTAGATGAGAAGAATTCCCAAATATCCTTCATGTTCTGAGCTGTTATTAATAAGGAGAAAATTAGGTGACTAAAGTGAAGTTAAATTGAGTTTGAGACCCCTGTTCTAATGTGAATATTTTATATGCACGCTGTAGTGCCAGACTTTATCTGACCCCTGTCAGGGATGAAGAAGCAGAATCTCAGAGGAGGGCAAAGTCTCGTCATGCCAGACAGACCCGCAGGTCAACACAGGTAGCACATGCTACATGCTATAGTCATATGTACATAGCATTTCGGCATTTTGTGCGTAATTCATAAAGCTGGGTGAATTCTTTGCAGGGTGTGACTCTGACCGAGTTAAAAGAGGCTCAGAAGATCAACAGCCGTTCTGAGGAGTCGCTGCAGGAAGGGGAAGTTGAGAACAACGGCATAGGAACCTTTGTCTCAAGATGGAACAACATGGATGAGGTTTGTGAGGAAGATGTTTTTCTCGTTTCTCGTTTGTAACATTAAGGACCGTCAACATTACCATTTCATGTTTTTTTTTGTGACTGTACAGCAGGGGAACATCAGAGCCACATTACAAAGTGTAGCTGAGTTTACTGACCGACCTTCATCCTCCATCACCAGCATCAACTCCTTCAGAGGTCAGTTCTTTTGTTCGTGTATTTGATCATCAAAAATTGGTTATAGATGAACTTTTGTACCTGCAGCTGGTGGCAGAAGGTGGAGAGATGAAAATCAGAACCCTCTGTTAGAAGAAGAGTTTACATGCAGCAGACAACATGGTTGGGATGGACATGAAGAATCATATACAGAGGTAATGCTACAATTGCATATTTTTTAGTTGAAACGCATAGCGTTCAAAGACTTTGAAGATATCACCTCGTATTTCGGTACGGGACAAAAAAATAAAAAAAACAAAAACAAAAAAAAACTTAAACTATATTAGGAAAGCAGGAAGTGAACAAATTGTGAGTCAAAAATATGGATATTTAATCAAATATGACGTATTTTTTGCCCGAATTACACATCTTCAAGCATTAAAAATAGCGTTCTAAGACGTTGAAGATATCACCTTGTACTTCGGTACGGGACAAAAAAATAATAAAACAAAACAAAGCAAAAAAAAAACTTAAAATATATTAGGAAAGCAGGAAGTGAACAAATTGTGAGTCAAAAATGTGGATATTTAATCAAATATGATGTATTTTTTGCCCAAATTACACATCTTCAAGCATTAAAAATAGCGTTCAAAGACGTTGAAGATATCACCTCGTACTTTGGTACGAGACAAAAAATTAAAAAAAACAAAAACAAAAAAAAACCTTAAACTATATTAGGAAAGCAGGAAGTGAACGAATTGTGAGTCAAAAATATGGATATTTCATCAAATATGATGTATTTATTTGCCCAAATTACACATCTTCAAGCATTAAAAATAGTGTTCAAAGATGTTGAAGATATCACCTCGTACTTTGGTACGAGACAAAAAATTGAAAAAAAAAAAAAAAAACTTAAACTATATTAGGAAAGCAGGAAGTGAACAAATTGTGAGTCAAAAATGTGGATATTTAATCAAATATGATGTATTTTTTGCCCGAGTTACACATCTTCAATCATTAAAAATAGTGTTCAAAGACGTTGAAGATATCACCTTGTACTTTGGTACGAGACAAAAAATTTAAAACAAACAAACGAACAAAAAAACCTTAAACTATATTAGGAAAGCAGGAAGTGAACGAATTGTGAGTCAAAAATATGGATATTTAATCAAATATGATGTATTTTTTGCCCAAATTACACATCTTCAAGCATTAAAAATAGCGTTCAAAGACATTGAAGATATCACCTTGTACTTTGGTACAGGACAAAAAATGTAATAAAAAAATAAAGCAGCGGATGCGTTTTTGTGTCACTACCACTAGAGGGAGTCGTGGTGCTTTGCTTTACTCATTCAAGCACAGCATAAAATATTATTCCCAATTCTCTGAGAATACAAATATAGATTAAAGGCCCTCGAGGAGAAAATATTACATATGACATACTTAAGTTCTAATTGACAAAGTAAAACTAATATCCAGGGTTCCGCTACAAATGATATGAAGCCACCAAACTACATTATCACAGCTTGAGATGACTCCTTGTCATTGTGGCCTTCGTTCTTCATTCTTCATTCTCACCCTGGTGCCTCTGGCAGCCGAAAGGCATGTGCGCTTCAAAGGCCGCTAAGCTCTGATGCAATATTTGAAGATACACTGCAACTGTCGATGTGAAGCGTTGTCTGCCGCTTAACATCCCACAGAGGACCGAGCTCCCCTCCCTCTAAAAGTGGCTTTGCTTCTTCGCATCACATGGCTGAGGTGTTTCAGCATTCCATACCATATTGGGCCAAATGCAGGCACTCTGCATAGTCTGAGCCTTGGAGAGCGGGATTGCACACCCCCGTTCTTACTTTTACCTTCTTAGCTGATACTGTGTGGGTGAACTTTGACCCTGAAAATCAGCACGGATTCCTCCCCCGGTTGCCGCAGCCTGGTAAGAAGATGATTAGACAGTGAGGGATGAGGCTGGCAGGACTGTGTCAAAGAGCACTTGGTTAAATGTCCCCTCGCAGTATGATGGGAAAGTACTTTCCTTGCTTTGCTGACTCCGGGTCAGAGGATCAGCCGCTCTCCACGGTGGAATCAGAAACAGAGATCAGGCAATGGTAACATGAGAGTCTCTCAGCATTACTGAGAGGACTATATCTGTCTGTGATAATCACAGCCAGGCTTCGGCGGGGGAGTGGCAGGCTGCCTGTTACCGACGCCGACCTCTGTTTGACTCCCCTTTGATCCCGGTACATTTTCCACATAGCTTTTTGGTAACAAAGAGGACAGGTGCAGATGGATTCAGCCATCTTGGTCGTGTTCGGTGATGTCATCACGACTGCATGAACGCCTAGAGTATGTACATGGGGATTATTGTCTTATATACTGTATGTGTGGGCAAAAGATAATACCGGACGGAAGGTAAAATCCAACCATGAGCATTCGCAACATAAGACCCAAGACCCAAGGAGCGCACACCTGAACTAAGTAGATGAGTAACTGAAAAGAGCAGCAGGTGCTCAGGAATACACAGAACATTGCTAAGCAGGAAGTAAATACAAAATAAGAGCATCAAAACAGGATCTATGGGATCATAAACGACCTGTCGTGCTTTTAACTCAGAGCGTGACCTTTACATTTCTTCCTATGGGAGTATTCATTTTATCTTTTGGAATGAATTCATAACATAATAGCTTGATTCTATAATAGTTTTTAAAAATATACTCAATAAATATATTGAAAAAATCCCGCTGTTTTGTGGTTGAATAGATAGCGAATTGTGAGTCAAAAATATGGACGTTGAAGATATCACCTCGTACTTCGGTACGGGACAAAAAATAATAAAAAAAAAAAAAAAAAAACCTGAAACTATATTAGGAAAGCAGGAAGTGAACAAATTGTAAGTCAAAAATATGGATATTTAATCAAATATGATGTATTTTTTGCCCAAGTTACACATCTTCAATCATTAAAAATAGCGTTCAAAGACGTTGAAGATATCACCTCGTACTTCGGTACGGGACAAAAAATAATGGAAAAAAACAAAACAAAAAAAAAACCTTAAATTATAAGGAAAGCAGGAAGTGAACAAATTGTGAGTCAAAAATATGGATATTTAATCAAATATGATGTATTTTTTGCCCGAATTACACATCTTCAACCATTAAAAATAGCGTTCAAAGACGTTGAAGATATCACCTCGTACTTCGGTACGGGACAAAAAATAATAAAAAACAAAATAAAACAAAAAAAAACCCCTTAAACTATATTAGGAAAGCAGGAAGTGAACGAATTGTGAGTCAAAAATATGGATATTTCATCAAATATGATGTATTTTTTGCCCAAATTACACATCTTCAAGCATTAAAAATAGCGTTCAAAGACGTTGAAGATATCACCTCGTACTTCGGTACGGGACAAAAAAAAAAAAAAAAAAAAAAAAAAACTTCAACTATATTAGGAAAGCAGGAAGTGAACAAATGTAACAGTTAGTTACTGATTGTAAAAATACCAAATAGAGGGGTAGGATTTAATAAGCTTTGCTTCTTCCTACTCCTTTTGGACATGTGGAACTGTGAACTGATTATGGGATGCATTCAATTGTAATCTGATGCATGTTCAAATGAAATAAAACCATTACCATTACCATTACCATGACCAGGGTATGTAGTATTCTAGACTGGTCAACATGTGTCAGTAATAGTACTATAATGTTCGGTAAGACACACAATTACCGGAATTGATCATCAGGCTTTTATTGTAGGTTTGAATTATCTCTCATAATCCACAGCAAGATGAAACTCCCTTCTGAACCCCCAATGTCACTTCCTGTCCACCACTCACTCTGCTCCCCTAGTCTTATTTATGCCTAAATTGGCTTATTTACTTTTATTATGTCTACTATATTGCGTAATATGAGTGTAAATGTGACTATAGGGATGTTATTTCATGTCTGGAGGGCTCTAATAATGTTAAAAGCTGTATGTAAAAGCTTTGTAATGGTTTTCTATGCTCTAACTAGGAAAACAGACAATTTATAAATAAGGAATCCTACTCATCTCGGTTGGGTCTGGAACTAATTACTCTACTATTACTCTACTGTATATTGAAATACTTCATTTGTAGAAAAAGGGAACGGGGTCAACCCGGGGACACTCCAGCTGCAACTTTTAATAGTTTGCACCAGCCAACAGTGTGCTTCACTCTGTGTATACACAATGAATACCATTGCTATTATTCAGATTTGGAAATGAAAACAGTACAAGTTATCGGCCCTGTGCTTTTCTACAAGAATGAATCTTGCTTTGGGCATCGCTTTCATCTCCATATTCTCTCCATCATTTGGCATTGGCAAGTATTATCTTTCCGATGCATCTGTTTGCCCTAAACAGTGAGGAAGGGCGTCCGCATGCAAACCTCACTATATAAGGAAGATAGCAATGGGCCAAGCTGCAAACTATGGGTGCACTCGTGTGTGTGTGTGTGAGTTTTAAGGAATAGTTTGATATTAAAGGCATTATGGTAGAAGGCACATTTGAAATATAGTTTTGAAGGCATGTTGACTAAAACAAAATAAGGTATGCAAGGGAAGCATCAGTTTCTCCAATGTGTATGTCCGTTTACTCATTGACGCTCTCAGCCGCCTCATCATTTTGGATTTCTATCCTGTATTTGATCAAGAAATATGCAAATTCACTTAATAAAAAAAACACTAAAATCATGCAGAAATTAAATTTCTCATACAATTAAATGGAAAAGGGCGGCACGGCGGTTGAGTGGTTAGCGCGCAGACCTCACAGCTAGGAGACCAGGGTTCAATTCCACCCTCGAGCATCTCTGTGTGGAGTTTGCATGTTCTCCCCGTGCATGCGTGGGTTTTCTCCCACATTCCAAAAACATGCTAGGTTAATTAGCGACTCCAAATTGTCCATAGGTATGAATGTGAGTGTGAATGGTTGTTTGTCTATATGTGCCCTGTGATTGGCTGGCGACCAGTCCAGGGTGTACCCCGCCTCTCACCCGAAGACAGCTGGGATAGGCTCCAGCACCCCCCGCGACCCTTGTGAGGGAAAAGCGGTAGAAAATGAATGAATGAATGAGTTAAATGGACAAATATTAATATTAACAGTTATTATTTGCAGCGTTGCACCTGCCTCATCTGACTCCACATGACTGTATAATAACACATATACAGGTATTTAGTTATTCATTGTTACTATATAGTGAGTTTGTAGTTTGCAGTGGAAAACTGCACTGCATCATTTTGAGTATAATTCTAATATTCTGCTTTTCTCCAAAACAGTTTTCGGTATGAGTCACTGCAGTTTTACACCACTGTATGTACTCACAATTGTTCAAATACTTCTCTAAGTAGTAACCAAGGTCATTTTTATCCCTTTCAGTAGATTTTTCATTAAATATGCAAGTGTATCTTCCAAAAGGAAACACTTTAAATGGGCATTATATTCATACTTATTTATACATGTTGAAAAATGATGACCGATTAAAAGTAAAGTTTATTTTGAAGGGGGTAAACATGACTCAGTACTTCCCCCTCCATCACTTGGTAAACTGCTGGCTGCGGACATCTCTCCTTAGGTGACCTTGTTATAGCCCTGCTGGGTAAAAAAAAAACTGCCTCTTGCTTTGTGCTCCACCTCCTCCTCCGTGCAGCCCCGCGCTTAAATGGACAATTTTAGGCCTCAGTGGCGCGTCCCTGTGCAGAGATCCTGGCAGGACGCCACAGAAATCTTGGTGGACAAGCGAAGCGGAGAGGAGGGTTGGGAGAGCTATGAAAGGAGGAGGAGAGGAGAGAAAGAGAGAGAGAGAGGAAGGCAGATGAAGAGAGTATAACTTTGGGGGATCACATGAAAAGGCAGCAAAAAGTTTTTTCTACATGTTACCGGAATCTATGTTACCAGCTTGAAGAACCTACACCATTGTGTCAAAACTTTGCTTTTTTTTCTAACTACTGGCTCAGTATTGGAGTTTGGAAGAACACAAGGAGCAAGAAGTCTTTCCAAAGTGGGCTCACAACTGTTTTCCCTGAGGATTCCCTGGAGCGCCACCATGGGCTCCGGTGCTTGAGGGAATCTTTGCATCTGTTGTTATTTGGAAGGGAGATTTGGAAGCTGCTGTACAGGAAGGAGATGTCATCCTACTTCACTCGCACCAAAGACCTGACTCGTACCAGGAGGTCACTCACCGACTCACCCCCACCCTCTCCATCCCCTACTGACAAAGGCTACAGAGTAAGAACCTTTCTTCATGAGAATGACACATTTTCTTTCTTCATGAGAATGACACATTTTTCTTTCTTTAACCTTGATAACTATGACGTCTTTGTAAAATCAAGCTGTCAAATTTACTGTCCATCTCCTCTGTAAATCTAAAGAAAGCTTCAATGTTTATCCTGATGGGTTAATGGCGGATTAATAAACTTGACAGGAGATTTAAAGTGAAGACTCAATTAAAATCTTCTTAACACCTAAAAATCCAAAATTTGTATCTTTGCCGAAACACTAATTGGAGCGCATTTTTTTATGATCATCCTGTGAGATTACATTTACGCTCTGATTTTTCACGACACACCAAATTAGTTTATTAAAATTAAAAATATGGATATTTCATCAAATATGATGTATTTTTTGCCCGAATTACACATCTTCAAGCATTAAAAATAGCGTTCAAAGACGTTGAAGATATCACCTCGTACTTCGGTACGGGACAAAAAAAAAAAAAAAACCCTTAAACTATATTAGGAAAGCAGGAAGTGAACAAATTGTGAGTCAAAAATATGGATGTTTCATCAAATATGATGTATTTTTGCCCAAATTACACATCTTCAAGCATTAAAAATAGCGTTCAAAGACGTTGAAGATAACCTTGTACTTCGGTACGGGACAAAAAATAAAAAAAAAAACAAAAAAAGCTTAAACTATATGAGGAAAGCAGGAAGTGAACAAATTGTGAGTCAAAAATATGGATATTTAATCAAATATGATGTCTTTTTTGCTCAAATTACACATCTTCAAGCATTAAAAATAGCGTTCAAAGACATCACCTCGTACTTCGGTACGGGACGAAAAAATATATATTAAGAAAGCAGGAAAGCTGTCAAATCCATCTCCTCTCCTAAATCCAAAGAAATCTTCAATGTTTATCCTGATGGGTTAATGGCGGATTAATAAACTTGACAGGAGATTTAAAGTGAAGACTCAATTAAAATCTTCTTAACACCTGAAAATCCAAAATTTGTATCTTTGCTGAAACACTAATTGGAGCGCATTTTTTAATGATCATCCTGTGAGATTACATTTATGCTCTGATTTTTCTCACGCCGCTTCATAGTTACATGTACAATGGGACCCTCACGACACACCAAATTAGTTTATTGAAATTAAAAATTAAAAATATAGATATTTCATCAAATATGATGTATTTTTTGCCCGAATTACACATCTTGAAGCATTAAAAATAGCGTTCAAAGACGTTGAAGATATCACCTCGTACTTCGGTATGGGACAAAAAAAAACCAACAAAAAAAACCCTTAAACTCTATTAGGAAAGCAGGAAGTGAACAAATTGTGAGTCAAAAATATGGATGTTTCATCAAATATGATGTATTTTTTGCCCAAATTACACATCTTCAAGCATTAAAAATAGCATTCAAAGACATCACCTCGTACTTCGGTACGGGACGAAAAAATATATATTAAGAAAACAGGAAAGCTGTCAAATCCATCTCCTCTCCTAAATCCAAAGAAAGCTTCAACGTTTATCCTGAAGGGTTAATGGCGGATTAATAAACTTGACAGGAGATTTAAAGTGAAGACTCAATTAAAATCTTCTTAACACCTGAAAATCCAAAATTTGTATCTTTGCCGAAACACTAATTGGAGCGCATTTTTTTATGATCATCCTGTGAGATTACATTTACGCTCTGATTTTTCTCACGCCGCTTCATAGTTACATGTACAATGGGACCCTCACGACACACCAAATTAGTTTATTAAAATGCCATTTCAGCTCTACTGAATTCACTTTGTAGAAAAAAAAAAGACAACTTTCCCCTCTGTAGTTTCCTGTTATTTTCCTCACTCTAAGTGGGCTAGTCTCAGTGGGCTTCTGTGTTAATGTCTGTGTGCATCTGTGTGGCCTTTTTAAAGAGACAGAGAGTGGAATTATGCGTCACAGCAGTCGCACAGAGATACAGATGGTTTTGTTGCAGACACAGTCACTATTTCTTGAATAGGAGTGTCTCAAAACGTCCCACATTCATTTTCCATGATTGATTTTTAGCCCCAATGTTGTACAGTATCATCTTCTGTAAATGCTTAGGAGGCCATCAATCGCTGAAGTCACATTTTCCAACAATAAAATCCAACATACGTTCATATGTTGCTGACAGAAAGGGCGACAGAGAGAGTGAAGGGTCCCTTTGGGGTGATTTCATTCGCTGTTGACAATTCCGCTTAGGATTTGTGTTGGATGGTGAATGTTTGGTTTGAGTGTACATCAAGTACACAAATACACTGCAAGCTAAATGAGCATTGAATGTGACGTTCTCATAATGCATGCAAGAAACCACATATTTTACTTGTTTCATGTAGCTTTGCTCTGCTTAGACTTAACCAATGAGACAAATGGATACTTAATGGTAATGGTTTTATTTCATTTGAACATGCATCAGATTACAATTGAATGCATCACATAATCAGTTCACAGTTCAACATGTCCAAAAGGAGAAGGAAGAAGCAAAGCTTATTAAATCCTACCCCTCCATCTGGTACTTTTACAATCAGTAACTGTTACATTTGTTCACTTCCTGCTTTCCCAATATAGTTTAAAGTTTTTTTTTTTGTTTTTTTTTTTTTTTTTGTCCCATACCAAAATACGAGGTGATATCTTCAACGTCTTTGAACGCTATTTTTAATGCTTGAAGATGTGTAACTTGGGCAAAAAATACATCATATTTGATGAAATATCCATATTTTTGACTCACAATTTGTTCACTTCCTGCTTTCCTAATACAGTTTAAGGTTTTTTTTGTTTTTGTTTTTTTATTTTTTGTCCCGTACCAAAGGACAAGGTGATATCTTCAACGTCTTTTTTAATTTGTTCCCTTAATTTTTGATGAAATATACATATTTTTGACTTTAAAGTTTTTTTTGTTTTTGTTTTTTTTAAATGTTAAAAAAATATATTTTTTTAAACTTAAAAATATAAAATATTAAAATTATAAATAAATAAATATTTTTTTTAAATATAAAAAAATCTAAATATATATTTTTTTTTACTTTGTGTGTCTACTGGAAGTCCCACTCTTGTTTTCATACTTCTGTTATGGCGAAAGACGGCACATTCTGGAAAAAAAAAACGAGTGGTGTTATGTGATAAGTTGACAATACTGCATTGTCCGCTGCTCTGTGTGCACGGTGTACCACACTGGAGTATTTAAACCACAAACTATATCCGCTAAAAACATTTTTATTGGAGGTATGGATGTGCTCTAAATCTCCTCAATAGTTTTCTTTTGTCCGACATTGAAAGATTTAAAGTGTGTGTGTGTATGGGGGGGCTCCCTGGAGAGGTGGAGGTCTGTGTTTGGTCAACTCTTCAAACGCATGACCACATAAGGACACGCAGCGCTGATTTGGTTGTGTAAACAAACGAATACCTCCATGGACGCCATGTTAAATATCCCTGAGCGTGTCAATAAAGGTTAGACATCAATTCCTCCCGTGCAAGGTGTGTTCCTTGGCGTTTGAATCAGTGGTTTAAGGTTCATAAGCCCGCAGCAGACATCGTAGAAGGATGAGGGATCAGCAGGGCTTCACTCTTGACAACTAAAACGATCGTAAATATCCACATATGTTCTCAGGTTCTCAGGTTTACTAGCAACTTGAGGCAGGTTCTACAGTACACCTTTTTTGGGTTTGTCACATCAATAATCTTTTGGAAGACGTGAGCATTGTTAAAACAGTCCAGCAATGCCATCACTGAAAACATACAACATGACAGGCCTTAAATTCCTTTGTGAAAAGGGAATAAATTCAAATTGGCAGCCATGTTTGCGGCACCGGCAAAAACCCTTTCTGGTATCATGTTTTGGAATCGGATTGCTTCTGATTCCATCATGATGTCATCGTTTTGCACAGATGAATCAGCCAAACCTGCAAAGTTTGACCTTTATGAACCATAACAGTGCTGAAGTCCGCCAGTGTGCTATGCACGCTGTGATAATTCACCTGGGGGTTATTCTCAGAATGGAAAATATTTCCTCTTTAATCTAACAGATACATCTGGATCTTAGCACGCCAAATTGTTTCCAGTGCTTTTAATGACCCCCAATTAAATTGTTTCTTCTTTGTTTTTCAGCATGACAGACTTTCAAGGTAAATATTTTTTTTGTACTATTCTTAAAGGGGAACTGCACTTCATTCACAATCCTTATCTGAAACATGAATATATATAACACCGGAAAATGAGTTAATATAAGCTGGCTAACAATGCACATCATTGGGATACAACTATTTTGACTACGAAGGCCTCTAAAAAAACATCTAACAACATTTTATCGTTTTATACACATGCTGTGATCATGCAAGAATAAGTACATTGATGGTAACACGTAGTACTTACATTATCTTGCTGTATTTTGATGATTTAAAACATTACCTGAATGTCTTTCACAGACTTCACGGACCCGTTGATCAGAGCTAACGCTACTTCCGTCAACAATTTATAACGCTTGCTTCCTCCAGGTGGAGATAGTGAAACATAAACAAACAAGACAGTTACTTACAACGTATGCTCTTATTGGGATGCCGACGGATGGAATAGCTGTATCTGTCAGCACAAGATGTGTGCTCCCCGTTGAGCTGGTGGTGAGTTCAAAATAATTGTAAATATAAAAAAAAACAAATCTATTCCTGAGTCTTTGTAGCGATGTCGTTGGGTTTAAGTTGAAAGCTGGTATCCACTGCATCAGTCTGTCCTGTTGTTTTGTTGCTAGCATATGGAATAAATCAAAGTTGACCAAGTTCTTGCCTTATTGCCACAATACGTGCACGTTAACTTTTTCAAAACTTTTCACAGTACTAGCACCATTAGGTAGCATTACTCCAGAGTAGCTTCGGTGTCAAAATAGCTGTTCTCCCGATTGTTAGCTAGCTCATATTAACTTCTTTTATTGCGCTGTAATGCACAGAAAAGTGAAAGAAGTATGTGTTCATGTTTAACAAGGATTGCGAATGATTCCATATACATAAATTCCATATATATATATATATATATGTGTGTGTGTGTGTGTGTGTGTGTATGTATGTGTGTGTATGTATACATATGTGTGTGTATGTATACATATATGTGTGTGTTTGTATGTATACATAGATATGTGTATGTATACATAGATACATATGTATATGTATGTATGTGTATATATATATATATGTATGTATGTGTATATATATATATGTATATATACAGTATATAAACACATTTTTGTTTTTCCTGCCATTTTTTAAGAGTTGAACTCGAGCTGTGCTAGTGAGTATTCATAATTCATCCACCTCAGATATGACATACAGTATCAGGGTGCTGATTAGACAGCTTGATTATTAAGTGTGCCTTAGGTTGGTAACAATAAAAGGCCATTTAACATTCATGTTTAACTGAATGGGGGATGCCGGGGGATTAAAAAACTATTAAGAATCTGACCATTTGCCTGAAAGACCTTAAATGCCAGCCCAGAGCATCTCACACATGCTCAATGGGTGACATGTCCAGTGAGTATGAAATAAATTATGTTATCAGCTTTTCGGGAATTGTGTACAGATCATTGCAAAATGGAGCCATGCATTATCATGCTGTAACATGAAGCTATGGATGTGAATGAATGCCATAACAATGGGCCCCAGGATCTCATCTCAATATCTCCGTGCCTTCAAAAAGTCATCAAGAAAATGCACTTGTGTTCGTTGTCCGTAACAAATGCCTGCTCATATCATAACACCATCGCCACCACGGGTCATTCTATATGTAAAACAGGTGCAGCATGATAATGCACAGCTTCATGTTGCAAGGATCTATACACAATTCCTGTAATCTCAAAACATCCCACTTCTTGCATGACCGGCATACTCACTCATTGAGTATGTTTAGGATGCTCTGGATCAGCATAGTATACTGTATAGGCATATTGAGCAGCCTTTTATTGCAGCCAACTGAAGCCCACTTGTGCAATAATTGTCTAATCAGCATCTTGATATGTCCCACCTGTGAAGTGGACGAATTATGAATGCTCACTAACACAGATTTAGAGAATGATAGGCCTTTTGTGTACATAAAATAGTTTTATTATATTATATATTAAATATTCACTAATAATTTTCATGAATACATATTGTTGTTCAGGTCAAACCACCAAATGAAGTAATCTGCTCTGTCTTGCATGCAGATACGACTCCAGCGGAGATAATGTGGCAGATAAATTGGGCCGGACCAGCTCCTACACCCGCAGAGAGACCAGACTGGCTTCTCTGAATAAGCAGGATCAAGACACCACAAGCAAAGACTACAAGAAGGTAATAATCTACTTCTGCAGGGTTCAAGTTCCCAGGTGACGTTGGTTGGAAGTCAAAACATTCACACTCACATTCACAACAATGCATTGTGGGAGGTGAAAACCCACAGAGAGAACACATACACTTCGATTAGTGGTTCCCAAAGTGGGCTACACGTACGTCAATTACCATGGGGGGTACGTTAATAAAAAGGAAAAAAACAATTGCAGCCTATAGCACTCAAAATTCCGAGTGCACCTGAACACCTTGCAGTAAATGCACATGCTATTTACTCATACAACAATAAGAAAACGGGCTCTAATTTCGTGGCGCAGCGTGGCGCAGCATGGCACACCACACCAGTAATTTGGTCCAGCATATTACTCGTAAGCAGCCAATGTGGTAATTTGGTAGACTGGGCTTGTGCCGAGATGGGCGTGGCGGCGCACCAGTGGAGGTGTCCACATTATCAGGAGATACCGAGAATATACTGTACCATCAAAGCTAATGCAGGTGGCTAACAAGCACTACGCCTGGATTAGCCTGCTGCTGTGTTTAATGTAACTGTCAGGAACAGATTACTTGTGGCCTCTGATGTTCGTTTAAAGGCAATGAGAGGCATTCCTTTGATTGGTTAAGATTACACTCGGCTGTGTTCGTGGGAGGTGGGAGGAAAGGAGGTGTGGGTGCGCCGACTTACGCTGGACTGTGCCGCTCCAGGAAATTGTGCAGTGCAGGGTGGGTGCGCCTGGTCTACGAAATTAAAGCCCAAATTTTTCACCCAGAATTAATATAAAATGAATGAACCAATGAATTATGTTCAATATTTCAAGTTAATTAACATAATAAAGGGGCTGCATGGCGGTCGAGTGGTTAGCGCGCAGATCTCACAGCTAGGAGACCCGAGTTCAATTCCACCCTCGGCCATCTCTGTGTGGAGTTTGCATGCGTGGGTTTTCCCCGGGGAATCCGGTTTCCTCCCACGTTCCAAAAACATGCTAGGTTAATTCATGACTTCAAATTGTCCATAGGTATGAATGTGAGTGTGAATGGTTGTTTGTCTATATGTGCCCTGTGATTGGCTGGCCACCAGTCCAGGGTATACCCCGCTTCTCTTGCCCCAAGACAGCTGGGATAGGCTCCAGCACCCCCCACCGCGACCCTCGTGAGGAGAAGCGGTAGAAAATGAATGAATGAAATAACAAAGTGGTTAGTGTGCAGGCCACACAGCTAGGAGACCCGAGTTCGATTCCACGCTTGGGCATCTCTGTGTGGAGTTTGCATGTTCTCCGGTTTCCTCCCACATTCCAAAAACATGCTAGGTTAATTGGCAACTCCAAATTGTCCATAGGTATAAATGTGAGTGTGAATGGTTGTTTGCCATTATGTGCCCTGTGATTGGCTGGCGACCAGTCCAGTGTGTACTACCTCGCCTCTCGCCCAAAGACAGCTGGGATAGGCTCCAGCACCCCATGCGACCCTCGTGAGGATAAGCGGTAGAAAATGAATGAATAACATAATAAAGTTTGTATTTTTTTTAAGTATGCATGGCTTCCGGTGAAATATCGGAAGGTGTACATAACTGTAAAAAGTTTGCAAACCTCTGACTTGGACTATAAATTTAACATGAATGACATGAATCTTGATCTTAGATGTACGCAGAAGCGCTACAGGAGAATGAGCGTCTCAAGTCCAGGTTGCAGGACAGCAAACAAGAACTTGTCAACATTCGCTGCCAGTTGGAGAAAGTAACTCAGGTAGCGACTTCATCATTTTGTTGTCATTTTAAGCACGGAGGCACAGACTAACTGTTTTGACAATTATTGTGTGACAATGCGTCAATGCTCTGCTCTGCAGAAGCAAGAAAAGATATCGGAGAAATCTTCTCAGCTTGAAGCTGAGAAAAAGGTATTTTTTTTTTTTTTTTTAGCCTTGTTTTATTTTATTTCATCATAACCCTTTGCCTTATTGGATAGGTGATTATTTCTTTATCTTCCCATTTCCTCCCCTTTCTTACTATGCTTTTTTTAATAACAGGAAAAGCAAGCCCTCGAGAAAAGGGTGTCGGGCATGGAAGACGAGATGAAGGTCAGTATATGCAAATCTATAGCTTTTATTGTTTGTGTCTTTAATACTGCTGATGTCTAAATCCAATGCCACAATGAGAAAGGTGCACACCCCCATCCAAGCCCCTTCCATTGCAAGCCAAATCAACATGCATTAAGTGCGGTCCACACAGTTGGACAGGTGGGTTCGGAACAGTCAAGGAGAGAAGGTTAAAAAGCTTATTCACCATCACGTTAGGTCACTTCCTGTTAAGCTTTGCAGGAGTCCAGCTATGCTTATCCTACTTATGGGGATGAATCCAATAGTTATTCAATATCCAGTAGGCAAAAAAGACATTCCTGTTCTAGACAGTGTGTTCCACTTCACAAAGAGACACAAACGTACAAATAGTGCAGGCCTTTCAATATAAGCTTTCCTTGCATTATCATTATGAGAATTATCATGTTCATTATCTATGTTCATAGTTGAATATAGATACTGTAGCTCCTCCAGATACATATTCATCTAATAGACCAAAATTGAGATAAGTAGCTTACTTATAGCATTGTAGCAGATGTTTGATGTTTTCATGGTTCCCTCAGCAGCAGGACCCCCCATTGCGGTTCCGTTGTGGGTACCAACCCTGAAGGGTGGTGGGGTAGGGATGGTGAGTGGCGGCCATGAGTTGAGCGACACCTGCCTTGCCACGTCACGTCAGTCTCGGGCATGTTTACGTGTGGACACAAAAGTATTATTAGCACCCCACCTTGTCACGATCGCACAATTGTCAGGGTACTATTGAAATACAGTGAACCTCGGTTAGCATACGCTAAAATTTTGCTTTGGTTTGTGTACATTTCTCAGTGAGTGTACAATGTGGTGCAGGTCTTGCTGTTGTATTAATACATAGATTAAGTGAAACTGTGATTTTGACATGTTTTTTAGCACAAAACGTCATTTTTTTTGATAGCATTGTGTTAGCATGGAAACCAGAACCAGAAGTTTTGGTCCCTCAGCTCCACTGCCATCTGTGATGTCATCAATGGTTGACTGTTTAGTTCTTTGCTACTAACACAGTTAGGCCACAAATCTCTGCCAATGGCTGCAAAATAAGCCAGAATAGAGCCAAAGAACCATTTTGATACATTGAGAAACACTACTACTACTACAAAAAAAAAAAAAACTGTATTTTCCGGACTATAAGTCACACTTTTTTTTCATAGGTTGGCTGTTCCTGCGACTTATACTCCAGAGCGACTTATAAATGAAAAAAACTGTTTATGTTACATAAACACTGAACTTTTCTGTTCATGTTTATTTTTTGTTTTGCATTGTGTTAGCATATCTTACACCTATTCAGCCTGTTTTCTGTTCTTTTATTGTTAGAACTTGCCTTCCAAGAGGACATAATGTCCGTTTTGGAAGTAGTTTGGAAAATAAATTCCCCGCAAAAAATGCGACTTATACTCCAGTGCTACTTATGTATGTTTTTTTCTACCTAATGCATTATTTTCTACCTAATAATGCATTTTTGGCCTTGTGCGACGATTTATAGTCCAGAAAATACGGTATGTAACCGGTATTTTGTGTGTTAATTGGATTTGTATTTTTTTTTTTCATTCATTCATTCATTTTCTACCGCTTATTCTCACAAGGGTCGCGGGGGGTGCTGGAGCCTATCCCAGCTGTCTTCATGCGAGAGGCGGGGTACACCCTGGACTGGTGGCCAGCCAATCACAGGGCACATATAGACAAACAACCATTCACACTCACATTCATACCTATGGACAATTTGGAGTCGCTAATTAACCTAGCATGTTTTTTGGAATGTGGGAGGAAACCGGAGTAACCGGAGAAAACCCACGCATGCACGGGGAGAACATGCAAACTCCACACAGAGATGGCCGAGGGTGGGATTGAACGTGGGTCTCCTAGCTGTGAGGTCTGCGTGCTAACCACTAGACCGCCGTGCAGCCCTTGTAAAATAAATTACCCGCAAAAAAATGCGACTTATGTATGTTTTTTTTCTACCTAATTATGCATTTTTGGCCTTTTGCGACTTATACTCCAGAGCGACTTATAGTCCAGAAAATACAATTTTGTATTATTTTTTTTATGGAAAATATATTATTTGGTTAAGACTATGAACGGATTAATGACACTAACCGAGGTTCCACTGAATTGAGATTGTCTGTATAATATCATAAATGCACAATACTAGGATTATAATGACAAATAGCATCAAGAATTCTTGTCACGCTGTCTTTCTGCTCCCTTCTCTTGCCAAGGGCATTTCTTCAGAAAATGAACATTATATGCATGACCTGGCCTATACCAAACACAGGCCTGCTTTAAATGGCTTATATAATTGTGTGTCAGTGTTGTTGTGTTTTAAAAGGTAGCCAGATGTCTTCCTTCTTCTTCTTTCTAGGCCATATCTGTGTCCTGTTTGTGTGTGTGTGTGTGTTTGTGAGTGATTACACTGAGGTTTACGTCAACTAGTCCAACCAAGAAGAACTCTTGTGTTTTAATAATTACAAAAAATCAGTATTAACTTTAACCAAAGTGGATAGAGATTTTTTTAAAATGTGTATTTAATTGTTTTAAGATCTTAAAATCATATTTAGCATGTAAGCAATCCCTTTTGAGTTGCTTTGCCTGTTTGAGCTTTTCCTATTTCTTCTGAAGCCCCCCCCCCCCCATGTGTTCTGCCTGCGAGTCCCTCAGGTCCTTTCTTTGTGAAGGGTTCTTTGCACACCGACATCCTCTTCCTTGCACGCTTTCTCTGTCCTTCCTCGTCTTTGTATCTCTCTCCTCCTCTGTGCAGACCTTCCCTGCTCTGGCTCAGGTCCAGGCCTTGCGGAGCATCAATGAGCGTCTCCTGGCTGAGAACAGAGCCTTGCTGCGTGCCCTGTCAGGCCTCTCGGAGACTGACTCCATGCCGGAGACAGAGGACCTATGAATACACCTGTTCTCCTTTCACACCTCCTCCTCCTCATATGTCCCTTTCCTCTGCAACATAACCCTCTTTCAGGCACCTCCTCAGCCCCCCTCATCTTCTACTGTGCTCCTCTCAGGCAGGTTGTGCACTTATCTCCCGCACATGCCCCCCAAACTCCAATATAGCATCTTCTTCTGCTGCACTCTTACCTTCCCCACTACTCTAATATGTCCTTTTAGAGAAGAAATTGTCAGTATGTGAGGAAAAAAAAAATAGTATTTTTTTTATGGAAACCTTGAGATTTGATTGATAATTTAAGACCTCAATATTTACATGCCAACAATCAGAATTGCCATTATGGTTGGAAGGTTCATATATTCATATGTGATAAATTGTGTGACAATTCATAGGCTACATGCCTCAAAGACCAGTGATGTCATAATGGCATGCAAAGGTAGTCACGGGTCCCTTCATATGTAGTCTTTGTTGTTGTTTTTTTGCTCGATGTTTCCCTTCTTTCTTATCTCCCAAGATTCTTTGTTGGACCATAACACTTTCTGTTAAAATACTTTTGACATAATGGTAATATGTTGCCATCGAGCATCATGAAGTAAGGAAACGGGTGGGAACATTGTATGGTTTTTGGAAAAAAATCAAAGACAAAAATTAAATATAGACAGTATTTTGTGTTTTCAACAGTGCATAAAATAACTGTTAGGTTGCAAAATAAAATATAACAGTTTATTGGTGCCACTGCTTCATTACTCGCCATTATATTAAAGGAGACCTATTATGCTCATTTTTGGCCCTCTGTATTGAGTCTTGGACTCCTATTGAGCAGCTATAATTTTCTAGATCTTCCAGATTCTGCACCTGTTTGTTGCAGCTTTTCAATGAATTTCCTGTTTCTGACCCAAACGGTCTGTTTAACACCCACTCCACTATGATTGGTCAAACCCCAATCCCCAAACCCCCCAGGCAATCTATTCAAGTCACAAAACTGGGTGTCTGAAAACAGGTTAGCGCATTTGGAAGTGAGCCGTGAAATACGTTTGCTCTGAACACTTCATTTTAGAGAGTTTGTGCTAAGATTGTCTGCACTTAGTTAACGACCTAATGACCTCATGTTCAATAGACCTAGACCAGGGGTCAGCAACCTGCGGCTCCAGAGCCGCATGTGGCTCTTCAGCCTCTTTATTGTGGCTCCCTTTTGCGATGCTTGAATATTTTTAACACCCGAGTGGGGAAAATGCACATCTTTTGTAATGAGTTTTAAAAAATCCAACTTTGTCTGAGACCATGAATGCATCCTGAGTGAGTTCTGACTGCTATCCAGTTCAGTACATGAAGGAAAACAAGTAATACTTACCTACAAATCTAAAAAATAAATTCGAGATAATTTAAAAACAGCGGCATGGGAACTTGTTTTTACGTTTACAGTAGTTTACACATACATTTATGTAAGTTTATCTCCAAAACTAGCAAGAGTACTCCAACTCGTCTTTTCTTATCTGAACTACTTTGATACCCCCAAATTCCCTCCAATGTTGTTTTAAACATACTATATGTTTTGCGGCTCCAGGCTATTTTTCTTCAGTGGGCATTGGGTAAAATGGCTCTTTTCATAGTAAAGGTTGCCGACCCCTGACCTAGACCGATGTTACCACAGTTAATACAGGGTAGGTCAGGGGTTTCCAGCTAGTGGCTCACAAGCTACCAGTAGCAACAAAGGGTTTATTCACTTATTATTAACTCTTATACTGACTTAATTACAAAGTGGGGTTCGGTAGTGGTCTGGAAGTCTTCGGGAACATTTGGGAGTGTGTGTGTGTGGGTGTGCTTGGAGATGGGCTGTGGGTGGGGTGAATTAAAACAGACGTTTTTTTGAAAATCCAAGGAAATACAGCTGGAATAGGTGCAGATTCTGGAAGTTCTAAAAGCCTTCTGTGTGGAAGTGGTGGTTTATGGAAAGGAGAAGTGAGAAGGCATTAGACATGAGGATGATGTCCTTCCTTCCTGAAGAGCTATGCTATATTTCCCCTCTGACACATCATATTATAACTTAATTCTCGTAAATTTATGACTTTATAGTCTTAATATTATGATTTTTTTTCTCATAAAATCGCACTTTTTGTGTGCAAATTTACAACTTTAGTCTCGTAAATTAACGACTTTATTCTCTGAATTTCAAGGTTATTATACATAATTCACCAAAAAGACCTTTTGAATTAAGAAACTCACATCTTCTTGTTTCTCTCTTTGGCTTCTCCCAAGTTCCTTCTTCACTGCATGATCATGTACCATGACCATGAAGCATGTCCATGTCGCTCGGTGTGAGCAAACGAGTTTGTTTTGGTGCTGCGTGAGCTTTGCGTTCCATAATCATCGTTAATTGTAAGTCTTTATGCAGCTGTGATAATCTGATACCATTCCTTCGATTTTTTCCTTCGATTTTTCTAGGTCTTAACAGAGCTCAAGACGGACAACCAGAGGCTAAAGGACGAGAACGGTGCTCTAATTCGGGTCATCAGCAAACTGTCCAAATGAAAGAATGTTCTGGTTTGCTGATTTTTATGATGCGGTCACACTTACTACTTCCTGTCAGGTGTATCCAAAGAGAATTGTTAAGTTGTTAACTGTTTCTAAAATGTGTGGATGCTGGAGTTACAATATCATAAACAACATTTTCAGGCACCACACATGCACTTTAGTTTATATTTTAAAGCCCCTTACTTACATAAAGATACCATTATTGGTATCATATTATATTTGGTGAACCCTGATTGGGTGTGTGGTACCTATAAGAACCCATGGTATCCTAAAAGTGTCCTAAAATCAGTCATGTACTACTACAGTTGGAAAAAAAATCGGAGATTTTGAGAATAAAGTCACATTATATATATATATATAATAAAGTCACAATAAAAAAGTCATAACATTACAAGAATAATGATGGAAAATTTACAAGAAAAAAGTCATAATATTACGACAATAAAGTCGTAAAATGGAGTACAGCTCTTCAGGAAGGAAAGAAAATCTTCCTCTCATTTTTTCATAGATGTTTCAAGCAATGCTTGTTACGACATAGTAATAAAATAATACTACTTCTCATAAATGTACAACTTTATTCTCATAAATATACGACTTTATTCTTGAAATCTCTGATTTTTTTTTTGTACTATACAGTTTTTGCTTGACTTTAACTAAGCCTCTGTGTGACAGGTAAATACAAGCTCATTTTTTTGCCTTTAAAGGTAATTTTAAACCCATTAATTGTCAAATATTGTCAAATAATTAATGCAACTATATTTCTTGAATGAATTATTAGAAAATAACCTACATTTTTTCTTTCAATAGAAATTCTGTGCGTTCTTACTGTCTGGGTTAATACTACTGATCGCTCATAATCGGTCATAACGCAATTATTTAGCATGCCATTGCACACATTGAGCGAAATACCTCAAAGAAAGTGTGAGCATGTCAGTTTTATGTTCGATACATTATTTTCACAAACGTCCTACGATGTTGCGATATTTATTTATTTAAGCATTTATTCATTCTTGTCAAAGGAACACACCAGTTAGTCTGACTTTCACAAGTGTTTGTTTTCAGTCGGTGTACCGGATTCCTTTTCATTCATAATTTTGCTATCTGTTATTTTTTTCAGTAATTTAATATGATAATGATACGCTAATTACCCCTTTTAGAGCACCATTAGATGTATCCTGTTGTCAAATAGGCTAACATTACTCCGGAACATATTTTGTTGTTTGCCCTCAGCCTGATTGAAGCCAGTCTGCTAGCGCCATTAGCATATTTTTTGTTATTAATTTGTTTCCATTTAAGTCAGTATGCCAGATGGGATATGATAAAAAAAAAAAAAAAAGCATACCGGGTGCTTAAAATCATCATAATATGAGGGAAATGATCATACATACACACTGTGACGTTGCTGAGGGCCATGTAAAGTCACTGACAGCAGGGGTGTCCAAAGTGCAGCTCGGGGGCCATTTGTGATCCACAGCACTTTCTAAAACTATAACAAGAAAAAAAAAGTCTACAGTAGTTTTATAAGTTAGAATAAGTTTAAAATATTAATACAAAAAGTTGTAACCTAACAAGAATGTTATACATTTACGAACGTGCTCTAATCTTTCTTTTGTTAGCTCAAGCACACATTTTAATTTGAAAAAATCTGCCAAAATGTTCAGTACCGAAAGAGGCGGCGTTTGAAAAATGATTGAAATTGAGATTAAAAGTTGTAATATTATGAGAAACAAACAAATCAAAATAATAGGGTTGGGGAAAAAGTAATAATATTATGAGTGTAAAGTCAAAATACTGTGGTAATAAAGCCATAATATTTCAAAAAGAAAATGTACAAAGATAAGTTGAAATATGAAAAAAATATTTGAAGAAAAATGGGATATAAAGACCAAAGTTCATATTTATAAAGCGCTTTTCACATAGTATATCATAAAGCGGTGGTGCCCTTTTTTTCCTGAAAAATATACAGTATAACATCTTAGCATATCAACATGTGTTGCTTTGCAAAATAAGTGTCCCTTTTAAGTTTTTTTACTATGTGGCCCTCGGTGGAAATTTTGAATATCCCTGTTGTATAGCGTATAATACAGTTTTACCATAAACCACAACAGTACCCCCCCCCCCAAAAAAATATCGTACATTATGGGATTTTTGCAATTATTGATCATACCGAGAGGGAAATTATCGTAAATCGGGTAATACTAATACATGGTTGTGAAAGTGAAAATAACTCCATTGTTCATTGGCGCGTATGAGGTAGTACTTTCTATTTAAACATGTTGATGTGTCCACATTGATCATTAAACTCTAAAGTATTGAACCAGCTGTTGTTTGTCTGCGTGACACAAAGTGAACATCCGCAATCATGCAACACATTGGACACAAAACCATCACGGTAATTAAAAGTTCTTTATTTCCTA
The DNA here is from genome assembly GCF_037039965.1 of Doryrhamphus excisus. Classification (NCBI taxonomy): domain Eukaryota; kingdom Metazoa; phylum Chordata; class Actinopteri; order Syngnathiformes; family Syngnathidae; genus Doryrhamphus; species Doryrhamphus excisus. The sequence goes on along the minus strand of NC_136371.1, from coordinate 3,869,465 downwards.
TTTGTTTTTTTGTACAGAACTGGTAACACATATGATAAATTTTGTAATAAGTTATTTGGCTCCCTTGATAACGTTATAAGGATCCCCGACATTTGTCCACATCAGGGTCAAAAGGAGTTTGTGAGCAACGTTTGTGTCCAGTCAAGGGCTAAAGCATGCGATCCACAGTAGGCACAAGTACTGACATGAACACGCGCAACCACAACACGAGACACAAAGAACACAGCTAGAGGACACATCCTGACTGTCCTCCGATCCAATGCTTTCCAAGAGGATGGAGAAGAGAAAGTAAATGAAAAAGGGGGACAGGGGAAGGAGAGGGAACTCTTGAGAACATCTGGAATGAAAGGTTGAAAAGAAGGGTCAGGTACAGGAATTTGGCAGTATACACTAAGTCCATGTTGTAAAACATGAAGACCAGCAAAAGCAGAATTTGGAGGAGGAGCTCCATGTGTCATAAAGACACATAAACCGAACAAAGACACAACATTTAGAGAGACAAATGCCTGCCGTTGATGCACATAGAGACGCTACATGTGAAGAATACATCAGAAAAAGAAAAAAAAAAAACCTGATTGCACTTTTCCTTACTTTTTGACAAAAGTAAAGAGATTAAGTGGATGTTTTCCCTTTTTAAATCCCAGAATTTCTTTCCGAAAAGCAATACAATTGTGCAAAAAGTGTGTTCCAACCAAACGTTTTTATAGAACTGGAATGAAGTTGATTGTTTCTCCTGTTAGGTCCCATGAATTCAAACAAAAACTTGCCCAAAGATCCTCAGCAATCCAATAACTGTAGCAGTGAGTACAAATCTCGATGTGCTTGTATTATTACGTTTGCCAAAAATAGTTTTTGCTAGCTACAACTGTGTAGCCAAGGAGTCTTCCCGCAGTCTTCCCGTACTTTGAACTGAACCGGAATAGCACTACTAGCTAAAAGTAAGTTATCTGGCTTCTGCTTGCAATTTTGACAATATTAGCAGTTTACTATGCTAAGCTAACCTCTTGTAAAGGGTTGTACATGTGTCATAATTGACTCTGCATATGCTACATTAGCAACTTTCCTGATCGTGTACTGTTAGCTAAATTCAGCTAACCGTTTCGTGTCAAGTCTGTGACTTTTTATTTTTTTTTACAGTGGTTAGCAACATATGCTAAGCTAAGATAACTTTCATCCCAAATGGTAATGCTATGACTTTTTGCTGTGCCGCACATTTTTATAGAACTGGAATGAAGTTGATTGTTTCTCCTGTTAGGTCCCATGAATTCAAACAAAAACTTGCCCAAAGATCCTCAGAAATCCAATAACTGTAGCAGTGAGTACAAATCTCGATGTGCTTGTATTGTTACGTTTGCCAAAAATAGTTTTGCTAGCTACAACTGTGTAGCCAAGGAGTCTTCCCGCAGTCTTCCCGTACTTCGAACTGAACCGGAATAGCACTACTAGCTAAAAGTAGGTTATCTGGCTTCTGCTTGCAATTTTGACAATATTAGCAGTTTACTATGCTAAGCTAACCTCTTGTAAAGGGTTGTACATGTGTCATAATTGACTCTGCATATGCTACATTAGCAACTTTCCTGATCGTGTATTGTTAGCTGAATTCAGCTAACCGTTTCCTGTCAAGTCTGTGACTTTTTATTTATTTTTATTTTTTTTACAGTGGTTAGCAACATATGCTAAGCTAAGATAACTTTCATCCCAAATGGTAATGCTATGACCTTTTGCTGTGTCGCACATTTTTATAGAACTGGAATGAAGTTGATTGTTTCTCCTGTTAGGTCCCATGAATTCAAACAAAAACTTGCCCAAAGATCCTCAGCAATCCAATAACTGTAGCAGTGAGTACAAATCTCGATGTGCTTGTATTGTTACGTTTGCCAAAAATAGTTTTGTTAGCTACAACTGTGTAGCCAAGGAGTCTTCCCGCAGTCTTCCCGTACTTTGAACTGAACCGGGATAGCACTACTAGCTAAAAGTAAGTTATCTGGCTTCTGCTTGCAATTTTGACAATATTAGCAGTTTACTATGCTAAGCTAACCTCTTGTAAAGGGTTGTACATGTGTCATAATTGACTCTGCATATGCTACATTAGCAACTTTCCTGATCGTGTACTGTTAGCTGAATTCAGCTAACCGTTTCCTGTCAAGTCTGTGACTTTTTATTTTTATTTTTTTACAGTGGTTAGCAACATATGCTAAGCTAACTTTCATCCCAAGTGGTAATGCTATGACCTTTTGCTGTGTCGCTGTCACAAATACGCTAAGTTCTTGGTCAGCTGCTAGAAACAGCATTGCTAACATCTATGCTAAGCTAAGGTAATAGCAATTTTGTAAAAGTTTAACCCCCAAATTCAGCCCTCTATATATATATATATATATATATATTTTTTTTTTTAGCAGTATTAGTCAAAACTATGCTAAGCTAAAAAGCCAACAAACCCGGTTTGGTTGATAAATTGCACTCACCCCAAAAAGCAAAACACTCTATTCATCAATATGGCGGACTTATTAAGGACTTCATTGTGACTTTACATTGATAATGAATACAGTCAGACTAACAAAGTAAAAAAAAAAAATACACACACGCCCAAAGAAAGTGTTCCGGATGCTCACATATCTGTTAAATTAATCTCTAAATGCAATGATAGAACAAACATGGCCAAGAAAATGACTTTTTTTTTCTTATACAACAAATCTATCTGCTCAGCTGAGCTCTAAAGAGTTAGTGCTTGAGTTTTATGGCTTTTAGCATTTATATTGTATACACATATTCTAGAATAAAACACAGTAAAAGACATCACTATGAAGTTCAAAAACAATCATAAAAAAAAGTAAACAAAGCGTAGGGAAAAAGGGATTCCAAGTCATTTGTGTTAAATGGAATGTTTCATTATTTTGGCCCCGCTGAAGGAAAAAAAATGACCCAACTAACTTTATCATGGATCAGTCATTGGCACAACTACTGCAAGACATCTATTCATTTTTACTTTGATATTATTATAATAATTTACAATGACACTGCAGTTTTTTTTTAAAGGAAACTATGGACTTGAAGACTTGGAGAGCCTTGTTCCATACAGAAAAAAAACACAGATATGGCAGTATTGTTGAACATAAAACAAAAGAATTAGAATTACTCAAACCACAAGGGGAGTTAAGACAGCAAGCATGCGGCTACATTTTCATCCTACATGAAACTCACACACGGTACTGGACAACACACTTGCTTAAGAATTTCAGGCGTGGAAATGTTCCTATGGGAATTAGTAGTAGTATCACTCCAACATCTGGATGACATTCTCTCTGGATGACATTCTCTCTAATGACCCTCATGGAAAATAAATACACATTTGTTTCATTTAGAAAATATACAGTGCATCTTTTTTTTGTTGTTGTTGTTGCTGTTGTTGTGTTAATAAAATGACAAATGACACCCATTTAAGTACACTAGATATTTTTGCTCCATCTCTAAAACATGCTCTTATGTACAGTATTTTTGTATAAACATGCAGTATCAACGTGGATGAACTATGTATATAGGCAAAACTACACCAACAGGTTGCTCCCTTGCTTCCATGTCGCCTTTTTTTTTTTTTTTTTCGAGTGTTGTCAACACGAAAAAAAGAGAGAACGAAATCTGCGAAACATTTGTTCAATTCCAAATTGCTTTTGATTCATGTCGACTAAGCACAAGTCGACGGAATTTTTTGCAAGTGTCGCTATACATGTGTTGATGTTTATCAATTTATTCCACAACGTACGATTCGGTCATGAGATATCTCATCAATAAAAAAAAAATAAATAAAAAAAAAATAAAACATTTAACCCCTCCCCCAAAGTAAGTGCAGCATACTGCTGAAAAGAAACAAAAAATCCCTGTTAGTGCAATTAAATTCAACTGCTTGAGATGTTGTCTTTGCAATCCATTGTCAAACCAAACAACTGCGAGATACACAAAAAACCAGTAGCAATTCGAAAAAGCACACACAATCAACTCCCATCAATTGTCACATAATTATTTTTCAAATAAATAATTAAAGCTCTTTTTGTTTTAAAGAATGTTTTAGATGTACCGTTTTGAGTTAAAGTGCTTGAGGAATGAAAGTAAAGTAAATTAAATGTAAAATGTGAAAAATGAAGAGAACAACACCACAAAGTGGAAGGCGTCCCTGGTAGTTGAGAATTGCTTATTTTGATACTTGGAAGGCTTGTCTCCTTTATGACTGTAAGACGTGTGTGTGTGTGTGTGTGTGTGTGTGTGTGTGTGTGTGGAGTCCATGATTAATGGCAGTAGCACTGAACAAGTGAGATGTGGCGTCGTCGGGAACAGGAGATGGTGGACGGCAGGCAGTCACCGACACCTTGTAAATATCACATCATTTGGTGGCTGGAGTCAGTCTCTTGGATATATCCCCTTGATTTGATGTTTTCGCACAGTCAAGGACACACAAAAATACAAATTCTCCTTCATCCTTCAAGCTCAAAATCCCTCACTTGACTAACAAACCGTGTTTTGACCCGAACAACTCGTGCAGAACATAAATTGTGGAGTCTCCTCTCAGTATTCCTGAGATGATGGCCAAAAAAAGGTGAACTGATCGAAAAGGCAGTGTGTCATGTGGGTAACATGATATGTAGCTACCACTACTGGCTACCCAACTCTAGGAATGTACTAACAGAATGGCCGAGTAAGATAAGTGGCAGGTGTGGAGCGTAGTGCACAATACACCCAAGGAATGGACCTGCTTGTGTTATTCCTCTATCATATGGCAGTATAAAGCATTTTTTATTATTAAGCACTATGCTAAGCAGACTGTGTCACTATAAGGGGAAAGGGGGGGGTATAATATAGATGACTGGATGTTTATTTCCCCTCGTACACCAGATTCCCGTTAAGCGCTCTAACTGGTCTTTATAGTCGACGCTGCACTTTCAGTAACAGAACTACAACCTCAATACAAAAATAGATCTAAAGGAAATCAACAGAGTATCTGTCCATCCTGTAACTTGTCATCTTTTTTTTTCTCCAATGACATTATTTTATATAACATGATGCTTTTTTTAAGCTCTATTTGGCATCATGATGAACTGTTATGTATGGATCTTTTGAAAGATGGGGGCAGGGCGGTAGGGGGGTCCGAAATATACAGAGACCTGCGAGAATGATGGGAAACGTGTAAGGAGGTGTGGGGTTGGGTATCATTGGAGGGAGTTTACTTCTTGGCAGTCAGGGCCGCGAGGGCGCCATCCACCTCTTCCTCTGGCTGCAGGGGATGCCATTGGGCGATGGGACGTCGTGGGTTGGCCAACATGTCGGACCAGTGTTTCAGCCCTGCACCGGTGGACTTGCTGCCTACCCAGATCTTCCCGATGGCGTCGTTCTTGCCAATTTTGTCGTAATCTAGGACTGTGATCACAGCTTGGATTTTCTGGTAAATACAAAGGAGAAACTATTACAACCAAATCCAAAAAAAACTTATTTACAAATACCTGGACACGTAACAGGGCGACACGGTGGACTAGTGGTTAGCGCGCAGACCTCACAGCGAGGAGACCAGGGTTCAATTGTCCAATGTTCTCCCCGTGCATGCGTGGGTTTTCTCCGGGTACTCCGGTTTCCTCCCACATTCCAAAAACATGCTAGGTTAATTGGTGACTCCAAATTGTCCATAGGTATGAATGTGAGTGTGAATGGTTGTTTGTCTGGGATAGGCTCCAGCACCCCCGCGACCCTCGTGAGGAAAAAGCGGTACAAAATGAATCAATGAACAGTACAGTCATTCCTCACTTTGGTTCAAATTTCATGACTGACATGAAAAAAGTAGTTAATAAATTATACTGTTTAATGGATGAATATGGTCTATTATTAGTAAAAAAAAATCTACATTGAAGCAATTTTTTATTATTTTTTGCCTAATTTAAACATTTTATAAAAATGGCTGAATTAACTAAAATACAAATAAACGTAAGGCATTCAGAAGATGCATTACAAACATGCTATACAGCCCCCCCCTCCCAGTGCTGGCGAGACAGGGACCACAGTTCTAGCTGTTTATGGCTGCATTTGCTATAGCTGGCTGCTGGCCATGCTGGGATCACCTCCTCTTCCCTCTCCCCTGGTGCAAGTCTTGTGTTCATGTTGTGTAAAAGTGTCATTATTTGTGCCGATGTACTATATGCAGAGATTTTTTAACACTGTACTCCCCATAGGAGTTTAGAGTTTTGTTTGGAAATTGTCGTTTTTTTCCCCTCCCCTCTTCCTCCTCTACTGCCCTATCATCCTGTCCTGTCTTTAGTATGTTTTGTTTGTATGTATGTATAGACAGATGGTTGCTGTGTAAGTGATAAGTAAAGGCTGATTCTGCTACTCTGCTCCACTAGGCAACAGATTTATATACTATAGGGGTGTTATTTTATGTTTAAAGGGCTCTAATAATGTTAAAACACATATTTAGGAGGCTGTTTTAACTATGTAAATATCTGATTTATAAATAAGGAATTATAATTTATGGTCGGTCCTGGAACCAATTAACAACAATATCAATTAATTACTGTACTTACTCACTGTCCAATCACAGGGTACATATAGACAAATACCCATTAATTTTCACATTCATACTTATGGACAATTTGGAGTCGCCAATTAACCGAACATGCATGTTTTAGGAATGGGGGAGGAAATCAGAGTACTCGAAGAAAACCCAAGCGCGGAGATTCGAACGATCTCCTGACTGTCTGGCTTACATGCTAACCACTTGGCCACCGTGAGGCCTGTACTTACCTGCTTATTTTCAATTACGCTGTTTATACATTTGAATGCTTTGAAATCATCGTGTTCTTACCTGCATTTGCTCAAGAGGAATCTCAAAGCTGAATGACTCATTGTAGTAAGGATTCAGTGTGTTCTTCTTCACTGTCGTCTTCTTCTTCTTCAGCCTCTTTCCGTTCTGCAGCAGGTTAATCTTCACATAGGGATCTGAAAGAGGACAAACATGACGCGCATGCCTACTTGGGCTGCAATGCTGTGATGTACCAACAGATGGTGCCACAGCTGAACTTGGTGGTGCTGCATTGTGGGTACCGCAGAATCAGAACATGAGTGGAGGGCTGCTGACCTAACGGCTATGGCCAAAGGTTGATGTACACTGCAATACTTGTGAAACCTTGAAAATATTAAATGTGGTTGAATTGAATTTTGCATACCTGAAAGACCACCCACGTCCATTTTCTTCAGGTTCTTGGCTTCCAGAATACAGATTGTGAGTTTACCAGCAGTGGGGACATAACGCAGAGAGATGCAAATGTCACCCAGTTTCTCCGGCTGTTACAAAAATAAAAACTGAGATAAAGTTATGGATGCCTTTTTAAAGGTAAATGCAGCTGTCATTACATTTAAAACAAAAGGATTTTTTAGTGTTCTCCCTATTTCCTGTTTTATTTTGCAAGCACTTCCTGTTTTTTTACTATTTGCAGTCACCTTTACTTATTTTTTCCATGAAAGCTGCAAGTCCCAGCTGGTGGCAATTTGTAATTAGTTGGCTTCTTCAGAGTGTGGCTTGACTCATTTGCTGGTTCATTGTGAATATTTGGTTGGCTTTGGACGAATGTCTGCTTATACGTTGTGATGCTAACTGCTACAATATCGATTTTTCCCTTTTTGGAAGGAAGCTCGCCCTATTGTGAGTTGCTGCAACTACTACTTGTGGTTGTATAAATACTTTACCTGCACTACGCCCCTATGTCTGCATCCCGGGGTCACAAGCATGCCTAAACGTGACAGAATTCTCCTTATTCCTCATGAACTCATTCGCTACCAAAGACGTATTTATACGTGTTTTTTTTTTGTGCTTGAGGCAAAACGAAGTGATGATGCAACTCCACAATAGAAGAGAGCATGTTTTGTGCAGTTTTAAGCCTGAAAACAGCCATAAGGTGGCAGAAGTGTATTTTATAAGAACTCTGCCTGCTATTTTTGTGAAAATAGTAAATAGTTGATGGTGTTACATTTGTAAAAAAAAAAAAAATGCTCAGTCATTTTTTTTAATGTTGTGGCATCGTTTTATATATTCTGGTTACATAACTTACATTTGTGTCAAAGTGAAAGTTATGCTAGAATGTTTTCACGAAAGGCTGTTTTTCTCCCTTTTTTGTTGAGAACTAATATTTTGCTGAAACTTCTTCCACTGCTGATTACTAAAGAACGGAAAAAGGTAGAAACTCACTTTTTGGTATTTACTATACCATGTCTATATAGCCTTATAACATAATATTGTGTGTGCCTTGAAAAATCAGTCAAAATATCAAAAAATGGCTGGTACTGAGAGGGACGGCTTATGGAAAATGGCTGGGGTTAAGTGAGTTAAAGAAAATGTAACGCAGTATATAAAAAAAAAAAAATGGTCTCTTGAGAGACATTAAACATTGCATGGCAGATGTGCTTCAAAACGGTAGCTTGGCAACAGAGCAAATGACGTTTGACAAGACCCTCGTGAGGATAAGTGGTAGAAAATGAATTAAGATTTTAGATTGTCTAAGGAAATTTATGTCTGTTCTTTTAGAAGAACATTTATGTCAGAGGTCACTGAAATTAAGGGCCTTTCTCCCAAATGTTTTTGCTGGTATTGAGGTCATGGCTGTCATCCAACCATACCTTTCATTCTTTAAACCTTTATATAGTATCATTAGAAAATGTCTTATTTTAAAGCAAATTCAAATGGCCATGTGTGCCTCATAAATCCAGAAAAACTGCAATTGAAGCAGGCTAGTAGCTATCAGAGCAATAATGCTGCAGGGTAACACTTTCCTTCTCCGTTCTATTACCTCTTCTTGGTCTGCACTGTCCAAGTCTCGCCACTCTTCGATTGGCTTTGCCAGGTCAAGGGTGTTCATGGGTATTTTAATCTCGCCGATGACATCATGTTTGGAGAAGCGATCAAAGTCATAGACGGACATGACCAGAGTCTTTCCTCCCATCTCTTGGAATGGAATCTAAAAAACAGGAATCAATCTCAATTTTGTAATTAAAGGCACAGATTTATAGCATACTTCCACATATTATGAATGTGGACCACAACAATAATAATAGCTGTGACAATTTTCACACTATTTCAGCAGACCTGACCTGACTTTGACAAGCTGTTTGAATTGTTTCATCGAGCTGTGTCAGCAGCCACCAAAGGTGGCCCTCTCCTTTAATTTGATTCTCACCCAACATTCTCCTTGTCGGCCACCTTCAAAATGTCTCCAGCCTTTTATCACCGGTACATGAAAGTTGTGGAAAAAGGAGCTAAGCAGGCACTAAGCTCTCAAAGGCAAGCGATGCAGACAGTCCATACCTGGCGCGTGAGGCTGGTCAAACTTGATGTGAAGATGTCACTTTAAATAGTAATGAGAACTTACGGGAATACAGGCTGTCATGGCTTACCTTGAAGGTAAAAGTCTCATTGAAGACAGGATTCAGTGTTTTCTTGTGAACCTTCGTGTCAAACTTCTTCTTCTTGTCGGGGAGCACAAAGACCTTGACGTACGGGTCAGAAGTGCCACCGCTGTCCATAGAGAGGAGATCAGCGGCTTGTAGGATTCCCACTGTCAGCTAGGGAATTTGATACATGTGATAAAAAGTCAGTGTGGGGGGTGTTCTTTTTTCTTTTTAGCTATCAGCAACAAATATCAGGCCAAAGGAAGGAAGGCGCTGCACAAATACAATAAGAATGTATTGTGTACTATTGAACAGCATTTACCAAGTTGTTAAACCAGACAGAATGTTGTTGCTGACTGATTGTGTTCTTGCCTTGTTCTCCTGAAAGTCGTAATCAATGGAGTACTGCAGCTTCCCAAGCTTCTCTTTCTCCTTAACCTCCTCTTCTTTCTCATCTCCAGTCAGTCCGGGTTCGATATCATCTTCTTCGTCATCGTCATCCTGTTGTTTCTGCAAAGACACAGGGGGTGGGGAAGGCAGCAGAGGCAAAGAATGAACAAACGGTTTTGCGTCTGCCGCCGTGCTGATTCAACAACCCTCGACCGTCAGCAGCCAGGTTAGTCACAGCACCTACCTGACACTTACCCCCATACACGCAGGTGTTACTAGTGCAATCTGTTCATCGATGACCACGGTTGCAACCTGACTTGATTTCACTATTTCTTGGGTGACGCCATTTGCTGTTTTTTTTTTTTTTTTTTTATGAAGTGACTATTTAAAAATGAGGCAGTAAAGTTGTCCTGAACTACAAAATAGTCGTAGAGATCAATACAGGGAGAAAAAATAACATAGAAGAGTCACAGGGGAGGTAATACTGGATAGTACAGAAATAAATCAAGTGTAATATAACAGTCATGCACTAACATGTAAACAGTTTGCATGTTCACTCTATTATACAGTCATTGTATACAATAAAACAAGCTTAAAAAGTGACTTCCACACTGCAATAGTGCAAACATACAAAATATGTTCTGTAGATTCTCGCACATTCGTGAGTCGGCATTCCCAGTCCGCAAATGTTTGGCCAAAAATTATAATTCATACATATTATTTTTTTCTCTTTCTGAAAATAGGCATTTTTTCCCCACAGAAATCACATCTCATTCACCCTAAGTTAGTAATAATGTACAATATAAATACAGTCATACATCGCTCCCTCCCTCTAACTAGGTTTTTCAAAAATCAATTAATTCATAAATGACCACGGTTTTGTGTTTGACTATGGACTACTATTATTGCAAAACAATTCCTATGTAGTATTCCGGTCACTAGAAGTCAGTAATATTAACATTACATTACATTAGATTACCTTCACACTGCATGGAGTCAGCCGTAGCCTGTCCGACATGACATAGTGGGGGGAAAAAAAAGTTCACCTTTCGTTCAGTGTGGAAGTGGTACATTTTTGGTTTCTTACTTTGTCCTTCCTTTCCACTCTGTTCGAAACAATTTCTTAAGTTTAGAATAAACAACTAACTAGTTAACACTGTAGCATGCTATGTTTTAAGCAACAATGTGGTATAAAAAAAAGTAACATGAGTGGAAATATAGGGGTGTTATTTCATGTATACGGCGCTCTAATAATGGTAAGTCATATTTAGAATATCATAAACAGGTTTTCTATTCGAACTATGAAAATTAAATGTATTCAAGTTGAATCCTACTTTGCGGGAAATTCACTTATCATGTTTGGGTATGGACCCAATTAACTGTGATAAACGAGGGGCAACTGTATGTGATAATACATAATTAGAGCCACAGAAATTAGTTCCAATTACTATTTATGGTACACTGTGCAGCATTTCGGGTCGAAGCGTCAATAAGGGCAGAGTTCCCTCTCTTTGGGAGGGACCGAAGAGAGTGCCAAAAAAACCGATGCAGGTTTCCTAACATGTATCTTTCCTGATACTGAAGGCTAATTGACCGACATTACTGGTCGCTTTGGACATCCTCGCATATCTACCAGTTGAAAATGGCCTTTCAGTTTGGATGTAAAGGTTTGAGGCTTGTTGATGTTCCTATGGCTGTCATCTCGAAAAAACACAGATGTCTTCCTTCGTGAAAAAAAACTGGAGGGTCCAGCTACTCTCTGGTGAGCTGAAAGAAATACACACACCTCTCACTCATTCTTTTTTTTTTTTCCCCTCCACACACACACACACACACATTTGCCTTGCTTTGCATGCAGGCTCTCATGCATGCTTGACAACTCACACACCCTTTTATAAACTCGCACATTTGTCCTTATTTGGATGTAGCATTCTCTATTTTTATTGTGGTAAATGCTTTTCATTCAAACATGCCAGGCCACACAATGCAGCGTATCTCTTTCTGATGGCTGATGTGAATGAATTACCTTTGTAAGCCTGAAGATGGACAACGTTTGAAACAGGTTGATACACATTTTTGTCAGGATCAAAAATGTCTGAACTCATCATACTGCCTTGAGAATTTTCGGTTTTCCCCATACTCCTAGAGTGGGCTGAGAGATAAAGACATGGTATTTTTGAATGCATGCCCTTTTTTGCTCAACTCCACTGAGTGAATATCAAAAACAAGTATTATCTGAAGCAACGGGGGCAGTGACTACGCTTATCTTTTGGATGGACTGAAATCTGGTCAATTTGGAGCGAATATTCAGGCTCGTCATTTCTCCTCATTGACTGTCACCTTTTGTACGTCAGCACCATGGCTCATCCAGGAAAGTTACTCTCAAGTCAAGTTGTGGCCATTCAATGTTACCTACTGCAAGGGCGTATGCTGGTCTTTGTCAAGAGATACAAAACAAAGTTTCATCTGTCGCCGAACTCTGAGCGTGTTTGCACAAGTGGGGGCGCAAGTGTGTCAATTTCAGACTATGAGAGGAATTCATAGTGTGATGTCGCCTTCTAAATTGTGTTGCACTATAAACGGCCCATGATGGTGGAAGCATGCCCAAAGTTCACTGGTGGGTTGCATTGAAATGACAGGATCCAGCTTAGCCCTTGCACATGCATGTTAGTGATCACTAGTGAATTGCTGAGTGCACTAGTCATTCAAAGGCTCAATCAAAGGAAGGCATTTCAAACCATTTGCATTAAAAGAGGTATTTAGGGAAAGGGGATGGGGGGGGGGGGTTTCTGAAGAGAACAATCTCTATCAAGACATAGCAGTTGGTGTGGCATGTCAGTTCAGTGAATTTTGCGAAGCAGTTTAATTTCTCCCAAAAGATTCCTCAAGCACCGGCAGCACCTAAGCTTGCAAAGAACTAAGGAAGCCATAGCAGTCATTGTCATCATCATCATCATCATCATTGCAATCCAAGCCCAGCCCGCCCCCCCCAATGCTCCCCCCTCTGCACTGGTCTGCGCTTACTCAGAGCGGCCAGAGAGGGGCGCCGCGTGCTATCAGACCTACCGTAGGCAGAGAAGTCCACCACAGTCAAGATACACGGAGCACATATAAGACACAAAGCAGGAAGGAGGAGAGCAGAGACAAAGGAAGAGATTGAACTCACAGCAGACACCAAAGAAGGGTAATCACAGCAAATGCAGTAGAGAGCCAGGAAAATGACAATGATAGGCCAACCTCCTCATTAGCGCAATCATATCTCGCACAGCACATCCATTGTGCCTTAAAATAACTTCTCCTTTTTTAGATGTATTGTTACCTAACTCAGTGTGACTTGTCAAATCATCACTAAGGCGTGTTAAAAAAATAATTATAAGAACAATTTTTTTTTGCTGTTTTTAGAACAATTGTTGAAAGGTTGTGAAAATAGTCTTTGGGGCTGAGCGGAATAGATAGGACATGTAATTTCCCACTTAAACCCAAAGCACATGTGAGAGAGCGTGAAAGAGAGAGAGAGACAACACACATAACAAAGAGAGATTAAAAAAAATAATAATAATAATAATCAATGTGGGTAAAGGGTGTTATTTTCACCTGTGGAGAATACATTGTCCTGGTTACAAAGCCATTGAATACAGCGTTTGCTGATTGTTTATTGTTCAAAAATTAGTGTCAAACATGAGTGTTTTCTTTTATTTTCGATGGGGTCAAAACTATGGCTGCATGCATTCAAGTATAGGAATCCAAATCTTGTCTGAATGTTTGCTGACGGCGGTCAGTTCAATTGCTATTAGATATATTCAACTCATCTGTCTATACCAGCTGAATGGAGCAATTTGGATTTTTAAATAATGTTCCAAATGGGTTGTTTTTGTAAGCAAAACAGTTATGCACACATGCTAAGAATTCAGTCAATGCATTGAATCTGTCTGGACTTTTTCCCTGTAAATGGGCCAGTCCTAAGGAGCATATACGAGTGTGTCATTATATTGTGTGGACACTGCTCTTAAAATGCTTCCGTTCAAGTAAGAACTTGGGAAAAAAAAAAAGCAGCTGCTGTTACTAATTGGCATCTTTACTAATTGACATCGTCAAAATGTGCGTGGAAATAAAATATTCAAACCTATAAGCAGTTTTTTTCATGCAATTTGTGGTTTATAGAGTCCACCTTGAGGGTGTATGCTACGAGTTAGGGGCCTTTTCCGCCATAAAAGTTCAATGCAAAATGCCTCATGAATGTTGCATCCATATTTAAAGAGCCTTGATTGCATTGTAATCACGGCTGTTGGGAAGACAACAAGGATGAAGACGCCGACTTTCGCAGAAATGGAGGTGGAAAAAGTGTCAATATTGGGAAGACACCGCAGTGGCATAACAAATAAAACAAAGGTTTTATGTGAATAGAGCAAGGCCAACCGAGAATAAACCTAAATAAAGTTAAAAAAAAGAAAAAAGTCATCCAATATAAGGCATTCATTTCCATTTTAAAACCCAAAGGAGCAACATAAGTTTTTATGCATCACATATTACATTTGTGAAATAGCCTCTTTTGTGAGTTGATCTAACTAATGGGCACTTTGAAGGGAACATGGTCACCAATCCTAATAAATAGTGGTTTCTGTTGTTCATGTTGACTTTGGTTTTAAAAATCCATTCCTATTCCTGAATGCATCTCTCCCCCCAATTGCTACACATAAAGGTTACATTGTAAAAGCAGATTCCTCAAAGGCTTAAAAACCAGTTTAAAAAAATGAATCAAATTCCCGGTGTCACATACCTCTCCTCCTTTGAGGTTCTTCATCCCCATGTCACCCTTCCCCTTCTTGCCCTTCTTGTTCTTCTTCTTCTTGCAACAACATTTCTTGACGATGCAGAAGCAGCACGTTAGAATAAGTAAAGCAGCGACCACAGCTATGGCAATGATGGCCCAGGATGGCACTGAGGAGGATAAACACATCAGAATAGGTGAAACATTTCCACCCGGAAAGCGAAGAAGAAGAAGAAACAAATACTTTGACATTTGACCAAGCACTCATTGAGCTTTGTGCATGTCATGCTCTGGGCAAAACATATTTAGTAAGAGGTGCTGGCAGAGTGATTAGATTGGGTGAAAATTAGATTTCTGCGCCATTAGGAAGGGGGCAGTCATTGATCAATACTCAATAAAGTTATTATGTGGCATCCAATGCCTGCAGCAAAAGAGAAAATCCAATTCCAAAAAAAACACTGCTTAGTCACATCAATACAAGATGATTAGAAGCTGGTTTTGGTACTCACATGGGATCTTATCAATTTCATTCAGAAACTTGTTTTTGATCTCGTCAAAGGCATCGTTCTTGTTGACCGGTTCGGTGGAGTTGTCTGCAGAGATGAGGGCGACAGGGGCAGGAGTCACAGTCAAGGCACTGGCCCCTGTTGGTTTGGCAGCGACCATGGGCGTTGTCTGGTGCTTGAACAAGTTCCACTTAGTCATTTAGGCTGCACACAAAGTCCCTGGGGAAAAAAACAGCAAATTATTAGTTGTGTGCGGTCCTTTTTTTGGGTTAATTAATCACTGACTTTAACAAACTGCTGCTCATATTTTCAGGTACTAAGTCATTCTTAGAATGTAGATTTTGGGCTCAAATACAACAAAGTAGAAGCCGACAAATACAAATAGTCAACCTCCTACATCCCTACAACAGATGTCGATGATATGCCAGGGAATATTATAACACATGGAAAAGCTAGACACATGTAAAATGAAGCTATTTCCATTCCTTGAACCCTTTTGGCCTCATACCATTTCATTTTTACCAACATATGCGTCATATTCTGTACAGTGATTGACTATGGCAGCCTGTGCTACACTCTGACGCCGCGCCGGTTCCAACATATTTCACCAAGCCGTGAGGTCAGTGGGCAATGATTTCAGTTCAGTTGGTGACAATATTTATGAGAAATAACCATCAATCCTCGCTTGACATCGGTTTTGTTTTTGTCTGCTTGTCGTCAAATGTTCCAGGCAATTGTGCCTGACTTAAAAAAAAAAAAAAAAAAAAAAATGTTGGTAGGAACAAAATGAACATCCACACCATTCTCCACTGATGTTTTTTTGTTCAATGTTCAATCAGAGCTCTTATCGGTTCCACAAATCACAGTGTGACAAGTACAGCTGGAAGCGGCCTGACGCAGACATGCTGGATGACTGATTAGGCAAGAGCAGAAAAAAAAATGACAAGAATAACAAGCATAGACTTCTCATGTTGATTTTATTAATGTCACGTTGATATGATAGGAAAACGAAATTTTCCAATTTCTTAGGTACCAGTCCTCCAACTTAGTGCCAGAGCCTCTGCCTCCATTTATTGCCACGTATGAATTATTCAAATGGAATCTGGCAGTGAGATGGATGAGCTCATGCAATTCAGGGTCACCTCAATACATATACTGTGTACGTCTTTAAAATGAAATTTGTTGCTGTTATCAAGGATGGTGTTATTACGTTAACGGGTACTGGAATATATACCTTTTTGTTAAGCTGTGTTTATGAGCATCGATTGCTAGTTGTCAAGCGTTAAGCCAAACTAGACCAACTGTATTAACGTACATGGATATGTGCTCAAACATTTATCTCCACTTCACTGAGGAGAACGGCAAGGACGGACAAAGAGGACGCAGACTTATATTATGTTTTATTACTGCCATTAGTCCAGTCATTGTAGCAAATCTACAATTTAATACATATTTTTCCTAGCGTTTTTTTCAGTCAAATGTCAATGTTTGAATGTTCATTCATTTTCTACTGCTTTTTTCCTCATGAGGGTCGCAGGGGTGCTGGAGCCTATCCCAGCTGTCTTCGGGCGAGAGGCGGGGTACACCCTGGACTGGTGGCCAGCCAATCACAGGGCACATATAGACAGACAACCATTCACACTCACATTCATACCTGTGGCCAATTAACTTAGCATGTTTTTGGAATGTGGGAGGAAACCGGAGTACCCGGAGAAAACCCACGCATGCACGGGGAGAACATGCAAACTCCAAAACGGGTGGAATTGAACCCTTGTTTCCTAGCTGTGAGGTCTGTGCGATAACCACTCGACCGCCGTGCCACCATGTTTGAATGTTAATATTTGTTAATGAGACCCGAATGCAAGCCACAACCAAGGTTGACATTTTTTTTTTTTTTTGCCCCAGTGCTCCACACTACTTTGAACAGGAACCACATAATAACCAAAAAAAGATCATCAGTAAATGTAATTCATCTGGAACAGAAACATCTACAACAATACATCCACTCAATGTGACATTTGACTAAAACCACAAATGTTAACCTCATGACGGTGCTGAAGGAAATGTCAGAGGATCTCCAGAGTGATTATGATGGATCCTCTAGGCTCCATGAATGTTTGTACAAAATCTCACTGCAATCCATCAAAGTGTTGTGGACACGCTGCAGTCTGGTGGAAAGAGGCGGATAGACATTACGAGCCACGAGGGTTTGGAGCTAAATTATACTCAAAGAGGTGATGCAACAGGAGCGATAGGGAAGGTTTTTCAAAAGTGGGATTTTGACCATGGAGCAGCTTGCACAATGACATAAAGTCCTGTTATTTTACAATAGCTGCTGTGTACTTTTATCGACAATCTCATTCAGTAAAAATACACATTTTATATAGAACTTTTCAGCTTTATCTTGATATTTTTGTGGCATTTTGTCAAGCTCGGGGCCTTTTCCATGGTGCTTGATAGTATCGGTATCAGGCTTTTATCTAAGGTTTATTGGGCTGCAACAGAATGGACAGAACTAATACAGCAGTTGTGGTAAACACATGTCATTGTGCTGTGCCCGTGCTTGAGGAAGTACTGTGTACACTGTGTACTTGGATATCTCCACTTGTCCCTTGTTCGTTTTTATGACAACCCTTTAAATGGAGAACCATTACCCGACTTCTGGTAACACAAGTGTCTTTTGTCACCCTACTACCTGCTTTTTGTACATCTTTTTGCTCTGAGCTGGTCTCTGTCACTGATGTGTGTGAGTGACAGGAAGAAAAGGTCTGGCTTGCTTTGTTTTAATGTATAAATCTCTAGGCCAGACTTTTTGTCTTGTAAAAAAAAAAAATGTCTGTCTTTTATATTGTTCAGGTCAATAGGGTAATTTGCGTTGTGATGTGTTGTGACAAATCTTAGGTTCCGCTGAGGGAAGGCAGCATTTTTGCAGGCTACTGTATTTCAGTTGTGCTGACACTGCTTTTCATGACAAAGCTGTAGAAGAACAAAACAAGCTTTACATTAAACAAGGTGTCCATCAAATGTTGGATTACCAAAACACAAATGTGAGAAAATGAGTAATATAATAATAATAATAATAATATGAACTAAAACAGCCAACTCATGAAATGATACATGGGATTGGGCCCACGAGACAAGACCAGATTTTCAGAAAAGTACAATGAAAAATATGACTGGACTAACAACATTTCAATTTACCTGACTCACAAAACGCGGCACGGCGGTCGAGTGGTTAGCGCAGACCTCACAGCAAAGAGACCAGGGTTCAATTTCACCCTCTGCCATCTCTGTGTGGAGTTTGCATGTTCTCCCTGTGCATTCTCCCACATTCCAAAAACATGCTAGGTTAATTAGCGACTCCAAATTGTCCATAGGTATGAATTTGAGTGTGAATGGTTGTTTGTCTATATGTGCCCTGTGATTGGCTGGCGACCAGTCCAGGGTGTACCCCGCCTCTGGCCCAAAGACAGCCGGGATAGGCTCCAGCACCCTCGTGAGGAAAAGCAGTAGAAAATGAATGAATGACTCGCAAAACAATGCAGGTGTTGTTTTTTAAATGTTTATTATCCCACAAATTGCCGCTCAAACAGAGCTCATTCTCTAACAGACTCCTGCAGTTCTGTTCCCACAGTAAACACTACAGGACTTCATTCATTCCACACACCATCCAGCTCTAAAATGCATCACCTGCACCTACATCCCGATAATCCATGAATCAAATCATCCAATACTGATCACATACATGTAAATGTTTCAATGTACTACTACATCGTTTATTCCAAGCCAAACGAAGCCAATATGCTTGCAAAATACTGCTATCCACAACTCACGTTTTGTATTTCACAAAGCATTTATTTCTAGTCTTCTCACACCTCTCCCTCCAGCCGCATTCGCTGCCTTCTGAAGCAAAGATGCAGCCGTCTCCTTCTTCAGTGTCCGAAGAGGAGATCCAAATTCAGTGTGATATCGGTGTGCACAACGCCAGTTTCAAGCAATCCGCAAATGCAAACGTCACACTTGACACGCACACAACTAAAGTTCCTCCTGCACTAAAAGTACTATATAGTAGTGTCTGCATGCTCCCAAATCCATACTGAGGCAGTACTCGTCCCCAAATTTTGGGACCAGGGCTTTACATCACGAGCCTTAAACCCACCATACCCCTGCCAAGTGTTCGAACCCAAATTCCACACCAATCTAAAGCTTTTTAAAGCGACACCCCGGTGAGACATTTTTGAATCACGTTTTGCAGGGTGCAAAAATATCACTCTCACAAAGACAGGAAGTCCTAAACACTGCAGACATGGTGGCTCTGAACGCTGCAGCGGGGCCGATCAACATCGGCTGATACCGATCTGTTCCTGAAAACAGTTTTCCTCTTGTCTACTTGTCTTTGTCTATTTATGCCAGGGTTGTCCACCTGTCCTTTCATAATAATATTTTTTTAATACATCATACACATATTTCAAAATCATTCTTTCTGTTTTTATTAGTTATCAGTATGAATGGTTCTAGTTACATTTTGCCTTTTTTTGCTCTTATTACGAAGCAGATGATCACCGGTGCTCGGCACTCAGCCAAATGCAATGAGCGTCAATTGAACAGCTCGGTCATTAAGGGCGCAGACAAGATTGAACATCTACGTCGGTTGATATGACAAATCTTACATAAAATGCATCAAACGTGGACTGACTCCAGCTTCTGCTTTGACATCAACAAGAAGCAGGCAGCTGTTCAACTCCGGTTGGAGACAACAGCCACACATCACTCGCTGATGCTGATGCTGATGCTGACGCTGTGAGCACTAAGGGAGGTTGGATTGCAAGGTGTGCCTAAAGCAATTTATGTGCGGTTCCAATCTTGCACACTTGCCACTTCCATATTACTGCATTATCATTCATAGTTCACAGTCTGATTGGCTTCTGGCTGCCCTGTTCTTGCGATACATTTTTTTTCTCCAAGGGGCAAATCTGGTCACGTTTTAGTGGTTTTAATCTCATGTTAACAAAAATGCAGCAAAAACAGCCTCATGCTTTGCACTCAAGTTAACATAAAGTACATGGCGATGAGATGCTGCTGCTGCATGTGACGTCATGTGATCAAGTCCTGCAGCAATACAAATCCCAAGCATGTACTGTAGGTCGCGTGGCTCTAATTGTAGTGGAATGAGTTTGAGCTTATTAGCGTCCGGGTTGGCGCCAACAGAAAACAACCCAAGGAGGGTGTGATGGAGTCATGCAGCTGTTCTATTACACGGCAACAAGTACACTGCACGGCAATTAATTAACTATTTGTCCTTTGTTTTCCCGACCCTGACAACTTCCCTCGACACAGCTACCCAGCTGTCTGCAAAGCAGGCCAATATGTGTGTGTGTGTGTGTGTGAGCACAGATTAATAAGCATGTCTATATGTTTAAATCTGTGGAGTTCGATCCTTACAAGATCATCAAACCACTTTAATCCTCATTTTCAAAATGGCAACAAGGAGAAAACTCATTCATAGGGCTCATGCAACTGCAGCTAAGGGCAACACTCCGGAGCAGCCGAGTGGTAAATTAACTATTGGATATTAGGGACTGTGAAAAGGTTGCTGTATTCAAAAGGAGACAACAGAAATGGCTGCTCGGCTGTCACAGGTCACTAGACGAGCGGGTCCTCCAAGATAAAGCGTAATCTGTGCAATGTGACCCGTTGAAATCACTCAGCCCACACTTCTGTGGCTTCTTCCATTATGTGGGTATTCGTGGGTGGAGGAGTGCGAGGCTTCCAGCTCAACTGCTTTTGCACCGATGTTTCTTCCAAGTCTCACTCGTGTATGATGAGCGACACTATTATCTCTATCTACTGTACGTATATGAGCCGGTTCAAAGGCCCATAAAAATCCCATTTAACAACTGAAAAGTATAAAAACACAATGAGGTTTCCCTTACAGATATGGACAATTGACAGCTGTACACGTTTCATACCAGTAATTGGCAAAAATACATTATCTGTAACAATATCATGTTTAATGAGTATCCGTCTCATCCCTATTAGATACTTATAGGTTATCACATGGTTTGTCTGGTATCAGGCCAGGTATCATGCCCCCGAGTGTCAGTATCAGCCCGAGACCGAAGGTACCGAAGATACTAGCACGCGGGAGCATGATACTGGGCCTGATACCAGACAAACCATGTGATGATCTTATTATCACATACTATTTAATCATGAGCTTATTATCATGTACTATTTAATAAAAAGACCATTTTGTTTCCAGAAAATTACATTTATTATTATTACATGTATTATATCTAAACAGTGTAAACACAATAATTGCAAAAATATTTCAACAATAATATTTTATCAACAGTCTTCTTATCAATGTCTGACAATTAAAGTTCCATTAATCAAAGTTCCAAATTAATTTGAAGAAGCACGGGCACGATACCAGAGCAGCGCGCTCTGAGTGGACAGCTACAGGGGGCTGATACTGGACATGGTTAAACTCTATATTTTATCAGTATCACTGCCCTGGGCTTTGACACAGTATCATTTCGGCCTTTTCCGTATCATTCATGGGCGGTTTCTAGGGTACAGGGCCAATTAATACTGTAGTATGTGATAAAGTGTATTATGAATGATACGGGAAGAGGCCGAAATGATACTGTGTCAAAGCCCAGGGCAGTGATACTGATAAAATATAGAGTTTAACCATGTTCAGTATCAGCCCCCGTAGCTGTCCACTCAGAGCACGCTGCTCTGGTATCGTGCCCGTGAAACAACCAATCAGAGAACAGCGCACGAGTGCTTAGTGCCTAGTGCTTCTCCAGTCACCAAAAAACCCAAACTTGATTAATGGAACTTTAATTGTCAGACGTTGATAAGATAAGACTGTTGATAAAATATTATTGTTGAAATATTTTTACACTGTTTAGATATAATACATGTAATAAACTAAAAATTTTCTGGAAACAAAATGGTCTTTTGAGTAAATAGTACGTGATAATAAGGTTATCACATGGTTTGTCTGGTATCAGGCCAGGTATCATACCCCCAAGTGTCAGTATCAGCCCGAGACCGAAGGTATAGTAAGTGATAATAAGCTCATGATTAAATAGTATGTGATAATAAGATCATCACATGGTTTGTCTGGTATCAGGCCCAATATCATCCTTCGGTCTCGGGCTGATACTGACACTCGGGGGGGGGCATGATACCTGGCCTGATACCATGTGATAACCTATAAGTACCACCTAATTCACAAAGGCGATAGAAGCTGCATATGTGTGCTCCAATTATGTGCTTTCATTCTGATTCATTCTTTCATTCAGATCTCATTGAACTATTTTAGCTATCATTTGTGTTGCACAAACGGTATAATTTGATGCACGGTTGGAATCAAACCTACCATGTCATAGCGGTGTTAAAGACACAGGAAGAAAAAAAAAGGATCAACTATGCCTAGGTCCATGCAGCATCTGACCTTTCTGGTCTCGACTAGAACAAGCCAGCTCAAAGTGATCATTTTACAAGACTGCACTGAACTTATACACGTTTCTAGGAATACACATGGATTGGTAGTAGGGCAGATTCTGAAACCATACTTTTATGAAAAGATGGGCAATTTCCAAATATTTCATAAATGCTAATAATATAACAAGTTGAACATTTCTAATTGAGAGATTGGTGATTTAATCTGAATGCACCCAGCTCAGACCATAATCCTCACATTATCTCAACTTTCAGTGGTAAATAACAAGCAATGCAGCCATCAGTATTTCCCTGTAATCCTATTAGAATTTGGCAGAGTGAAACTATTGCGACTTTGGGAGCTCCAGGCTCATTTCAACAGGAGTGAATTACCATAGAGTAGAAAGAGTCCAGGAACAAAGCTGCAAATGATCTGTAATTGAAACAATTTCACCATTTCAACTCTCTGTGATAAAAACCTATAGATTAATCTCAGGAAGAATCACTTGAGCTCTCACATGCAGCTTTCGTTCATGGAGGAAAATAATATGTGACCGGAGCACAGAACAGCACGAGGTGTAAATTAGGGATGAGACGGATACGCTTTAGAAACGAGTATCCGTTACGGATAATGCATTTTTGCCACATACGAGTATGAAACAAGTACACTTTGTCATTATCCGTATTCATGTTTAAAGAAAATTATGTATTCACTCTTCACGCTCTGTGATTGGCCAGTCACACACAGCTATTGCTTCGACCAAGACTGGCTGTAGTCACAGAGGACAACGGCGCGGTGCACAACGGCGCGGCGCACTACGCTGCGCAAGCATTCAACAACTCATTTGGGGTAGCATGACCGCAATTTTCCCTTAATGTTTTTGTCCTATTCCACGAAGTCATCATAAAACAGGCGTGTTACCTATAATATAAAAATACACAGTGGTAACGTTAACCTGCATTGACTGGCCACAGCATTAAGTACACTTGCACAAGAGCACAATAGCGGCATCAAGCATCCTGCATATATGGCTGACATGAGCCATACATAAAATATTACACCCCTCTCAATATCAAATTCACTTTATCTTTTATAGCACATTTTATCATCAGAATTTGCACAGATTACTAAAATGAAAGTAAAAAGTAAAAGTACAAATTCAATCAGAACAAATAAAAAAATCAAATAAAAAATAAAATAAAGATCAAATAAAAAGCAAAATATTAAAAACAAGAAGCAAACCAATAAAAGTAATAATACAATAAGTATGTTGCAGTATGTACCTTGCAATCTTAAACTTGTTTCATAACTGCACGGTGCACTTTTTTTCCCCCAAGACAGCCGGCACGATTGTGCATCAGTCACTTTTTTTTTTGGTGGTTTGGCTGTGATATGAAGTCAGTTGGAAAACTGCTTGTAGCACTGAACGCGGGGTGCCACTTTCGGTTTATGCCCCACCCACTCCAAGTACAGATACAGATAATTTAGATGGGTGAACAGATAGGTGCAGTCGCTCAACCCTAGGATAAATGTTGTACCAGTAGGCCAGTAGTACCAGTAGTACCAGTAGTTTTTATTTGTGAGAATATTGCCACTACAAGATGAGTGGTTTTAACACTGATCAAATAAGTCCGGAGGCAAGAAACAACGGATGCCGATAGCCATTAAGCATGCTGGTCCACACATATTCATTCCAACCTCTGACTAAGGAAATGTTCAATGACATGTCCCTCAAAGTTCTTTCCTCACAGTTTTGCAGCTGTCTGAACGGCAGCACCCACAAAGACCAACATAAGCCCATCAAAGACTATAAAGCTGTGTTTATCTGGATTCATTAATTGAAAAGCATCGACACAACTTGTGTAGAGGCTAAATCCTCTCTGTGTAAAGTTATTCGGTAAAAGGGTAGGTCCCAAGAGGAATATTTAGATTCTCTAATTAGCCTAGTATGCATGATTTGGCATATAGAAGAAACTGAGTTGTTTTTTTTTTTGGAGTATTCATTGCACAAAAACATCACATTGCCTGCCATCCATCTAAGCTGAAGAAACGTTTTTTCTCAATCCACAACCGATCTGCATCAGTCAGCAAAATTGCTTATGTAACCGTTGAGTGTCCCATGTGCTTCCCTCAGGGTTGCAGATATATACATTGAAGATGCAAGAACACATAAAACAAGAAAAAATTGTGAGCATGATACAGTGTGTCAGCTGCATCAACATAATGTAATTAGTTCAGGAAATCCTGCCAGTGCCGGTGCTGATCTGAGACCAGCAGCCGAGATAAGGATGTGACAAAGGCGCCTTACATATCGCCTCACTGGAGACCCAGAGGAAGGCCGTGCACTCGTACATCTCACTGTGTGCTGACCCAACGGGCGGGGTCCACAGAGGTTTATTTACAAACGTGCTCGTGCAGATAAAACAATGCTGCTTCTCACCTGCAGCCTAATGTGACTCAGCTATTATCATCACCAGGGAGTCTTGAAAAGGAGGGTGGGAGGAGCCTAGGTTTCAATGCTGGACAGAGGATCAGGGATGCAGGGATCATTTACAGCCGGTTGCCATACATCCTCTCTCTGGCCCTCAGCACTGCCCCTCTCTCTGTCCCCTGATAGGTCGATTAATCATTCTGTCACTGGGATAGTGACCCAATCTGCATGTGGAAATGTGTGCAAGGAGAGGGCTACTGCAGTCCTGCAGTACTGCTACACCCAGTCCCAAAATACCAAGAAACTATAAGTAATTAAAACATTTTTGAACAAATGTGCAACTATCTTAGCATTAATGTGATAGACGCGCTAGAGTTCACCAATTAAGAATTTATATCTCTTCAGAATACTACTGAACAAAGTTTATGGGAGGGTACTATTTTTGGCCTTTAGCAGTTGCCAGGCAACCAGTGGAGACGACAGGAAGGACATTAAAATATGAAGTCATTTTTTAAACTTGCATGTACGTATTAAGCCAAAGACATAGAACATTTTAGCAGGGAAGTTAAGTCTATTATTATTATTATTATTATGTATTTCCAAGTACACATTTTTTTGGGAGCTACCATCATTCCTTACAAGCTTGTGGTCCCTCCTGACTTTCAGCACCTTGAGGCCTTTCTCAAGTGCTGGAGATTGGTTTGAAGCTTTGCAAGATGGATTCCTTTGAACTAGCCAACCTGTGTTGTTGACGTGATAGCTGTCTTGCACGGCAAGATTATGTTTGTCCAGGGTTTTACTACGTTCAAAAAGTTCTCAGTTAACCCAATGTTAAACTATTTAATTAATTGGTGACTCCAAATTGTCCATCGGTATGAATGTGAGTGTGAATGGTTGTTTGTCTATATGTGCCCTATGATTGGCTGGTGACCAGTCCAGGGTGTACCCTGCCTTTTGCCTGAAGTCAGCTGGGATAGGCTCCAGCACACCACCAAACCGAGTCAGGATAAGCAGCATAGAAAATAGATGGAGGGATGCAATGATGGACAGACATTTTAAATATTGCTCATGTTTTTCATTTAAAGTGTTGAATTTTGACAATTTATTATTTGTTAGATCGTGACAATATTTGGACTTTAATTTGGTAACTTTATGACTTTTAATGACCATATAGTGACTGCACAGTTTGTTTCTTACTTTTTAAAGCGCTTTCAAATGATTTTAATGAGATTAATTACCGATTAATTCATTTTTAAATCAGATTAATCTCACTTTTCCTGTGTATTAATTATGATTAATCACCGTTTGCCGCTATTGTATGTCTGAATGGATGGATAAATGTAGTGTTAATGTCCTCAATCCTGATCCGGTCCTGTCCTGATGTTGAAATATAACCCAGGTTTGTTCCTTCCCCAGAGACTGATTATTATTTGATTATTAGATCATGACTTGCATAACATTTGGACTTTAATCTGGTAACTTTATGACATTTAATGTGACCCTATAGTCACTGTACAGTTTGTTTCTTACTTTTTTGAAGGGCTTTCAAATTATTTTAATCAGATTAATTGCCGTTTAATCATGACCAACACATTTTCAATCAGATTAATCACACTTCGCCATGTATTAATCATGATTAATCACCATTTGCAGCTATTGTATGTCTGAAATACGCCAATTTTTACAGTACTTTATTCACAAAAAGATTAATGACGATTGTCCATAGGTATTAATGAACTGAAACTTGAAATCAAGCTAAAAGATATCACACGCCACAGAAATGGTGCTTGCGTTGAAAGACACCATGTAATTGAAGTAGAAATCACATTCTGAGTGTATTTTCTGGGATATCCGAGCATATCACTCCCTTATCAAATGTATTGTTGTTTGACTTTTCTAGCATTTTGTTAACAGGTTTTGGCTAGCTGTCACTGGTGGCAGCTAGCCAGCTAGCGAGCTAGCTGGAGTTATCCTCTAAGCTTCTAAAAAAAAACAAGCAATGTGGTTAATTTGAAGTTTTCATTTTGTCCTAAGGGAAAGTTACAAGTGGATATTAGGTTCGTACAGGTGTCAATTTTGCTCTATTGTTGCCATTATTTGTCACTATTTCTTTTTAATGATCACAACAAAGTGTCAAACATTGGCCTCCTCCCGCATTCCAAACGACTGAAGCATCAAAATTATCAATATTTTCATTTGAGAATTTATTTTATAGCATTAAGAGTTGGTAATAGAAGAATTTATATTTTAGTGTCGATCCACACTTCACTTGTTTAAAGAGAAAACGGTAGATAAAATGCACCATCAGCACATTATGGCAGTTTTAGCACCTGCCATTGTTTATAAAAACCACCACATAGGTTGAGGCCAAAAACAGCAAAATGGCTCCAAAAAGGCTCCTAAAACAATACAGGAGAATATAGCATGTGCTTCTATTCTTTCTTCTTCATGGAACAGATCGAGCATTTGGCCACCAGCTGCCTTCTCGGCGGGAGCCAATTGAAAAGAGAAATAAGATTGGTGAACTTCAAACCATCCGCTCATTTTTCTGGGTTTGCATGAGAGATTCTGAGAGTATTTGTCTGTGTGAGAGCCACAGGATGCGGCTGCCTGAGGTTCACACTTAATGAGCCTGCCTGAATGTTTTAGAGCCAGGGAGCTCAGCATCAAACATCCCTCTGTTCGATGCTAGTGCAGAGGTAAACATATGCTGTATACACTGTAAATATAATGTCATCCTTCATATGATCTGATCTACTGTACACTTCAGGAAGTTCAACAATCATGTGACCACTCCAAATATCGGCCTTTGACTGTCTGTGATAATTACACCACATCAGAGTCTCTGGGGAAGGAACAAACCTGGGTTATATTTCAACATCAGGACAGGACCGGATCAGGATTGAGGACATTAACGCTGCATTTATCCATCCATTCAGACATACAATAGCTGCAAAGGGTGATTAATCATGATTAATTCACAGGACAAGTGAGATTAATCTGATTTCAACATGGATTAATCATGATTAAACGGTAATTAATCTCATTAAAAAGCGCTTTAAAATGTAAAACTGTGCAGTCACTATGTGGTCTTTAAAAGTCATAAAGTTACCAAATTAAAGTCCAAATATTGTCATTGTCAAAATTCAACAATTTAAATGAAAAACATGAGCAATATTTAAAATGTCCGTCCATCATTGCATCCCTCCAACCATTTTCTATACCACTTATCCCAACTAGGGTCGCAGGCATGCTGGAGCCTATCCCAGCTGTCTTCGAGTGAGAGGCGGAGTACACCCTGGACTGGTCGCCAGCCAATCACAGGGCACATATAGACAAACAACCATTCACACTCACATTCATACCTATGGACAATTTGGAGTCGCTAATTAACCTAGCATGTTTTTGGAATGTGGGAGGAAACCGGAGTACCCGGGGAAAAAAAACCCAGAGCGGGGAATCGAACCCAGGTCTCCTAGGTGTGTGGCCTGTGCACTAACCGCACTACATTTATCAATCATGTAAAAAAAACAACCCATATTTTCTTCACAGCTGCACAGATTTCAATAACGGATGGATGCTCGGCCGAGTGGTTAGCAGGCAGGCCTCACAGCTCGGAGACCTGAGTTCAATTCCACTCTCGGCCATCTCTGTGTGGAGTTTGCATGTTCTCCCCGTGCATGTGTGGGTTTCCTCCAGGTACTCCGGTTTCCTCCCATATTCCAAAAACATGCTAAGCTAATTAGCAACTCCAAATTGTCCATAGGTATGAATGTGAGTGTGAATGGTTGTTTGTCTATATGTGCCCTGTGATTGACTGGCCACCAGTCCAGGGTGTACCCCGCCTCTCGCTTGAAGACAGCTGGGATAGGCTCCAGCAACCCCTTGACCCTCGTGAGGATAAGCGTTAGAAAATGAATGAATGAATGAATGAATGAATGAATGAATGAAATCTCTGCTAATGACTGTCCTAATGTGGAACTACAAGCAGCCCAAGATAGGCTTTGTCCTTGTACTGTCACCTCAGTGTTGCCAGTGTTATACGTCCCGTGAGAGACAGTGAGGGGAAAAAAAAAAAAGAGCATCCTGCGGCACTTTATGAAATTCCACCTTCCGTTCGAGCATCTTCAGCACAACTGTCGCCCCCCCTGACTACTTAGAAGATAAACAGCACACTCTCTCTTGTGGGTTTTGCTACATTACGGCAAAAAACACAAGGGGGAGGAGTTATTTTCAGGTCAGTTCTTTCGCTTCCACTTGTGTGTTTTTTTTCTCACTGTTTAAGGAGGTTTGTGAGAGATGTTCTCTGAGGAGCAACTGAAGCATCCGTCAGCGGGGCAGCTACTCTCCGGAAAAGAGGCGTTAGTGGGCTAACCGCGGCATAATCGATAACAATAATCCAATTATGAAAAGTAAAAGTTTGCATCACATGCACGGGTAGAGAACATGTACATAAATACTGTAGGCTATAATCCCCCGACAACCGTTTACTCTATCCCAGATTCCTTAAAGAGGAAGTGATCAAGAAATGCTGAGAAGAGTTAAAACACACACCCTTACCAGCACTGCCGTAATTCCGCAATCCCGTTCTCCACAACAAGCTAACCCATTCACCAAAGAGGCACTTAGGGTTACTGGTACAATGCCTTATGAATATTCCCGGATCGCTCTCCCATCAGTACCAGCAACTGCGGTCCCCTTTGCACTGCTTCTACTGCACCACTAGTTGTTCACCCACACACACACAGCCATCCTGACTACCCCCACCTCGGTTTTTCCTCACAGTCCCCTCCTCCTCCTCCTCTTTCTGTCTCTTTCATGGAACCCCCACCCCCAACCCTCCTCTCCATTTTCCATCCTCCCTCCACTCCTGCGCTCACTACTCAGCTGATTTGCGATGCTGCTCACAAGGTGCCGTATGCAGCACTCTGCATCCCGGTCCACCGGGCAAACCCAAAAGCATCCACATGCACCTTACTCCTACTGGAGCTCAGCGGATTGCATCAGCATAAGGAAACAAGTCTTAGCAATACAGCTGATGTACTGTAATGAGACCTCCAGATAATAGGACGACGACAAGATGCTGCTTCCTCCGTCCTTCCATCTATTTATCTGTGATTGGACACGCACCACTCCCATTGTCATCAAGAAAGAGTTTCAACTCACGGGCACCACAGCGCAAATATAGGCAGGGTAAATGATGCATATAAAAACAGTTTTTATATGGATATATTCAAATGATGTGGTAATTTTCTATTATGCGCTCAAAGAAAAGAAGGTTTTGAGAAGAGTTTTCAATCCAAATATGTATTAAAGCACAATCACTGGAAAAAAAAAGTCCACACCCCCACCCCCACGTGACTTTGTAAATCTGTTGACTTAATGACAAGACATGACGTACTCTTCTACCTAACAGGGCCGAGCCAGACACTTTGGAGCCCTTTGGGTGGAACAGTGTGTCACAGGGAATTATCATTGTCCTGTAAGTGAATCACCTTGCTCGTTGGCCACAAACGAGAACTTGGAGCAGAAATCAATGAAATCCCAATCACTTAGTCTGGAAACGCAGTAAAGGGTCAGTGATTTAGCTTTTTGTCATCTCCAAACATATGACTGCAGACCGAGGAACATCATTTGTGTCCTGTCCGATTCCATATAGCATGTTTCTGTACAAGGGCTAGGTTAGGTATAGTATGAAGCTTTTACATTAAAAGTCCAAATTACAATTATTAAAACCAAAAAAGGCCAGATTAGCTCAGTCGGTAGAGCATGAGACTCTTAATCTCAGGGTTGTGGGTTCGACCCCCACATTGGGTGGATCAGCACTTTCATTGATACTTTCATTGATCTGAAAGATATTTAGGGGCGGCACGGCGATCTCATGGTTAGCGTGCAAACCTCACAGCTAGGAGACCA
The DNA here is from genome assembly GCF_037039965.1 of Doryrhamphus excisus. Taxonomy (NCBI): domain Eukaryota; kingdom Metazoa; phylum Chordata; class Actinopteri; order Syngnathiformes; family Syngnathidae; genus Doryrhamphus; species Doryrhamphus excisus. The sequence goes on along the minus strand of NC_136371.1, from coordinate 3,838,581 downwards.
GGGTTCGATTCCACCCTCGGCCATCTCTGTGTGGAGTTTGCATTTCTCCGGGTACTCCGGTTTCCTCCCACATTCCAAAAACATGCTAGGTTAATTGGCGACTCCAAATTGTCCATAGGTATGAATGTGAGTGTGAATGGTTGTTTGTCTATATGTGCCCTGTGATTGGCTGGCGACCAGTCCAGGGTGTACCCCGCCTCTCGTCCGAAGACAGCTGGGATAAGCGGTAGAAAATGAATGAATGAAATCAAAAAAAAGATGGTGCGTTTGCTTGAATCTGGTTTGTGACGTTACGTGACGCCAGTACTGAGTACTTTCATTTTGTTTGGCATCATGAGCACGTTAATATTCACATTTTTTTAAAAAAATGTGTGAAAACAGAAATGCAGTACAATGCAATGAGCCGTTTAATATTCTTGTGGGTTCCTCACCAAGGTGGTACCAAGGTTACATCACTGAACATTTACCAAGGTTATCAAGTTAATGTGTTCAATAAAGGTCATGAGAACATGCACTATAGGCAAGTCATGTAATATTTTGTATACTACATATGCCGTATATACTCAAGTGCCTGTGTACCTAAGCGATACCATAAAAAGTATAGAATATGAAAAACAATCAGTTGGGCTACATCCCAGTTTAACTGCAGGGCTCTTTCCCAGTGACAATATACTTGAAGCATGAAGGCAACAAAGATGCCATCCATGATAAAACTTTACAATGCAAACAAAATCTTTACTGCGAAGCCCATGCCGTAGTGTACACCAACACAACTGCCTGGATTTTCTTCCCCGGTGTGTCAATCACACTCGCTTTGATGTTTCCTTGACAATTTTAAGGAAAAATCAAATTAATCCACCTCAAAAAGCCAAAACTGTTGATAGAAAACACATTTTTAATAGTATAATTATAATTTGGCATGCAGAAAACAAATTGAAACACAAATAAATACAAATAATTGGGATAAATGAATTTCAGGTTTACATGCATTTAAACCTGAACATAGTCCTTTTCGAACCTGACTATTCGGTCATGTATGCACCTATTGGGATATCCCCATTGAAAGGAATATTCATGTGTGTTTTGCGCATGAACTGAATCTTGGGTTTAACAGGGATTATTGTACTTGTAACCATGGTGACACGCAACACACACAAGGTAACATTTTCCTCACGTTTTCGCCTTCCATTAATGAAACATAATAGTGTCAAGTACTTCTGGTTCGTCAATACCAAAGAGGGAAACAAAGGCAACTACTACCAGTCCCGGGCTTGGGCCTTATCTATAAAGCTCGCGTACGCTTTCCACCTATGAAAACACAACCTGAACTGAGAAACTTAGTGCAACTCCTAACATCATGAGTACGTCATAGATCCTCCTGATATACCAACAACATTCTATTCTGCTGTCTGTGTGTGTTCTCTCGCCACAGCAGTTGCATAGACACACAATCCACCTTCATGCTATCGTATAGCTCAATGGCTCACACGGCGTTCAGTCAATCCTCTAAATGACACACATTACAGTGTTTATAAAGGTGAGTGTTTTTCGGGCACTAGAGGAGTCCGTGAGGCGTAAAATAAGCTTTGTTTTACAGCCCCACAAATGGCAGAAACTAAAAAGGGAAAATTGACAAAAATAAGAATATTGTAGCAATAGACAGCTCTGGGTAAATGTAAGAGACAGTTTTGTTTTTTTTTTTAAATGTATCATCTTTCACGTGTGCTTGAATTACAATGCATGCACACGGTCACAAACCATTAAACAAAGTAGAGGTGTAGTATATTACATCTTTTTACAGTAGTATATTATCATCACTTACTAGTACAAGTACAATTTGCTGCATTTAAGGATGCTCGAAATCCCTGAAAAAACAACATCCAGGGAATTTCTAGGGGACAAAACCCTAATTCCCAAAGGACAGTGATACAGTATATCACAACCGGTATGACGGTTCCTGTTCTAGATCTGTACCACTGTTGGCAGCCTCCAAAAGTAAATAATCCTCTAATCCTGAGTGTGATTTTTATTGTGTGTGTGCAGTAGAAGAAACCCACTTTTGAACAAAGCGGACCTGAGCTCCAGGGGTTCAGAGCAAGTTCGAATACATATTTCATAAGGGCATACATGTTGCAGGAACGAATCATGTGGAGCCATTGTAGCAAACATCACATGTAATGTCACGTGTTGTGCTATGTGCTATGTTTAAACAAGCTGAGAAGGCGGCTTATGACGCATAAAGCGTCTACAGAGAAATGGGAAAGTAGCAAAGTAGGAGTAAGGGAAGAGAAAATAAATGCTTGACTTGGTCTGCGATACAGTCAGTACACAGATCACACATACACAAAGTATTGACTCAACTCTCAATTATGATTCTAGTATGAAGCAGTGAGGCATTGCTCCAGATGGAACATTTCAGTGAATGTTGCTCTCATATACTATGTGAGTATGTGAGGCTAAAGATCTAAAGCCGGATTAGATGCGGTTCTATACATTTGGTGCTGCTAAACGTGAGTAGGCGCGACAATGCGATGCTGTATATGTTTGGTCATGATGGTCTATTTTAGAACTGGCACAATGAGAAGGAAAAACCTCTTTGCTATAGAGTGCTGTTTCCATCACTCCAAAACATTCATGCCAGCGATAACAATAGTGATGATTGGACACCATGTGATCTTAGGTATCAGTATGGTTAATTGGCCTCATAACTACTACTGTGGATTTCAGAAAACAACAGATGGAATGAAGTCTGTAAAATTAAATTATTAAAAAAAAAAACTCCGGTTTCCTCCCACATTCCAAAAACATGCTAGGTTAATTGCCGACTCCAAATTGTCCATAGGTATGAATGTGAGTGTGAATGGTTGTTTGTCTACTATATGTGCCCTGTGATTGGCTGGCAACCAGTCCAGGGTGTACCCCGCCTCTCGCCCGAAGACAGCTGGGATAGGCTCCAGCACCCCCGCGAGGAAAAAGCGGTAGAAAATGAATGAAAAAAAAAACTCCGGTTTCCTCCCACATTCCAAAAACATGCTAGGTTAATTGCCGACTCCAAATTGTCCATAGGTATGAATGTGAGTGTGAATGGTTGTTTGTCTACTATATGTGCCCTGTGATTGGCTGGCCACCAGTCCAGGGTGTACCCTGCCTCTCGCCCGAAGACAGCTGGGATAGGCTCCAGCACCCCCCGTGAACCTTGTGAGGAAAAGCGGTAGAAAAAAAATGAAAAAAAATCCAAAAATTGTTACAACTATAATGATGAAAATGGTAATATTAACGATGATAATAATAATAATGGTAATAATAATAATACAATGATAATAATAACAGGGGAAAACAAGACTGTGGCATGAACATGATTATATCTTGCAAAAAGGGGTAGGCATTTATAAGCTTTTGCTTCAGCCTACTCCTTTTCAGATAGTAGAATACAAATATAAATAATGGAGAGTTATATTTTGATGCACTGTAGTGTTTCATATATTTGCCCAAATAAAATAAAAAAAACTATAGCCTAGCTTCTTGCTTTGCAGTTTTTGTTTCAACAAAACAGAAGGCGTTCAAGTTGTTTCCCATGCTACTCAACACGCAGGATGGCGGTGTTCCAAATGGAAGACTCTGGCAGGACAAGAAAAATGCTTAGTGGGGGGGGGCACAAGAGACTAATTTTAATGCAGACTTACCAACATGTACAAATTCATAGTCACACATACAATTTGACTCTTTAATCCACGTGCATGTTCTCCATTTTGTTGCATTTTACTGGTTTCCGTTTCAAGTTCAGTCTGTACGGTACAGATAAATTCATAAATATTATCACTTTCTCTAGTAGTTCAAATCGGGGGGTGGTTAAAAAAAAAAACAAAAATTCTGTCCCTTAGGGAGGCAATGACTTTGCTCCCAGACACTGCTTTATATGGATGTGTGTGTGGGTTTTTAGCACTTTTAATAATAAAGACCTTAACCATCACTTGATTGAGTCTGCCTGCCTGTGATGTCCTCGCCACGTGCCAGCAGACAACAAAATGTAGCATGGCAGATGGCAGAGGACGAGCCAGGGAGAGAGAAATAATTAAACCACCATCGCGGTCCAGTGTGTGGAAACACTTTTGGCTTTTTCAAAGGCGGAAATGTTCAAAATAAGTCGTTTCGCTGTTTGTAGGATATGTAAAGGTCAAATAAAATACCACGGCAACACGACCATATCCCTCCCACCACCTACTAAGGCACCGTGGGATTTCACACAACGCTGTCCATCCGCACAAGTAGCTGGTATAACGACTGTTAATGTGTGTTAATTCCCCAAAAATAACAGGAATCAGTGTCCAATATCCAGGTATTTATTTCACAGTCGTGGTGGTTTAATTTTTGGCTAAAAAGCTACTGAATCGATGCAAACGTACTGAATTGTTTTGAATTGTATGAATGTGAGTGTGAATGGTTGTTTGTCTATATGTGCCCTGTGATTGGCTGGCGACCAGTCCAGGGTGAACCCCGCCTCTCGCCCGAAGACAGCTGGGATAGGCTCCAGCACCCCCGCAACCCTCATGAGGAAAAGCAGTAGAAAATGAATGAATGAATGTATACTGCAAGAGTGGTTAGCGTGCAAGCCACAAAGCTAGGAGACCCAAGTTCGATTCCACCCTCGGGCATCTCTGTGTGGAGTTTGCATGTTCTCCCCGTGTATGCGTGGGTTTTCTTCGGGTACTCCGGTTTCCTCCCACATTCCAAAAACATGCTAGGTTAATTAGCGACTCCAAATTGTCCATAGGTATGAATGTGAGTGTGAATGGTTGTTTGTCTATATGTGCCCTGTGATTGGCTGGCGACCAGTCCAGGGTGAACCCCGCCTCTCGAAGACAGCTGGGATAGGCTCCAGCACCCTGCGACCCTCTTGAGGATAAGTGGTAGAAAATGAATGAACGAACGAACGAACTTCGACTAACAGTTCCCAAATATACATAGAACGGGTCTAAAGCTGGTTGGTCCCCACATGCTCAGTAAACACACACCCCCTGTACAAAGCTACAAAGCCTCAACTCTAATAGTGCTGAATATTCCAACCAAGAGCAGCCTCAGGCATGAGAGTTGATCCGGTGGAAGTGGAAATGATCGATGTTAATAACAATGAGAAGGCAGAGTGGACTGTAACATGGCAGATGGTGAAAGTAGCAGTGCGGCATCCATCCATCCATTCCAGCACGGCTAATGTCCACCGGGGTTTATGAGCTTCCTGTTGCCCCCCTGAAGCACAGAAGCTTCCATCACTCTTGAAAATGACTCTGATTAATCAGTTGAGTGCTGGAGTGTGATGGTGATGCTGGTGACACGCACACAAAAAGCCAATCTAACAGTAAATCATGTTTGTTCATGCTTGTGGTCTGGACCTCCATGGTCACCATGCTCACTATACTTAAGTAGTCTTCTTCATACCACAAGATAAAGTATGCTTTTCTGAGAATAAATGGGACTTACCACACCAAATAGATGTGTTCCAAAGATTACATAGATCTTAAAACAGTATGGCTCGGATTTGATTTATGGATCCTTGGCTTAGCCCTAAAATATTCCTGTGAATGGACTGTCATTGGGAGGTAGGTCATAAATAAAAATGGATGCCCATAATATTGTTATGACAGCTCGGATGTGATATACAGTAGCGTAGATATATGACGCAGCAAATTAGGTAATTAGATTAAATCAATGCATAGAAAGGTGGCACGGCGGTCGAGTGGTTAGCACGCGGACCTCACAGCTAGGAGACCAGGGTTCAATTCCACCCTCAGCCATCTCTGTGTGGAGTTTGCATGTTCTCCCCGTGCATGTGTGGGTTTTCTCCGGGTACTCCGGTTTCCTCCCACATTCCAAAAACATGCTAGGTTAATTGGTGACTCCAAATTGTCCATAGGTATGAATGTGAGTGTGAATGGTTGTTTGTCTATATGTGTCCTGTGATTGGCTGGCGACCAGTCCAGGGTGTACCCTGGCCTCTTGCCCAAAGACAGCTGGGATAGGCTCCAGCACCCTCTTGCGACCCTCGTGAGGAAAAAGCGGAAGACAATGAATGAATGAAATAACAAAGTGGGCAAGTAGTTCACGTGCAGGCCACACAGCTAGGAGACCCGAGTTCGATTCCACCCTTGGGCATCTCTGTGTGGAGTTTGCATGTTATCCGGTTTCCTCCCACATTCCAAAAACATGCTAGGTTAATTGGCGACTCCAAATTGTCCTTACGTATGAATGTGAGTGTGAATGGTTGTTTGCCTATATGTGCCCTGTGATTGGCTGGCCACCAGTCCAGGGTGTACCTCGCCTCTCGACCGAAGACAGCTGGGATAGGCTCCAGCACCACAATCAATGCATAGAAAGGCAGACTAGGGAAAAGGGGTCAGATTCCGTCAAGAGACACCCCTACTCCTTTCTCTCAGTGAGCCAGCCCGGCATACTCATACTCACTGGCATTGCAAATTAATCTGTTGATGTATAAATAGATTCAGAAAAAAAAAACATCATAAAAGTTAACACGCTTATTTTTTTTATGCATCTACAGTGCATCGCAACGTCTCAATAAAAAAAAAAAAAAATGAACCAACATCCGGCGTCATCATGCTTTTAGTTGACAGTAAGGCCAGAGAGGCGAACCAGATCTCCAACAATGGATGACACTCTTTCTGGAGTAGATGGAGGCTTGTGACAATGTGCAGTCATGTGTGCCCTCGTAAAAGAGAACGGTCACAGCAATGACACTGGTCTGCTCTGATGAAGTGGAGGATATCCTCTTCCTCTTCCTCTTCGCCTCCCACTACTACTTCTCTCTCTTTCTCACAACCTTTAAGGTCAAATTGCTGCACAGTGTTGTCAAAAAGAGGCTGCTTTCAAACAGGAGCTACGGTGGGGGAATGGCGCACTTACAGCCAAATGTTGACTTCCGAAGGAGCGGCTGGACGTATTCACAGTGAAAATGTTGACAGTCAGAAATCCTGCAGAGAAAAGACAGTGTGAACTCACAGAGGCACACTGTTAAAACAATCAGCAAGGAGGAGATCACAGTTCATACCGCACACTGAAATATTATCACAGCAGAATCATAAACGTATATATCTGATGTTTCCTGATAATGTAATCTAAATGCTTTTAAAAAAAAAATAATCCACCCGGTGATTAGAATCAACCTCTAGGATAAAATCAAAACCTACTGTCTTGACTTTAGCTCCACTTTACACCAAGACTTCACACTACTTGATCCTGCTTTCACTATTTTGCTGACACAATTGAATTCAAACAGCTTGTTTCTATTACAGAAGGTGTAAGTGCACCATTAATAATGATTATTGGTGGCACGGTGGCCTAGTGGTTAGCGCACAGACCTCGCAGCTAGGAGACGAGAGTTCAATTCCACCCCCGGCCATCTCTGTGTGGAGTTTGCATGTTCTCCCCGTGCATGTGTGAGTTTTCTCCGGGTACTCCGGTTTCCTCCCACATTCCAAAAACATGCTAGGTTAATTGGCGACTCCAAAATTGTCCATGAATGTGAGTGTGAATGGTTGTTTGACTATATGTGCCCTGTGATTGGCTGGCTGGCGACCAGTCCAGGGTGTACCCCGCCTCACACCCAAAGACAGCTGGGATAGGCTCCAGCACCCCCAGCTGAGGATAAGCGGTATAAAATGGATGGATGGATTATTATCATATTTAAGATGCTTATTAAATATAGTAAGTATAGCAATAGAATAGGAGACCAGGGTTCAATTCCACCCTCGGCCATCTCTGTGTGGAGTTTGCATGTTCTCCCCGTGCATGTGTGAGTTTTCTCCGGGTACTCCGGTTTCCTCCCACATTCCAAAAACATGCTAGGTTAATTGGCGACTCCAAAATTGTCCATAGGTATGAATGTGAGTGTGAATGGTTGTTGGTCTATATGTGCCCTGTGATTGGCTGGCTGGCGACCAGTCCAGGGTGTACCCCGCCTCTCGTCCCAAAACAGCTGGGATAGGCTCCAGCACCCCCGCGAACTTCGTGAGGAAAAGCGGTAGAAAATGAATGAATGAATAATGATTATTTATTTTCTGTTTTTAGGCAGACTGTCCCTCACTGAAAATATGTACAGTGTAGTAAATGGGTCATTACGTAACATATGGAGGGTTTTTCACCATGCCAAACAGGTGCATGCACGCCCACAGTGCTGCGGTCCATAAGGTGCACGGTCAAACGGTTGCGTCCTTAATACATATAGCGCCAACAGAAAGAATACTGTGTGCCCAATTTATTTTGAGCATAAAGCCTTAATCATTAGCATTTCTGCAACTACAGTTAACGCAGCATCTTTCTGTATGTCATATCTTGTAGGTTAACAACATATTGTCGAAATGCCCTAAGGTTATTTACTGTGGACTTTAATGCAATTGCTACTAACTGTTTGCAGACAAGAGAAGCAATAATGCTTCATGATGCTCAGTTCTTCGGTTCCTCTGCAGAGCTTTGGTTCTATTTTCTCCAAAGGCAAAGTCATCAATTTCATGACTCAGTGGACTTAATTGCTTTATTTTAAAATGAAATATTGTACATCTACAGGGACAGATAAGTAACATCAATTTGTACATGCCATACAAGGAATCGGCTTGTACTAGTGAAAATAGTGAAAACAGTGTCAAGCTGACACGGCAAAATAAGGTATTATTCTTCTTTGACCATTGCCTCAGTCTTTCTTTTGGTCTGTCTTTCTATTCATTCATTTTCTACCACTTTTCCTCACGAGGGTCACGGGGGCGCTGGAGCCTATCCCAGCTGTCTTCGGGTGAGAGACGGGGTTAATTTGGAGTCGCCAGTTAACCTAGCATGTTTTTGGAATGTGGGAGGAAACCGGAGTACTCGGTGAAAACCCTCTGGTTTCCTCTGGTACCCATGTTTTCATAGTGTTTCCCATTGTTGGAGTTGCAATGCAATTTAATAAGAATGGAGGTAATTTGCTGACTTTTTGGAGATAAGCCCGGCCGTCTCATTATGCAAAGCTCGTCCACTCCGCCAAGGAAGCTTTGGGAACCTGAGTTGAACCAAAAAAAAGTCCCTGGAATTTGAACCAAATGAGGAACCATGAACATGGAAAAAAGCAAGGCACCAAAGAATCAGCTCCAAAAAAGCTCTGAAATCAGGAAATGTGCAAATAAAGTGATTTTTCTTGTTAAAAAAATTTGGAATCTTCCAAAAAATACATTTATAAGACAGTCCAATAGATGAATATTAATATATTTTTATTATATTATCCAGCGCAGGCCACACAGCTAGAAGACCTGAGTTCGATTCCACCCTTGGGCATCTCTGGTGAAGTTTGCATGTTCTCCCCCTGGGTTTTCTCCGGGTACTCCGTTTTCCTCCCACATTCCAAAAAAACATGCTAGGTTAATTAGCAACTCCAAATTGTCCATAGGTATGAATGTGAGTGTGAATGGTTGTTTGTCTATATGTGCCCTGTGATTGGCTGGCGACCAGTCCAGGGTGTACCCTGCCTGTCGCCAGAAGACAGCTGGGATAGGCTTCAGCATGCCCGCAACCCTCGTGAGGATAAGCGGTATAGAAAATGTATGGATAGATACAGAAAATACATTTATTTTATACTATGCACATCACTTATTTAGGGCTACAGTACAACATACAATTGAATAAAGAAATATTTGTAATACCAGAGAAGTAATATACTATTTTTTCATATTAGAGCAAAATGTATCATTATTTTTGGTGTTCTGGAGGAAAAATTAACCTGGATGCAGTACACAACAGGCAAAACTAGCAAGAAACAAACCAAAACAAACAACCAAACGGATGTACCGTATGTACAAAAACACCTTATAGCAGATTATCACAAGGCTCTGAATAAACTAAACACACAGAGGAGACCCAGCAGGGTGGGGTTTTAGGGATTATAAGGAGCTGACTGTCGAGCAGGTGGTGCTGAAAACCAACACAAAATGAACTCATACAAAAGTAATCAAACCCTGAAACATCCAAAGCAGGCATCTAAAAAGAAAATGGACAGTCCAAAATGAGTCTATTGTGTTGGAGACACGGAAAAACATGAGATGGAGCCGGAAGAATTGCAGCTGCATGATAACTTCGCTGCGATCACCGGAGGTAATGGAAGAAAAACTACACAACAATCTATTTATAGTGCATTAGTGAGATAGAGAGAAGCAGTCAGAGGCATTGTTGTTTGATATTGCGGCATCATTTCTGATAGTAGACAGTATTAAGACACGAGCAGATGAAATTACAGTAGAAAGGAAAGATAATGATTGTGAAGGGAAATCCATCTATGGACCTGCTGATGCCGAACTGGACATTCTTCTATACTAAAAAAAAACCAGTTCCTATGCTGGTGTGAGCTTTTTTCTATACAAAAGGTTAGTGTGAATACGAGTAGGAATACAGATTGAAGGCAGGTGTGGTTCCTGCACAGTGAAATACCCGCAGTCCTCCAGAGAAACGCTGTGAAAATGTCAGCGTGAGTTGTTTGCGCCCTGCTGAGCGTCAGCTGTGACAGCAGTTTTAAGGCTCCTTCACACTGCAGCGCTGTCAGAAATATGAGTTGTGTGTATTTCGTCTGATAGAAAGGTCAAATAAAAAGCATTATTTTATAATACCTGTTATAATTTCATAGCTGCCATGACCGGCATCAATGTTAATGAACAAGTTATGTATAAACAGCTGATTAACCTAAAAAAAAAAAAAAATGTATCATCTGAGGAGGACAAATATAAGGTCAAAAACATGTCTTGGAAGATCGTAAAATTGGCTTGCCGATATGGCCGACAGACTCTGATTTGCTGATTCTCGGATACAATCAGGTAAAATGGAATTGCTTCTTGGTTAACATAATTGGATGGTTCCCCTGCCTATTTATTTCACCAAAGGACTGAGCAATTTCCTGGAGAAACCAAATGGAATTTAATGAACACTCTTTATACCCATTACTCATATAAATACTGTGACCATGGAGTCAAAATGAATAGTGATGAGATAAATGACAAGGTGAAACCATTCACCTTTCGTTTAGGGATGCTTCGATTTAAGTTTGATGCTGTCGATTCTGATACTGATCATCCAGGACTGAAATCAACACATTAATTGCAAATTTTTCCGAGCTAGGCAAGGTCGTTATTTTGTATAGACAACATTATCTACCTCTAATGGTTCCTACTGTATTTTCAAAAAGGCACCTAAAGGTACATTCCTATTCCCATCTCTAAAGGGGATGTGAGGGTTGGCTGAGGGCCAAGCGCTGTCTAAAATTTAGAGGCTGATTAAATTTAATGATTCAGTTGTCGCTGTTAAGCGTCTAGTCCTGAAGCAAAACAATAATATTTACAGAGTCATAGCTATGACACATGGCATCAATCATTTGGGTTCATTCGTTGTGTATTGCTTATTCTGTTCTGGGACACATTTGAGTTGGAGCCAATCCCGGCTGACTTTGGAGCGAGAGGCGGGGTACACCCTGGACTGGTCTTTGGCACACTCATCTTTGCAGAATTGTTGTAATTCAGCCAAATTTCGGGCAGAGGGTTCGAGCACAAACCACCTTGATAAGATCATGCCACAGCATCTCAAAAAGGATTCAGGTCAGAACCACTCCCAAGTTCTCATTTTGTTTGTCTTTAGCCATTCAGAGGTGGACTAGCTGGTGTGTTTTAGATCGTTGTCCTGCTGCAGAACCCAAATTGGTTTCATCCTGACATTCTCCTTCTGGATTTTTTTTGGTAGACAACAGAATTTATTCCATTTATCACAGCAAATCTTCTAGGTCCTGAAGCAGCAACAAAATAAATATAAAGCCTCAGACCATCGCACTACCACCACCGTATTTTACTATTGGTATGATGTTCGTTTTTCTGAGATGTGGTGGTGTAAAATGTAACCTTTGTCTCGTCAGACCACAAGTGTATTTTCCTAAAGGTCTTGGTCCAAAATGATCTAAAAAGATGCTTCATATGGAAGCATGTACAGTGAATGAAGACATGTACAAGTCCACCTGAATGGGGACTGCACTCTTGACTTGGTTACCAGTCGAACCATCAGGTCGCCAGCCAATCACAGGGAACATATAGACAAACAACCATTCACACTCACATTTATACCTATGGACAATTTGGAGTCGCCAATTAACCTAGCATGTTTTTGGAATGTGGGAGGAAACCGGAGAAAACCCAACCAATGTAGTTTTCTGTTGATGGTCGCATGGCTTAAATCCAAACCGACTCCAAATGATAGCCGTTGGACTGGTCTTTTTCAACACCTCCACCTGTATGCTTTCAACCAAGTTGACTTATTAGCAGTGCTCACTATCGCAATATACTGTATATATACTATATACAATATACTACATACCGTTTCTATCACTCATTGCTACTGTGGACTGATTCAGAGTCTATTGAATCATGCACAGATTATTATACTTATTCTTTCATTCATTTTCTACTGCTTTTTCCTCACAAGGGTCGCTGGGGTGCTGGAGCCTATCCCAGCTGTCTTTGGGCGAGGGGGTACACCCTGGACTGATCGCCAGCCAATCAGAGGGCACATATAGACAAACAACCATTCACACTCACATTCATACTTATGGACAATTTGGAGTCGCTAATTAACCTAGCATGTTTTTGGAATGTGGGTACTCCGGAGAAAACCCACGCATGCAAACGCCACACAGAGATGGCCGAGGGTGGAATTGAACCCTGGTCTCCTAGCTGTGAGGTCTGCGCGCTAACCACTAGACCGCCGTGCCGCCTATATTCATTCTAACTAAAAATGCCGCTGATATAGGATGTATACTTAAAGGGGGACTGCACTTTGAACACATATTTCTTTCCCTTTTCTGTGCAATAGAACACAAGAAAACAAGTTAATTTGAGCTAGCTTACAATGCTGTCATTGCGATACAACTATTTCCAGCACAAGACATGTGCTGGAAGACACAGCCACCCCAAGGAAAGAGTACATCGTAAGTCTTGTCGCTGCCGTTGTTGTCAAAATATAGCAAGATACTGCAACTATCATGCTGGAAGACACGGCCATCCCAGCCATGTTGTTGTCCCAATTACAGCATTGTAAGGTAGCTCAAATTAAACTATTTTTCTTGTGTTATAATGCACAGAAAATGGAAAGGAATATATGTTCAGAGATTATGAATGACTCCCAAAAAAAAAGTGCAGTTCCCCTTTAAGTTGTTTACCCAATTATCTGTAAATCCTTCTTTCCTCCTGTCACTACAGGCCCATTAGTGTCTATACCATGGTGGCTGATGAAATCCAATATTTAGCTGGTTAAATAAACCGCATCTTGGAGACATGCCATCCTTTTAAGTGAGACAAGCCAATTTCAATTTGAAGATCATGTTTCATAGCTTTTTGAAGGTGTTTGTCTCCCGTTTTTATTGGTCATCGAGTGCTTTCATCAATCATAAAATAACATTTGAATTGCCTTGTCTTTTTTTCTGTAAAAAAAAACAACAACTTTAGGTGTCTCTTCGCACCAAAAGGATAGGGCCTCTCCATTCTTCACCAAGATTACTGTGCAGCTTCTCAGATGCCACTTGAATTACAGAGCCCCTCGGGACCCCGTGTTGTCTTTTTCTCCCTTTTTCTGCTTCTGTCTGCGTCTGTCTCCAAGACACGTGGCTGTCCATGACGGCTTCTCCCACTCAGGCGGGGGGGAAAGGGGAGGTTCGTAAAGGACTATTGCTGTTTCTCAGGTTTTAAGCATTTTTTTTTTTTTTGGAGCATTGCATACCAACACCGGCAGATGTGCAAATGTGAGAAGCGGAGCTTTCCGTGCAGGAGTGATGTGGCCCAAATTTAATCTCTCTATTGTGACGATGACGGGTTAGAGGGGGAAGAAAAAAGGGCCGCGCCTGCTGAAATCCCAGTGGCAGTGCTGCAATGCAGGGGTTTAACATAGAGCCAGGAGGCAGGCAAAACCATTTAAGGAGCTCTCTGACAACGCACACATTTCATAGAAGCACACAAAGATAGACACACACACATAGAGTACATCCACACCTACAAAAGCCCCTTTAGACAGAAATGGCTGTTTAAAGTAACTACTGGGTCAAGTGTGATATCATACTGCTCATGTAGGCTGGAGATTTGCAACCTAATGAGAGCCATCTAACCAACCCACACATCTATTAAGGATAAAAAAAAAGGTAAACAAAGGCACGGAAGTGAGAAATATTGTGCATAGTGTCTGGTACATGCGCTAAAGAGCATAATGGTGCTTGCCAACATGACAGATTGTTGACTGTGGGAGACACGACTGCGGTCAGCACAACCCAGCAATTGATGACACTTCTTTTATACGTTGATACACGCAGTACTGACACAAGAGATTAACAGCTTTAAAGAGTCTTGACTTGTGCACACAGAGCAGTCAGTATGTTTGTACCGGGTGTGAACAGCAATTATCTAACTAGTCAAATTTCCATAAATAGTGTTGCATCCAATTTGAAGGACACATTTAAAAATGTGATTATTGACTAAACGGTCACACAACAGTCCACACAGTATGTCGCCTCCAAGACTAGGGTGACCAGAGTTTGATCACCGCAAACCCAGACACTGAGATACTAAAACGATACTCGAAGTTCATTCAAAAATGCCTTTTAATAATAATAAATTGTAGGGCTGCACGGTGGTCTAGTGGTTAGCGTGCAGACCTCACAGCAAGGAGACTAGGGTTCGATTCCACCCTTGGCCAGCTCTGTGTAGAGTTTGCAGGTTCTCCCCGTGCATGCGTGGGTTTTTTCTCCGGGTACTTCGGTTTCCTCCCACATTCCAAAAACATGCTAGGTAAATTAGCGACTCCAAATTGTCCATAGGTATGAATGTGAGTGTGAATGGTTGTTTGTCTATAATGTGCCCTGTGATTGGCTGGCGATCAGTCCAGGGTGTACCCCGCCTCTCGCCCGAAGACAGCTGGGATAGGCTCCAGCACCCCCCTTGACCCTCGTGAGGATAATGAATGAATGAATTACAAAATAGTATCAAAACCAAAGACAAATATTCCAAAGGATATATAGAATATTCCAAATAGAATAACTAAGGAACCTGATTTCTGATGTCATCTTTGTTATATAATTCATATTTACTTTGCCGACCAAATGCCGTTAGCTGTCGGGACCCAGTTGGGAAAACTGAAAAGGATGGTTGTGTTTCAGTTGTGTATACTCTACAAGTTGGCCGTGTTACCCGAATTATTTTAGACAGTGATGTGGCAGTGAAATCAACATGGACACCACCTTCATGTTTTGCTATGAGTTATTTCTTGTATTCAGTGGTTGCGGGTTAATTTGAAGCATTAGTCAACAGTAAATGTAACGCTATAATTGTCAAACTATAAAATGTGTTTTGTGTTAAAATGTTTGGATTTACATGTCATGGAAAACCTGAGCGGGTTAGAGTTTTTGTTTTGGTTTGAGTCAGACCTTGTGGGACAGATCAATGATACTAATCAAGGTTCCGCTGTGTTGCCTTAAGTGAACTTGATCATGAAATGACATTGCAAGACTGGATTAAAAGATAAGACACTTAATTATTGTTAGTGTGTTAGATATATTTATGAATGCTACAAGACTGATTGTCATTGATAAATCATATTCATGACAGTTCATAAAAAGCATGAAAAGAATCACTTTGCTCAGGGTGATGTTTTCATTTTCATTGACAACCTGCGAACGTCATCATTTAACCTTTTAGGACATGTTTTTGTCTTTAGAAATGTCTTGTGTCATTTATACGGCAGTCACTGTTGGTCTAGTGGTTGACTCAGGTAGTATCGGTTCAGGTCCTAATCAATGATGGTTTGACTGGTAACCAGTCAAAAGTGCAGTCCCCATTCAGGTGGACTTGTACATGTCTTCATTCACTGTACATGCTTCCATATGAAGCATCTTTTTAGATCATTTTGGACCAAGACCTTTAGGAAAATACACTTGTGGTCTGACGAGACAAAGGTTGAATTTTACACTACCACATCTCAGAAAACGAACATCATACCAATAGTAAAATACGGTGGTGGTAGTGCGATGGTGTGGGGCTTTATATTTATTTTATTGCTGCTTCAGGACCTAGAAGATTTGCTGTGATAAATGGAACAATGAATTCTGTTGTCTACCAAAAAAAAAACGGAAAGAGAATGTCAGGCGATCTGTTTGTGACTTCATGCTGAAACCAATTTGGGTTCTGCAGCAGGACAACGATCCAAAACACACCAGCTAGTCCACCTCTGAACGGCTAAAGACAAATGAAGACTTGGGAGTGGTCCTGACCTGAATCCTTTTGAGAGGCTGTGGCATGATCTTATCAAGGTGGTTTGTGCTCGAACCCTCCGCCCCGCAGTTTGGCTGAATTACAACAATTCTGCAAAGATGAGTGTGCCAAAGACCAGTCCAAGGTGTACCTCGTCTCTCACCCAAAGACAGCTGGGATAGGCTCCAGCACCCCTGCGACCCTCGTAATGGAAAAAGCGGTAGAAAATGAATGAATGAATGAATGAATGAGTGTGCCACAATTCTTCCACAGCGCTGTAAGAAACTCATTGCAAGTTATTACTAATACTTGATTGCAGTTGTTAGGTTTAAGGTGTAATTTGTAGGTTTGGATTTTTTTTTGTCAGCCTTAAAAGTGCTCCATTAGAACTTGAGAAAGAGGGGGGGGGGTGTTCTTTTTGCACCATGCGGTCAATGGTATTGTAGGACAAATGACAGCGAAGCCGCAAGTGGCGAGCAGAAAGGCGACTCACGGGGATCGTTCCCCTTCACATTGTCAGACGAATCCATCACAAAACACAAACAATGGGGAAAAAAAACCACGGTGCCACGGAGTCCAACACCGGCTTGAGAATAGCAGCTAAGCTCTCATGATGAGTTATACTTGTACCGCATAAAAAACCGACTCTTGTTGCTGTGTAATTTTGTCAGTCTCAGTGCATTAATAGCTTTCTGTCTGGCACACTGCATGGGTTACAACATGCTGAATTTAATTACAAATAACGCTAGCTTTAATAGGCCAACTGCTGGTTATTTAATTCCCACCATGACTCTCACAAGCTTTCTAGCTGACAAATGTACTTTTGTACTGCTAAGTCAAGTCGTGATGTTACCTTTTGAAATAATGACAGTACCTCATGAATACAAAGATTCTATCTATAGCAGAATGATCTGACCTATATGTTGTGATATTTAACTCATGTCTTCTGTAAAGTAGACAAAGATGCGTTTTCAATTAAGCACACATTAAGGCTTAAAATAGGAAATAACCTTTGAAGCATACTAGCAAAGGGAAGAGGACAGAAAGGTAGGCAGGTATTTCAACACACATCCCTGATTTAAAATCCAAACATACACTAATATTGATGACTGAGTTTATGATTTTAGCTAAAAAATGATGCTGTCTAACTAATATTTATGATCAACCGTAGCGGTGCTGTAGATTTAATGCAGCTAGTAATGAATGAAGCAATATTTCTGTGACAAGATGAAGAGACTGTGCTTTAAAGAACGCTCCCGGACTTACACACTCGTGTATTATCACTTACTCTCAACCTGAGAGCGCCATCACCAATCAATGAAGCGAAGCCTAGCGAAGATAGGATCGATCAATAACTTTTGGAAACACAACAGCGTGTGTACACAAAACGCAACACTGCAAAATGCCGCATTTCTTTTATTAATGGAAAAGAACGAAATCTCATTTGTTCTCAGGCTGAAAGGTGAGATGGGATTACCGTGATAAATAAAGTAATTTAGGGGACAATTTATTCATCAATGACTCAATGATTATAATCGATTAATCAATTATTCAGCAATTATTGTGGTATTAAATTATTCTTTTCATTCATTAATTTTCTACTGCTTATCCTCATGAGAGTTGTGGGCATGCTGGAGCCTATCCCAGCTGTTTTCAAGCGAGAGGCGGGGTACAATCACAGGCCACATATAGACAAAAAATGTTGTCATCCAAAAAATATGTAACCTGAATGTCCTTTCATTTTTCATTTTCTACCGCTTATCCTCACGAAGGTTGTGGGCATGCTGGAGCCTATCCCAGCTGTTTTCGGGCAAGAGGCGGGGTACACCCTGGACTGGTCGCCAGCCAATCACAGGGCACATATAGACAAAAAATGTTGTCATCCGAAAAATATGTAACCTGAATGTCCTTTCATTTTCTACCGCTTATCCCCACGAGGGTTGCGGTCATGCTGGAGCCTATCCCAGCTGTTTTCGGGCGAGAGGCGGGGTACACCCTGGACTGGTCGCCAGCCAATCACAGGGCACATATAGACAAAAAATGTTGTCATCCGAAAAATATGTAACCTGAATGTCCTTTTAATTTTTCATTTTCTACCGCTTATCCTCACGAGGGTTGCGGGCATGCTGGAGCCTATCCCAGCTGTTTTCGGGCGAGAGGCACATATAGACAAAAAATGTTGTCATCCGAAAAATATGTAACCTGAATGTCCTGTCATTTTCTACCGCTTATCCTCACGAGGGTTGCAGTCATGCTGGAGCCTATCCCAGCTGTTTTCGGGTGAGAGGCGGGGTACACCCTGGACTGGTCGCCAGCCAATCACAGAGCACATATAGACAAAAAATGTTGTCATCATCCGAAAAATATGTAACCTGAATGTCCTTTTAATTTTTCATTTTCTACCGCTTATCCTCACGAGGGTTGCGGGCATGCTGGAGCCTATCCCAGCTGTTTTCGGGCGAGAGGCACATATAGACAAAAAATGTTGTCATCCGAAAAATATGTAACCTGAATGTCCTGTCATTTTCTACTGCTTATCCTCACGAGGGTTGCAGTCATGCTGGAGCCTATCCCAGCTGTTTTCGGGTGAGAGGCGGGGTACACCCTGGACTGGTGGCCAGCCAATCACAGGGCACATATAGACAAAAAATGCTGTCATCCAAAAAATATGTAACCTGAATGTCCTTTCATTTTTCATTTTCTACCGCTTATCCTCATGAGGGTTGCGGGCATGCTGGAGCCTATCCCAGCTGTTTTCGGGCGAGAGGCACATATAGACAAAAAATGTTGTCATCCGAAAAATATGTAACCTGAATGTCCTTTCATTTTCTACCGCTTATCCCCACGAGGGTTGCGGTCATGCTGGAGCCTATCCCAGCTGTTTTCAAGCGAGAGGCGGGGTACACCCTGGACTGGTCGCCAGCCAATCACAGGGCACATATAGACAAAAAATGTTGTCATCCAAAAAATATGTAACCTGAATGTCCTTTTAATTTTTCATTTTCTACCGCTTATCCTCACGAGGGTTGCGGGCATGCTGGAGCCTATCCCAGCTGTTTTCAAGCGAGAGGCGGGGTACAATCACAGGCCACATATAGACAAAAAATGTTGTCATCCAAAAAATATGTAACCTGAATGTCCTTTCATTTTTCATTTTCTACCGCTTATCCTCACGAAGGTTGTGGGCATGCTGGAGCCTATCCCAGCTGTTTTCGGGCAAGAGGCGGGGTACACCCTGGACTGGTCGCCAGCCAATCACAGGGCACATATAGACAAAAAATGTTGTCATCCGAAAAATATGTAACCTGAATGTCCTTTCATTTTCTACCGCTTATCCCCACGAGGGTTGCGGTCATGCTGGAGCCTATCCCAGCTGTTTTCGGGCGAGAGGCGGGGTACACCCTGGACTGGTCGCCAGCCAATCACAGGGCACATATAGACAAAAAATGTTGTCATCCGAAAAATATGTAACCTGAATGTCCTTTTAATTTTTCATTTTCTACCGCTTATCCTCACGAGGGTTGCGGGCATGCTGGAGCCTATCCCAGCTGTTTTCGGGCGAGAGGCACATATAGACAAAAAATGTTGTCATCCGAAAAATATGTAACCTGAATGTCCTGTCATTTTCTACCGCTTATCCTCACGAGGGTTGCAGTCATGCTGGAGCCTATCCCAGCTGTTTTCGGGTGAGAGGCGGGGTACACCCTGGACTGGTCGCCAGCCAATCACAGAGCACATATAGACAAAAAATGTTGTCATCATCCGAAAAATATGTAACCTGAATGTCCTTTTAATTTTTCATTTTCTACCGCTTATCCTCACGAGGGTTGCGGGCATGCTGGAGCCTATCCCAGCTGTTTTCGGGCGAGAGGCACATATAGACAAAAAATGTTGTCATCCGAAAAATATGTAACCTGAATGTCCTGCCATTTTCTACTGCTTATCCTCACGAGGGTTGCAGTCATGCTGGAGCCTATCCCAGCTGTTTTCGGGTGAGAGGCGGGGTACACCCTGGACTGGTGGCCAGCCAATCACAGGGCACATATAGACAAAAAATGCTGTCATCCAAAAAATATGTAACCTGAATGTCCTTTCATTTTTCATTTTCTACCGCTTATCCTCATGAGGGTTGCGGGCATGCTGGAGCCTATCCCAGCGGTTTTCGGGCGAGAGGCACATATAGACAAAAAATGTTGTCATCCAAAAAATATGTAACCTGAATGTCCTTTCATTTTCTACCGCTTATCCTCATGAGGGTTGCGGGCATGCTGGAGCCTATCCCAGCTGTTTTCGGGTGAGAGGCGATGTACACCCTGGACTGGTCGCCAGCCAATCACAGGGCACATATAGACAAAAAATGCTGTCATCCAAAAAATATGTAACCTGAATGTCCTTTCATTTTTCATTTTCTACCGCTTATCCTCATGAGGGTTGCGGGCATGCTGGAGCCTATCCCAGCTGTCTTCGGGCGAGAGGCAGGGTACACCCTGGACTGGTCGCCAGCCAATCATAGACAAACAACCATTCACACTCACATTCATACCTATGGACAATTTGGAGTCGCTAATTAACCTAGCATGTTTTTGGAATGTGGGAGGAAACCGGAGTACCCGGAGAAAACCCGCGTATGCACAGGGGAGAAATTATTAATTTTTTAATTTTAAAATGTCAATATCCTCAGATTTCAGCTACTTAAATGTGAAAGTGATCCATGCAAGCAAGCCCATTTGTTTCATCCCACGTTGTTTTCTCCTGTTTATTCACTTTGTTTGACTCTGCCTTCTACCCACCTGTGGTTTGTTGTTTTTTTTTTTTTCAGAAGCCCTCGCACCTGCTGGAGGCAGGACATGTGGGGGCACCTGAAGCTTGATTAGCTCTTAGCTGATGGACCACAGCTGGGAGACATTAATTTATACGTTACACCTTGTACCGTTTTGGACAAACCCGTTTTTTTTCCCCTCGCCTGTTTGTCTTTAAATCTTTCCTATGGACACAACCTCAAGTCTGGTAATAAGAGAACACAACAAAGCAAGGATATTGTCCAATAATGACTCCTGACCAAATATCACAACAATCGATCCAAACCTCTCACTAAACAATCAAACCATATGTGAATCTAAAAAAAGTCATAAAATCATGTCTCCATAACTTCCAAACTGAATTGTTTTTTTTTTGTGGAGTAAACAAAATTACGGAGGCGCTACAATCCACCTCCACACCACCAAACTGCCTCAAATGTACACAGAGGGAACACTTCGCTTATAAAACCCTGCGTTGCAAGTATTATGAGGAAAAACAACTGCAGTACCCAGTGGTGTACTTCATCTAACGGACTCAGACATTTACTCATTTCATTTGGTGTCAGCAGAAAAACCAAAAAAACAAGTTACACTATCTTTTGTTATCATTTGGAACGCCACCGAACAATACATTGTTGATTGACTGCCATAAGCTTATTCTCCAACGGGCTTTCACCGAGTAATGAATCATGTGACATTTTCTACAGTCAAGTATTCTCAGTTATTAAAGAGGAGAAAAGCCACCCTGGCTACGCAACAGTACATCACTGGATAGCTCACTACAGTATATACTCACTATACTCGCTGTACTGCTAGACCTTAAATCAATCAGTTCTTAAATCAATAATGGCATTGTACTGAAAAAAACATAGCTTTTAGGCATTGAACAACAAATTGAAGAAACAAGGTTGGTCTAATAATAAACAACGGGGTGGTCGCGGCCACCCCTGGCCACCACGTAGCTCCGCCACTGCAGCAAAACACTAAAAATAGGCATATTTCAGACACATTGTGACATGGTGATTAATCATGATTTGAATTTGAAAACCGTGATTAATTTGATTAAAAATGTAATTATTTGACCAACCTAATTTTATATAATTGGAAAAGTAAGTGTCCCAGTACCCAGTGTAGTATTACCGGATGTTACTGTTAAAAAAATACAACTCATAAATCATTGAAATATTGAGCATCTACATCAGGGGTCTCAAACTCAATTTACCTGGGGGCCACCGGAGCTAGGTTCTGGGTGAAGCCGGGCCGCATCAGGTTTTCAAAAAAAAAACGCATTTAATAAAAACTGGAAAAAAATCTATTAAAAAATGCTTTTGCTTCTGCTATACCCTACACTCTTTCAGTACTTTGGTTCCGGTTTTCCACACCAAAATATCTGATAAAACATTCCACTGTTCTCAAATATCTTAATTTGTATTTTTCTATACACAAAATAAGATTAAAAAAAATTAACAAATTAAGAATAAAGACAATAAATCAATCAATCAGTAATAAATAAGTAAAATAATAATAAAACCTCAAATAAGAAAAACGTAAGAAACCACATACAGTTGGTAGAGAAATTTTTTTTTCAGATTCAAATGTACAGTATTAAGTTATTTAACCTTTAACATGAACATTAATGAAACTTAATAATTTGACCCAATTAGCAAGTTAGCATCGTTAGCACTCACTTCCATCTGGGAGCAGCGTCGTAACTTTAACAACATGTTTGATGAGATGCTTTATCTTGACGTGTATTTTCCGTTTTATTCCAAAATCATTTCCTGCATTTATTTGTACCCGGCGTCATAAGCCTTTAGCTTCATTGCTAATCCAAAGCAAAACAAGGCGGGGTAACAGGATAGGGTAACAGTATGGGCGGGGCAAAATCATGTTAATTGTGTCCGTTGTGCACACAGCTTTAAGCTGTCATTTCAACATTAAACTTTGGTATCAAGGTGGGGGCCTCAAACTATAGCGTCTCGCGGGCCGCATTTGGCCCGCAAGTTTGAGACCCCTAATCTACATAATGGGATGTAAGGATGCTTTTTTTTCCCCTTTCATATTTGGGTTCTTTGTGTTCTCTGATGTTCAAGTTTTAACCTCCTCTAGAGACAAAATGTTCCATATTCAGCCTTCAATAATGCAACACCTTCAGTCTCAGGCTAAAGGCCGGTTGGCTGACATCCGAATAATCGCTGACAGAGCCATGGATTCAGTCTTCACAGAACATCGGTTGGAATATGTGCAAACGATTCAGTTGACTAAAATTGTTTTGTGTTTAAAGTTTAAATCATCATGGTAATGATTTAATCAAAACGGAGTAATCAGTGGTAGATAAATACATGCAATATCTTATTATGAGTTCTCTAGTTGCGTCCTAGTGAGACTTCTAGTATGTCCAAAAAAAAAAAACAAGCAGTTGTCAGTTTATTTTC
The DNA here is from genome assembly GCF_037039965.1 of Doryrhamphus excisus. Lineage (NCBI taxonomy): Eukaryota > Metazoa > Chordata > Actinopteri > Syngnathiformes > Syngnathidae > Doryrhamphus > Doryrhamphus excisus. The sequence continues at coordinate 3,815,055 of NC_136371.1, read as the reverse complement.
CTTGCTAAGCACAATATTATCACGGCTTCTTCAGTCATCCGTAAGAGGCAAGCTGATTGTTTGCTGCGCTTATTTTTATTTTTTTTGCCAAGTGTGGGGAAGGGAATTGGACTGCAATCTCTTAATATGCTGGCATGTTTAGTGACGAATAACACCCTACCAAGCACTTTGTGTGATTAAATACATAAGGTAATGTGCACTGAGGGAATCTTATTCGGAAATAGTCTTCCATTGTTAAGACTGTGGCTTGAATGGGTTGTAAAATGTGTTAGCAAAAAGATGAAAAATGTTGTCATCTGAAAAAAAGGTAACCTGAATGTCCTTTCATTTTTCATTTTCTATCGCTTATCCTCACGAGGGTCGCAGGTGTGCTGAAGCCTATCCCAGCTGTCTTCAAACGAGAGGCGGTGTACACCCCGGACTGGTCGCCAGCCAATCACAGGGCACATATAGACAAACAACCATTCACACTCACATTCATACCTATGGACAATTTGGAGTCGCTAATTAACCTAGCATGTTTTTGGAATGTGGGAGGAAACCGGAGTACCCCGAGAAAACCCACGCATGCACAGGAAGAACATGCAAACTCGACACGGAGATGGCCGAGGGTGGAATTGAACCCTGGTCTCCTAGCTGTGAGGCCTGCCTGCTAACCACTCATCCGTGCATCCATCTCAATTCCTATAAATACCTCCGTTCTCATTTTAGAAGTGTTATTGAAATCTGTGCAGCTGTGAAGACAATATGGGGATTTTTTTACATGATTGATAAATGTAGTGGGGTTAGTGCACAGGCCACACACCTAGGAGACCTCGGTTCGATTCCCCGCTCTGGGTTTTTTTTTTTTTTTCGGGTACTGCGGTTTTCCGCCCACATTCCAAAAACATGCTAGGTTAATTAGCGACTCCAAATTGTTCATAGGTATGAATGTGAGTGTGAATGGTTGTTTGTCTATATGTGCCCTGTGATTGGCTGGCGACCAGTCCAGGGTGAACCCCGCCTCTCACCCGAAGACAGTTGTGAGTCGCAAATTAACCTAGCATGTTTTTGGAATGTGAGAGGAAACCCCACGAATGGGGAGAACATGCAAATTCCACACAGAGATGCCCAAGGGGGGAATCGAACCCAGGTCGCTAACCACACGACCACCGTGCAGCCCCTGAATGTCCTAAATATGAATAATTTGAGATACCTGGTTGTTGAAAGAAGCCTTAGAAACATAGAAAATAATGTTGCAAAAAAGTGTGAATTTTGCAAAACAATTACATTTTTGGAATGGGGAAAATGGTCCGAAAAATGTGCCATTCATTTTCAATGGGAATGTTTTTCAATAGGAAATCTGATGCTATGCTGGAAAAATGAAACCGGAATTAAAGGACAAAAAAATACGACAGAATAAGGATATTAACAGATCAAAGGACCTAGTTAGAATTTTTCTTTTGTTTTCACACAATAATTATATATGTAATATATTATATATGTAAAATAATAATAATCCTACAAACTGGGGTGTTTGAAAACCAAGGTTTGATTGTATTATAACATGACAAATGCATCACATTCTGTAGTTCAAACAAAAGAACTACAAAATGCGATGCGATAACAAAAAAATTACTTCAACGTGTGCAAGATTGCAGCACTTTATCAACTCCTGATGTACTGCGCTCGTCTTTCACTTTCTGTCCTTCAGTTTCTTTCAAAGCGCTAAGGCGATGGAGTGCATAACGGTAAAAGCACTGATGCATTTTCTTTTGTATAGGCTGCGTCCTTCACCTGCACGCTGGCCTCAAAATATTCAAAGGGAAAAGAAGCATCCTTCATGCTAAGCACCTACTCGCACATCTCTCTCCTCTCGCTGGCTGATATCAGCATTCACAGACTTCCACTAATGAAAAACATTAGTCCTTGCAGACATTTGATTTAAGATCAAATAAAAGCCACATAGATCACAGATGCTTGCGGCTTTCCGGCAAACAACATGAACAAATACGAGCATGAGCATCTTAAACTAATTTTAAAAGACAGTAGGCTGGGATACGCTCATAAACAAAAATAACATAAAAGATGAAAAAGACATGATGTAACATGTTTTGCTCCCATTTTTCATTAATTGAAGTACGGCTCTGAACAAATGATTCACCTTGGACTTAAGGACACCAAGAAGTGGTTGACAACCTTTTATCCTCACCATCGTGCTACACATCTTCTTCAAATTGAGTTGATAATGTCGGTGATTGTGGCCTGTGGAATATTGTTCCACTTCTCTCACTTATGGCAAGACACTCGAGTGGAATTGGAACATGTTCTACTTGATTATCCAAAAAAAAAAAACATTCCAGCCTGCCTGATAAATGTCTTGCCTGGTGAACTGGAATGTTTTCAACTTCCAGGAATTCTGTACTTATAATCCATACAATGTGGAGCTTGTGGAGATTTATGACAGGATAACATGCCTGAGGACTAATTGTATCTTCATACATTCATAAAGGTGTCATCACCTAAATGTTTCAGCTAAAATTGAAAGAAATGTATACAAAACTGTGGTGAGACCAGCAATGTTGAGGAAAACACAGAAAGTAGAGCTGGAGGTAGCAGAAATGAAGATGCTGAGGTTCAGATTGGAAGTGACCAGGATGGATAGGATCAGGAACGAGTACATCAGAGGCAGATTACATGTTAGAGGCCTTGGAGATAAAGTCAGAGAGGCCAGGCTGAGATGGTTTGGACATGTCCAGAGGAGAGATAGTGAATATATTGGTAGAAGGATGCTGCGTTTAGAGCTGCCAGGTAGGAGGCGTAGAAGAAGACCAAAGAGGAGGTTTATGGATGTAGTGAAGGAGGACATGAGGGAAGTTGGTGTGAGAGAGACAGGGTTGGATGGAGGAGATTGAATTGCTGTGGCGACCCCTGAGGAAAAGACAGGAAGCAGAACTGGAGGTAGCAGAGGTGAAGATGCTGAGGTTCAGATTGGGAGTGACCAGGATGGATAGGATCAAGAACAAGTACATCAGAGGGACATTACATGTTAGAGGCCTTGGAGATAAAGTCAGAGAGGCTAGAGTGGGATGGCTGAGACATGTCCAGAGGAGAGATAGTGAATATATTGGTAGAAGGTGTGATGCTGTGTTCGAAGAGGAGGTTTATGGATGTAGTGAAGGAGGACATGAGGGTAGTTGTTAGAGGGTTGGATGGAGGAGATTGATTTGCTAAAGGGAAAAAGCCAAAAGAGAAAGAACAATGTCGTCACCTCAAAGTACCCACAACGTAATATGAATGAGTTCATTTCCTACTGCTTATGAGTTTCACCCCTGTCTTCACCCCTACCATGGGTCACTCTTCACACAACATCACCATCAGTAAACCACTCACTGTGCTGACATCATATCTGTTTCCTGCCGCAAGTAATATAATCATTTCACAGGCAACAATTCTGCTGTATGCATGATTGATAATGCTCCTTCAAAAAAAAACCCTAAACTGTGTTATGGAAAGCAGGAAGTGAACAAATGTAACAGTTACTGATTGTAAAAGTACCAGATGGAGGGGTAGGATTTAATAAGCTTTGCTTCTTCCTACTCCTTTTGGACATGTGGAACTGTGAACTGATTATGTGATGCATTCAATTGTAATCTGATGCATGTTCAAATGAAATAAAACCATTACCATAATCAGTATATTGACTTGATATTGTCTAATATTACAACATTACCAACTTCATTATTAAATATAAACAAGCTTAGAGGCGGAGCAGGTTGCAATTCACATGTGTGATTCCATCCAGAAACTAGCAGTAAATCTGCAATGTGCTTTCACATACAAAAATGGAAATAAATTGAATCCCAATCACTTCCTTTCATAGACATGCAAGGCTTCCTTGATGGAGCTTGTTGCACCACAATAGAGGTCCAGCCTTGAGCTTCAGTGACGATGAGGTTAGGTGACAGAGGTGCAAGCGTGTGCATTGCATTGTTAAGGTGGCCAGCACAGCAACATTACCCAAGAAAAAGGCGAGTGAAAGCCATTCCCGGGCTGTGTGACGGCACTGACAGCTAACAGACTCATACATATGAAAGCCTAGAAACACTGAATACGGCCACAATTGGATACGGCACGTCCATTTATATTCAGAATGACAGACCTCTGAGGCCCTCTTTGTCACATGCATGAAAATGCAACCCCTTGAGTGCACACACTGCTTGAAGATATACCACCATGAGGAGATGTGTATCATGCTAAAAACCCATTAGTCTTGTAAACAGCAACCTAGATTCAGTAAAGAAAAAAGACTAAATATAACACTGTGCTGCAGAGGAAAGCCACACCCCCCCTGCTCGCTCACGGTCCACCTCACCTGGGATAGTTGCACCAGATGTGTCATACCGGAAGATGTTGAATTGAACAGTGGTCTTGTTGATTGACTGGCTTTGAGGGGCCGAAAGAGCAGATGGCACAAAGACTAAGATAAAACAGTGGCGAGTGGCATCAATATTTCACTGTCTGCACTCACACAGCCCCCCCCCCCCCCCCACGACACAGTATTACAAGGCTTCCTCTTCAAGGCAACTTATCACCATCACCTTTAGCTCCGCCCCCTCAACATTAATTATGCAGCTCAATGCAGCACTCTGAATCCCTGCTGCAGCTCTCTCAGACTACTATCCTCAAACAGTTCCTCGTCAACGTCTGTTTTTTTTTAAATACATATTTATATATTTCTTTGAAGTGTCCCAATTAGATAGTTCACGCCCTGCAGCTCTTATGTTGTGACTCACTATCAGCACCTATAGATAGCGCTTCACTCTCCAAAGCTGCTGCTGCTGCTGCGTTTGTGACAATCAGAGCAAAAACAAAGTGCAATGCGTTGTACTTAATATCTCTTTCCAGCATCTCTCCGCCAGTGAAGCATTTGACTGGCCGACCTCTGAGCACAGCAAACATGACCGGACCTTGTTACAGGGAGCAGAGAAAGTCCACACTACGCAGTGTGTGATCCAGCCACATCAGCAAATAGAAAGGAAAACCAGAGAGGAGCTATAATGAGGGAAGCTCTCTCACGCAGCAAGCGACCATCCCGCCCCCAAGGCAGGCAGTAGGACGCAAACGTGGCAGCTGATTATGGGAGCAGAAACAAGCTTTTCTGTCGTTTCCTAGAGCTTTGACATGATTACGATTCATTTCACATCAGCATGCATGTGTTTGTGCTTGCATGTATGCGTACTGGTATGTATTGGGGAGAGAGTATTGTTTTGTTTGTGCTGCCAAAAGCCGGATAATTAATCCTACTGAACTTAAGTGTGTGGCTTGCCTGTGTGAGGCAGGCATGAGTTTTTGTTTTTTTTTTGTGAGCTCAAATGAAATGAGGGTTGCAGTGGATCATTATTTCTAATTTGCTACACAGGGAATCACCATGTTGCTTACACGACTAGCAAAGCCAGTTCAATGAATTGGCCATCTTTGCAAAGATGTTACCACTGGTACAGATGTTGCTAATGGGATCATTCAGCTGGTATTGGGTTAAAGTGTTACACGTTTACATAATCCTTGGCAAGCATGCGCTATTCCCTTTTACTGCATTGGCAATGCACTAGCTGCATTTTCTTCCTTTTTTCGTTTCCTTCTTTAAAAAAAAATATCCAACAAGAGGTCCACAATGCACAATGTTGGGTTAAAAGCTGTTCTGCGGGAAGCCCGCTATGCTGTGCTGCTCTGCTGCTGCAGGGGTCTCTTCAGTGCATGGAACCGGATGGCGAGCAGAGAACGCAGCGGGGGCTGGGCACTGCAATGTACTGCAGTGCTCGGAGCTCCGCTATGCACACCCACTCTCTTCCAATCTTGCTCCGCTTTTGAACAAGTCTCCATGTTCTCCCGTTATACCTCTGGCATGCAAGTCACTTTTTTCTTATCTCGCCTTTGTCCTTTAACCTCTATTATTGCTTTTACCGTTTTATGTAAGCATCTCTGACGATTATCTCATCTGTACTTACTGGATTTTAATATTCCCTCTAAGCCCTCCATGTGCTCTTTACCACACTTTAAGGTCTCGTATGCCAAAGTGTGTCTTTTCCTTGTGGACAGCCTAAAATAAGCCATTTATGTTCACAGCCGTTCAGATGCAGTACTCCGATTGCTTTGCTCTTTTGCCCTGGCATAAAAAGTTTTGGCAACGCTTCCAACGGTACTACGTCACATTGACTCCACCTTGACCTCGCCATCAATTTTCCACAGCCACGTTGCACAGTCGGAGGGACAAAATGTCCCAAACAGACGCTCAAATTATTTTAGCATATATATAATAACCTTTGCCTGAAATAGACTGTACAACTCAGTAATATTTTGGAAGTACTTACTATGAGATACTTGTGTTTAAACCAACTCATCAGAGGCACCGGGAGATACCATCTTTACAAAGGATACAGGCTAATTCCTGGGATCAGTGTGGGGTATCATTTCCGTTTTCCATTACTGTGCTGAGGTTTATGATCATTGCGATGTGTGCTAGCTGCATCCTGCAGAGACATGTCTCTGCTTCCTCTCAAACCACGGCATGAAATAAAGATTTATGTCTCTGCAGATGTCAAATCGGTGAAAGCTGCAGTCCCTTATGTGTTTGACATATTCTCTCAGAGTTCCCACACAGCTGCTAGCCCTATATGGCCCACACCAAAAGCACAATTAGCTGCAAGATATTAGTATTTCAGGTTGCTCTCTGCACTACGCTGACAACAACCTTGAACACAGAACATTGTTGATGGTTGCTGTGTAACTGCAAAAAAAAGATTAACATCTGTAACACTGCTGCACCGATGTAAATCACAACTATGATAGTGCATGTTGTGTGTTCCAGAAAAGGAAAGAGGTAGGTGCATGAATAATTAAATGTTTTGTCCATGAGGAAGATGGATGTGCAAAACCTACTGCAGTTTCAGATGAAGGTAAAAAGCAACTGCAATGTATGAGGTAACTACTGTAACTTGATTCTATTCGAATGGTTAAGAACATTTAAGCACTAGTGGCTGTGCACTCTGTCCATGGTGCTGAAATCGGGTACACTCTTATCTCCCAAGCTCATGCTTCTTATCCCTGTAGATAACCAATTATGAAACAATTAAAGCAGTTCCAAAATCTAAAACGCTTGTCCATGCTCGACCATTACATAATCATAATAATATTATTATTATTATTATTATTATAAATATTAACAACAGTACACCCTGTACTCTTTAACCTGTCAAAAATACAAAGCATTCATCTACTATTTCTCTTGCAAATCTTTTCAGAGAAACCACACAGTGCCCACTGCTGGACATTGTCAGATCTGACTAAATGTTCCTGACAACCCTTGAAGGTCAGATCTACCAAAGAAAAAGAACAAGCAAAGAACAAGAATTATGTAAGTTATCTAAGCGAGCCCACTCAACATTGCCACATAAATACACAAGGCAAGGCTGCAGCAACCTGTCCCGTCTCCACTGAGACACTATAAACTTTATTCTCAGTCCAAGCACGGGTATGAAAACTATGTTTTTTTTTATGCCTCACGCTGGCAATGATGCTGAGGTAGCTCTGCTCAAGGATGTAATGGGATACTGCAGCACTAGAGAACCGTGTGCACACAAACTTGCCTAGAAGCATCAGGGAGTCCCGCTCTAACCTTCCTCCCCTCCCTTCTCACTCTGCCTCTCCCTTTGCTTTTCTGCAAAGTCTTTTTTTTCTAAAAATGGATTCATATCTCCAAATGTCGATGTTTGTGTTTTTTTTTAAAAAAACATTTCACATACAACAAAAAGAATAAAACTGTAAAGTTTTACAAGGAGTATAAGAAGCCAACATGCTATAAAATGGAAAACAGCTGCTTACCTTTTTGTGTGGTTTGCTCTCCACGGGACACTGAGCTCTTCTCCACTGGGACCAAGACACTTTGAGATAGAAAGAAAAACAAATCAATGTCCGCTTACTTTGTCTTATTTCCACTTTGAGTCAGGATTAAGTCATAACACAGCCTTGTGGACACACCTTTGCTCAGCCCTGCTGTAATCTCCACACATAGACGGACACCTATCAAGTCAAACTGATAAAGATCTGCTCAGGGGAGGGATGCAAACTACACACACTGCAGTTTTTTTTTTTTCTTCCTCTTGCCCACTCGCTCTGCTGCTTTTTTTTTTTTTCCTGCTGTCTTTGCCTGTGCTGCCTGCTGATTGGCCAAGCTGCTCTTCAATAACATAAGCTCTGTTCATTAGTTGGAAAGGGGGCACCTCCCGCCCAGCTCATCTCTCCTTTCCCCCCCCCCCAAGAGCCTGTGGAGAAGAATGCTGAGCTCTGCAATTTTATGCGCATAGAGAAAAGAAAAGGAGAATGGAGGACAGTGTAGTGGGGGGTGGACGGGACAGAAAAAGAAGTGGGACTTTCAGAAGGGGTAGGGTGGACGGATGGAGGCTGAATCAATGTGCTGCAACCGGACAAGCCGAGGCAACGTGGAGGGACAAAAGAGGGGGCAGAATTAGGCGTCGAGCATCACCAGCCGCAGCATGTAGAGGGAGATTTCCCAGCGCACGCTCTGCTGCAGTGTGCAGCCTAATTGCCAGGCAAGGAAGGGGGATGGGAAAAAAGGAAAGGAGAGGAGAGGGTGGTTGGTTGCAGTAATGCCGAAATAGTCATCTAGCCAGCTCGGCTATACAGTTATGGGCGCTGAAGGATCTGCAGGCATCTGCAGCGTATGCAGCAGTTAATGCCTTTTTTTTTCCTAGTGAATTATTGAAGATGCCCCAGAGCAGAGTGGGCGTCTCTCACAGCCAGCTAACTATACCCAGATTGTTCAGTCTCTCTGCGGTTCTATAATAACCATGAAAGATGCACAGAAGTGCCATATTAGCTAATTGGACCCCTTTGACTACGCTGACATGATCTTGGGAACCAAATAGTATAGACAGTAAATGCAGTTTGCACAATTAAGATAAAGGAGATGTTTAGGGCCTTTGCTCTCCATCCTTTTTTTTTTTCTTTTGAATCACATCTGGTTCCTCTTTTGTGTCCCACCAGCGTTAAAGGACAATACCCAAGGAGATCAATAAGGGATCATACTTCAGCCATCTGCGGTAGCTACAATGATCACATTAGATGTTATATGATGCCCCCACAGTGATGCAAAGCCAATGTTTGTTCAATGAACAAAGGAGGGACGGTCTGGTCAATCAATAGACAAATAAAGAGAAACCTGGTATTTCAGGCTCAGTGTGAGGTTGTAAAAAAAAAAAAAAAAAACAATATCAGGCTAAAGCAGAAGGTAGTCAAATAAGTATATCTTACCAGCAGACGTGCACTATTTATCAACATCCACCAATGTTGATAATGCAATTGATTTTTGATACCACCCCAAAAGATCTCATTAGGTCTGATTATGCAAAAAAAATAGTTTGAGTTTATTATATTTTATTCAACAAAAACATATAAGTGTCAAAGCCAGATACTGGATTAACTCAAACAGTTGTGGACAAACCAACTAAGGCAACTAATCCACATTTCCAATAACCATTTGTGCATTTGTGTTCATTTGTGTTCATTTGTGTTCCTTCACCACCATGGTTTCATCTTTCACGGGAAGGCTGTAGACAGTGATGGAGATGTCCGTAGATTCAAAGATCTCTTCTAACATCTCTGAAACTCTTTCCCACTTCAATCGATCCAGGCCACAGCCGATACTGCCAAGGCAGAAACAAACATACAGGTATATGTAAAAAAAAATTTTAATATTCTTTAGATGTACCTTCACTTATGATACCAAATGTAAATATATTTGAAGGGAAAAGTACTTGAACTTAGATTCGGAAAGCATACAAACCGTGGCATCGAAATCCGTGTGACTCCATTTTCAATACAGTGTACTTTCATGTCCTCCAAGCTCTGTTTCAGGCTGTCATAGGTTGGCTTGTGGCTCGCCTTCTTCTTTGTGATCTAGAAGTTGATGATAAATAAACATTAACACATTGACACTGTGTCATAGTACTCCAAAAAGGGGAAACTGCACTTTTTCTGGAATTTTGCCCATCATGAACACATATTTCTTTTCCTTTTCGGTGCATTATAACATGAAAAAATGAGTGAATATGTGCTAGCTTACAATACTGTCATTTGGGATACACATATTTTGACTAAGAAGCTCTCTAAAAAAAATCATATATCATTTGATATACATGCTGTGATCACACTGATAATGACATGTAATAGTTATTAGTATCTTGACCTACTTTGTCAGGGGTCTCCAACCAGTAGCTCATTAGCTACTAGTAGCTCCTAACCACATTTCAAGTAGCTCTCCAAAGGGTTTATTCATTTATTATCAACTCCTATACCAACAAAATTAGAAAATGCAGTAGTCCGGAACTCCTCACAAGTGCTTGAGAGTGTTACCAAATGACAGCGGAGTGGGTGTGCCTGTAGGCGGGCCATGGGTGGAATAAATTAAAGCTGACTGTCCAAGGAATGTAGATTCTGGAAGATCTAGAAAGCTTTAGGTGAGTTATTGTTTGTAGCTGCTCTACAGTAGTCGACTCAATACAAAAATTTGCATAATAGGTCCCCTTTAATAGTTTAATTCATCTTGAACATGTCAGAGTTAACATCACACAACACAATTCTGCATGTCCAAAGAAAGAGGAGTAGGACGAAGCAAAGCTTATTCAATCCTACCCATTAAGGATTCAGTGTGCGTGCTTACCAGGTAATACACAAAACGTTCAGCTCTTTTCAGTACTGCACACTGTCCCACCTGCTTTTCTAGTTGGATAAGAACACAGAAGGCAGCATCCATGAGTCAAAGGCTTGAAAAAAAAAAAACATTGTCATCAACCCCCAGAGTAACTTTTTTTTTCTAAAAAGACGGCTGACTCACTCTGTCCCTTTAGCTCTTCGAGTCCCCTAAACTTATTCTTGAATAGCACTGCAATGCCTGCCCCCATGCGGCAGTCCTCGCTGATGCAGTGGGCCAGAGCCTCGTCCTTAGGACACGAGAACAGATCCCCGTTGACGTGATTCAGCCTCCATCTGTCATTTGCCGTCTAACCGGCAGGGGGTGTCACAGCACATTTTGACGAGGAAAGTAGGTGAAGAGTAGAAACTTGCTTTAACATGTAGCGGGGTATAACACGGTTTAAGTCGTGACGTTTAAAATGACATTTATATATTTACCATTGTTGTCTCCGTAATGTCTGCTTCAGAGGACATCGGCGACAATGAGATGAGCTGTAGTACTGAGAACCGCTTCGAGACTTGACAGCACAAATGGAAGCAGCGCGGATATTCCTCGATTTTATGTCAATTCACAAAGCAAAATATCAAATTTTATGTCGTCCTTAAGTAGTGGCGCTTTACTACAACATGAAGCTTGTCGTGGTTGTCCGTTTAAACGCTACAATCGGGCATTGTCAGGATACTTTGATGGCGGGCTTCACTCTATTTTGTTCTCGTTCTATGTTATCGCGAGAATGGCAAAATTTAACCTTATTTTTTCTAATCTTACGGTTTGTAGGATATTGTAACACTCTACGCTCAACCAAACACCACACCAGATAGGTGGAACAGCAGATGTTTTTTTTTATAAAGGTCCAAAAAGCAACAATTCCTACAAGGGATGTTGTCGCGGCCGTAACTCGCGCCACAACTAACTCCAACATTCGGTTTTCTCTGTCACTTCCTGTCCGTCACTCTTTTTCCTTCCCAACCCCGGAACATATCTCCCCATGGCGACACATGCGCAAACATAACAGTCGTTACAATATTATACTACAGTGTATAAATAGCCATTCTTATGACGTAATTTTACGTAAGCACAAGTAAAACATGTTATATATATATATATATGTATATATATATATATATATATATATATATATATATATATATATATATATATATATATATATATATATATATATATATATATATGTGGTATAACACAAACTGAAGAAAAACTGTGAAGCCTGCAGCAAAAGAACAAGCAAGCAATCAAAACAAACAAATTAATAGATGGAAATGTTTCATAATACATTACAGATGCTACATTGTGTTAAATAAAAAAACTATATTTATATACATGCAGGCTAAGTAAGACAAACAAAAGGATGACAAACTGACAGTCCGTGCTGCAGCCTTAGAAGTTCGCACTGCGTCTTCGGTCATTGATCCAGTCCCCGGGGTTGACATCCATCTGCAGCATCTTCATCACCCACTTGTCTCTCCGTGCTCCATCAATAAACTCATCCAGGGAGAGTTCGCCTGAGTAGAGAACGGGAGGCTGGTTATTTTTTTTATATACTATATACATATATACACCACAGCCATTGAAGTGGCCTCACACAGAGCTCCGAAATCATCAGATGTCAGAAAACCGTTACACTCACCGTCTCCATTTTCATCAACCAGCTCAAATATCCGGTCCACTACTTGGTCTGGGGTCAGCAGATTACATTCTTCATCCAGTTCTCCATGACAGGCCTTCTTGAGTCGATAAATAGACTTGGGGTGACAGTGGAATACATTCATATATACATTAATAAATGTGTCTTGGTGTATTATGAAAATATATAATGATCCATAACCTTACCTCCACAATCTCCAGAAGCTCAGTTTTATCAATGCACCCGCTTCCATCTTTATCATACATTTTGAATGTCCATTTAAGCTTGTGTTCCAATTTACCCCTCAGGACCAGGTTCAAGGCTGCAACGTACTCGAGAAAATCAATGGTGTTGTCCTGCATATGTCAAAAGCATAACATGTTAAAAGTACATAACTAAGAGATTCGACATGCAAAAGGAGTCATTACTTACTCCGTTCTTGTCAAAGGCTCTGAACATATTTTCAATGTAATCTGAAGCCTCCTTGTTGTCGGCGACGCCAAAGAAACTCTTGAACTCGTGCATGAACAGAGTTCCACTTGGACATTCCACAACAAATTTTTTGTACCATTCCTGCAGCTCTGCCACATCGATTTCTTTGTCTGGGTCACTATCCTCGCTCAGACGCTGACCCATTGTGGAAAGATTTATCGCAGCACCTCGAAAACTGCAGTAATTACATCACATCAATTAATTTGACTTGACTTTTAATATAAAATTGCATGTAACCTAGCCTGTTTAAATTGCATGGATGTCCATTTTCAGCTGCATTGTTATTGTGGTAGAATCCTGACTGAGTGTGAAGATGAGACAGAGGTTGTTATGGCTCACATGGGGGGTAGGGGGGGATTAGAAATGTCCACTTGTCAAAATCAATTAGTCCGCAAACACATCATGAAGGGATTGCTGCTTCCTAACCACAGCACACATTATTGCAAGTATATACTAGCTCATTGCTGTCTTGTCATTAGCTTTACTGCAGACTTGAGTTTTTTTTTTTAATGACAAAGACCTCTCCTTTCATCTGTGATAAGTGTCAGTGCTGAGACTTTGAGACTATAACGAGAAACATAATCCATGGAATCAGAAACTCAGGTCTTGAGACGCTGTGACTTTATTTTATCAAGCTGTCTTATAAGTCTTTAATAAAATATGGACAGGAATGAGAAAATCTTCTTTCAGTAATCTTACCAGAAGACTGAAGGTTCCTAATGAGTCTGATGACTCATCCAGGTTCCCGTCTGTTATCCCCATTAGCCGTGACCTTCGTGCGGCAGGTTGTTTAATTGGAGCTCGGTTACAGTTTCGACGTATGCAGATGTCTATTTAACGCTATCTACAGAGGTCATGTTCTCAAAATCATACACACACTTCATGAACATTTTGATCATTTTAACTAGAAATAAACAACCTTAATTTGCTTTGTATAGAGTGAGAAAATTATTATGAAGAAACTTAGATCTTAAATGGCTGGAATAACAAATGCAGTATGTACCAGTCATTGTTTACGGGGGGAAAGCATGCCTACTTGTCCGCCTATACCTGCTGACAAAAGGGATTGTGTTAATCTTAGTTGAGAAATGTCAAGGCCATTGTGGATTTTACACCATACACTGTACATGGTAGTGATATATATATTTATATGTATTTAACAAATAAAGAAGAAATGCCAGTATTGATTTACTATATTGTACCGTGCAAATGTCTGAAGACCCCACTTAGTCGAAAGTCCTTGGAATGACATTTGCCGCAGCTGCCACATTGTAAATTAAACAATGGGAATAACAGCATTAGCAGTGCTATTATTCCATTGCACAAAGGTCTTCCTGCAACTGTTGTGTATTTGTTTAGATAACTGCATTTGTTGTGCAGTCTTAGGACTGGTTCTCAGTAACATGGCGTTGCATGCAGTGTTGAATTCCATAATGAAACCTATTTATGCTGCATGTATGTTGTAATAACAACAATAACTTGACTGTTTTTTTAAGCTTTATTGCTTTCCGTGAATACAATGAAAGAAGCATTCATTTTCCAACATTTTTTTTTTTACTTTCTCAAGTGAATGTGTATTACAAGTCTACAAAAATGGATTCACAGGCATGTATTGTAAAAATCGGAGCTCTCTCTCAAAAAAAAAAAAAAAAAAAGTCATGGGTACACCTATGTAGAGGTACTTTGTGTCCTCTAAAAAGAACTACCGGGTTTACAACAGGAAGTTTAGTCACTTAAATGTTGTTTTATGTCAACTATATTTAAGGAATTAGTGCAATATTAAGAGAGATTTACTTTGATGTTATGTTTGTCATAGAAAAAAAAAAACAATTGAAGGGGAGCTGTATTCTCAATATTCTTCCTGTCAACTAGGGTTAGGTTAAAAACAACTCAAGCTATCAATTTTTCAAGTTTAGAAATACATGCCGATGATGTTATTAAAACACAGCTCGTGTAAGTGCTAAATCATTAAGGTCTGGTTTAGAAAGCAGTCAACTTTGAAAACGCCGTCTTCATAATCTCCTTCCTGACACCCAATGCTAATAAGTCCAGGTGAAATGTGTCCATTATCATTACCAGGACAGAAGGTCCATCTTGTGAGGAAGCTCCAGGTCGCCGTCGGTCGGACCTTCTGCTGGAGTCTAGAGTTCCACAGTGCTACAGTGTTCCTCGGTGTGGTATTATACAGTGTCAAGAGTCAGTTGTGTTGTCTGGCTTGTTTTAGTCATTTTGCCCTGACTCTGTGTCGGCCTTTGTGCAATTTGAATTGTCTGCATTGCCCCCTGTTGACAAGTTTGGTGGAATATCAGAAGAGGAGAGGCCCGGCTTGATGCTGGCCAGGCTGTCTCCAACATTGCTGCTGCTGTCCTCAGTGGCTTGCACAGGATGCGTCTTCTCCGGAAGTGGTTGCTCAGGTTGGTCTACGGTGATGTCACGGTTAGGAGGGCAGGCCTCCTCCCTTGCAGCTGCCTCATTTTCGGGTGATCCCGTCTGTGAGGTACTGGGCCCTGAGGAAGAGGAGGGGGAACAAGAGGGAATTGTGGTGTAGCTTTGGCTGCTAGTTGAGTGACAAATTATTTACTACTTGCTAAGATTTAAAAGCACATTTCTGGACATGTTTGATAATTTGCTTGTTTTTAACTTATTGACTTCGTAGTGATTTAATTTTAGAATGAGGGATTATTCCTGGAACCAGTAGACTTTTTTTGTCTAAAAACTTTTGGCTCACTTGGAAAATGCCTTTGGGATCAAGATCAGTGAGTTTCAGAATTCTGCATATTCATTTTATGTAATTCATTTATTTTAATCATATTACACTTTTTATTGGTATGAAGGCTGGGTGACAAAACTCACATACCAAATATCAATATACATCCCAATATTTTTTCCATAAACACAAGTCAAAGCCAAATCTGAATGCAAAGTTATATTGAAATGTAAACAGACATTTTTTGCAGTCTACAAAAAGATGAATGCATAAGCGGGAATTTAACCTGGTACTTTTGGGTTGGGAAGCACGTAGTTTATCAACCAAGCCACAAAGTGATTCAGTAATAAAAACGTTGAAGTGACTTTTCACCAGCAGAGGGCGCCCTTTTAAATTGGCCATTAATTTCTAATCTGAAAATGATTACAGAAAATATAAAATTTAACTAAACATGGGATTGGAATTGAATTGGTTAAAAAAAAAATGTAGGAGTAGTTAGCGACTGATAAATGAGGAATAGATAGATGAAAATGGCCGACATTGCTGAAAGCATTCACACAATGAACTTTGATGGCGAGACTACAACAGCAGTGCCTACGTTAGTTAGCATTCTTTTCAAGTAGCTTTTAAGATAGTAGCAATTAAGATTTTTATATTGAGAAATAAGCAGGACTGAAATCCTAGATTTAAGACTTTAACACCTAAAAATAAGCAAGACGAAGCTGGAAATACACATTTTAAGAATAAAATGCAACCAATAAAAACTGAAACACACAGTGACAAGGCGGGGAGAGCAGGGTTTGAACTTCCAACCTTCCACTTTCTGAACCTCCTGTGCAACGGCCTTGCTGATGGAAAAACATTGTACTATTGTAACTTGATGAATGTGTATCCTGACTCTAGTTGACAGGCCGTGAAATAAGTCTAAATCCATCTTAAATGAAAGGAGGAAAAGAAAATTTCAATTTTGCGCCTTTTCAATGCATTTCAGTTGCGCTTCAGCTTTTCACAATTCATGCGCATTATCTCGTTATGTTAAAATGTTACTTCAAATGTGTCGTGTGCAGTAAACAAGGTAAATCAGAGTATTCAGAACTCACCTGGATCGTCTAAGATAGACTCTGAAGATGCTTCACTCTTGTACGCTTGACCGCAAGAGTCTTCTGAAGATTCTGGCATCGGCGAGGAGTTATCCGTGCCTTTATGAGAGCATTCCTTGTTTTCACATTTTGTGTCACCCTCCTCCTGCTTTTTGTCACCCTTTAGCCTCTTGCTGTTGTGCTTCCCTGAATTGGAGTCTTCATTTTCCTCCTCGGGGCGTTTATTCTTTGTCCTGCTGCGTGATGTTATTTCACCTTCAAGGAGTGAAACACCACTGCTGTAAAAATAGATATGTGAGATCTTTATAACACTTTTTTTAAGCATACAAGTATATACAACTAGTTCAAACAAGCAGTATGATAACTGCACGAGGAGTGGGATGAAATATCAATATCATGATGCATCTCTCATGGTACAGTATTCATACAATTGGAACAAACTGACGTCACACTTTTTCACACAATCTGGACTTTTTAATATGATGTGAATCTCTGTTATGACATTGTTATGCCTATATCACAACGCTATTTGTTTCACAGGAAATATATTATTCAGTGATAACTACGCCTTGTCTATATATCAACCCTATACAGGTACATCCTACCTGATGTGGTGCTCCGCCTCCTCCTCTGTGACGGGCTCCTTGCTGACTTCGCACTCAGGTAGGCCATTGGTGGAAAGCGACGTCGACAATGAAAGCTTTGGCCTGTTCAGCAGTTTCGGCATGCCTGGTCCGTTTACATTTCGACTGGAAAAGAAAGTCCATTCATTGTACGTTCATGAAAAAGTAAGAAGCACCAAATGATTGCACACTAAAGTAACCAAACAGTTCCTCAGAAAACTGTATGAGGATGTTTTGGAGCTGCGGAACTTCTAGGAATGGCCCCCACCTGTCTGAGCATAGAGAAGAGTTACCAGGAAACATTACTCCATTCATTCTGTTCGAACCGGGTGCCCTGTTTTTCCTATAAAAAAAAAAATCAAAGTAACAAAACAAATATCAGTTTATCAGCAAATGCACAAACACAAATACAAAACACAACAGTAAATGTACTTACTCTGATGTCGAGTACACACAGCTTACGACCATTACATTCTGTAAGTCATAGGAAAAATAGTAACCTTATAGTAATGGTAATAATAACATATCTAACATCACTTATGAATGATACATGCACTCAATATATGTAATGTATGTACACACCTTTTCTATACCCCTGAGAAACTTGTCTGTTCCGGAATAGTTTCTCTTGGGGTCGGTGAGCAGTTCACACAGACGCTGAATGGTGAATGGGATTCTGGGAAAGTTACCAAGAGATATGTTTAGAAAACCTCCAGCATCAAAATAGAATTTGAAATATCATATTTTCTTGTGTGTTTAGTTGCTTCAAGTCATTCTTCATTTAGGTATCATGCCATAACAATATCCATCCATTTTCTATGCCGCTTATGCTCAGTAGGGTCACGGGGGTATGCTGGAGCCTATCCCAGCTGGGTGAGAGACAGTCATTCACACTTACATTCATACCTATGGACAATTTGGAGTCAGCAATTAAACTAGCATGCATGTTTTTGGAATGTGGGAGCGATCATGCTAACATCCATAACTACAAAAATATATATATCATTTAATTTGTTAGGAGAACGTCAACCTACAGTGGTGTGAAAATGTTTACTTCAAAGATGATGTGCATTGTCAGAAAACTGTGCTGCTTCACATATTTGAGTGTAACTGCATTTCTTCTGGCATCTTCACTCACCCATTGAAGCTGTCGACTATTTTTAAAATCCTGTTCTTCATCTCCTCAAAGGGAACGTGTTCAACATTGGGATTGTGAGGACCTCTCTGCTCTGGTGTAGATGCACGGAAATCATCAATAACCTTCTCCAATTTGAACATGAAGTACGACTTGAATTGTGGCCATGGGATCCTAATGGGAGATCAGAAAAGATTTGCTCACATCAAGAATGCAAAAGAACAATAGCAACCATTTGCTGATGTAACTGAATGAAAATGTGTCAACATTTGTTCACACGTAGTAAACTCACAGTGATTCCCCCGTCTTGGCAACATGACACAGGAATTGCTCCAAGGCTGGATTTGTGTCCCGTTTCACTTTCTTCTCAAAAGCTGCAAATGACGACATTAATGTTTTGAGATTGTGGCAAAAGGAAAGCACACAATACGCTTACTAGACGGAGACAAGAAGCGAGCGATTCAGCATGGAAATTGGCACTTGAATGTTCTTACACTGTGATTCGGTCAAGACGAGTCGACTGGCAGGGTTAAAAACAAGTAAACGTCACGCCATTAAATCGTCACACACCAATTACAAAAAACAGCGGTTCAATTGAAAGTTGGCGTATGGTAGCGTGCATGTTTATAATAATTTGCACAATCACTTGCTACCAAATCACCAATAATAAGGACAGACGTTTTAAGTAAAATAATAATGTGAATCAACTTGTAAGTCCAGCAGACACCACAGTGTGCTGGCTGCCTCTTGTTTGTAAGCTAAGTTGCGGTCACGTAGTTAGCAACCATTAGCGAGTCAGCCGAGTGTAGAAAAATAAATATCCTAAAAAAAAAACTCTCATGAATGCGACAGCACTTATTTGTAGTAACTGGCAAGTTTGCCTTGAAACGCTTCCAATAACGCCTCGGTGTCCATCGCTGTCTCCAGGCCACAGGAAGGAAATACTTGCTAGTTAGCAATAGCAGGTAGCAACACAACAAAGCTGGTCCGGGTGAAGACTGCGCATGTCAGTGGTGACGTCATACATTTACGGAAGTTTGTATTTCTGCGTCAAAAATAGCCTTTTGTGTGGAACGGATGCTTAACTACAATACCACTCCTTCGACAGTGGACACAGCGTATGTTTTTCTGTGGACGTCAGAAGTCAAACTTCGAGTTTGAAATATTCATACGTCGGGCGTCATCGTTTTTTTTTGCTGTTGTGAGGGGCACCAACCGGCGAGGCGGCAAATGAGTCAGCAGCTGATCAACAGATTTACTTGAACCTATCAACGTGGACATGTAACACGCGAGCTGAGGGGGGAAACAACGTCACATGACGACTGCCTGTTTTTTTTCCAATTATTTATTTATATAAAGCCCTTTCGAGTTCTCAGAGGACGCAACAATGGCAGTCCCGGTAGCTGCCACGTTACATTTGATTTCTCCATCAAGCCCAGTTGGTCTCCTGGAGCCCAACATTGACATCGGAGGAACAATAAAGAGCTCCAACAATAAAGAGGATGACACTCTGCCATTACATTCTGCCTGGACCTTCTGGCTTGACAGGTAAGTTCCACTAAAGTTATTATTCATTCACCTGAGGTAGAAAAAAAGTGGTGGCAGATACACTATAACTTAATAATACCAGTTTTTGAATTGATTATAAACAAATTACACTGAAATTAAAATGACTTTACTGTGGCCCTTGCCACCTGTTTTTCTCTTTGACCTACATTTACAAGTCACCTGCTTGTTAGACTTCTAAAATAAATAAAATGCTCACACATTCGAGACCTGATTTCAGGCTAGGTCAAGTTCTCTTATCTCTTCACATGTTAGTTTTGGATCAGGTTTTATTGTTGCAAACTTGTTGACCCCCATACCCTGCTCCGTGGTTTTATAACACAAAACCCACTAGGCCTTACTCCACTTGCTATTTCACTGTGAATTTCATATTGAAAAACAGCAAGTGTTACACAAGCCACTTCATGTACATGTTAGAGGGTGCTGAGTTCTAATGAGGTCAGTGTTGTTTACTTGCTGTTTTGTCACCTGATTCCCACCTCAATGTTGTCTCTTTGATCACCAGTTCACCAGAATGTGCCACACACCCCGAAGAGGGGGGAAAAAAAACCAATTCAGAACATGTCAGACAGGCGATTTTTGAGATTTAATAAAATATCTCCTTTCTCAGATCTCTACCAGGAACTACAGCAGCTGAATGCGAGTCTAACCTGAAGAAAATCTACACAGTGGAGACCGTCCAGGTAAGATTTATATTTCATAGGCAGCAAACAGGCTCAATCATGTGCACTGTTTATATTTATTACACCACATCATTTATATGTAAGGCTCTGATTCCCATCTGGAGGACTAATTATATTCATTACAGCTATTATAGTAGAATGATGTCAATATCAACTTCCTGTTAAGATAAAGCACAATAAACACATAGTAAAGTATTAACTATTAATGAAGCTGATATGTTTTTTTTACTTCCTTGACAAATAAACATGCCAAATAAAATATATTTCCTCTAGAACTTTTGGAGAGTTTACAACAACATACCCAGTGTTGCTATCTTGCCACTGAGGAGCAGCTATCATCTTATGAGAGGTGAAAGAAAACCTCTCTGGTGGGTAAAATGAAGTATATGCATATGGAGTAGATACTTTTATACTAATTTACAATGTCGTCTGATGATTGCCATACAGGGAAGAAGAAAGCAATGCTAAAGGTGGCGTTTGGAGGTTGAAAGTACCAAAAGAGTGCACTGTGAGTAATTCATGAAAGGATGAAATAACTTTTATTTTCCATGTGTACAGTGGAACCTTGATTTTTGTACACCCCTGTTTTAGTAAGATTCGGTTTTGGGTGAAAATTATTGCTACAATATGTGCCTTAGTGAACATAGTTTCAAGATGGAATGGTTTAAGGGAAACGGAAAACGGGTAGTAACCTGGCACGTGTGTGTGTGTGTAAATTTTACATTAAAGTTAAAGTGAGCAGCTTAAAAGGTAAAAGAGATGATAAATGCCCATTAATCCATTTAATTCACCATTTAGATTAATTTTCATTTATTTTCTTCATGTAAAAGTATAATTTTTGTACATGTTTTGTGTAAATGACTTAATTGATTCATTGAATTAACATTATTTTTTATTGGAAGATTTGATTTGGTTTTCATTTTTTGTCTGACCTTTTGGAGCGGATTAATGACAAAAACCGAGGTTCCACTGTAATAGCATCAACTTTATGTTTACAGTCTGCTGTGTGGAAGGAATTGCTGCTAGCCACCATTGGGGAACAGTTCAGTGATTATTGTGCTGCAGGTAAACATCTTTATTCGGGAATGTTTTGCTTCAGTAACTGTGCCGCAAGGCAAACAATTATCTATAGTCAATATTGAATTGATTGACTATCCTGTAACTCACAGACGATGAAGTGATCGGAGTCAGCGTCAGTGTAAGAGACAGAGAAGATGTCGTTCAGGTCTGGAATGGAAACGCTTTGCGTGCTGATGAGTCCAACATTTTAGGAAGGATCCACAAGCTCCTTCCACAGACGCAGTTTAAAGCAGTGTTTTACAAACGTGAGTATTTCCTCACATAGTGTGTTTTTGCAATGATTTCAAACTTAGAAATGTAAATAATGCTGACGTGTTTATGTTCATTGCAGCTCATAAGGAGCATCATGCTTTTGAAGGAGGTCGATCACGACATTAGCACATTTTGCACTTTAAAGCACATCATGGACTATAGTAGTCGGGCACATTTTGAAGCAGTTGAGCTGATTCTCATGTCGTCTTAATGTCAATGTGGATTCCTCGTCCAACTTGTTATTCCTCATGATATCTGAAATTATTTTGCATTTTTAAAAATGACATAATGCATTACTAATTTGTTTTTATACTGCAAACTTGTGCAAAAACAACCTAAATATTTTACAGTAAAGCTCACAAAATATACCTTTTTAAAAATCTCACATTTCTTACCACTTTTTTTATGTTAATGCCAAAGTAAAGTTCCTGATACTGAATGCAGTCTGGTCATTTATCAGATCATTGCACTTTTGTTTCTATCGACTTCTGGTTAAATGTGTATTGAGAAATGTGTTTGTTCTTATTACAGTGACCCCAGTAAATAACACTAAAGTAGTTCCTGAGGAATATGATTGTGCAATCAGTTCTAGTATGTTGTTTTTGTCTCTGCCCTAAACAAGCACTGTTGTTGTTGTTGTTGTTGTTGTTATTAGCCGACCCTTTGAGGTAAAACTGATAGAAGGGAAAACTAAAACACACTGTTTAATTTTTTTTTCTTTACAACTTTTGATAGTAGCTGAATCAATGTATTGTTTTCAAGGTTGTTTCAAGCAAATGAGAAACAGTACAACCTGAAATGTAGCATGAGTGCTTCTAATCAGAAATTTTGTGACTTTTTATGACTGAAAAACTTTAGAATTTGGTTAATTTCTGAATCAACGGCCATCATACTGTTTTGAAATGAATAGCGACTAGAATATAGTCACATCCGCAAGGCTTACATCTATGCTCGCACATATACAGATGGCCTTTCACTCTTGCGATCTCAGACCTTTGTAACTGTTGATCTTGGATGGTGCCTTGTGTTTACCAGCAAACAAGAATGTTAGTAGTCATACGTTCTTGCATGTCTGTTTGTTTTAGTTTTGTTTGAAAAATAAAGCATGTGAAAACCTTCCCAAATGCACTTGGGTTGTCATGTTTTATAGATTAATTTGTCATTCAGTCAGTTGGCCACAGCAGCAATTCAATTTCCTTTTCTGATGGTTTGTCACCTGCCACTAGACAAATGTGGAAGGGAAATGTCACCATCTTGTGGCTGGAGCTGTTAATTCAAAAACATTTTCATAGAATACAATCGGGGGATTATTGTTGGAGGATGGCAATTTATTATATGTTAGATTGCATAAAAGGCACATTTACAGTGTAGCATTACATTTGCAAATATATACATACTGTATATACATATCTGCAAGGTTATAAGTGATGTATACTAAATCTACAATTACACAAGATTAATACAAAGTTATTGATTATAATGTAAATAGCCCAAGACGCAGTGTTTTTTTATATTTCATTTACATTTTTTGTTTTATTTAGTTTTGTATTCTGTCTATAAATGTGGATGCTGTGGCAAAGTAGTTTCCTACAAACTACAATGTATAAAATACTTGAAATTCAATGATAATAATGTATAACTGTTAGATGTTATTAAATATCACAAATATTACATTATTTGTTTTGGTAAATATAGATTTTTTTTTTCGTTTTTTATTGTTGGGGCTTCGTTTGTAAATGTTGGGAAATTAAAATGAACGAATTAGAAAACAATTTTGTGTCCAAAGATGTACAATAAACATCGTTATTTTGTGTGGTTTTTCAAGACGATGGAGGACGGTCCCGCGTGTGGACATGACGTCACCATTGTTTACTTTTACAGAAGCCACACCCTCTGTTAGCAACTTGTGGCTAGCCCGGCTACCAACGAAGCCCCACCGAGCTTCATTCGCCAGCCACCACCCCCGAGCCCAACACTGTCTACGCGTACATAACCTGGTGAGTTAAAGTTAATTGAGTTACGCGCAAATAAACCTCAACACTAATGCTGACCTATACATGTTATTTATTGCAATATCCCCGTTTGTAACACGGAGAAAGAGACGATTGTTTTCAGTTAGCGGCTAGCTTTTGTTGTCCATTGCTACTGATTACCCACAAGGTTGTATGTTTAAAACACATGTCTGTATTGTGACTTGTCAGAGAGAGTGGGTCAATATAGCATTTAAATAACACGAGCTATTCCGGACATTAAACATGCTAACTCACAGTTCCTCATTTGTTACGCATAGCTTTTGGGTTCGGGTACTAGGAGAAACCTGCAATGGCTGCTCTCAGCGATGTCGAGTCCATTCATTTTGCGTGGAACATATCGCACAGCTATTAATGCACACCTAACACATCATATTATCAGGGTGATGTATGGTGGAATTATGGCCGTTTGGTTGTCGCACTTTGAGTGGAACGACCGTACTCAAAGTCGGTAAACTTCCTGAATTTTCACTCAATTTCCTTTTTGCGTACGACCTTTAACTCGACTTCAACACAGACACGAAGGTTGATGGATTGTCAAAGCAATGCAGACCATGCCTCCATTCTAAGCAGCACCATCACCACATGTACATGAGAAAGTTGAAGCCAGCATTGCACCATTTAACCTCATTCTTTTATTAAGATGCTACACATCTGTACTGTTTTAGCTTCTAATATGTTTTATCAAATTGCATTGGATAGTTTTGAGTTTGATGCACAATAATAATTTGCAGAATTTTCAATTATTACAAAACCAACATTGAGTCCCGCCCCAAACATCTTCAGACATGACAACAGGAAACTCGGCTCTTTTGTTTTTAGAAGTAACCCTGATCCTGAAAGCATAAGCACACAGAATGGAAACCTCGCCTGCAAATGCCGGATATGACTTAGATAGGTTTTCATTTTCAGGAATCACTTCACTTTTTTGACCTTTTTTTTTTTTTGCAATACCCGGATTATGAATAATGCTCAGACACATCCATCTCATGCAGGAAATGCTCTTTTCTAAAGTGCAAACAGTATAACTGCATCTGTAATATAACTTAAGAGTGATCCCAGTGAACTCCTCAATGTTTTATGTTTAATATTCATTATGCTGTAAGTTAAATGGCTGTTTTCTTTGTATGATTTATACGTTTTTTTGAACCTTGAAGATCTCCTCGGGGCAATGCAGCCTGTTTCATCTTGAGCTTTTTCATCTGCACACATCATCTGTTTGCCTACTTTATTTACTTTTGTTTATGCTGCTTAGCTTTTGACTCAAGCACTCCCAAGCTGTACACATAAAAGCCTCCTTGTGCATTGTACTACCTGACACGGCCGTTTATCGCACCACCTGGTTAATGGTAAATTGTTCCAGAAGGAAGATATGTTTGCACATAAACACAGACCCAGGGCCCCTGTGTTTACAGTAGCCATGGCAGCACTCAGTTATTCAACAAATAGACCCAAGCATGTTCCTCTCCCAGTTCCAAAGGAGACCGTTTTTAACTTGTTTTTTTAACATGCTAAACTGGTTACATTTATTTCTCTAAAAGATTGGTGCTTTCAGATACTAGTCAACAGCGGGTTATTTATTCCTATTGAAATGTTACTTTTGTGGCCCCTGGTGGGTTGATCGTTTCAAAAGCTAATATTACCCACACATACCCCAAAGCAGTGTTTGTGGACGACGGAGAATTTGTGAAAGAAGGACAAAATCATGACGTGCTGGCTTCCTAGTGGAAAGTAAAGTTCAAGTTATTCAACTTCGAAAGACTAAAAAAACACAGCATCTTAATTCTCATCAATACTTAGTATACTTTGTGCAATGGATGTAACTACAAATCTTAGTGTTCTTGTTGAGTAGGTTGCAATCACATCCTGCGATGATCCGTGTATTTGCCACTTGATACACTCTAAAATACTGACTTGAAATACACACCCTGAAACTGAAAGCTTTTACTGTTTGTTTGGAGTTTGTTTGCTATCAGTTCCACCCTTGTGCTTCAAAGGTCACAAAGAACTTCCTGCCTCAGGTATAAATTGAATTGCATCCACATAGAATTATAATATGTCACTTCATTTTGATATTATTCAGCAATATTCTAACTGACTCGAGCTATTCCAGCATGCTGGGGCTGGGGCTTCGGCTTGATTATTGAGTATTTGTCCTTGATTATCCCGCCACTGGCGTCCACTGCCACGACTCTGCAGCATTTGGGCTTCTTGTGCGATGTCATTTTGTAGCATTTTTGTGGTTCATTGTGTTGCTACTGTACAAGGGGATGGTTATACCATTTGATGAGAGGAGCAATCGCATTAATCATATGACACAAATATGTCGTGTGCACAACATGGGCTTTGACTTTGTGGATTATTTTTAGTTTGTGCACTTTTTACATTTACAGTAGTATAGTGGTCACCATTCTTTTGAGCGTCTGTGTGAACATGGGTAAGCTCAACCCCCCTTTTGCACCGAGCTCGGGGCTGTGTGCTTGCCCGGAGAACGGCGAGGTGTACGGGCGTATTTTGTTGTCAAAATGCATGCGTGCTAATCACATATGTAACAATGCATTAATTCTTCCCTAATATTTTTACAATTGTAGCGAAGAGCCAGGACTTTATGTGATTTAATCAAACTCTGTGGTGCACCTCATTCACACGGATGCTCCGGTCAGAAAGCCAGACCCAATTGGATGAGCTTGATTAATGCACAGTTCATATTTTTATCCAGCGGGCTGATGTGACATTGATATACTGTTTGATGTATCGTCTGGTATATTTTATCACCAACACAGACGGACATAAACATATTGGGCTCTATTTTTGTAAACCGCCGCGCCAACAGGGTTTTGCCAGTGCACTTTGCAATTGTCGTGAGTAGCGCAGCGCAACGCACCCACGCCCAGGTCCCTCCCACCAGCGCAAGTAGCTAAGAGGGAGAAGAAAATGCGTAAGAGGGTTTAACACAGCCGAGTGTAATCTTAACCAATCAAATGAACACCTCTCATTGCCTTTAAATGTGCAGGGCCCACTGGACTGCACATCATAGGCACACCACAATGCATGCACCACATACACCATCTGTTCCTGAAAGTTACATTAAACACAGCGGCAGGCTAATCCAGGCATTTTGCTTGTGATCACCAGAATGCTCTCCATCGCCAAATAGAAGTCTTCTCACTTCTAAAATGTGGATTTGTGGGGGGGGGGCAAGCCGCTTAGCCTATCTTGGCACAGCCTGTCTACGAAGTCGTGTGTGCACAGTGGTGTATAATATTTTTTAGCATCTCAAGGAGGGAAAATGCACATTTTTGAAAAGAGTGAAAAATATCTGACTTTTTAGTAAGACCACAAATGCATCCTGGTTGAGTTCTGACTGATGATTAGAAGAGGCTACTGCAACAAGTTGAGAATGGTGTTGTCCTAATGTACCAAACCTTTTCATCCAGCTGTGTTTGTTTCTTTGGCAGGTCAGTGAAGTCCAGATGCATGAGTCTGGGTCAGAACCAACGAGCCACGTCATTCCAGCTGTTAGGACACAGAACGGGAAAAATGCTGACAACGACAGTCGACTGAGGAGTGGCCATACTCCTCCCCCAGAGTCACCCAGGGTCAGTTTTTCCTCGTTGGTTGTATTTAATACAACATTCACTGCTCAGAGGCTAATTTTGATCATGTTACCCAGTACTGATTAATACTGTAGAACTGGAGTTCTTGTAACTAATGTGTTGCACATTATTAAGCTTATTTGACAGACCTTTGAGGTCGGCCATCTTTGCTCAAATAACAATTTCACGTCTGAAGCGTCCCTTTGGAGGTTAAAGTATGCGGTAAAAAAAAAAAATCATCCTCTTTGTTTTAGTGAGGGCCTTTCTAGTTTGACATGAATAGCTTTTTTTCAAACCAACGATCCTCCCTATCAAATATTTGGATATCATACTCGGTATGAATTGCTGAGTCTGGCCCCTATTGCAGGGGTCACGGACTTTTTTGGCTAAGACAGCCATGAAAGCCATTTTTTTTTCAAATGTTTCGAAATTCTGGATAAGGAGTTGGCTAAAAAGAGGTGCTTAAGAAGCCATCTATATCAAACTAGACAAACCACCATCACCTAATGTCTACTTACAACAGTGTCCTCTCATCTCTCCCCCAATGATAGTCTCATTCCAATGGCTGTTTTGCCCCCACCCAGGGGAAAGACTTATTATACAGGACCATCATTCATAACAGAACTATAGTGACCGCACCCACAAGGAGACACTATGGACAGACTCCAGAAATTTTGCAAAAATTTTGAACTTTTTGAATGATGGGTAAGGGAAGTAGTCCAGTTGCCTCAATTTCAGCCTTTTTAGATTAGCCTTTAATTTCTAAAAAATGTTTGTTGTTCCCAGACGGAATTTGAAATGGAGATAATCGGGTTTGCCCTGTTTATTTGTAAAGCTATTTTCAATCAACCAGTTGTGTAATTTAATATTGTGGGGGTTGATGGTGCTCCTTTTTGTAGGTTGTGTATCCGTATTAATGGAGTTTTTTTTTTTGCTGTCAATCATATTGGAGTTCACAAGACCAGTCTTGCAGGAACTGATCTGTGTTTACACTCTGTTGCTCGCTGGAATGACTCTCAACAATAACAACAACACAAGATGTTTGGACTTGCTTGCTGCCATGGTAACAGGGATTAGGCAAAGGCTGTTGTTGTGTTGACGGTGTCCACAGAAAACAGGGGGGGCCAACTGGCTGTGTCTGTGGAGTAGACCTGTTTTCATCGCTTTTGTGGCCACCTCCGCAACATTGAATCGCATAAGAAAGGCCAAACTCGGAGGCAGTCGTCTGTTATTGTTAGCCCAAAGCCTGTGTGAAATTCTCTGTCAGTTTGTTTACTCGATTCAAAACAGACTCTGCCTCAGAGAGGGATGTTTGTTTGTGGTTCAGACCTTAATTAAAATATGAATCCTGCATTCTGTTTTTGTAAACAGGCTCTGCCCGCTTTTATTCATTATTTAGTCTCTGTGCAATTTTGATTACTTTGTTTATGTTTACGGCAAACACTGCTGGAGCAGTGAGGCTCGACAGGGAGTGGGGGTTGGTAAATTGCTGCCTGCTCAGTAGAGGATGTTGTTTTTGTGGCAGTGGTGGTTGCTGCTGTTGTTGTTGTTATTTTGATGGTGTGCTAATTCCCTTGAGCCATCTGCTGTTGTTTGGTGCATTTTGAGTTGAATTGGCTGCAAAGGGCTTTCTTACAGAAGACGTGAACTGGAATAATTATCAGCTGCACACCGTTCTATGCATTGAAGTGTGTTTTGATGGTATGGCGTTAATGCGTGATGCATTCTTTGCTCACACCGCCTTTGCTAACCCCTCACCACACATGTCAAATCTGTCCCAGCACATCATTTTATGCAACAGCACGACTCCTTGGAAGTACATCCAGTGACATAAGACTGTATGCCAGGGGTCTCAAACACACGGCCCGCTTGCCAAATGTGGCCCGCAGGACACTAGTTTGAGGCCCCCGCCTTGATATGAAAGTTTAATGTGCAAGTTTGATGTGGATGCTGTATGGTATCATGTACCCAGAAAAAATTATTACGTTTGATTAATGTTCATGTTAAAGGTTAAATAACTGTTAATAGTTATCCTCCCTATTCGTGTGGAAGTGGTAAGTTTTTGGCTATTTAAGTTTAAAGGAAATAACTTGAAGTCTACCGTTTAGGTCGCTAGCTCTCTAGTTTGCGAGTTAGCATGTGTCTCAAGACCCTGCAGTTGCGCAATATGTTGTAAATAAAAAGAGTATAAATGTGACTATAGTCGTGTTTTGTCATGTCTACAGGGCTCTAATAATGCTTTGTTAATTTTAATCTAAAAAAAATAATTTGTCTACCCACCAACTATATGTGGTTTCTTAAGTTGTTATTATTTGCCGTTTTATTAATATATTTATTTATTTATTACTGATTGATTTTCTTTATTCTTGATTTGTTTATTTATTTTTCATCTTATTTTGTGTAGAAAAATAAAAAGTAAGATATTTCAGAACAGTGGAATGTTTATCAGTGCTTTTCTTGTAGAAAATTGGAACCAAGGCTAAGTTTTTTTTTTTTTTTTTTTTTTTTTTTAATAAATGCGTTTTTGTTTTTTTTTGGAAAACCTGATGCGGCCCAGTCTCACCCAGATCCGAGCTCCAGTGGCCCCCAAGTAAATTGAGTTTGAGACCCCTGCTGTATGCAAATAAAAAAAAAACATACATTTTGTGATGTTATTTTACTTTTGAATATTATCCATTCCCTAGAGGTGTTTTGGGGAAAATAGGAGTTGTCCAAATAAACAAACGACAGATGGGGAAAGCAAATACATGTTTGTCTTTCAAAGAGACAAACCGGTATGGCTTCTCTATGAGACACTGTCTGTGTTTAAGTAATCAAATTTACAGCGGAACTTTGAAACCAATAATGGACTGCTGTAAATGTACATTTGTTTCCAGAGAAAGACATGGAAGCTAGCGTCAGATGTGATTAATATACTGTATATGGTATCCTAAACATAAAACTAGTCTGTATTGTGACATTATGCTTTGAAATGAACATTGTCTGACCAAGATGGTGTGCAGCATAGTGTGTGCAAAACTGTGAACATTGCCACATTAAAGTCGTACAGGCTTGTCCAGCAGTATTGCAAGACCCTTAAAATAGACAATCTGTGTCACTCCCAGCAACTACCTCATTCTAAGATACTATATCATCAAGATTTTGCAGGCGCAGTTCTTCTTTTAACAATATGTTGTCTAGCGTATATTTTATTTGTTGTTCCTTTTCATGTTTGTAAAGCGTGTTCACACACGTGTGGCTCCTCGCTATCCAACCAACAAGAACATTCTTATCAAGTACATTCGTAATATGTTTACACAACTGTTTCATCTTGTTTTTCTCTCCTGTCAGTGTTTTCAACACCGAGTGACACCACACCCCTTTTTCCTTTGTGTATTTTTGTGAGTGTGTTAACAAGTCCACAAAAGCACCCATTGGAATGAAAACGTACATTTCCTCTGTCAATGTGCCACGTTATGTTGATAATGTCCTTGATTTTCTTCTAATACAATGTCACGGTTGTATCAGGTGCCAGCATCATCATCCATGATGACTCCGCCAGCCGAGGCTCCTCAGCAGCTGCAGCAGACGCCACAGCAGCAGGTCCTCAGTCCTCAGCAGATCCAAGCCCTGTTCCAGCAGCAGAAGGCCCTCATGTTACACCAGGTACTGTCCAGATTAGGTCTTTTGTCTTTGCTGAGTATAACGTTTCTGTTTGCTTTAACTCTAATCATTCTTCAACATGTCTGCAGCAGCAAATCCAAGAGGTCTTCAAGAACCAACAAGAACAGCTAAATATGCAGCTGCTCCAACAGAAGAATGCTGGGATAGTTAGCCAGGAGGTAATCTTGCATATATGTTTGCACCACTACTACACTGATATTTGTATTATGTGTGTATGTGTACGGACAGTTTTCTTAATGGTACCTTGGGCAAATTGTGATTATTTTTTAATAATAATAATAAAAAAACAGAAAATAATAAAAACTTAAGAAACCACATATAGTTGGTGGGTAGACAAATTATTTTTTTTCTGATTAAAATGAACAAAGCATTATTAGAGCCCTGTAGACATGACAAAACACGACTATATTCACATTTATACTCTTTTTATTTACAACATATTGCGCAACTGCAGGGTCTTGAGACACATGCTAACTCGCAAACTAGAGAGCTAGCGACCTAAACGGTAGCCTCCAAGTTATTTCCTTTAAACTCAAATAGCCAAAAACTTACCACTTCCACACGGATAGGGAGGATAACTATTAACAGTTATTTAACCTTTAACATGAACATTAATCAAACGTAATAATTTTTTCTGGGTACATGATACCATACAGCATCCATATCAAACTTGCGCGGGCCGCACTAACATTAAACTTTCATATCAAGGCGGGGGCCTCAAACCGCATGTTTGAGACCCCTGATTTACAGAAAAAATAAAATACAAGACAACAATTAATTGTTGGTGAACCTTTTCCCTGCAATGGAAGATAGTTTTAGGTGATGCTTTGCTACTTCTAAAAATCCCATCAGCCACCTGCAATGTCAACATGCACTTACCGGTGCTTCATAACTCCAAGAGGCACTTGGCAGCAGGTGTGGGCGTCTGGATGCAGGAAATGTTAGTTTCTTTCCAAATGTGCATGTCGTCAGGGGACTGTCTTCCACAAGAGGGCTTTGTATGCAAACAATTAAGACAATGTCTCTGACCACATTTAGTACTTATGGGAGTACTGGAAACCACATTGCGGCGGGAAAAAAAACCACAATATTTCTCCATTAAACATTATCTTGAAACATCATTCAAGTTGGTGTGCCAATTTTGTCCCAGCTCACAGCCCAGCAGATCGCCATCCAGCAGCAGCTCCTTCAGGTGCAGCAGCAACATCTCCTCAACCTGCAGAGGCAGGGCCTGCTCTCCGTGCTCCCCACCAGTGCTGCTGCCAGTACGTTGCCTATCTTGTGTTTTTGATTGCTGAGAAGTGTGTGTACCACCCTGTGACTCTAGCTGAGCGCTGTGTTCTTTCAGGCTGTGAGAATGACAGTAGTGCTTCCACGGGTGGGGACTCCAGAGAGTCGTCCAATCACCAATCTGCGACTAACGGCTATCCCGCTCTCGTAAAGAGGAAGGAAAGGTGCTTTCCTGTCCAAACCAAAAATCTGTATACATCCTGCTCTGCGACGGGGGCTGTTCTTTCTAGTGTTATACATAGCTGACACCGGTCATATGCTGTGATTTCTTTCAGTGGCTCTCTGGAGGAAAACACACAGAGTAGCCATCCTCTCTACGGGAACGGCATGTGCAAATGGCCCGGCTGTGAGACAGTCTTTGGAGACTTTCAGGCATTTCTCAAGTGAGTAGCGGAATGTCTTTCCCGCCAACGCTGATTTAATGTTTATGAGCCTCTGAGAAGATGTACCGTTGCATGTATTTTCTGCATTGTGGATCTCAAAGGAGACACAAATGCATTCATACAAAGAGTTTTCTTTAAAACATCCACCCATGAATCAGTTTTACTGAACTGAACTAAAATGTACGCTTTCTGTGGATACAAAAGTCTATTTTCAGATGTCATAATAACATAATAAAATGTGGATTTATACTTAAGTCATTCCTGAATTACATACTTAATACAGTAGAACCTTGGTTAACAGCATTCATTATTTCCAGCAGGTCTGACTCTAACCAAAACAGACTTTAACTGAATCAATTTTTCCTAAAGGAAATCAGTTCTAGCCAAAATTGTTAACACAGAACAAGTTTTTATTGTTTTACAATTATAGTTTTCAATGCCTAAAACAATTAGAAATGCATGTCAATGATGATTGATAGGCATAAATGAACATTTATCCTTCTGTGAAAATATGATTGTTGACGACTGTCACCAAAGACACAAGTGGCAGTGAGATCAACCACCGCCACATTGTGTCTTGGGGAACGGTAGTCTTCAATGAAGGTAAAAGTAACCTTAAATGTTTATTGAGCACTTTAATTCGGCATTTGTATGAAAGTAGAATTGTTTGTGTTTTATGTTAACATTTTTCAGACGCAACTGCTGATGATCATAAACGGGGGACGTAACTTCTGGCCCTGATTGTCATTTTGTTGCTACCTATAGGATACTAACAAGGACGGGCATTTCTGATATTTACACATATAGATATACAATATATATATACATGAAGAATACATATGGGTTCACACTGTATTTATAACACGACAAGACGTGTTAACCAAGGAACACACTAACCGGGGCGGATGCAAACGGAGGTTCCACTGTACTAAGGTAATCATAATCAAAATATGCAGGACAATAAAGTGAAGGGAGCAAGAAGGCAAATAATCTCTATCACATTGAACTTTGCAATCTGCTTCCATTTTGTAAATAAACCTGATCTGCATCAACAAGTGTTTGTTTGCTGTACAGATAAATGTTTTGTTTTGTCCACAGGCATTTGAACAGTGAGCATACACTTGACGACAAGAGCACCGCGCAGTGTCGTGTGCAGATGCAAGTTGTTCAGCAGCTGGAACTACAGGTTTGTTTTCATGTTGTTGGGTTTTTTTGGTGTGTGTCTAAAATTGTGAACTTACTGTAGATGAGTTAGTTGTTCAATGTCTTTTATATACTATAGTGTAAGTACTAGTCAGCTGAGGTGAAATGTCAGGTATGTTGTTTTCACACAAGGCCTGGACCTAGAAGTAGCATCTTTAGACTAAGTACACCAACCCAGTGTTTCTATTAACCCTTTAACGGGTCCGTAGAGGACAAAATAAGTCTACTAAAGTCA
This sequence comes from Doryrhamphus excisus, assembly GCF_037039965.1. Classification (NCBI taxonomy): domain Eukaryota; kingdom Metazoa; phylum Chordata; class Actinopteri; order Syngnathiformes; family Syngnathidae; genus Doryrhamphus; species Doryrhamphus excisus. Next base: position 3,780,622 of record NC_136371.1, on the reverse strand, counting down.
ATTATTATTGACTATGTATTTTCCGTTAAGGTTGTCAGAACAGCATAATGCGTGTATGTGTGGTCTAAATCAGGGGTTTCAAACATGCGGCCCGCGGGCCAAATGTGGCCCGCAGGACACTAGTTTGAGGCCCCCGCCTTGATATGAAAGTTTAATGTTAGTGCGGCCCGCGCAAGTTTGATATGGATGCTGTATGGTATCATGTACCCAGAAAAAATTATTACGTTTGATTAATGTTCATGTTAAAGGTTAAATAACTGTTAATAGTTATCCTCCCTATCCGTGTGGAAGTGGTAAGTTTTTGGCTATTTAAGTTTAAAGGAAATAACTTGAAGGTTACCGTTGTCTACCTACCAACTATATGTGGTTTCTTAAGTTTTTATTATTTGCCGTTTTATTATTATTATTATATTTATTTATTACTGATTGATTGATTTTCTTTATTCTTGATTTGTTTATTTATTTTTCATCTTATTTTGTGCAGAAAAATAAAAATTAAGATATTTGAGAACAGTGGAATGTTTTATCAGAGCTTTTATTGTAGAAAATCGGAACCAAAGCACTGAAAAAGTTTGTATATTTTTCTGTTTTTAATAAATGCGCTTTTTTATTTTGGAAACCTGATGCGGCCCAGCCTTGCCCAGACCCTAGCTCCAGTGTGAAAATTGAGTGTGAGACCCCTGGTCGAAATAAACAGACTTTTCCTTTTTGCTCCGCATGCAGCTAAAAAAGGACAAAGAGCGACTCCAAGCAATGATGGCTCACCTGAAGTCATCTGAGCCCAAACCTGCAGCTCAGCCCGTAAGTTTCTTTCACTCAGCACTTCCATATTTTTGTACTTTGTTATATTCCTGATTTTACATTTTGTTTTTTTACGTTTCTCAGGCGAATCTGGTGCCGAATGTGTCCTTCTCCCAGACCACGTTGCCCAAAGGACCCCCTATGAGTGTGTCGCAGACCGCCACGGCACCATCCACACCTCTGACGCCACTCTCCGAGTCCCCCTCAGTCCTAACTCCGAATGGCGTCTTCACCGGGACCCCTGTACGTAGGCGGTACAGTCGCTCCGTCAGCCAAGGTGAATAGCATATCTGCAGGCTTACACTAGTATTTGTAGCTCTCCGAGGTCCTGACATGTAAACAAAGCAGAAAACCATAACGAGAGCATTTCAAAGCCACTTTGAATCTGAACTTCCCATGAGATTGCACGTTAAGTGTTTGTTTGTATTGTTTTGCGGCAGATATTGTCGATAATAAGGAGTTTTACCTGAGCGCAGAAGTAAGACCTCCATTCACGTATGCGTCTCTCATACGACAGGTAAAAGCAAATTTTCACCCTATGCTACACTGCAAGAATTCTCAATGTTTGTCATTATATTGTTTTTTTTTTCCCCCGTAACTTTCAGGCAATATACGAATCACCTCGCAATCAGCTGACTTTAAATGAAATCTACAACTGGTTCACAAGAAACTTTGCCTACTTCCGACGCAACGCAGCGACATGGAAGGTACAGACTTGATACGAGTATTTCTTAGCAGTTATATTTTATGTCCATGTGTGAATATGATGTACATTTTTTTTTTATTGTCCAGAACGCTGTCAGACACAACCTGAGCCTCCATAAGTGCTTTGTCCGCCTGGAGAATGTGAAGGGAGCCGTGTGGACGGTGGACGAGATTGAGTTCCACAGAAGACGGCCCCAGAAGGCTGCTGGTAATGGGTGAGTTAGCTAATGCCTTGTTGACGCCACACAATCTCAGACCCGATGTTTCACTTGAATGGTTTTTGGAGCTTTGGCGTCTACAGCCTGACGGTCATTTCCCGCTCCCGAGCCCTAAGTCGCTCTTTTTTGGTGTCTTTTGTAATTACAGATCTCTCCTGAAAAACAGACAGGGTTTAACCGGATCTGTGTCTCAGGTAGGGGAAAATGTGTGACTGGATTGTACCAATAGATGAGAGAGGGCTATGTTGACGTAGTCGATACGGGCGATACGTATGTACAGACACTCTCTACCCTTCTGTACTGCTAGCACAAGGTCTCGCGTCTTAAAGGCACAGGTACTGTTTTACACCTCGTATTACCCCTTTTCAATGCCCTGTATTTGGATTTTTGTTCATTTGACCATTTTTATGCTTGAATTGAGGCCAAGAAGATGCTTAATTATGCATTATTACAAAATAATAATAGCCATGAAACACCAATCATTATAAATTCATACATTTTTGAAAAACCTGTGCCTTCTGTTGTTGTCATATGATAACTGAAATGTACAAAACCCAAGCTATTTCTCACAAATAATGTAGATCCAATTAAAAAAAAAATCAAAATAGTAATCAAAAATACTGTATGAACAAAAAACACAATTGTGTTTTTTTCATGCAGTAAGCAATGTAAAATAATCATAAATGAGGAGTGGATCAAAGTTGTAGTTGATGCAAGACTAAATTCAATAGTGTTTTTCACCTTCTTGTTTTGGCCCCACGACGGGTTATTTAGCATGGATGCTGAGTCAGCAGGAAGTAAGGTGCTTTGTTTTGGGTGCTCCGTTTTCAGTTCAGGGTCAATCAACGAATTTTTACAAAAACTGAGGCAGTTTCCTAAAAGTAGAGGTAAAATTTCCTTGTTCATCAAAAATAATAATAATAATAATAATAATAATAATAATTATTATTATTATTATTATTGTTTAAACAGGTTTTCTATGCTCTAATTTTCTAACTACTCTAAATAATAATAAGAATTATTATTATTATTATTATTATTATCAATTGTTTGTTTCCCCAGCGTGCTTTGTTGCACTGATGTTGGAAATGACTAATAAGTTACATGTTTAAAGCGCAAAGAGTTGTTGGTTATTCTGCATTATTCGTTCGTAGTGTCTTGTCTTTGGTTATCTACCTATTGCATTTTAATTTAATTTAATTGCATTTCTGTGATATTTTAGCACATTTTATAAGACATCGTGAGTAACAATGGTATGTGGAATATTAATTTGAACACAATTTGTAGCTAGCTTTTGAGCATCACATTTTTATGCCGACATTGGGCCAATAAGTACCAGTGCCCATAATTATCGGACATCCCTAACTATCATTTGAAAATTATGTAAATTTTTAAATTCCATTCTTTGTTATTTTTCCACAAATATTTCACATTTTTGTCTTAATATTTTGTCTTTTTATTTTCATGAGATTTTTACTTTATCATAATATAAAGTTTTAACCAATTCTAAAAAATATTAAAATGGCAACTTTATTCTTTGTTTTGGTTCTCATAATATTACAAGTGATAATAAATTACATTGTTAGTCTTTAATAAATCAACTTTTTTGTCCTAATATTATGACTTTATGCTCCTAAATGTTGTCTTGACTTGAGGTTTTTGTTTTTGCAATGGCCCCCACACTCCTACCATACGTTAGATAAAGGAAAACATGGAACCTTTGACACCATTCGTGTTAATTCTGTTGTTTTCTTGCAGGCTGGAAGTCTAGACTGCAACTCCCTCTACCACCCCGGTGCCATAGGCAGCATTCCGTTACATTCCCTGCCCCACGTCCTTCAAGAGCAGCTGAACGGCGCCCTCGCCAATGGCTCTGGATACCAAAGCGACAGCAGTGCGACACAGTCACCTCCGCAAGCTTAGTAAGCTTCCCCACGCCATAATTTGAATCATCAGTGAGTAGATATGTGACGCAGTTTGCCTTCCTGCTTTTTTTTTTTTTTCAAACCAGCATCAAAGAGGAACAGGAGGACGAAGAGATTTGTGAAAATTACCCTTATGAATCCGAGAGCACAGACGAGCACGGGCACAGCCCTGAGATAAACCGCGACAGAGACAACGGTAGTCCAGAGAGGCTTCGTCTAGACCGCGTGCCCTCGCTTTGACCACAAGGCCCAAGATCTCCTTCACAGCAATGACACGACGTATTCCAAAAAAAAAAAAAAAAAAAGTCCAAAAGCAATTGCTTCATCTACATAACCAAATACACTCTTCTTGTTTTTGTTTCCATATTTATCAGTATTTTTTTTTTTTGTTCTTATAATCAAGTTTTTAATTCTGTACAGTACAGTGATATCATGGATGTGAAACTGTCTTTTCATGGTTGATTTTGTTTAATAAATACAAGGAGCATGAGGAGCATAGAAGCCAAAGGAAAGGAAACACTGATAGCGAGCACTTCAGCATTGGGGAAAAAAAAACAACAAAAAAACACTAGTCGGTTTTTATTTTAGTTGTCATATTATATATATATATATAGATAGATATATCTATACATTTGTAGAGAGATGATTCCTGATATTCACTGCCGACGTGATTGCATATATTTGTATGTAAAGACATCATCAGGTGATTGAAAAACAGAATGTCTTTATACGTGTTGGTATTTTTCACCCCCACAAACATGGTTGAATTTTCTCAAAATGATCATGTAAGACTAGTAACGATAGATTGACCTTTACTGTAAACCATCTCTATGAAGAATAAATCCATCATGATAACTGTGTGCAGGCTTTGTGTGATGGTTGGGGTTCCGCATACTGAATATGCTCTCATTTCACCCCTTTAGCGTAGTGATAAGATTTCACTCTTTTTGGAATTTTGCCCATCATCCACAATCCCTATGTGCTTTCTATATAATTGGGATTCAAACCCGCTAAAAAAACAATTTTTATATACATGCTTTTTCCCCACATACTGCTTATCGTCTGTAATATATTTGTCTTCTTTTCTGCTAAGTGGTGGTATTCGTGTCCCTTGTGTACTATGATGTCAGATACTACAATACACTGTGTCTCCTGATTGGTGAGCATTGATGGAAAAAAGGAGGAGTGAGCTTGTACTTGGTGGGAATACTTGAGCTCAACCCACAATCGGCTATATTAATAATCTACTAAAGACAGGTAATATTCAAATAATACTGTGGGATGATTCATAACGGCAAGAAAACTAATCGGAATAATTGTGATTCTGCAGAAGATGACAACTTCTCCTTCAGCTGCTCCTGAGATGCATTTTATTGAGATGGCAAAGAAACCACAGAGTGACGGTAGGTCTTCCATCACCTTGGTTATGATTTTGCTGAATATCACCTAAAATGTAAAGAGTTAAGTTGAGTGCATGTTAAGTGTTATATGCTTAATTACCTTTATGGTCGAACCATAAATGGGGACTCTGCATGCTTTTTTTAAAATAACATACAAGAACTTCATTTTCTACTGCTTATCCTCATGTGGGTTGCAGAGGTGCTGGAGCCTATCCCAGCTGTCTTTGTGCGAGAGGCGATGTACACCCTGGACTGGTTGCCAGCCAATCACAGGGCACATATAGACAAACAACCATTCACACTCACATTCATACCTATGGACAATTTGGAGTCGCTAATTAACTTAGCATGTTTTTGGAATGTGGGAGGAAACCGGAGTACCCGGAGAAAACCCCACGCATGCACAGAGATGGTGGAATCGAACTCGGGTCTCCTAGCTGTGTGGCCTATGCGCTAACCACTTTGTATACTGTGCAAAATAATAATGCTAAAATTCCCAATATCCCAGCTGACGGGGTCCACCCTGGACTGGGAGCCAGCCAATGGCAGAGCACATACAGACAACCAACCAATGGACAATTTGGAGTCACGCAAAAAAATAAATGAAGCTTTAAAAACGTGACAAAGGACTAATAGTCCAACTAGGACTTATAGATGTAATGTTTCACAGTTATTGCTATCCTATCTCTTGTTTAAAAGAAAGTCCCGTGACATCTTCTGGGCATGAGGAACCAGACACAGGGTGGGATGGATGTTCAGATAGTTTGAAGACCAGCACCAGCAGCACCGTTTTTTCCTCTGATGACGCCCATCAGCCTGTAACAGGAGGTACTATACATGCTGGAATGACATTTGCCCCCCCCCCCCCCCAAAGTACTGTATGTGTGCTAATGCGTGACTTCTCCATCCCCAAGAAGACTGTGCTGAACTTCTACTGGCCTGCCTCTATTGCCGCTTCCACGACTTCCTGCTCCTGCTGCAGGATACATCAAGTAGGGCTCTTGACCTCTGCTTTCCTTCATTGGACTATACCACTCAGTCCAGTCAGAGGGACCACCAGGGGTGGGAAGGCTGGGAGTGCAATCTGGGACTGGACTGGGACTTGTGTAACTCCTGCCAGGACTCAGCAGAACTTCTTGAGCTGGCCATGGAGATATCAGAAGTGTGCTATCGCTAAGAAAAGCGGTGTTTTATGTTGCATGAGTCCCATTTTTTCCACCCAGGAAGTGAAATGACAAAATGTAAGCTAATAAAATATTGGTCAATATGTAAGGGTATGATTTAATAAGCTCTGCTTTATGTAACCACATGATGTTCCACGTAACTTGTAGCATGTCTAAAACAAATACTATATAATGAATAAAACATGCATGAGGCGTGGAGTAGAGAGCTGAGAGAATGTTGTCATCTTTCCCAAAAAGGACGTTTAATTTTGTGCATTGAAGGGAACATGGACACGACGTGCTGAAAAGTCCCAGTGTGCTCGAATTTAAGTCGCCATAAGAAAGAGATATAAATATAATTCATTTTATATATAATATAATAAATAATATAATAAATATAATTCGTTTTACAAGTTACTTTAAAAATATTTTTTAAAAATACTTTTTAAAACATTCCGATTCTCCCGGAAGTGTTCATTTTTTAACTTCCGGTGCCTACTTTTGGTGATTGGCCCTCATGTTAGCGGCATAACATCCGACGAAAAATGGCGGGGAGACACTTGACTGTTCACCGCGTTTTTTGACCGGCTACGCTGGACTTCTTTCAACCAATCAGGTAAGCTAAACAATAAAAAGAGGCGGCATGCCAGCGTTGAAGCAGCAAATAAATGATACTTTATACTGTGGATAAGGTAGCCAAATTCAAATGTCCTGCTAACTAATGCTGTGTACTTTACCTGACTTTAATGCTAGCTTTAGCCAGGAAGTTGACCACACCGCGTTACTCTATTTACTTTACCATGGTGAAGTTAGTTTTTCACTTTGGGCGTTGTTAATTAAAGTTGGCAGTTGGATATATGGCTGCCTAGCAACAGTGATAACGCTGTTGCTAGGTTGGTTATACTCATACAGTCAATAAATGACTATTGCATTGAATTTAATGAGAAAAAAATACATCAGAAACTAGGTGCAGAATCTGGAAGGTCTAGAAGGCTTTTGTGAAGAGTTGACTTCTGGTCTGAATCTGGCAACCTTTAGAATGGTTGTGAATTTTGGGTGATATGCAATATCAATAATGAATACAACACATTTTTGAACTACTGTTTTTATGCAAATTAAGTTTGAGTTCAGTGCTCAGTGTATGCAGTAATAATGGCAAGGAAACAAGAACACACTTGAATTTTTATTTCACATGTGCCATAAACTTAAACGACAGAGGGTTGCTTTTTTTAGGTCATGTAAAAAAAAAAACTGATGTAGTTTCAGTCAAAGTTTGTGTATAAGGGCACTTTTTCATCGTATTCAACTGGATTGCAGATCATTATGGTTTTATTTCGGCATGAGAAAATATGCTACAGCTTGCAGAAACTTTGTCACATTCTGGAAGTGGTATGGTTTGGGGATTACACAAGTGTTCAACACTAAATAAATAACATTATATAAATATAATGATGCATTAATGTATGTTTAACTTCTGAAGTCTGACTTTAACCAACAGGACATTATAGCCAGGGATAATTGATTGAACATTGACATAAGGAAAAAATATCATACAAAATGTTTCACCCTCCCAAAATATGTATATAAAATATATATTAAACAAGAATAGCTGAAGTTTTAATCAGTGAAAAAATTATGGTTGTTTTTTGGAGTTTGTACATGACACTGTCTATGATTATTCATTCAAACACATCATTGGTTTATTCATTTTTAACAAGCAACACCATATACCGATTAAAAAAAACAAAACAACAAATCCTACGCTTCCATGTCGGAGAGCCTTTTGGAGTAAAGCAGCTTGACATTCTTCCGAAAGCAGGAAGCCCCGAAACACCAGTAAAAATCTGTCAGTATACATCAGCAGGGCAACAGACACAACAACAAGGCACTTACATCGTTTTAAAAAGATCCACTTTGAGTACCACATCTTGACACGGTCACCATGTGACTCCATGTAGGGTTCGACTGCTAAACATGGAGGCTGAGCTGTAACCAGGCGGGTGAACAAAAGCATGCTTGTGCTACAACTGCTGAAAACATCAACACAACGTTGAAAATAAACCTTCCTATATTGTATATTCTGTATGTTTGAAAAGCCAAATACAATAGTTACTCAATGAATAAATATGGAATAATACCAAAACAAAATAAATTCCAGTGATTCAAAATCCAGTCTCCTTATACTCCTTCATAAAATCATGTTTGCATAATGGGGATTGCTCTAACTATTCATAGTGCGAGGTGGGCTTCCTGTGGGAAGCCCCAGAAGACTTAAACATTGTTGATGTTGTTTCTCCAAGACGCAACATTTTTATGATGTTTACTTTGTAATTGTGAAAAAAAAACCCACTTTTTGGTGCAGTTTGTTCTTTTAAACTTTGTAACATATTTGGGAATCAAACCAAATTTTTGATTCGGCAAAGTCTGCTGAACAGCCAAGTTGGATCCGTGAATCAGTTCTGCACAATTCATCTGTAGTGCATGAGTCACATCCTATTTTAATGATAATGCACTTTGCTGTCAAGTGAGGTAGCTGGGGTTAAAGGCCAAATATACTGTTTTTTTCTCTTCAATTCCATTTCAACTGATGATTCATTTTTGTGTCTTTATTGATCCCCACTTTCCTTTCATTCATCACTTGTCTGGAAGTCTGCTATTCCTTTCTAAAGCACAGCTACAAAGCATCACTGTGGAGAAACTCTGAAAAACTGGATTGTTTTGCTACAACACCGAATACAATTGCTTATATTTATGTTTTTTTTTTAAATATAAATTAACTTAAAGGAGGAATGTATGAACAAATTCCTTTAGATACATAAATATGCTTACATACAAGTGATTAATATTTGTGCATCAAGAAGATTCCATTGGCATTACAACTGGCAACTACAGCGTGTTGATAGCGATACAAAACTGTCAATAAGGCATCTGCACGTTCAAGTTCTAAGACAGGAGGAGTGTAAAGCACGATAGTAATGAACATATATTCCTTCTATTATTGCTAGTGATTTAAAAAGTGTTTTCTCCACACAAGATATATCTCACTATAATTCAACATTTCCCCTTGGAATCAACACAAAAAACATAATTTAGCCGCTACCGTACAATAAATGTGTTTTCTTTTACATATAAAAGTCTACATATGTACCTCATTGTCATAAAAGGTTTGATTAAAGCAAACATCAGTTCTTCAACTCAAGCTTGAGGGCTTGAAAAGATACAAATATCACAAAAAAAGAAGGCAAAAATATTGAAACCGTAGTGTAAACACACAGACACAAAAGTGATAGAGAGGGTGAGAACCTCCAGCAGCCAGTAGGGGGTGCTAACAGACCTGCTCATTCTCATCCATGCTTACACTGCTTTTACGACTGCTGTCCTTTGAGGTGTCTGGGGAGACCGATGAGAGCAAAGGGTCCCCCCCTCGCACCGGTGATATGTTATCTTCCATGAGGATGTCGTTGAGCTTGGAGGCCGGCTTGCAGTGAACGCCGTAGTGCCCGTCTGAGAAATTGGGGTGGCCCTCGTTGTACTCCAGCGTGCCAGGGGGGTCAGGGGTACAGTCGGGGTGGTGCTGGTGATGCGGATGAGGGTGGAGTGTGTACAGGTCCTGGTGACAGTCCTCCAGAGTGGACTCCTGCTTGATGCTCCGACCCCCAAGGTCAGCTGAGCAGAGTGCTGAGGATGCGAGCACCAGGCCGTGAGCTCGAGCCTGCATCTCTAACTCCTGCAGACCACACACATATGGATCATTCATATATTCATATATCATTGTACACTGTACTGTATGCTTGTGTATGTTTACAGCACTATAATATCAGGGGTCTCAAACTCAATTTACTTGGGGGGCCACTGGAGCTCGGGTCTGGGTGAGACTGGGCCGCATCAGGTTTTCCAAAAAAATGCATTTATTAAAAACAATTTTTTTTTTAAAACTTTGCTTTGGTTCCAATTTTCTACAAGAAAAGCTCTGATAAAACATTCCTCTGTTCTCAAATATCTTACTTTTTATTTTTCTACACAAAATAAGATGAAAAATATATAAATAAACAAATCAAGAATAAAGAAAATCAGTCAATCAGTAATAAATAAATAAATATAATAATAATAAAACGGCAAATAATAAAAACCTTAAGAAACCACATATAGTTGGTGGGTAGACAAATTATTCTTTTCAGATTAAAATGAACAAAGCATTATTAGAGCCGTGTAGACATGACAAAACACGACTATAGTCACATTTATACTCTTTTTATTTACAACATATTGCGCAACTGCAGGGTCTTGAGACGCATGCTAACTCGCAAACTAGAGAGCTAGCGACCTAAACGGTAGCCTTCAAGTTATTTCCTTTAACCTTAAATAGCCAAAAACTTACCACTTCCACACGGATAGGGAGGATAACTATTAACAGTTATTTAACCTTTAACATGAACATTAATCAAACGTAATAATTTTTTCTGGGTACATGATACCATACAGCATCCATATCAAACTTGCGCGGGCCGCACTAAACTTTCATATCAAGGCGGGGGCCTCGAACTAGTGTCCTGCGGGCCACATTTGGCCCACGGGCCGCGTGTTTGAGACCTCTGATAATATAGTCATTTGTAATTTCTTTACAGTGCGGTGCTGCGTAAAAGCCCTAATAGATTGACCACAGTGTAAAATCTTCAAGTGAATGTAAATAGAAGATAAACCTGTCAGCTAAATGCAGTGGAGTAGAAAGAATTGCTTTGCTAGCCAGCAAACACATGATCTGACAATTCATGCAAGGTCCGCTGGCTTGATTCATCGTATCTGGAAATCAGCTGCCTGACACCAAGACGACGGGCCAGTAGACACTGTCTGCGGATCTGAGGACTTGGCATGTTGAATTGTTTGCTTCATTGATGCTTCCCGGCGCTCATAAAAGGTCAGATGCTACACTGCAAAGTGGCTGCCCATGTCTTCAGACGACACGCCGTGTGGCGGTGGCGTCTCTCACAAAGTCGGCCATGATAAGCAGTAACAAAAAGACACGCGCTTGACACGCTGCTGCTGTTGTTGACGGAAATTGCACTGGATATGAAATCTGTGAAATGTGCTGCTAATGTTTAAAATGATCAAAATACAGACCAATAGTATTACAAAAATATGCTTGCTGACTGTATTGTTTTAAATAACGCCCCTAGTTCCGAAATTGATATCCTTTTACATAAAATTTGATGTAATTATCGTTGTAGTTGCACACTGAATCACAAAGAGACTTCCCCTACTTATTATAGATAAGAACGTATTTCTATCTGCGATTAATGCGATTAATTGTGAGTTAACTTTGGCCAGTGTGATTAATCACGATTAAATATTTTAATTAATTAATTCATTTTCTACCACTTTTTCCTCACGAGGGTCGCGGGGTATGCTGGAGCCTATCCCAGCTGTCTTTGGGCGAGAGGCGGGGTACGCCCTGGACTGGTCGGCAGCCAATCACAGGGCACATATAGACAAACAACCATTCACACTCACATTCATACCTATGGACAATTTGGAGTGGCCAATTAACCGAGCATGTTTTTGGAATGTGGGAGGAAACCGGAGTACCCGGAGTAAACCCACGGGGAGAACATTTTAATTAATTGACAGCCCTAAATAAAATGATGCATTCCTGTACCTGTATCCTCAGCATAAGATGCCGATTGGCATTTTCAAGCTTCCTTTGACGGCTGTCCAGTTCTTTGGCCCTTAGCTGCTCTCGCTGTAGCTTCCTGATGTAGTCCACAGATGCCTTGAGTATGGTGCCTTTGTTCCAGCGCATGTCTCTAAAAAGCACAGTCACACATATCCATTAATGTCAGACATTAAGGAAACTGCTGAGACAATATTGCTAGCGTGACACGGATTGAGGCGCCTTTTGCACAGATGTTGTGAGACACCACCGTAAATAAGGCTCCACCATAGCTCCTCTTCCTTGTTTACACTGAAACATCAGGATGTTGCCCCAGGCTGTGATGGTAGATAGCGTTCCGGTCTTTAGTAACACAGCCATGACGTACAACATTACAGGGTCAGTGTCTAGAATGAGCCATCCTGTGGTTCCAGTCCCCCCCACAGCCCCCTCCTTTTTTTTTCTTCCCCCAGATATCAATTTGACACTGTTGTTAGCTCTTCTGGCGGCTTGTTGGTGTAACATTTTTTTGTTTCCCATTTTATATGCTGAGAAAAACAAGAATAGTCCAGCCGTGGACTGACTGTGTGCAGCTCTTTTAGCATCAGTCAGGAAAAAGAACAACCATTGATCTCAAAGCTGCTTTGGAACTTCCACGGTGATGAAGTAGTCTAGTCAAATTTAACTATTAAATTGGAAAATATATTGCTGAACTGAGTTCAGACTACAGCTCCTTGCTGGCCTTTAGCCATGGGTGGGAAAACACAAGGCTAATATTTGCCATTTTGCATAACTAACTGTGCTTTAAGGACAGGTGACCAAGCAACAAAATGCACGCCCATCGGAAATAGTGAAATGCAATAAATCCATGATAACCTGAAGGCTAAAAAAGACAAAACTAAAATAAATACGGAAGATATGAGTAGCTATGTGTAATTAAAAGGAAAAGTAATGCATTAATAACAATAATAGTGAATAGCTCAGCTGGATTCACAAAGTTTCTGTTATGACTCTTCCTTTACAACAGTACTGTATAAGTCAATTGCCTGTATAAAGGGCTAACTTACGGGTCGTTTGACTTTGGAATTAAAGTTCCCAGTTCCTTAATTCGGTCATTGATGTTAAACCGTCGTCTTCTCTCGACTAAAAAAGAAAAAAAAACAAAAATATATTATTAAACAAAATCCACCAGTGACGCCAAAGCCATTCTCCTCCAATGAATTAATTAATTGCCTAACTCACTCAAGTTGTGGTTGTCCTTTTTTTGTCTCTCCTTAGCCAGAGCTCTTACCTCAGCTTCTGGAAGACACAGAGGTCAGTGCACGTGCTAATGGAAGGTTTATATTTGGAAGTTAAAAAAAACGCACGTACCAACAGGAAATCCTTCAGGTCGCTGATAGTTGTCAAATTTTCCACAGGATCCAGACTTATCCAGCATGTGCATGATCGCCGGAGATTGCGACACTATGGGACAGATATTGTTGTGTTTAGTATCGTGATGAACATAAAAGACAATGCAGTTTGGTAAGAATTATTGCCAGTTATCGTCTTGATTATCCACATATACAGAAGGTGACTCAATGTCTGAAAAAAATGGGGATAGACAGAATTCGTTCAGGGTATCCTTGAATTATGTGTGTCTGTGTACTGAATGTGGATAGTTCACAGAACGATGAACAAGTCAGTTTCTGTCGCCTTCCATCCTGTGTGCACCATGCGCTGATGAGACGTTCAAAAGCACTCTGTTCAGTGAGTGTTCAGTGAAACGGCAAAGAAAGTTGCGAGTGCCATATCTTTGATAAAGAATGTGAGAAACAATATTGAGTTCAAGAAAGAACTCATACCAAAGTATGAAAACAGTGTTTTAGGATTGTAATGTAAAGGTAGAAACCTTGTCCCTCGCCCCTCCACTCATCAGTAGATAATCAGAAAAGTATAAGTGCTGCTAAATTTATATGTATTTAGCTTAAAATTATTGCCTGTATTTTTTTTTTGTGTGTGTTTTTGCATGTGTATCTGTTTTCATACGTTTTGGTTCTTATTGGACTTATTGGAATTAATGATGACAACTGAGATTCTGGACTAAGGCATCTTACAGCATTGAGACATCATTTTGGGTAGGACACTTACCCGAGTATTCCCTTTTGATGTTGGGCAGGTTGGCAGGACAGGAGTTGCTGATAGGCAGACCTTGCTGGGGCATGCCTTGATTTCCATACATATCTATCAGGTTGCTCGGAACCGGGATCTAAAGTGGGAACAGAGGTGTTAGGCCTGATCCACAAATTATGAGGAGCACGGTTATTGGTTCATTACATAAAACTATTTTAAAATGCAACCCCCCCACCATCTGGTTAAGGACATACCGTGTTGGCCATTTGAAGCCCTGGGTCCATCAGGCCGAGGATGTCATCACTGTAACTGGACTCCAGACTAATAATATCGTCGATGACATCATCCATCTAAATCCAGAGAATGCTATTTAAGTAAAGGCCTCGATAAAAATGGGTGTTCATCAGGAATTGAGCAAAAGCAGTCACCTCTTTCTCGCAATTAGAGTTCAGGGTCAGTAAGGCCATAGGGCTGTTGGGGGCACTGTTTCCTGGCCCTGGCGGCATGCCCCCGTGGTCAGAGGACTGGTTGGGGCAGGGCAAGCTCAACACCTGCGAGCCAAGCTTTCCCAGGTACTGCTTGACCTGCTGCTGCTGCGAGCGCTGGATGTGATACTTGGTCGGGTTCTCCAGGTGAGTCTGCACCTGGGGAAAAAAGCCAAACACAATGACAACATTGTGACTTTATTCCCATAATATTTTGACTTTTATTTTCCTTACGTTAACATCTTGGAATACTATTCGATTCGGAGGACTCTGAATCAATCAAGGATGTACTAATAGTCTACTTTTGATAGAAAAATAGCTTAATTTGTTCTAATAAAGAAATGAAAATGACATATGTGTTTAACAGAAGACCTATATTTACAATGCATGAATGAAATCACCCCCTTAAGAGTCTTGAACCAGTCATGATGTGCTATATATATCACTATATTGACACTTATGTACTATGGTACACATTATGTCACTGTATGGTCATATCACCTCATACTTCGGTACGAGGTACATTATTTAAAAAAAAAAACCTTAAACTGTATCATGAAAAGCAGGAAGTGAACAAATGTAACAGTTACTGATTGTAAAAGTACCAGATGGAGGGGTAAGATTTAATAAGCTTTGCTTCTTCCTACTCCTTTTGGACATGTGGAACTGTGAACTGATTATGTGATGCATTCAATTGTAATCTGATGCATGTTCAAATGAAATAAAACCATTACCATTAAGTGGCACAATCCAAAAGATCGGATTAGCTTTGAACGCTAGGAAGATCGTCAACATCCACTGACTTACTGCATCATGCTACTACTCCGCCAAAAGTGTGGAAGTATTTTGAAAAGTTTAAAGATAACTCCAAAAAGTGGAACAGCTCATTGTTTAAAACAAGCGTGGATTTTACGCCAACTTTGTTTTATATCACCACAGTGAATTTTAATGTATTAGCATGTTGGCCCACAGTCAGGAGATCTTAAAGCTCTGGGTTCGAATCTCCGTTGGGCATCTCTGTGTGGAGGTTGGACACCCATGATCTAGGACCTAGTTGTTAACTTGATTAATCGACTTGAGAAAATAATCGTGAGTTGCAGCCCTAATCAATTCAGTGTGCAGCATAGTTTCGACAGACGAGTTTGAACCATACAACATTAGCCTGGTGATTTAACCTAACCATTGTAATGACATAGATGCTATTTGAAAAAAAAAAAACACAAAACGCATCAAGTTCCTAAATCTGTTCATATCACAGTGCTGCAATTTCCCATCCTTTGGCTACAGTTTCATTTGATTTTTCAGTAAATAATAAAACTTAGAGCAGCTACGCAGAGTACAAGTTCATACGTAAAAGTCAAACCTGTCCTATGTCTGAATTGTTTAATGCGATGATGCTAAAAATATTGAAACAAATGTTCCACACATACCTCATAAGGGTGATATCCAAGCATCTGAAGCATTATTTATACTTCTTTAGGATGTCCAAGCTAAAATTGTCAGTGTAAAACTAAGTTCCGAGCTACAGTATGAAGGAATGACACTACTTCCTTCAGTTAAAGACTGAGCCAGCTGTGAGCACAGCCACTGCCGACTCATCTTTAAATGTAGAGAAAAAAACCCTTCATTAGTTATGCATGTTAGAGAATGCCGGTGGACACAAAGAGCCTTTTTATATTTGTGTTGTTTCATGTAAAAACTGAAGTTATTCCTTTATGGCGTATCACTTGATGTGAGGATGCTGCACTAACAGCTAGTGCCTTTGTTTAAGCTAGGGCCACCTCTTCAGTTGAAACCTGCCTAAGGCTTTTTACTTGGCCCCATCCAGTTTTTTTAACCATGGATGCTTGGCAACCGAGCCCACATCAGCACAGCATAAAGAAGCCTATTACAGTGTACCTTTTGTTTTCTGCATCAATCCCCTTGTGTGTCTCATTTATTTATTTTTTAAAAAATCAGACATGGTCAATAACCAATAACATGTTGCCAAGGTTAGGATTGCTATGATGAGGCTGAAAGCCACACACGATGAATGCGGGGACCAAAAAAACAAAACCCAAAACAAACATTTTTTGCATGGTCGCACTGCGACGGCTTGTTTAAAAGATGATTTATTTTTAATTATAAGCATTATTTGGCAGCTCTGTCTTAGTATTCCCTTAACCTCCATGCTTTCATTCCACACAATCAGCTCCTGTGTTTCTATGACTGTCACAAGAGCACAAACAATCTCTTCTTCACGCTGGGATACAATATCATTGTCCCAGTGCCCATGTGAGGTGTGTTAACACACGTCCCGCAGGTATGTTTCGCATCATCTTGGGCTGCAATTTGCCATTATGGGGTTGTAAAGCCGACAACGCTGATTGGGTAGGGGGGGGGGGATGTAGAGACATTTACAGCTCATCAATGACTTACTAAGAGGAACTTCAATAAGCCTCTGGCAAAGAATGGGATTCACTAGCACGTGAATGAACTTTAGACTTCTGGCAGTTGAACTTTTGAATTTTTGTTATCTCATGAATTTGAACAAAGAATTAATTCAATTATCTGTGAATTAATTATTTTAATTACAACGGTTCATTTACTATGGTTCATCTTCCAAAGTTCTCAATAAACTTCAATTTATACAGAATAAAGGCTGCACCGTGTTCAAGTGGTTAGCACGCAGGCCTCACAGCCAGGAGACCCGAGTTCAATTCCACCCTCGGCCATCTCTGTGTGCGTTTTCTCAGGGGGTTTTCTCCGGTTTCCCCCCACGTTCCAAAAACATGCTAGGTTAATTGGCGACTCCAAATTGTCCATAGGTATGAATGTGAGTGTGAATGGTTGTTTGTCTATATGTGCACTGTGATTGGCTGGCGACCAGTCCAGGGTGTACCCCGCCTCTCGCCCGAAGACAGCTGGGATAGGCTCCAGCACCCCGCGACCCTCGTGAGGATAAGCGTTAAAAAATGAATGAATGAATATACAGAATACAAAAGCTCCTGTGACCACATCACCCATGTCCTCCAGGAGCTCCCCTAGCTCCTGGTTCCCTCAGCGCACTCACTTCAAAATCCTTATAACCTACAGAGCCCTTCACAACCAGTCCCCCTGTTACCTCACCAACTTGCTTCGCCGCCACATTCCTTCCCATACGGTACTGAATGTTGTTGTTCAGAGGTCTAGTTCAGATTACTATATTGTACTTGACCTGTAAAATGTGCATGTCCACATGCAAACAAGCACAAATGACAAGCACATTTTCCCACTTTTCTGACTTATAAATGTAGTTAGAATGTTGTATTCTCGGGTTAAATGATCTCAAAGTTTCAGATAATGATGTTTGCACATTTGGAAGTGAACCCTGAGAGAAGTTTGGGATGGCTCAAAATGCTCTTTCACACTGTCTGCCCTCCCCCTGTGTTTACATTGCTGGCAATGGCAATTGCTGGGAAAGACATATATGTTTACAATTCTTAAAGACGCCACCATCAGGCACAAGTGGTTGGAGTTCCTGATTCCCTACCAGCAAAACTACTAGTATGCAGCTGGACTAGCCGACAAACTGCAGCTGAAGACTGACGCCTTTCCAACGTGACTTTGTGGTTGTGTGGAAGAGTCAAAACAATTGATCAGTGTCCTAACTGTTTATTTTGTGTAAGTAATGGAACAAAAGCGGTTGTCTGTGTAGCATTATAGAGTGTGCATACAGGCAATGGGGTTGCTAATAGCAGTTTCCCACCACTGGAAGGCCTGCAATAAAAATTACACATTACTGATGCTGTAGAAACCCTAACGCTAAAGCGACTTAACATTGAGAGATGTTTTGAAGTAACCTATTTTCTTGAGAAACTTTGGACTGTCCAGTTCCAACATCTGGATTGGATTTGGGTTCCAACCCATATGGCTGTATGTTAAAAGCGGAACTTTTAAAAAAGTAAATCACCGTTTATTATAATATTATCAACTCCTATAAAGTGGATTCGCAGCAAACCAGAAGTCCTTCTAAGCACTCGACAGTTTGACCAACCACAGCGCAGTGGGCATGCTTGGATGCAGGCCGTGGGTGGAATAAATTAAAACAGACAGTTTTCGCAGGAAGCACGAAATCCAAAGAAATCCAACTGGAATAGGTGTAGATTCTGGAATATCTAGAAAGCTTTATGTACAGTGTGTAGCTGCAATATACAACTCAATACAAAGGGCTGAAAAATGAGCATAACACGTCCTCTTTAATATTGTATAGTGAATATTTTTTACTTTCCTTAGTCATCCATGAAAGTACACCTCCTGTAGTATTCGGAATGTGTATTATATGTCACCATATAATTTCCAGGAGATTATAGCGAGGTAATGTATCTCATAAAAAAGGGTTGGAAGAGAGCTGGCCATTCAACTTGCCAGTGTTTCCAAATGTTCAGTTCAGCTGTCCAATGAGAGCTCAGCGCTTGAACGCACCATGCTTGCAATGCGTGTTATGCACACTGATTTCAGCAGTGGTGCCAATCTGACTGATGAGTGCCGGCATTTTGTCTCCTCTCCAGGATGCAGAGGACACAGATGCGGGGGTCGGTTCAGAGGGCCACGGATGCAGCTGCAAGGGTCCAGCAGAGGTAGGCGAAAAGTGGTTGGATGTAACTTTAATGATGTCGAAAACTAAATGAATTGATTTTTAGTTCCTTGTGTGAGCATGTAGAGTGAGCAGAGTTTCGGGTGAGGGGAAAAACACCACAAAATATGCTCCAGGAAACAAAAGTCTCTGAGGGGATGATCTCTGTGCTGCAATTTGAAAACCCCTCAGATAAACCACAAAACACTTAAAAATGGTAAATAAATATTGTTTTAATTATTAAAATTTTAAACATGGCATTTCCATGAATCCATTAAATCGTGAATGTTTGTTTATCATATTTATCACGCTATGAGTTCACGTTCACAATAAACAGTCTTCAAATCGTCCTCATGCTGCGTTAAATCACACAATGAGCTCACGGTTTGTTTGGTTACATTTTTGTATCATTTCCGGATTCATTAGTGCAATCAGTGTTTTGCACTGTTAAAGGACACATATTATGCTCATTAAGTTGTGGACTCCTATAGAGCAGCTACACACAAAGCTTTATAGTTCTTCCAGAATCTGCACCTATTCCAGCTGTATTTCTTTGGAATTCATACTAGCCGCAAAAACGGTTTGTTTTGATGTATTCCACCCACAGCCCGCCTCAAGGCACGCCCACAGTCTGTGGGTAGAACATTCCTACTCCTCACGATGACAGCATTTCATTCATCTTATATGTCCGCTGTGGCGCAAAATCATTAACGAGGCTTGTTTACGTTTCTCATTTATGCCGGTATAAGTCATTTTCCCATCATTGGAAGAATACATACCGGTATATCGGTACATAAAAAATATCACCCAACCCTAATTGGTTATATTCATATCGGTTGTCAATACACAATACAGTTTTTGTTAAAATACAGTGGACAAATGTTAAATAAAATACGTACTGTCGAGACTCATTTCAGTAAAGATTTCAGTAAAATGTGAGTCTATGTTGGAAAGGATGGAAAAATGAAAGACGCACAACTAACTGACATCTGCAACCACGGCAAACAAGATGGCTTGTTGTCTTTCAGATGGTTTTGGAACCATCAACAGCCCCCCGAGGGTGTCCGCAACACACGACATTAAGAGTCGGAGGTACTATTTAACATGCACAAAGCGAACCACTGTACTTTTGAAGGGGGACATGTGAGTATTTTTTAGGCTTGTCACTTTTGCGTGACAGTGAAACATACTCTGTGGGTCTTGTTGGAACAACTGTTTTGCTTAGAGGACAACTGCGTTTGCAGGTAGACGAGCAGCATTTGGTGATCATCGCTGCAAAAGTCGTTGGGCTACTTAAACACCCAGATTTATGTATGTGTAAGTTTCAGAAATGAATACTATTTTACTAACCAATGCGGTTTCTTTTGTTTACACCCTGAAAATAGTTATGTTTTATCTGAAGTGTTGGTACACCAAAATTTTGCCTCGGTTTGTATGCAGTCTCTGGTTAGTTAATATGTTAATATGCTGTGTCCAATTGTGTTTTAACCATTTTTGGCTTTCTCAAAACGATTAACTGGGTTTACATTATTTCATATGGGAAAATTGTGTTCCGTTGATGGCCAGTGCGGTTAGAGACGGACCTTCTGTAACAAATTATGCTAACCGAGGTTCCACTGTAAGTACTTTTTTTTTCTCTTAAATATGCCATGGAATGAAAGCGTTGCGGGCTAATTATGAGCATTCTTCACTGAATTAGTGTTCGGTGTGTGGCAAGGCAGTGCTCTCCTTTGTCTTGATCGCTAAACTGATCCCTTGCTTATACCCCGGGAGGTCAGAGGTCACTTGGTTAATTAAGGGTCCAATCAGTCTTTAGATAAACTCATCTGAGCTTAATGTTTGCACTTTTTGAGGTCCAGCAGCTCTGCCTGGTACCCCTGATCTTAGCGCGCACTCTGTTAATCTAGCCACAGACAGGGGGAGTAGGTTAACCCAGCTCAACAGCGCCAAGCTGGAACGGCTTTTTTTCATTTGACGACTTCAGTCAGCGAAGAATGTCTGTAAGCTCTTGCCAAACCAGAAAAAATAACTTCAACTCGGTGTATTGTACACAAGGTGAGGGTTCGAGGAGGGGGGTGCCCTAAAGCTCTCAAAGCGCTGCAGATTATGTTGATGCTGCGTGAGGGAAGCGGTGTTTGCCGCCCCGTATACTGTACTTGTGTTGGAGCGCCATAGCTGGCCCATGCCACCCACACACATGCAAGGGTGATGAAAGTGTGGCTGAGCAAGCAACCATGAAATCTCTCAATGTGCTGTGGATGGATTTAGTTCAACAAAGATTACTCAATAGCTGCCAGTGGATTGGCCCTTTATAACAGCCCCAATGTGCGATTATACAACTTTGATGTCTTATAATCAGAGCATCAACTAAATCCATCAACTAATGTTGCAAACATGCCAACAATTTAAAATAGTAGATGTTATAATTGTAATGAAGGGACGTATTCCTGCAAACTTTACACATTATTAATATTTTTTTAAATTCTAAATGAAAAACATGCCATAAAAATGTGTGCATAACTTTTCCTTTTCAGTGAGTGTTAGTCGTTAATGAAAAATAATTAAAACTAAAATCCAGTGTCGTTCTGGTGTGATGATTACAAACGAATATTTTTTTTAAATCCTGACATTTTTTCTAAATAAAAAACTTGGCATCAAAATGACTGCTTTTTTCATTTAGTCTTTCAAGAAAAATAATTAAAATTAAAATGCTGTTCTGCAGTGATTATTAAAATATTAGCACATTTAAAAAAGTCTTGCCTTTTTCATTTAGTCTTTCAAGAAAAATAATTAAAATTAAAATGTTATTAAAATGCTGTTCTGCAGTGATTATTAAAATATTAGCACATTTAAAAAAATCTTGCCTTTTTCATTTAGTCTTTCAAGAAAAATAATTAAAATTAAAATGTTGTTAAAATGCTGTTCTGCAGTGATTATTAAAATATTAGCACATTAAAAAAAATCTTGACAAGCACAGAAAAAAAATCACCAAAAGTACTTTTACAAACACTTTAAAAAAAACAGCAGTTAAATTCCAATACGAAACAGCCACACCACACTGCAGAAAAATACTATAGTAACATGATTATAAATACCAGGCAAATAAACTTCTTATCCATATTTTCACGACAACAGGGCAAAAAGGAAACTTACCAAAGAGTGGTGTTAAAATGCGCCCTCAAAACACAACAGCCTCCACTTGTACAGAAATACCTTAAGAGTCTCCTGGCCCTCGCACTGCCAGGGAATCAAAGCTATGAAAAGATGTGAATGTAGCTGAGCAAATAGGATTAAAGATGGCTAAATCCAAATGGCTGGAAGCACAGCATGCATTAAAGAGGAATTCTCTCAAGAAAGATAATCCCCATATACACATTCTAACACACTTCACTCACCCCTGGTCTTCTTTTTTTATGCACACTCATAGTAAATCCGTTATTGCTTGACTGTCTACACAGTCAATACAGTCTATAAATACACTGCAGACTGCAGCAATGACACATGCCGATTCCAGGGATGGAAATATTATCAGTGAATAATCAAAACTACGTGTCATATTTTCCTTTCTTCTGCGCTGCCCAGCATCAAACACCAGAATCGGAGTGCGTCTTACCTTCAGCACCTCCATGGGCACCTGGGCAGCGGGCGGGGCAGGGACGGTGACATTGATGGCGGGTGTCTGTGTGGCTGTGGTTTGTGTGTACTGGGAGGCCCGCTGCCTCCGCTGCTCTCGCCGTTCCTGCTCCTGAAGCTGCTCCCGCATCAGCTGTTGTCGCAGCAAGATGCGTGAGGTCGTGGCCGAGGAGCCGAGCGGAGGCTTGGAGGAGCCATGCTGCTCCGACGGGCGGCTGCTGCTGCTGCAGAGGGAGAGAATGATGCTTGGTGAATTAGGCAAGACAGACGCAGCAAAAGAGGGCGGGGAGGGGGGGGGGTGAAAATGTGAAAAGAAGAGCGTAAACTTTAAAGTGAACCGAGAGGGCAGAGAGAGGTCAGATGAAGAGAGAAAGAGGTCAAG
Source organism: Doryrhamphus excisus (assembly GCF_037039965.1). Lineage (NCBI taxonomy): Eukaryota > Metazoa > Chordata > Actinopteri > Syngnathiformes > Syngnathidae > Doryrhamphus > Doryrhamphus excisus. The sequence continues at coordinate 3,757,557 of NC_136371.1, read as the reverse complement.
CAAAAGAGAGAGATTAGCAGTGATGGAGAGCAAATATGAAGGAGGGAACCAGGAGAAAGTAAATGGTTAGCGTAAATAACACCTGATTAGTACTGTTTTTGTACAGTTTACTTTTTTGAAGTAAATCACATAACAGATAAAAAGCACCATCAACTCAATACAATTTTTTTTTTTACAATTTTCAACATGATGGGAATAAATGTTTTTCTATTTTGTTCTAATACATTAAATGTTAGAATGTTGTATCCTTGTGTTAAGCGATGCCACGGTTTCAGATAATGAGGTTTGTGCATCTGGAAATAAGTTAAAAGCTCGTTTTCCAAGAGTTTTTTTTCCAACACCGACTCTTTGTGATGTCACAGTGTGCTGACAGTGAGCACAAGCTGTAGGTCCAATCCCCTTCCCCCACCCGGTTAAACAGCTTTTTTTTTTTTTAAACAGCTTTCCTGGTTTGTTCATGCAATTGAGCGTTTTATAATGCCTGCTGGCATCATGCAAGTTCTGAGTGAAATAAGGACGAAAGCGGCATGTTTAGTCTTTCTCACAGTTCGTCTTAACCATCAACAGATGTTTTGAACACACGCAAGAACGCTGTTACTGTATAATTGTGTTAACAAAATAAAGGGGTCAAATAATATATTACATTAATAATGCAATTGGAATGGCATTGGTGACTACATCTTCCTTAATCAAAAGCCTTAATTGCCTTAATTAAAAGTCTAAACATTTATATAATAACAGCACTTGTAGTTGCTACGAGTCATCGTTTATTTTGATGTGGAGTTATGTAAAGAAACATGTAAAATAGATTGCGGATTGGAGTAGATTAGGTTTGTTTACGCCAGTGTTTTTTCAACCTTTTTTGAACCACGGCACGTTTTTTACGTTGGAAAAATTTTGCGGCACACCAATAACCAACATTATTTGCTTCTTTCAGTTTTTTCCTGATTACGGACTCGCCACAGCAGATCCTTTTGATCCGCATACTAATTTTTAACCAACAATGTTACAACATGTCACCACTACCTCTCACGTGCATCGTTAAGTCTATTAGAGGAATGAGGCAATCAGCTCGTGTTGCCACACAGACGAATATCACATTGCTCTGCCAGTCGTTACACCAATGACACGCGACAATGACATAATATTTGCAGAAAATTATTAATACATGTTAATTAAAAAAAGTGATATTGAATAATTCCTCATGACACACCTGACGATTTGTTGAAAATTACTGGTTTACAACCCTTCCCATGATGCTTCGAATGCAGAATCAGGAAGTAGTAAACTTCCGAAATATATACGAATAGCACATGTTTTGATCGAGGTTGATCTGAAAAGAAGTACGTGTACAATTACTACAGCTGCTGAACTCTGATGAGTTCACCCACCTGAGCCAACGAGTGACAGGGGGGGAAAACCTGAGGCCATCTTAGATTGCATGCAATGGTTTGTAGTGTTCGCAACATACTTAATGTGCGGTTCCAATCCTGACTCATGCACTACCACTTCCATATTACAAGTATTATCATTTGCAGTAGCAATGCCATACCGTCTCAGGAGAGACAGCTTTTTCTGCTAAACGAGAAATACCGTCCCATTTCAATCTCTCCCCAAACCTCTAATTATTACTAATTTAATGGATAAGTCTTTATCCGTTTGTTTGTGTTGAGGATTATAGAAAAAAACTATTGAAACCATTCCCATGTAGCTTCGTGTAGGGGTGTGGCTTGAGCCAAGGAGGAAATAATAAAAAAAACATTATCATTGGGTGATTTTGCAGCTGTAATACTTGATGCTTGCATTACTACTACCACCAAAGAGTATTACACCAGTATACACATAAGATGCAAAGACTTTCGATAAAAATGAGTCTCATTGACAGCGAAACAGACCCCATCTTTGAGCTAAATTCAGCAATGGTTTTACATTAGAAAAAGAGGAACAACAGGGGCTTTTTCAGGTTTTCCCACTGTCTTTAAAACCTAGACGCCTACTCCCCAGACAGAGTCCAGTGCTCCTAAAATAGAGAGACTCTGGTGAAGCAGAAGTTGTCGGGATGAAGCCTTCAACGAGTGAGTGATCCTTTTGATAAAACTCAGCAAAACGTCTGGCCAATCCAGCTGTGCAGTAATCGGACTAATTAGCCAGCAGAGTCAAACACAGCTTCGGTCTGCCATGTATTCAGTGGGTGTTGAGCCCTTAACATACCATAATTCCCCCCTCCTTCTCTCCCGCCGATGAACATAATCTCATTGTCTGAAGACACACCCACTGAACACTGGTCAAGAGCAAAAAATACATAGATAGATGTTTGGCAATTACCAAGGGAAGAAGCAGATGAAGTAAATGGTCATTAATTTGTTAATCATGACTTATCTGGGTTATTTAAATATTGCCTCCACAAGGTTATATACAGTATTTTTTTTTAAATTTATTCTTTTGTCATTATGCACTTCTGATATTGAAGTGTAGTATCGAAGTTGAATATCAATATCGCTCAAAGCATTCATGAATAATGCATGCGTGAATGTATTTTTTTGGTACTATCCTAATAAAATTAAGGTAGCATGAACATTGCTGACCAGTTTATCAAGTCTAACTGAATCAAAATAATTTTGGCTTATTAAGGCACTATATTTGGTGACAGAATTTACAGTCTGAAGCAAACTCAATTGAACTGAATGATATTTCTGATGTGATTATCAACCTGGGACCATTGAATGATCGAGGAGGCCTTAAGAGGCCAAAACACATGCACATGATTATTTGCTTGGAGGGATGGGCAGTAAAATCATAAGAGGGACATGTCCGTTGTACTTCTTCAAAAGGCAGTTTTGGTCCCCTGCGGTGTTTACTCTCTAAAAACAACGTTACACGATACAAAGAGAGACCAGAGGGAAACAGACATTCAAGCTGAGGCCTGTTTCCCTTTAGACAGCACACAAACTCATTGATTGGTTCTTCCGTTTCTTGCTAACGTGTTTCTAACTGTCTCTGCTCTAACTCGCCGTGAGCCTGGTTTAAAGGGGACCTATTAAGCTCATTTTTCAGCCCTTTGTATTGAGTTGTGCACCCCTATAGAGCAGCTACACACAATAACTAGCAGAAAAAGCTTTCTAGTTTTTCCAGAATCTGCACCTATTCAGCTGTATTTCTGAACAGTCTGTTTTAATGTATTGTGCCGCTAGGTGCGAACCCAACTATAGGAGTTGATAATAAACGTCGATATTTGAATCTGTGCCTAAAAATACTGAACAACAAGAGATCAATCAAACTAGGTGCCCAGTATTGATTAATAAATTAATAGATGGACTTGAATTACTGCTGAACAAAGGACTTCTGTTGACCTTTATTTTTATGTCTAGCTTAGTTCTGGTTGCTTTGTACTTCACCTAAAACCTAGAAGCTGCTTTAAAGCTCATATGCATAAGTCCTTTGTCTGCAAGAGTGATTGTGTTTCTTTCTTCACAGAATTTCAAATCCAAGTCACTGGATCTAATGTTTAATTTTTCGCATTTGTTTTGTTCCCAATGCCTAAAAGAATAAAAATTTTCTTTGTTTTATTTAATATTTTTTGATCCCTGGTCAACAATTCCTGTGTGCACAATGACATACTAGAAGTAAATTCATGTTTTAATGTTTTCTAATGCCTTTTAGAAGGCACAGTAAATTCTTCACAGTTAAGTCTTTATACATTTCCAACTACTTATTGGAAGGCAGAATTTGCACAGCATAGCATTTATGTCGCAAGCATTTATGTCACTCCTGCTGAGGAGTGAGAAGCCTCAGCATCGATGGGAACCGTTTTGGAAATCCAAGGAAATATAAATAAATGGAATAGGTGCAGATTCTGGAAGATCTAGATTGTTGATATCATTGCTATCATCTTCTCAGTCTGTTATTAATTGCTTTTAGAGGACTGACGGACACAGAAGGTTATCTACTCATCATTACTGTTACTATTTAAAAAAAAACTGCATTTTTTACTTGCATTGCATTAATTAATTAATTAATTAATTAATACTGCAAATAGTCGTAAAACCCTTCAAGTCAAATTGGGTGTGAATACATTCTTCTTCACCTCGGATGCAGTAACAAAACGGAAGCGCAGCAACACCTCCAGGCACGCATGAACATTTAACAGCTTCTCTGTGGTTGGAGAAACAAGCAGTCTTCTCAAGGAGAATGGGTAAAAAAAAAAAAAAACCATCTCTTCAGGAATGGTCACATGATGATCTACATCATTAGCCTTCTAGCTAAATGCCTTAATTAACCAGTGACTTCAATAAAAGGAATAAGACTTCACACAGCAGACGGACAACCTAGGGAGCACTTGTTCTACCATCAAACTTGCTGAATCAGTCACTAAACTCGGTATTAGGTCAGGGTTATGGTTAAATAACAGCCAAATTAAATTAAATACACAAAAACAGTGTATTGCATGGTTGGGAACACCACGAATAAAAGGGTAGGGCGGCCCATGAGTATATTTACATTTTTAAAGAAACTAAAGTACATGACAACATGCAAATCGAAAAAAGATGATCTGGGTCCACATCCACGTACGATGTAAGGCATCCTCTTGGATGCATGATTCAGCAACCGTTGCAGGTTTAGTGCACAATGCAGAAAGCTCTGTGCCTTGTGATGGCGGCCAGCTGCTGCCATCAAGTGGTGATAAAAAAAGAACCTTTCAAACTTCAACTTACTTTTTAGTGCACATTGAGCTTATACGAGCTTATACAAATTTATGTTGTTAATATGCTCAAAACTAGGCCTGTCACGATAATGGATAAATCGACTTACTAATAAAAAAAACAGCTAGATAATTATGATGTCCTTGATAAATTGATATTAATGCATGTATGCGTGTCTGCTCTTCTATTATTATTATGTATTATTATTATTTATTTCCACTTATCCTCACAAGGGTCACAGGCGTGCTGGAGCCTATCCCAGCTGTCTTCGGGCGAGAGGCGGGGTACATCCTGGACTGGTCGCCAGCCAATCACAGGGCACATATAGACAAACAACCATTCACACTCACATTCATACCTATGGACAATTTGGAGTCGCTAATTAACCTAGCATGTTTTTGGAATGTGGGAGAAAGCCTGAGTAAAGCCGGAGAAAACCCACGCACGCACGAGGAGAACATGCAAACTCCACACATAGGGTGGAATCGAACTCGGGTCTCCTCGCTGTGTGGCTTACTCGCTAACCACTCGCCCGCTCTATTATTCATTATTGCACTACAAATTGGAAATGAACTGTTCCGATTTATATGTATTTATTGTGATTATAATGATAATATAAGCTAATGATATGTAAATAATGTTAATTATTTTTGGTGACTATTTCAGAAAACTTTATAGAAGAAATAAGTGGTTCATATATGTGTAGTAATAAACATCTTAATACGTCTATTTTTAGGTGTTTTATATATTTAGAACACACAGAAAAGATAAGACATATGTGTTCATGCCTCACATAAGGATTGTGGATGATGGTTAAAATTCCAAAAAAGTCCAGCATGCACAGTACAGTACAGGTGTCCATACCCTTTGAAACCTCTAACAATAATAAATAGTGCTATCTGTTGGACACTAATGGTATAACAGCCTCATAAAAAACAGCAAACATGGAGAGACTTCTAGTGTTTTAAAGTAAGTGTATGGAGACCATTTGCATGTAATCAGTTAATAGTTAATTAATTAGTTAATCTGGGGGGGGGGCAAATGATTATTCAACACAAACTACGCATGCTAAAATGACCATAGATACAAACATCACTTCAAAAATGGACAGCTTTAACACATGCCAGTACTTTCCGAGCTGCTGTGCCGCCATACTCACACACAGTCAAATGAGCAGGGTCTGTACACTTGCACTCTGATGGCCTCCATGTTTGTTTGTTTATTCCTGAAGGCGCACCACCCGCCCTTGGAGCCCAGTGAAAGTCATGCCGCTTGGTGCAGTGCTGAAAGTGTGTCAGAGGTGGGAGGCTCCTGGGCCCAGCCCGCTCTCTCCAATCGCCATGCAGAGTCCCAGAGAGGGGACCAACCCCCATCTAAGCAAACCCAAGCTGGGGAGGGGGTGTACCTGAGACGTACTTCCCACCGACTCACAGATTCCAAACACACAAAGATAGAATAACTGTTTCTCTTGCTCATACGAGTCTCTACTGGTGAGTGGTTGGTCTGCACAGTTTAGTCACATGAACCCGTCAGTGTCTCAGCTACACACATTCAACAGTTTTACAGTATGTAGCACTGATACGTTTCATAAACGTTGGATGACTGTCTGTCCGATGTCACTGCAGGGACTTTACGCCACTTTAAATATAGCATACTACCAAGCTACCTAGTTAGCCTCCAATTTATTTATTCTGAACTTAAGAAAGGGTTTCAAGTTGCGAAGAAGGACAAAGTAAGAAGCCAAAAATATACCACTTCCACACGGAATGGGAGGAGAACTTATTTTCACTACATGCAGTGTGATGGTAATAAAATCTAATGTCATCTTTCATCAATGTCACATGACTTATACCTATTTTCTACCCTCTTTGGGCGAGAGGCCGGGTACACCCTGGACTGGTCGCCAGCCAATCACAGGGCACATATAGACAAACAACCATTCACACTCACATTCATACCTACATATGGACAATTTGGAGTCACCAATTTATCCTAGCATGTTTTGGAATGTGGTCTCCTAGCTGTGAGGTCCGTGCGCAAACTACTTGACCGCCATGCCGCCCATAAAATAAAATAATCAATATCATAAAAATAAATAACTATAATTGTCTTTCAATATTTTTGAATGTGATGCTATGAGGGACAACTGTATGCATGCATAAATGGAAAAAAAAAAACCCAACTTAAATGAAGCCTGTGCGTAGGAGAGCTTAGCTCCAGTCTTTCAGCATCAGTTCTTCTCATGAGCTGACATTCAGAAGTGATGTGAGTGTTAAAAAACGCCCCGATTTTAGAAATAACACATCTGATGCTAAATTTAAACACCTTATTTACACTGCATAGAAGACAAATTTCACTGGCTGTGTCACATCTATATAAAGCACAAAGTCTGGAGTGTGGAGGAAAGGAGACAGAGTTTCCTGTCAAACGGATACACAGTGAGAGAACATGATGTGAGAAGAGAACTTTTTTTTTTTTAAGAAAATTCAGAAACGAGCATCACAAACACATCTGACGGGTCAAGTAAGTCTTCAAACTCACTGTAACACAACAAAATCCCCCAACAGTCATCAGACTATTCACATGCTGGGTTAGTACCATGTGATCTGATGAGGAAGTGGGCTCACATGAACCAAATAAAATGACATTAGATCAAATAGTTTGTGATTCCCAGAAGTGGAGCAGCTTCTTCTGCCATATTTCTTATTCATGTCACCATTTGTCAACTAAAAACACTGTTATCCTCCATTTGTATGTATCAGACATTATAATGACATTTCACAAATGAAGAAATTAGCTTTTTTTTTCAGCCATACACAAAACCAGAGAATAGAAAAAAAAGTGTCAAATCTGCAATAAAATGTGAAGATGCAGAGCGGACACAAGACAAACTGGAATCTCCCCAAAACATGTGCAATAAGATCTCTGTGAGGCCAAAACAGTGGCGTTCTGTCCTCGCCGCGTCTGGCTGTGACAATAGGGTCATGGTTTTGTTAAGCAGACAACATTCTAACTGCAAGACCTCACAGTTCATGCACGACATCATCATCACCGTTGTTACACGGAGGCAAGTTTCGCAAGCATCCGTTACGTCACAGCGACAGCAACTACTGTAGTTATGTGCCACACTAAGCAAAGACGTGCTGTTCTGATGTAACTTATATGGCCGGTTTAACGTTTTTTTTCACTGTTGATCACATGCATATGCAAAGAAATACAATGTACAGTAAACCTCGGATATATCGGATTCAATTGTTCCCACTGGTTTTGTCCGATATAAGCGAAATCCGTTATATGCGTATACTGGAAAATGTCCGTTTTACACATACAGTAAAGTCTCGTTATATCGATATTCTCGGGAGTCGGAAAAAATACCGATATAACCGGACTATCCATATATCCGATCCTGCGCCGAACTGCATTAAAAGTGGGCGGATCTTTGATATGGCATGTAATTTTCTCCTTGAGTTCATGGATTGCGTATCTAGCATGCTTTTGTACTACAATGAATTTTGTACTACAGTAAATAAAAATAAACTTACGCTGTAGTGATTACCGGTTACCGGGACATAATTCACCGCGGTACTATCGATAGGCAAGCTGTTGCCACCCGGAGGAGGGACGGGTGTTTTCCACTGTGTGTGCTGCACTCTGGTGGTGGAAGTGTGAAAAATGAAGTTGACTGGAAGCAGCCGTTCGCCGTGTTCTTTTTTGGTATTGAAATCCTTAAGCAAAGATTGATTTAAGCTGCTTTTGTATCGATATAAGCAGACCAAATTGGCTGGCAGGAGATGAAAATGGCATCCTAGTAACCGGATTATCATAATAACCGGGTATCGTACTAACGGAGCTAATTATACGTATCATAAAAGACTAGAAATTTGCCGGGAAATGAAAATAGTATCGTAATAAGTAGTAATTCGTTTTAACCGATATCGATATAACAAGACTTTACTGTATATCGGATTTATATCCGGTATATGCGTAAATCGGATTTTATCAGTTATAAAAAGGCACTTCTTTGACTATGTTTCCAATGTACCTGGACTGGGCAATGAAAAGAGACGTAAGGTAATGAGAATTTAACTTTATTGGACTCTGAGCATAACAAATTGTTAATTAAGCTAGGCCCTGTTACGCCCGTCAGGCCTACGTTATTTCCAATAGTGAGGTTAAGATCTCATTCACTGCTGTGCTAGTATTATTGACGTCACTCACTTTTATATTTGTCCTAAATCTGGAGCCAGGAGAAAGACACGATGCGGCCATCCGATATATGCGAGGGAAATTGGAACGGGACTGGAGATTTTGTCCGAAATAGGAGAAATCCGTTATAAAAAAATCCGATATATGCAATGAATTTTTATTGGAAATGCATTACAGAAAAATTGGTTCTTTTTTATCTGTCCGTTGTGAGCGAATTTCCGATATATCCGAGTCCGATATATCCGAGGTTTACTGTATCTTCATATTGCATTAAGGTATAATGGTAATTTGTATACATGTGCACATACAGTACTTATAAATGTAATATACTTGGCTTAGTTCTGTGTGCTCTGAAACAATCTACAGCATTAAAATGATATTGCACAAAAACAATGCAATACACAAAAAATAGATAATAAAAAAAGTGTTTTAGGAGTTGAACTACAAGAGTACATTTCAGCATAATACTGAATGTTTTGATGTCCAGTAGTTTTCTATGTTAGGCTGAGGAGCATCTAGCTGAACTCTGACCTGTCTACTCTCTCTGGGCTAATATTTGAAGTGGATGTTAACAAGACAACACCCAAATGTTGCATAACAGTGTGCCAACACACAAAAAAACATCAACAAGGAGAAGTGCTCTGACCCATAACCCAAGCCCAACGAGCACTTTACGGGAGATATGTGGGCTCATTATCACCTAAACACCAAAACCACCTCAACGTGCCAAATAACTACTGACCTGCTTTTCAAGGGCTGGCTCTTCAGCTCGTAATACGTTTTGGGTTCCTCTTGTAAGTCCTCTCCATCATCGAAGTCGGGAACTATTCCCGATTCGGACTGCATGGTTCAATTGATCAACTTTTAGCGGCGTCGAAGTCGTAAAAAAGGAGCTTAGTGCGGCTCCGTACGGCTCCTCTGTGAAGCACTGACACGGCGAGCAGCATCTGTCCCGGCACCCGGAGCTCTGTAGTCCTCAATGCGGAACCGCTAACTGCCTACTTGCGCTGACAGGAGATAGTAAACTACAAGAACCATAATGCACCGCGGCTGAACTGTCAACGCGAGCGTCCAATCCAGATAGTAGCGGAGTTTCTCACTTTTATGACCCAGAAACCTAACCCCATGTTGGTGTATTTATTGCATTAAACATTCGTCATTGTTTTATATGAAAAAGTAGTAGTACACATAACAAATGGCATTGCACAAATATGTTGTCAGTATTTCAAAATGTACATTTTGTACATTTTGTAAATGTAATTACAGATAACTCAAATGCATTACTGATATAGGAACACTATTTGGCAGCTACAATGTGTTGTTTTCAATAGTGCTGTTAATCTTGCCTTTTCCTTTTGATTTATTAATTTCCTAATCCTTCTGCTCTCTGTAGGTGTAAAAGTCTCAAGTCTATTTGTGCAGGCCTCACAGCTAGGAAACCCGAGTTCAATTCCGCCCTCGGCCATCTCTGTGTGGAGTTTGCATGTTCTCCCCGTGCATGCGTGCGTTTTCTCCGGGTACTCCGCCTTCCTCCCACATTCCAAAAACATGCTCGGCTAATTGGCTACTCCAAATTGTCCATAGGTATGAATGTGAGTGTGAATGGTTGTTTGTCTATATGTGCTGCTATCTGCTGCAGTTCCCCATAGCCTTGTGGTAATCCGACTATTGTTCATCCTTATCTGACCTGCGGATGCAATGCAAGCTTGTTCCTGGGTGGGTCCTCAAAGTTTATCATCATAGCCGAAGTGACAGCACCATGGGAAGAAGGGATGCAAGTTGTCTTGAAGAGGAAAAAAGAGCCTTCAGATGCATGCACACAATCCCAATGAAGTGCTTACACTTACTCAGTGTCTATGAGATCTATGAAAGGTGGCTTCTAGCTAACAACCCGGCCTAATGGAACTTCGACAATGGAAGTATAAACATATAATAGAAATGTTTTTTGCAGCCCTGGTACATGATAGAATGTCATCATTTCAGAAATGCTCTGCTTCTTTTTTTTGGACCAAGCTACGGACAGCCTCCCAACACTTGGTGGCAGTGTAAAGCTATAAAAGTCATACCAGAGGCTCTCAAGGGCCACATGCTAACACTAGATGTAAATTTGATTTAAATATTTGCATCTATCTTGCAGAACTGGTTTAACTGTTTTTTTCTTGTTTTTACCAATGCAAATCTAACACAAACCAAACGAAAAGACTCAACAAATATTACTTACTTCTTTGTCATCATAGCTATAATAATAAATTCTCATTCAGATAATACAATAGACAAGCCAACATGTTTTATTCTGCTTGTTCTTGTGGGATGAAGTGGTCATGACCCACAGCCCCTGGCGGAGGGAGGCTCCCAGACATTTGGACCACAAAACATTAATAATCTGCTTGAGTGGAAAAAATACAAGTAAAAATCACCCGAAAAGAACAGTCCTGAAATTCAAAGCTTATTATAGTATAATATCTCATGATTCCAAGTTAAACTATCGTTGCAGAAGTTTAAACATTGTTTACACAGCGATAATGAGCAGTGGCAGTGCAAACATGGCTGACTAATGAGCTGAAATACGACCAGACAACACAAGTAAAGCCATGCCACTCACATGAGAAGGACGAAGACTGATGTAACACAGCTCCTTCATTGGTGACAACCATCATCCAATCAGCGGTCACCGCAGATCATATTCTGTGTGTCATTGTGAAAACAGGATCCTGGAAGCCAAATGGAAGACAGCGTCCGGGTTTGACATCACCATTGTGCAAACATTAGCTCAGTGCACTTCACAAATGGAGCACGTCTAGAACAGTGCTCGTCATACATGAAAGGAAACCAAGTGAACTCCGCATCAGCGGCACACACTTAGCGACGGAGGCAAGGAAAAACTCTTTCTTAGAAAGAAACCACAAACCAAGAGGACTTAGAGGTCTATGTGAGACCCTAATTCATTCATTCAATTTCTATGATCCCTTACGAAAAGAAAATATATTTATCAATATATTACTTTAAATGTAGTGTATTATATTATAATATATTATTTTTCCATTATATTTTCCAATACATTATATATTATAAATACATGGAATAATATATTTTTGTACATATATTATGCAAAATTCATGTAATATATGGCAATATATTGCAGAATATACAAATGATTGCTGCTTTCAATATATTGAAATATATTAAATCCAAATATATAATATATGAGTTTATATATCCCAAATTATATGCAATTTTATATATGTAAAAATATAGTCCTTATTTGGTCTTGATCGCAAGATATTTTTTATATGTATCAATATATACACATATATGATCTATGCATATATTGCAATATATTGGAAAATATAAACATAAGATCCCATATATGGAAATATTTTCCTAATACATTGCATTATATTTGCCAATATACTGCAATATATATTTTTTTCCATAAGGGATGCCTATCCCAGATTACTTCGGATGAGAGTCAGGATACACCCTGGAAAAATTATGACATTCATTTTTTATATTAACCAAAAAACATTCTGACTGGGGCGTATGCTAACTGAATTTTTTGGTCAGTACACATTGGTGGTTCGCTACCTCATGACTATACCATACTTATATTAACACATTACTTGTACTAACCTTTGTCCGGACCATGGGAATGCCAAGTAAAACTGACTTACCAAGTAGTCTCGTCGATGTATTTGAATATATTAACAAGAGTGGCGTCAGAGTACAGCTTAAATTCCTAATGAGGGTAACGAGGGCAATGTGGGTCTTTTGTTTATGAGCGTGTTTAAAAAGGAGACTGACTGGACAGATGGTGCTGGGGGATCTTATTGAGATAATTATTCATGTCTGATGTCACAATTCCAAAAACAAAGAGGCGGGGGTAGGTAGGTGGTGGGCATGCCCCAATCGGCGTACACACTAATATTGTGGCACTGTGTCATATGATATGGAAGTTGTCTGATACAGTCACTCCAATTAGTGTGTTTTTCAGACTTTGTTTACGTTGAAAATCACTAGAGGAGTAACTAACTGTAAGAGATAGTAATGAATATTTCAGCAGCCTTAGAACCTCGCCATGAAACACAAACCAACAATCTGAATCGGCACGATTATAGCTTGCAAGGACCAAATTATTCGGTCTGTTATAGGTAGTTACCTATTCAATATTTTTGCTATATAACATTAAATGTAGCTGTGAGGAGACCAGGGTTCAATTCCACCGTCGGCCATCTTCTGTGTGGAGTTTGCATGTTCTCCCCGTGCATGCGTGGGTTTTTCTCCGGGTACTCCGTTTTCCTCCCACATTCCAAAAACATGCTAGGTTAATTGGCGACTCCAAATTGTCCATAGGTATGAATGTGAGTGTGAATGGTTGTTTGTCTATATGTGCCCTGTGATTGGCTGGCCTACCCCTGTGCCTCTCGCCCGAAGACAGCTGGGATAGGCTCCAGCGACCCTCGTGAGGAAAAAGCGGTAGAAAATGAATGAAAGAACAGTAACTGTACTACTTGTTGGTTATTTTCAACTGTACATTGTGTCTTTAACACAGCATTCTACTAATTTTACAAACAATTCATTTGTGTGTCGTATGTTTGCCATGAATTAACATGAATGGAATATTAACAACAGAAACGCCCAATACATTTGAATACATTTGAAATGTTAACAATATTACGCACTCCTGCAAAATCGAATGGGGTCTAATATAGTAACGGATATATATTGTAGGTATAATGTCCATGTTTGAGTGAGCACCATGTTTATTAATTATTGTTTATTATTTTTGCTCCAGCATGTGCAGTGCTAGAAACAGGACTGGATCTCACTGGATTGTGCAGGTAGGTGTACCTAATGTCATGTCCATAGGGTGTATTAGGAGCAGAAATGACCGTAAGGGACTTAGACCAGACCACATGCATCCTCCAGGCTGTCTCACTTGAGGGGCATTCATCGGGGAAGCAGGCCGGCCGGCAGCTGCTGGATGAGGAGGAGGGGGAGGGAGAGAGGGAGGGCGGTGGAGTCGTTAGAGGGAGGGAGTTGGATGCTATGCTTGTTCACATAATAGCCGGCGGTTGAAGGCGTGGTGAGAGTGGCTCGATACAAGGCGCCGTACAGCAGCAGCAGCAGCAGCAGCAACAGGACCAGGGGGATGAGCATGGACAGCGACTGCAGGGCGACTCCCTTCCCCGGCGAGAGCAACCGGCTTGAGGGCTGATCGGCGGCGACCGGCATGCTGTGGAAGCTCTACCTTATTCAACACTTAAGGACACAAGCTTAAAGGTAAGCGGATGCATGATGGGATGGAGCTGATTCACGCCGTGTCTGTGTGGGCTTCGAGGAGACAAAAAGTAGACCCCCCCCTAGCTAGGGACATGGGTTAACCTACAACAGCGTGGGTTTGCTCCACCTCAGACACGCGTGTTTATGTGTGAAACAAGAAAAAGAGTGGATTTATTTCACATACTGTAATGTGTTGGGGGAAATGGAAGCACAGGTGGAAACCACCCTAAAGTGGCACATTCATTGTTCTCTCAGTCGCCCTGACGTGGGCCATTCTCCACACTGTGATGCTGATAAAGCATGTATGATTCACTATTGGATGTTACAATAAGAACTGTTCAGTTCAGTGTGATGAATCAACATTTTGAAAGGTTTCATTTAATTATCCCATACTTTATGTTATATATGCCTAATTCACTCCAGAAATTACACTGTCTATATGATGTGATATAAAAGTGACTTAAATTATTTTATTATTATTGATTTAAGTTATTACTCATGTTGATTTACAATTCTAATTCCCATTTTAAATGCAGGCAAGTTTGACAGTGACCTACTGATGTTTTCTCATAGGAAAAGCCAAATGTCTGAGTGTATTTAAAGGGATCATAAACAGTCGTTCAATGGGGTTGTCTCTTGGATGCACATGTCCAACTTTCTCTCTCTTCGGATTTGTTGAACTTAAATATAGGCACATTTCTCACAAATGTGAAGCACAAAATTCCTTGTTAGCTTTTCAACACTTTTTTTTTTATTGAATGTCTGCTTCAATTGCTGTGTATGAGCTTAACAAGGTGATGATGCTCTTCCCGCTGTTATATCTGTTGCTTAGAAATGCTGGAAACCGTCCATTTAGTAAGAAATATAACAAAAAAAATATGAAGCTCTTCTTACAAGCCATACAGAAGGATGAACATCATGTTCACATACAGGTCAGATCATATTGTTTTGATTTCGACTGGGCTTCAGGGCTGCATGCACTTGAGTCACATTTGCATTGACCCCAGGCTCTGCAGAAAGGCACTGCAGTATGCAGTAGTTTGTAAACGGAACTCTTTTTTGGTACTACCAGGTACTACCGGTAATGCAACATGATGTCTTTTTTTGTTTTGTGCTAATTTATGCTTTTATGGATTGATCACATGATCACTAAATACAGTTAAAATACAACATTTTTATCCCCTATGGCATTTATTAAAGAAAGAATACAGTATGTCAACATTGTTGTGGTTTACTATAACATTTGAAGTTAGTGCAAAAGGTTATATGTAACCTGTAATTATGTAACAACAAACTGTATAAACATATAATTATAGTTTAGCACAGCAGCTATCATCATGGGGGGTCAGAATATTTAAAATCAATTTAGATAATACTGCATATAAAATCAGAATAAAATCAATAGTCTAAACAACTGCTGGAATTATATCATATTGCTCCGCTGATGTTGTAGTAATTAGTACAGCATAGAGAAAGAATCCTCTGGGGGCTTTGTGCTCAAATATTTAGTCTCTCTGTAAGTGAAATAAAAG
Source organism: Doryrhamphus excisus (assembly GCF_037039965.1). Lineage (NCBI taxonomy): Eukaryota > Metazoa > Chordata > Actinopteri > Syngnathiformes > Syngnathidae > Doryrhamphus > Doryrhamphus excisus. Next base: position 3,741,839 of record NC_136371.1, on the reverse strand, counting down.
CGATTAGACTCAATTTTACTTAGAGGGTTAATATTACATCAGTGTAGTGTACTTCAGCTTAAATCATTTGGACAAAATGTCCATGAAAATGTGTTTTTGCATGACTAGCAGTCACTGCTGGTAAAATATTGCATTCATAGCACATACACCATGAAAAAATATCAGAATGTCCTTCTTCAGAGGATGTCCTTTTCATGGCAAAAGTAAGAACAAACACGTGTGGTGACATCATTCATGTGAATCACACTGCAGTGACGTCAGCTTCTGTTAGCATCAAATATGCACTGAGATTCACTATTTCCCCACACTGCTATTTTTTAATGATATTATCTCATGCTTCATTTTCATGAGATGATGTTTGATATTTAGCTATTGACCGCTTTCAACATTAGCTCTGTAGTGATACTGTATCAGGGAGATAATCCTACAAGCCGGCCACAAATCTCAGATCTCTGGCTGCTATTCATTTAATGCACATTAATAAGAAGGTTTGCTTTCAGGGCAATCCGTTAGCTAAGAAGATAATGATGTCACTTTTTTTTTCACACACACACACACACACACACACAAACATCATCAAATTCATTCATTATTAACTGTGCAGAGGAGTGTATCAGTGTCAGATGTCAAAGGTCAGTTCCAAGTGTGCCTGAGCCTTATCACCATGTTAGGCTGCAGCCCCAGCATGTACATTTTTGCATTCATTGTCCCATCAAATTTGATGTCAGATCAAAGATGTATAAGACGCATAATGGGAACTCAACCTGATGGCGGCTGAAAGTATGATGCCGACTTATGACTTCACATTTTTCAGCAAACCACAAACAGCCACAGCATCCAAATACGGAGGAAATATATTTGGCTTCTCTCATCTCAAGAATCTCATTCAAAGTGGAAAAAAAAGGGAGAAAAATAACACAGAGAGACGGTCGTTGAATAAATGTAAGTTAATTGGTGTCTTAAGGATTAACCTGTGATTCTGCATATTTCTTAGTTTTAATCTTTATTCTTCACGTGATCTGAAAAAAAATGGATTACATGCAAGGAGCATGAGAAGGAGATACCGAGAATATACCTTCAAAGGTTCTCCTATTTGGCAATGACAGAGCAGGAATGCAGGTGGATCACAAGCATGATGCCTGGGTTAGCCTGCTGCTGTTTTTAATGTTACTGTCAGGCACAGATGACGTGTCCCACAAGCATGATCACAAGCATGATGCCTGTGTTAGCCTGCTGCTGTTTTTAATGTTACTGTCAGGAACAGATGACGTGTCCCACAAGCATGATCACAAGCATGATGCTTGGGTTAGCCTGCTGCTGTTTTTAATGTTACTGTCAGGAACAGATGACGTGTCGCACAAGCATGATCACAAGCATGATGCCTGGGTTAGCCTGCTGCTGTTTTTAATGTTACTGTCAGGAACAGATGACGTGTCCCACAAGCATGATCACAAGCATGATGCCTGGGTTAGCCTGCTGCTGTTTTTAATGTTACTGTCAGGAACAGATGACGTGTCCCACAAGCATGATCACAAGCATGATGCCTGTGTTAGCCTGCTGCTGTTTTTAATGTTACTGTCAGGAACAGATGACGTGTCCCACAAGCATGATGCCTGGGTTAGCCTGCTGCTGTTTTTAATGTTACTGTCAGGAACAGATGACGTGTCCCACAAGCATGATCACAAGCATGATGCCTGGGTTAGCGTGCTGCTGTTTTTAATGTTACTGTCAGGAACAGATGACGTGTTCCACAAGGTGGCGTACTTGGTGACGTGCCTTGTGGCCTCTAATGCGCAGTCCAGTGGGCCCTGCGCATTTAAAGGCCATGAGCTTTGTGACGTCAGTGCAGTTCGGACTTCATGAATGAATGACCTCTTTAAATTAGAACTGTTTGACTTTAGAAGCTTGTATACTTCTCCAATTGGAATGTGTCTCTTGAAGAAAACAAACACTCTTTTGTGTAACACAAGCCTTCATCAATAATGCATAAAAACTGGAACTTGAGATAAGACTGGCAGCTGTCTGGACATGACATTGTAAACGCCTGTATAATGACATAAAACAATTCCAGTTTGCTTTTTCTTTAACTTTCAAAATTCACTAGGATTTGATCTGTTGATCTGTTGGATTTATCGGCTTGTTGCTCGCACGCCATTGCATTTTTGGGGGGCTGAAATTAAGACGCCCTTGATTGGCAATTGCTCACATGCATTTGTTATGATTGCGTATTGACCGGTACTAAGTCTCAAGCTGCACCTCTCTAATCATTGTGTTGCCATTACAAAACTGCAGGGTGAGTCTGGGTTGTGCCATCAGATATGAATAGCATTTATGCAACTGTGCAGATCCCCTGTCATCTTCCTCCTCTTTTCACATAGCTTGCAAAAGTGTGAGTCATGCTTTGATTCTCAACTGCTCAAAAACCTTCCTCGGTGTTGCATGCAAGTTTCAAGAGGCCATATTCTCCACTTGGTCACAGATTGTCACAGATAATCTGCTGCCTGTAATTTAAGGGTGCGCCGCTAACTTTTGAATGTACCGCAAGAATTATATCCTGTCCTCTTTTTGCTTTGAGTTATTTTACTACACCTCACTTAACAGTATTTGGACATGGACACTATGTACCAGCCAGCCATGAGCGACCGGTTATCCTATTCAAGTGGAAAGTCAATTTACGCCAATATTTATGCAGTTTAACTCATAATTGACATTTTTTGTTCATTCAATTATCTGCACCATCTAGTGGCCATGTAGGAGTACTTCATGGAGACGGGTTTGTCCTCATAATGATACTGTCATAACTTTATAAATCAAGCTCAAGTCAATGCGGTAATAGTGCAGCTACACTTCAAATTAATTGCATTTGTTGAGCAACCACTTTTAATTTAGACTGCGAGGGAGGATATATGGCTGCTGCAATTATAGAGATGCATCGTTCTGCAAAGACTGCATCCTTTAAGCACGTGAAAACATCTAGAATGTATTAAGTATAAATGATAAGTGTCGCTAAGCCAGGTGTGTACCACATGCAGATATGCTAACAAGTTGTACATTACCAATGAAAGTGTTTGTGTTGTAACGTTTTCTTCTCATATTTTGCCTTTTTGCTTGTTTTTGCATTTATGTTGTTCTATTTTGTTTTTATTTAGAAAATATAGCAATTTTGGTTTCAAATTTTGGGCCAAATTTTCCAAAAATTGCATACAAAAAAATTACTAAATTCAGCATTGCACAGTGGTCAAGTGGTAGGTGCGGAGGCCACACAGCTAGGAGACTCAGGTTCGATTCCCCGCTCGGGCATCTCTGTGTGAAGTTTGCATGTTCTTCCCGTGCATGGGTTTTCTCCGGGTACTCCGGTTTCCTCCCACATTCCAAAAACATGCTAGGTTAATTGGCGACTCCAAATTGTCCATAGATATGAATGTGAGTGTGAATGGTTGTTTGTCTATACGTGCCCTGTGATTGGCTGGCCACCAGTCCAGGGTGTACCCGGCCTCTAGCCCGAAGACAGCTGGGATAGGCTCCAGCAGGATCAGCGGTATTGAAAATGAATGAATGAAATTCAGCCTCATGCTTCATAAAATTTTTTTTTAATAACTTTATTCTCATAAAATTACACATTTTTTGTCTTAACATTACTTTATTTCTGCTACTATTTTAACTATACTTTCACAAAATTACTCCTCTTTTTTTAGAATATGCAGAGGGCTGTAAATGGCCCCAGGCCTCTTTTTGGACACCCCTTTTTGAAGTCTTTCATTCTTTTAAATTAAACTGTAAATGCAGAGTAAAACCAGCATACAAAGACTATCTCACCACCTGATATTGCAAGACCCGTTTTTACTTCGCCCACCGTGAACCCCAGATTGAGCCAACGTGGTCAGGAGTCTGACCCGTCTTGGCCTCATTAAGTCAGCTGCTGGTTTCATATGATGTAATCTCTAAGCCATTGCTGCCAGAAGCCTTGTTGCATGGAGCGTGTGGGTCTTTCTCAGCGATCCACAAGAAGACGGCAATGAAAGAATGAGGTCTAGTCCTCAGTGCATGCATCCTGGAGAGCTTTACCAGGTAAAAGAGCTGTGATAGAACACCACAATAAGTGATCAGAGGTCATTCTGTCGGAGAACGAGGATGTCGGGTCGTTATGTTGTCCTGGCGAATGTGTCATATTAACAACATTTTACAAGCTGGTCCGTGTTGTTAGTTTTTATAGTCATGTTTTATTTTTGTTGTTTTAATACTGTACCTTCAAAGGCCAAACCAAACATGGTGTGAAATGCATGGATGTGAGTAATTAGAGGAACGTAAAATCCTTCTTAGGCTTATTATGGCAACAAATCTTTGGGACAATAGTTTCATTGTCATTAATGGCGTCAGTATTTCTTAAAGAAGGATTATTGTATATTCACCACTCCGACAGAAGCTCACCATGGGTACACGCTTTATTTTTATATTTTGTAATTTCATCCATATTGCAGTCTTTTATTAAAAATGCTGTGTGAGGCTGAAGAACATGTCCTGTTTGCTATAATTTCCTCTTCCTTGTCCCTGTAGATGACCGAGGGCAAGCTGTGTCAAGTGCAGCTGCTGGATGACAGGAAGCTGGAGCTGCTGGTTCAGGTACGAATGACGTGGAGAGGGCCAATATTTGTAGAATAACTGTGGAGCATCACTGTGGAACCAGGGAGGAGAGAATTCAGTGTGAAAAATACTATTTTTGCAAAATGTGTGCACAATTAATCACACTAAATCAGTACTGAAGAGCAAACATGACAGCAATCTTTACCTTTTACCAAAGAAATAGACTTTGGATGCTTTAGAGTGCTGTTTCCAGGGATACGGTGCAAGAGATTGATGAGGCCCATTATATACCAGCAAGTTCTTTGAGTCATTAATAGGTGATAGGAGATAATTTTGTATGGGATATGAGACTTTTGCTCGTAAGTGAGGGTGATTGAGGATGAGGGTGAAAGTATCTAAAAGAACACATTTTGAAAAGGTATTCCATCTCAATAGCTACAACAAAAAAAACTATATGATTCTGTCAGCTTATGACAGCAATCTGGCAAAAATTAGCGACTCCTGTTAGCTATCAATGAATTTGTGGCCTATCATATAAATACATGAATTCAATTTAAATGAATGAATGGATTGAGGCGCAGCCCCACGATAAAATAAAGATGTAATGAGGAATTATGTGTAAATATCTTAATTGCTATATCGTTTTCAACTGATTACTGAGTGATAATAACTATTTTGATAACCTTGAAACTTAATAAATTGTCAACAAATTGTCATGTAAGTGTATGCTAACTGCGTCTGTTAGCTTATATGTGCTAACACGGCTGGATGACAAGAGGGTTCACTCTGCATGTGTCTGTGTGCATTGGCTCTATATGAAATGAACACAGAAGAGAGTGAGCATCTTCTCGTCAATTAAGCATCTTTCTGCCACTAGCGGGGATTTAGCTAGCAGTTATATGAATAAAAGCACAAAGGTGATAGTTTGTTAGCCAAACGCCACACTTCAATGACAGCATTGTAAGATAGCTTATGTAAGTGAATACTATTTCGGCCGAATTTAAATTGAAACTACTTTTTTTGCAGTTTTTATAGTTTTTTGGGTCGTTTGCTATGCATACCGTCTGTGTGTGTCTTCCTGTTGACTATTCATTTGAAGGGAATGAGGCTAACTGACTGTTGCTGCTTGAATAACAGATGATTACAAATGTTGACACTGAATATAAAAATATAAAAATTCCCTTCCACAGCCGAAGCTGCTGTCTTACGAACTCCTCGACTTGGTCTCATCTCATTTCAACCTCAAAGAGAAGGAATTCTTCGGACTTGCATTTTTTGATGACAAGTATGTAAACTGTAGACCAAACTATCTGCAGCGGCGTGGTGATGTGCTCACTTCCTGTTTCACCATGCTTGCTTTTGCAGCGGTCAGTGTAAATGGCTGCAGATGGACCGCAGAGTTCTTGATCATGACTTTTCAAAGAGGCATGGCTCTGTTGCCCTCAACTTCCTCGTCAGGTAACAACAAAACGTCTCTCTCCAGCAGGGCGCAGCAAAAACAATTTTTCTCTAATGGTGTCATTGTGAATTATTATATTTTATTCTTTTTCATAGATTTTACGTTGAAAACATCACACAGCTTAAAGACATCATAACTGTGGAGTTATTCTTCTTGAATGCAAAATTAGCCGTCTACAACGTAAGTGTTTTTTTCTGGTGTTTAAGAAAAAAAAGACTTGGCTTGAGGCCTTTAGATGATTCACTGCCTATGAACTCTGGCAGCACCTTTTCTTACCCACAGGGTACTTTTCACTCGGTTAGGAGGAATGTGTGTAAGAAAGCAGAATAACACAGGTTTATTTTGAGAATAAACCGATACTAAGATATTAAGATGTGTAACGCTGCTACTACAATGTTAATGTTAAAATATTTGTTTAAAAATTGATGTCTCCCAGGGAATAATAGAAGTTGAAAGTGAGAACGTCTTCAAATTAGCTGCAAATGCCTTGCAGGTAAGTGCATTTACTTTTTTTTTATGCCTTAAACAGTGCTTAAGGAATGTGTCTAATGTTTTTTTTTTTTAATTATTATTATTACCAGGAGTCTAAAGGAGACTACACGAGGTAAGAGCTTGTTATTATCAGACGGATAATTAAGGCAGGTAGTATTTACTGGAAGCAGAACAGGTTTATATTTCTCGTTCAATATGTCACTTGTTTCTGGAGAGTGAGAACAACAAGAATCAATAGCAATGTAATTTGAGGCTTACCATAGTTCACTGAGAAGCTTGCACCAGTGTGCTAATGAATGTCATGGTGCTGATAGGACTGAAGGGAGACATTACATACACAGCAAGCGTCTTTTTCGTCGGGTACATTAATGGGGGTTGACATTATGTTAAAGTGTACAGTGTACAAAAAGGTGAATGAAATGAAATCTCTCAGGGAGGCATTCATCGACAATAGGTTAATTATTGTGGCTGTAGTTATGTCGTTATAGGGCCTCGCGTATGCTCAAGTACGCAGGGGGTATGTGGAAACATTTAATTACGATGATACATAAAAATTCTCAATCATTTCATAATAGGCCACACAATAACAATGAACATGTGTGCTATAACTGTCAGGCGTGATGCGTGATGGAACAGTTTCAGCTAAAATGAAAGGAAAGGTATAAAAAACTGTGGTGAGACCAGCCATTTTGTTTGGTGACACTGAGGAAAAGACAGGAAGCAGAACTGGATGTAGCAGAGACGAGGATGCTGAGGTTCTAATTGGGAGTGACCAGGATGGATAGGATCAGGAACGAGTACATCAGAGGGACATTACATGTTAGAGGCCTTGGAGATAAAGTCAGAGAGGCCAGACTGAGATGCGCACAAACACAAACCAAATTTCATAGAAAATAATTATTGTTTTACGTGTAGAAAACAATACCAAGTGAAATACACATTAAGGATAAATTAACCTTTACCATGAATTTTAATTTTATTGAAGACTTGGGGATGAGGGAAGGGAGAGGACCTTTAAAGAGAACTTTAAAGAGTGCATGGCGAGAGCTGTATGCTTGAACTTTGTTGTAAAGTTCATCCGCAGGTACAATTTTCATCACAGGAAACACACCGGCCTGGCTAACTTTCTGTTATACAATATGTCTCTGTTACACCGAGACACCGAGGTATACGCAATGCACTTGAACGCCTTATAATCGCACGCATTTTTACCCCCATAGTGATGAAACCACTCGAGCTGACTTAAAGAAACTACCAACCCTTCCCACTAAAGTCCTCAAAGAGCACCCATCTCTTGCATACTGGTATGTTTCATTAACAAAGCTGGATTGCAATTAACGGCGCACTTGTAAAAGTATTCAGCCTTTAAAACCATGAACATTTTTCTTCATCCCGCTGCAGTGAGGATCGAGTCATTGAATATTATAAACAGCTAAAAGGAGTCTCCAGAGGACAGGCCATTGTGCAGTAAGTGTTTGATTTAAATTACAATATTGATTTGTTTAAACCATTTTGACATTAATTAATGTTGCAGAGGTTTTAGGTCATTAATCTCTCGCCTCCGTGGAAGCCTCCCTCTCACTTTGTCTCACTTCCCTTTTTCCCATCAGCTGGTAGAAATCAATATGTGCAGTCCAGTGAATCATACCGTTCCACAATATCAAATGTCTAACGCTTCAGGATTGTTTCTCGTCCTTAACTTAGACCACATGTGGATGTTAAAAAACCTCCTGTAGCTTCAATATATCTTTTTCACTGCAGGTATCTGATGCTTGTAGAATCCTTGCCCACATACGGTGTTCACTATTACGAAGTAAAGGTAGGCTTTTAATATTTGCACTGCACGGAAATTGAATCAATCATGATGATCTTCTATTCTCACAGGACAAACAAGGGATGCCATGGTGGCTTGGCATCAGCTATAAAGGTATCGGACAGTATGATCTACAAGATAAGCTGAAACCCAGGAAGGTAAATATTTTCTGACAGTTCATGCTCTAACTTGGCTTGTCTGCATCATAACAAGCAGCAGACATGATAGCACAGGACTCGGTCAGCGTGTTGAGTCATCAAAGTAAATCAACTTGTAATGCTGAAAGTCATTGATGCAAGCAGAATCTGCGCATATGAGCCTGCTGTTGGCGTGTCGACTACGATGTGCAGAATGTGACACCAGCATGTGCGGCGGGGTGCAATAACAGGCGGAATTATGACAATGTGTCACATAAAAACAATTCATCCTGTTGGCCTGCACGCAGTGACTCAGTATCACTTTGACAGCCGCATTGTGTAAGAAGTCTGTTGGGGAGGGGAGCTGATGATGTCAGAAGAAAAAGGGGGCCGGCTTTGGGCGTTAACGTGCACGCTCTGAGAATACCTGCGAAGGCAAGTCAGGAGCTGACATGACACAGAACAAAGCAGGGGTTTTTGTTCACAGCAGGATTTGATAACTAGGACATGTGAAGCTCCTTTGCGGTAAGAATAATCTTAAATCGACTTTTGCTGAACTTTTATATGTTCATATGTATACTTATGGAACATTTTTTTGGAGTCATCTCGCCACACTATCTATCACCCAATAAATATAACATTAAATATTCCTCCACATGGGTTGAGGTTTGTGTCCCATGAACTGCTCATCCAGACAGTGCAGTTAGTCACCAAATTGAGTGGGATGGTATCATGCAGCACCTGGATGATGAGCCATGGAAAGTGTAGTGAAGAGTCTGATCGTGTGGGAGATGAACACCTGTATTATACAAATTACATTATACAGACCTGGTACAACAGACTGCTACGACATTCCATGAACAGACTGACACCTGCATTAGAGTTAATGAATGTCCCGATCACAATATAAGTTTGTTTTGATATTGTGACCCTCAGCTGTATCAGTGGAAACAACTGGAGAATTTGTACTTCAGAGAGAAGAAATTTGCAGTGGAGGTCAACGATCCACACAGGTGAGTTTATATTGTTATCCGAAGAAATGATTATATTCATCAGATTTAAAATTAAAATCAACATTTATGTCCCGCCACTATAGAAGAGCGGTAACCAAGCGGACATTCGGACAGACGGGCCTCCTCATCCACACTTGGTATGCAAGCCACTCTTTGATAAAAACTATTTGGGTCATGGCTATTAGCCAGCACCAGTTCTACTTGGACAGAAAGCAAAGCAAAGTAAGTGTCCGTTCTACCACAAATCACAAACTTAGATTTTCAAAAGATAATGTTTTTCTTCATTCATTCATTTAGACTAAAGTAGGAGCATCAAAAGGTTTGGAGGAAATTGCTATGGATCTGACAGAACATCTTGGGGCAAAGATAAGCAAGCTGGGGGAGTCAGTCCTGAAAAATAACTTAATAACAGCCAGCAATGGGAGCCTGGTATCGACAGGTTGGTGATATTTCCTCATGTGACGAAAGACAATTTTCTTTTCTCAAAGCAACTCTTATTATTTGTATTGTTTGATAGTACCTCTGATCAACATTTCCATATCAGCAGCAATGGCAAGAGGCCTTGCTTATACAGCTCAAAAATCTGACTGTGTTCAAAGAGAGAAATCTTTTTTGCCTTTGCCATCAACAAAAGCACAATATCTATCAATACCTGACAGAAAACTTTTGACCAACCTATTTAACATTAACATTGTTTGCAATAAATTGCATACCGAAGATTGTTTTGTCTCACTCCCATTTTTTTGTTTTGCATTTTGAAGCTCTACTTAGAACCTCAATAAGATCATTCATTCATTCATTTTCAACCGCTTATCCTCACAAGGGTCGCGGAGGTGCTGGAGCCTATCCTAGCTGTCTTTGGGCGAGAGTCGGGGTACACCCTGGACTGGTCGCCAGCCAATCACAGGGCACATATAGACAAACAACCATTCATACTCACATTCATACCTATGGACAATTTGGAGTCACCAATTAACCTAACATGTTTTTTTGGAATGTGGGAGGAAACCGGAGTACCCGGAGAAAACCCACGCATGCACGGGGAGAACATGCAAACTCCACACAGAGATGGCCGAGGGTGGAATTGAACCCTGGTCTTCCTAGCTCACTCGACCGCCGTGCCGCCCCAATAAGATCATAAAATGTAAATTCTTAGTCTTACCATTTTGCTCATGTGTGTATAGTAAATATGAGGGCCGCCCTCCGTTCGAGTGGTTAGTGTGCAGGCTTCACAGCTAGGAGACCCGAGTTCGATTCCACCCACTGTGTGGAGTTTGCATGTTCTCCCCGTGCATGTGCGTGTTTTCTCCGGGTACTCCGGTTTCCTCCCACATTCCAAAAACATGCTAGGTTAATTGGCGACTCCAAATTGTCCATAGGTATGAATGTGAGTGTGAATGGTTGTTTGTCTATATGTGCCCTGTGATTGGCTGGCGACCAGTCCAGGGTGTACCAAGACAGCTGGGATAGGCTCCAGCACCCCCGCGACCCTTGTGAGGATAAGCAATAGAAAATCAGTGAATGAATGAACTTATTTATGAATTCAAGCATGAATATTCATCAACAAATGGTAGGCATAAACAAAAAGAGTCCAATGTTATTTTTTTTCTTCTCCAGGTTCAGCCGACTCTGAAATGAGTGAGGAGCAGAAGAAAGAGAAACTCACAGAGCTGAGAAAAAAAGAACAGGAGATTCAAGATATCTTGGCCAAGAAAACTAAAGAACTAAAGATAATTTGTCTGCGAGAGGCAGTGAGTTATTTTGGTTTCTTGTCTGATTTCTTCATCTGTCAACTTAATTTTGTGTCGTGGCTGCACCACCAGTGTTTGCAGCAGGTCCTGGTATCCAAGTATAACATTTTCTATTCTGGCCTTACTGGGGCTGTTCAGTCACCATAAGGCCCCCGACAGTCTAATTAAACTGACAAGATGGATGTTTCTGCTCCAGTATTCATTAACGTGTCATTTTGTGTTGTCAGGAACTTACTGGCAAGCTGCCCAAGGAGTACCCCTTGTCTTCAGATGAAAGACCACCACAGGTCAGACGGCGAGTTGGCACCGCTTTCAAGTTGGACGACCTTTTCCCTTACAATGAGGTTTGTGTCTCATTTCGAAAAATAAGCATGTTTTGACTCCCTTCTCAGTTTGGTTCGCCACCATACAGTGCAGGATTACTATTACAACAACACATCATCGGTACTGTAAATCTAACCTGTCTCGTGACACTATGGTGCTATGAAAATAGCTGTGAAGCTGTAAGACCACCACTTACAATATTAAGGCTTTAAATGCAGCATACTAAGTTCTATGTGAAGTATTCCCATAATGCCATATTAACTCAGTAGCAAGATCTCAGTGTAAAGACTGGTCATATATCTCATCTCGTTTCATATTATCTGCATACTGTATTTGTATATAACTCTGGGAAAAACTGTTGATTTTGTTAATACTTGGATTGTTTATATTGTTTATTTTATGTGTATTTTGTGCTGCTTAACTGTTGCTGTGCAATATAAATTTCCCTACTGAGGGAAGAATAAAGGCATATCTTATCTTATCTTAAATAGAGTGAACATCATTATAGCATGTGAAGAAGGCATACTGAAACCAGGAGTGATAAGTTGATAAGTTACTTCCATCACGCATAAATAAATTCAAATTTGTTGCATTGTGCGGTTGTGCTGATTCTACTGCAGGACCCCTTCCTGAGAAATCTGGAGAGTAGATTTGCCCTTCAGCAGAAGATTGTTGAAGCGGCTAAAAAGCTAGCCAATGAGCCCGAACTGTGTAAGACAGTCAAGAAGAAAAGGAGGAGAAACTGTTTGGATGCCATGCACAAACTCCAGCAGATTGAGGATGAAATGAACCAGTACCGAATCAAGAAGGGGAAAAGGCCCACCCAACGAGCCTCAATAATTATTGCAGGTATACCGCTGGTACTATTGCCACTTTGATTATTCTGCTATTTTAACAGTTTTATCTCTCTCCAGATGAACTGATGCGATCGGATTGTAGTTCTTTGTCGAGCCTCCCGCTGGAGGATGGTGAGTATGACAACACACATTCTTAAGTACACCATAAGTATTCTGCCTGCAATAACGCAAGGGTCATATCATCTTGTTGGATTGTATTTAGATGACTCGGATAGTGCTGGTCAGCGGCCACGGTCGAGGTCGGTGCAAGACTCCCCCCGGTTCAGTCCATTGCGATCCTTTGGGGCGGACTATGATGTGGACAGACAAGCATCTCCGAGGGAAAATACCAAAAGTCACAACAGGTAAGGCATATTCAAACCTGCTGATCACTCTTTTTGCCTTTTATTGCTTTGTTGTGCTTGATTCCACTTTCTGTTGCTCGTGTATCATGCCTGCTTTTCTTTTTCATCATCTCCCTCAATGCCACAACCTTTTAGATTAGCTTTGGAAGGCCAAGAGTCTTCCCAATACTACCACAATCCAAGAGAAGTCTCCTCCACCAACAGTAGCCCTTATAAAACCCTCCCCAGGCCTCCCAGAGACCCACACGGCATGCCAGTTATGACCCGCAATGCCTACAGCAGCAGCCAGCTCAGGTGTGGTCATGGTTCCCAGCATCCTTCACCTAAACCCTAATTTAAGTTCTCATTAAAACCCTCACTAATCTCACAATATGTTAACTATGAGTAATCAATTCAACATAACAAGCAATGTCCCCTTCACAGGTCTGAAGGCTTACCTCATGGCTTCAGGCCTCGTAGTGGAAGTTTGGAGTCTCAACCAAGGCTGAGAAAGGACGGAGACCTGGAGAAGCCTGTTTTCACCTTGTCGCCGGCCCACCGCAGTAACAGCACAGAGGTGTTGGAGGATTGTTCCTCCTACACCAGTCAGTCCAGTCTGGACTTCTGCGGGGCAGGCAATTCCCACTACAGTACGTTGGATTCACGAAACTGCACCATACATCGTCTTCACCGCAACGTGGAAGTGTATGGAAATACAGGAAGCATGCCCAACCTGGTGCAGCATCATTCTGGTTGTAGTTACGCCTGTGAGACCTCAGCACATTATGCACCCAGTGCCTACTATGTTTCCGGCTGCCCGTGTCCGGACATGGAGCCTTACGCTAACGGTGCCTACGTGTATGAGAATGACGTGGAAGGACACTACAATGTCAACCCTTCCTATCAGATGAACGGCTACCACGTACATGACAGATTTAAGCATTACGGCTCTGACCGAACAGATGGGCTTTCCCAGAATCCGTACGCAACGGTGAGACCGCCACGGAACAGGGAGGGGCCTAGAAATGAACTTTTGGCCAAAAACATGCAAAAGGCCATGGTGGCAGAACATCTTAGAGGTTGGTACCATCGGAACCGAGGCCACAGGGAAGGAGGGAGGACAGGATACGACTTTGACTGTGGCTCTCAGCTCAGCTTGGGATACCAGACCATGCCGGCGGCCTTCAGCCACTCCAGCAGAACCACGTCTTTCTCATCAGGTGAGATTACGTCAGGTGGGATTACGGTGGAAATAATGTATATCACACTGAAGTCTACACTCGCTTTGGGTTCGCTTGCAGTGTCCTCCGTTGAGAGTGCAGGAAACTGGCGCAACCAGCTGGCAGTGGGCCTGTCTGAGTACGACACACCCGACACACCTCAATACTCTCATGCAGGTCCTGCTGCTTCATACAACCGCAGTCCCACACACAACAGGTAAGTGGAAATCATTTATTTTTCACTTCATTTATGCAGGTACATTTCTATCATTATATGATACAAGTAGTCAGAAATAGTAATACATGGTTAATATGGGCTTTTTATTATCACCCTCTGAACTAAGATTGAATGTTTACATGCTCCTAAAATAATAATCCAATAATAATATTGACACACTGTGGATTGCTTCTTGTCCCTTCAAGCTCCTCTTCCTGTATTATATTATAATTTTCTTCTCCCACAGGGGTCATAGTTGGGGCACATTTGCATAATAATAATAGATTTTTATCTTCCTATGTGAATTCCATAAGTATTGGAACAGTGAGAAAAATTCCTTTATTTTTTCTATAGACTGAAAGCATTTGGGTTTGACATGAAGAGATGAACATTTCAGCTTTCATTTCCTGGTATTTACATTTGGATCGGATTATTATTATTGAAGGTCTGATTACATTGTTTATTCAATCAATAAGTACAATGCTCAGTTTCACATAAGAGGGGATAGATTTTGTTTGTCGAGATCAGTGGTGGGCAAACTATGGCCCGGGGGCCACATCTGGCTCGCCAAGTGTTTAAATAAGGCCGGCCCGTTCTTTTCAAAGTATGTCATTGAAACTTAACATACAATCATGGCATCATGGCTGGAGCTAATCTGTTGATGGCTTAGGTAGCTTTTTCATCAATTTGATGTGGTCTGCTGTTTACAAAGTGCTCACAAGCACATATAGCAGGTTACGTGACACTTTTATAGATACAATAATTCCAGGTGGACTGTTAGAATTATATGTGTAAAATATAATAATAATAATAATACATTTTATTTGTATAGCGCTTTTCAAAATACTCAAAGACACTTTACAAAAGAATGGAGTTGAATAAAGCAAGTAAACAGAATAGAAGACACACCAAAATACAACATTCATTGGTTAATACACAGTTAAAACATGAGTAAAAGCGGGGCGGGGCACATATATATATATAGTCACAATGTAATCAGACCTTCACATAATAATATATATATATAGTCTGCCCCCTCCCCCGTCAATTTTGTTAAATCAATGCACACCTAGTCTAGATTGTATTTAGAGGTGAAAACAACATGAAAAAAAAATTCAGAGATAAAAAAAAATATGTGACAAACTGATTATTATCTTTCCAAATATAAATACATGGAAATAAAACAAATGTTTTCAGCCTACAGCACAACAAAGAAACTAACATCACAGTTCCAATACTTGTGTAGGATATTTTAGCTTTAAAGAAGGAAGAAATAAGAATGAAGAATAACTTTAGCAAACACTGACATACAATGAATTTTCTTTCCTCCCCTCCGCCAATTGTCGACTTATAATTAATGCTTATGTGTGCAGATGTTCTCCAGAAAGCAAAGTATCGGACTCTGACACAAAGTCTGTTAAATGTGAGTCAGTTGAGGTGGTTGGTGCTGAGGCCATTAGAATGGATGAAACATCAGACAACCATTCTAGCACTTAAGGGTGAGACCAATCAGGTGGATTATGTTGTGTTGCCATTCCATCTTCATCCGTGTGCTCATTTTTTGGGATTTTTGTTTTTTTTCTCAGAATGTGTTGCATTCACACACGGTATTATTTATAAAAAAAAATAGTTCCATGCCATATAAAATTATGTTGGATCCATGTGACCACTGAGTAACTGCTTTCAAAGCTGTTTTCAGTCTAATTTCATTGTGGTTTGAAATGATCGTCACTAGTAGTGACATGCTGCTTTACTCATATGTTTTCATCTTGTAAACTTTCTCATTTTCATCCATATTTAATTATAAGGTCTCAAACTGGTGATTTATTTAATTTAATTGATCCCGATGTCTTCTTTCAGATTTCACCTTGGCGGCAGCTACATGAGCATCCACTGATAAGGACCAAAACACATAAAAAAAAAAAGCCATGACTAGCAACACATTTAAGAGGATGACGGGTTAAACCAATACTGATGAACCTCTGAACCCAGTGTGCCTTGGATTGCGTGGAAAGTCGAGGCAAAATAAAAAAAAAAAAAAAACAGAATATGTCTAGAAATTACAACATGTTGCACAACCCACACTGACTTGAGATTTAAAGGCAACATTTCTTCCGAGTAAATCGAATTTAAATGTGAATTAGCTGCTGTGTTATGTGGAACGCCACTAAAAATACATTTGAGCTTCATGAAAATAGTCTTCAAATGGATGGAAGATGAATGGTCCACTTAATATGTTCATTAGAGCAGGCTGTGTAGTAAACTTTCATCCTTTCTTTAAACATGAAATTTGAATGTATTATGTCCATACTGTTAATGGTGTGTCATTTTGTAAGTGCCGTGATGTGCTTCTTCAAAACGCATGTAGAAAGTGTCAGTTTTGATAAGAACTTTGATAAGACCACTGCCATATTCACACATATTCACATTTGTTTTTGCACACATTTGTACAGTCAGTGTGTAGTTCCCAGTAGTTCTCGGTGAGGTGTCATGATGAAATATTTTCCACTTCGAAGAAAGATGTTAATAAAACTTGTGTGACTCATGTGAATGGGTGCTGTCATTGCGTAACAGTGTGTTTTTGCAGTGCTGGTCGCCAGCCAATCACAGGGCACATATAGACAAACAACCATTCACACTCACATTCATACCTATGGACAATTTGGAGTCGCTAATTAACCTAGCATGTTTTTGGAATGTGGGAGTACCCGGAGAAAACCCACGCAGATATGCCGAAGCGGAGAATCAATGGTGATGTCATAATTTCAAATAATAATAATGAAAGTGGTTAGTGGTTAGCGCGCAGACCTCACAGCTATGAGACCAGGGTTCAATTCCACCCTCGGCCATCTCTGTGTGGAGTTTGCATGTTCTTCCCGTGCATGCGTGGGTTTTCTCCGGGTACTCCGGTTTCCTCCCACATTCCAAAAACATGCTAGGTTAATTGGTGACTCCAAATTGTCCATAGGTATGAATGTGAGTGTGAATGGTTGTTTGTCTATATGTGCCCTGTGATTGGCTGGCAACCAGTCCAGGGTGTACCCCGCCTCTTTGCTGAAGACAGCTGGGATAGGCTCCAGCACCCCCGCAACCCTCATGTGGATAAGCAGTAGAAAATGAAAGAATATATGGGTGTTCACATCTTGGGCTGCACAGTGGACGAGTGGTTAGCGTGTAGGCCTCACAGCGAGGAGAACCGAGTTCAATTCCAGCCGCAGCCATCTCTATGTTTACTTTGCATGTACTCCGGTTTCCTCCCACATTCCAAAAACATGCTAGGTTAATTGGCGACTCCAAATTGTCCATAGGTATGAATGTGAGTGTGAATGGTTGTTTGTCTATATGTGCCCTGTGATTGGCTGGCCACCAGTCCAGGGTGTACCCTGCCTCTCGCCCGGGGACGGCTGGGATAGGCTCCAGCACCCCTGCGACCCTCGTGAGGAAAAAGCGGTAGAAAATGAATGAATGAATGTTCAGCCCTGTGATTGGCTGGCAACCAGTCCAGGGTGTACCCTTCCTCTCGCATGAAGACAGCTGGGATAGGCTCCAGCAACCCCTGCGACCCTCATGAGGATAAATGGTTCAATATGAATGAATGAATAATATGAAATCATTCATTCATTTTCTACCGCTTTTCCTCACGAGGGTCGCGGGGGTTGCTGGAGCCTATCCCAGCTGTCTTTGGGCGAAAGGCGGGGTACACCCTGGACTGGTAAATATGAAATAATAATAATGAAATATGTTGTCTTTCCCAATTAACCAATGATAATGAACCAATTAACCGTGATAAAGAGGGACTACTGAACCGGTGCATGTCAATAAATTAGAACGTGATATAAAAGCTCAATTTAGACTACAAGACCAGTTAAAGGAAGTTTTTGCCATTCATTTTCTGATTGCAATGCAAACCAGTAGTTTACAGTGTTGATTTTTTTTGATGCGCTACTGCTGTGTTCCCATCAGGCCCTGAGAAAATTGTCCACCTGCTGCTGTCGTTCTTGCCCTTTTCATTTGCCTGAAGCAACTGCTATCCCGAAAGATCCCACTGGCCAACAGGGAGGGGGGGGCGGCGGAGGGGCTGAGAGACTAATGGCATACCTTTCGCCCCCTACTTGTCCCATAAATATCTCCCATGCACTTCACAGGGTTTTAATTTTAGCCTACACATGAGGAGCAAAGCAACTTTGGCTGCCAGTTAAAAGCCTGCCAGTAGTTTGCTGTGTCCAGTGTCTCAGTTCTGACGTACGTTTTTACCTCCTTTCATTCACTTCGATTCGATTTGAGCACAAAAATGTCCAACAATCGAGATACAGAAGATCTCAACGAAGAGGATATTGATGAGGATGAACTCCTTGCCATGCTTTCGCCCGACGAGCTTAAGGAACTCCAGAGTGAAATGGACGTTATCATTGCTCCAGATGAGAGCGTTCCGGTTGGACAGAGGCAGAAGGACCAGACAGAAAAACCTCCGACTGGAACCTTTGACCACAGATCCTTGGTCGGCTACCTCTACTGGGAAAAAGAGTCCAAACGTATGCTTGAGGAAGAAAGAGTTCCTGCTACTTTGCTGCCTAGTGAGGTAAGAGCGCTGATCCAACGTTGTGATGACCTAATACTAACGATATTGGTGTTTTTGCTTGTCTTCATCAGAGAACATTGAAGCAGGATCCTGTAGACGAAGAAAACACTTTGGAAGATGAGCGCAATGAATTATATGAAGTGATTGAGGAAATAATTGAGGAGAAGGTCATAGATTGTACCGGAGAGGAGGAGGTAATTGAAGTAATTGAAGAAATTGTCGAGGGGTTTCAAGAGTGCAATGAAACTGAAAAAGAGATTTATGAGAAAGAAGAGTTGACGCCACTTATGAACAAGAATAATGAAATTATGGATCAACGTGATGTGGATGCAGTCAAGGAAACAGGAAGCCTCAAAGAAGCTAAAATGACAGATACTTTGCCTCCTATTGAGCTCCTCGATGATGCAAAGACGAACGATAAACCCCAGCAGAAAGAAGAAAAAAAAATCAATAAATTAAAAATTCCTAACTTGGCGCTGAATAATATCAAAATGACATCACGACCTTCAGGAAATGAGACAAACTTGGAGTCGACGCTCGACAGGATCCGTAACAACAACCCGTCTGTCACAGAAGTCAACCTCAACAACATAGAAAACATTCCCAAAGAGATGCTCCTGGACTACGTCAACGCCTTGAAGAAGAACAAACACGTGAAAACCTTCAGCATCGCCAACACCGGCGTCGATGAAAATATTGCGTACAACCTGGCCAACATGTTGCGTGAAAATCGTAGCGTCACCACTCTGAACATCGAATCCAACTTCATCACAGGAAAGGGAATAGTCGCCATCATCCGATGCCTACAATTTAACGAGACGCTCACCGAGTTGCGATTTCACAACCAAAGACACATGTTGGGTCATCATGCCGAAATGGAGATCTCACGTCTTCTCAAAGCCAACAACACTCTCCTGAAGATGGGTTACCATTTTGAACAGCCGGGTCCAAGAATGGTGGTGACCAATCTCTTAACCAGGAATTTGGACCGGCAGAGGCAACTGAGAAAGGAAGAGCAGAAGCAGCAGCAACTGAAGGAACAGAGGAACGTCATGCAGTTATACGAGAGTAGTCTAAACCTACCTCCTGGTTTACTCGAGATGCTGGGGTACATACCTCCTCTGGAACTCCTTCAGAAGAATGGTCTTGTTGCAACACCTGCAGAACCGAACACCGTCCCTCCTTCAGAAGAAGAACCTCCACGTCCTCAGAAGCAGCTTAAACACAACAGCATTCCCAGACAATCCAGTCCTGAACCCCAAAACCCACTGAGGGATGTCCAGCTGAAAAGAACTCCCAAGAAACGCAACCCTCTTCTGGAGTTGGACCGACGGGATGCCGGTAGACCGGATAGAGCAAGTTTCCAACTGAGGAAGACTCCCAAGGTCAAGGACACGAGCACCGAAGGGACATCGGATGAAAGAGCAAACCTGAGCGATGTGATCAAAACGCTGAAACCGGTTCCTCGCAGACGGGTGCCTCCGAAGGTTGACGTAACCCCTCGTGATGCACTGCTTGATGAGATCAAGAAGAGTAACGTGGCTTATCTTAAATCTGTGAGTATGGAATTGTGCTTGATTATTAATAATACAAATATGTCCATCTCCATTGATACGGGGGTCTTGCGGATTTTCATGAAAACAGTCGACATACTGTAACTTACTTGTACTGTAAGGTATTACTAGCAAAATTTCTGTATTAATACACCCGTTATGACCTCAACCTTGTAGTGAACAGACATTAAAAGGGCATTAAAAGGGGACCTATTACGCTTTTTCTACTTTTTTGACCAATAAATGTAATTAGAATGTAGTATCCTCGTGTAAAACGATGCCAAAGTTTCAGATAATGACCTTTCCGCATTTGGAAGTGAGCCCTGACGGAAGTTTGGGATGGCTCAAAACACTCCGTTTCAGAGGGCGTGGTAAAACTGGAGGTGTGTGATGTCACACATAGACGGGCCTCCTTATATGGGCGTGCGCTGTAGGCCAGATAGCTCTGCTTCTGTGTTTACGTTGTCAGCAATGGCTCCCAGGAAGTGTTTCTTCGGATGTAAGGGAAAGCTACATTTGTTTACAATTCCGAATGATGCAATCATCAGGCACAAATGGTTCAGAAGTTTGTTTGTCCAAATCAGCAAAACAAAAAGATTATAATCTGTCATCAGCATTGAACACTCTGTTTTTTTAACAGAAGCAGTAAGTAAAAATGTATCAGTGTGTTTATTTTGTGTAAGTAATGGACCAAAAGCGGTCATCTATGTAGCAGTATAGAGCGTGCATACAGGGAGCGGGGTTGCTTATAGACATTTCCCACTCACGATCAGTGAGTCGGTCTGAGTTTTTTAAAACACTGGTCGTCCCGCAAAAAAAGTGTAATGACCCTATCATGCGTTTAGTGATTCTGAAAAATGCTAAAATGCTAAAGCTACTTACCATTGAGAGACTTCTTGAAGTAATCTCTTTTCTTAAGAAAAGACTTAAGAAAGTTTCTGGATTAAATTCGGGATCCAACACATGTGGCTGTATGTTAAAAGTGGACATTTTAAAAAGATAAATTGTCATTTATTATCAACTCCTATAAAGTTGGGTTCGGAAGCGAGCGGCGTGGGCCATGCATGGAATAAATCAAAACAGTTTCCACAGGAAGCACGAAAACGGAATACAGCTGGAATAGGTGCAGATTCTGGAAGATCTAGAAAGCTTTCTGTAATGGTTATTGTGTGGAGCTGCTCTATAGGAGCCCAAAACTCAATAAAAGGACGGAAAAGGAGCATAATAGGAGCCCTTTAAACATGTTTCAATATTCCAGTAACTTAGTTGGTATATATTACTCCTCTTTCAGTGAATTGTTCTTTTTAAAATGTCTGTACCTACATCAAAAACATTTATTTTTATGGAAAAATATTTATTAGAAAGTAAGATCAGTGTCACTGCAGTCTGTTGTTAAATATCATGGGTATATTCACGTTTTTTTTATATAAATATTACTCAGAAGTAATGCAGTAATGCAATAAATAATTATTTTCCAATGGCAGAAATTATTAATACAAAACTATACTGCATTTTTATAGTAATCAACAGTGTCAATATGCAAGGATCTTACAAGCATAGCCCCCCATAGGACTTCCCAGTGGATTACCTTTATATCCAGTATATCAGCGTATCCTGTTCAAGGTCATAGGCCAGCTGGGATGATAGTCGGGTTAAATACGTTTTGGACCAAATGTTCAATGTATTGAATCACATACCTTTAAAAATGTATATGAAACCTTATCACTAATGAACTGAACAGCATGCATACCATAATAGAAATTCATTCCATTTTTTTTTTTTGCAGGTACCGCTCCCTAAAGCATTGGAATCAAGTGAAACAAGTCTCATCTGAGCCAGTGATAAATCATCATGTGTGTGTATGTATTGTATTTGAACATTTCTGTTCAACCGCATTGGTAAAGAACTCTGTGGGAACCACGTTTAGCACAGAATTTATGCCGGGTTGTTCCGTCGTGATGTTTGACTTAACACAATTTGTTGTATGTTTTGCACAAAACCACATTACAGCTCTCATTATTTCTGCCTCTAAAAAAAAGAGTGTGTTTATTGAGTGGGGAGCTATGTAACGTTTATTTTCATTTACAAGACTTGGATGAATATTTATTAAATGCTGGAAGATTTGTGTTATGTTTGCAGTTTCAAAACAATTCCACATTGTGAGTAAATCGTATATATTTCAATAGGAAACTATTTTTAGCAGTAAACAATACATGAAAATAAGAAAATACATGTCTGATCCAAGTTATATAATACAAAAAGGCTGCATAA
This sequence comes from Doryrhamphus excisus, assembly GCF_037039965.1. Classification (NCBI taxonomy): domain Eukaryota; kingdom Metazoa; phylum Chordata; class Actinopteri; order Syngnathiformes; family Syngnathidae; genus Doryrhamphus; species Doryrhamphus excisus. Next base: position 3,719,249 of record NC_136371.1, on the reverse strand, counting down.
AAATAATATTTTGGGGTATATGATCTAAAATTTCATAAATAATTGTTACAATATATTGAATTAAAATGATGTTTTGGAGTATAAACAAATCAAAAAATGAAAAACACAGCTTGAATTGGGTTAACTTTATTAATAGCATAGGATACAACCATGTTTTAATTGTTGACTCCGCAATCACATTGTCATGACTGAAAAAGTCACATAAAACATTGAGGATACTATTCACAAATAAAAAAAAAAATCTGTTAAATTTGTGTATCTTAAAAATTATTTTTAAACATATCACAAATATAATACATGCCGACATAAAACATATACATACTATAGTAGAACAAAGCTGAAAGTGCCATTCCTTTTCATTTGCATAGCAGCGCTCAAAGGCTAGAGGATACACAGCCTGTGCTTTCAGCAATATGGTCACAAAAAATATTCTATTTATACACAGGATTATTAGTGACAACACATATACACCCGAAGTCACACTGGTCTTGGATCAGTATTCATAAAGGTCTTGGAGTGACATGATATTCGGGAAAGCTTTGGATTTTTTTTATTTATTTTTTAATAAATACAGTTCAGAAATGAAAGCTTGCATGATGTGAAAAGAGGTAGAAGGGAAAACGATCAGACTTTATAATTGCATCGAATACCGAGGTTGTGTGTTAATAAGAGCATAATGTGTGTGTGTTGGGGTTTTTAACACGTTCAACGTGGGAATGCTGTACTCAAGCAAAAATACCTTTGGTGTTTTTCAACTGTCAATTATGATTAATGCAAAGTATCTATACTAGGGAAAAGCAAAACGGAAAAGATCCAAATGTCTACTCTCTACGAATAGTCGGAGTAAAGTACACCTAGATTGTAACATACAGTATACGGCGATGGAAAAAAAAAACTTGCTTTGCTACAATACTACTCCTTCAGTTTGCTCTCGATGAAATCCTGAATCTTGTTCACTCGTTCCTCCTGCTGATCTAGGAGATCCATAATGATGCCCATTGGAGTCTTCTTCAAACCGACACCTTCCATCTTGTTCTCCAATCGATTCTTCATGTTGCGAAGTCTCAAGGAGGCGTGGATTAAGATGACTTCACGGCATATGAAATAACATTTGACAAAAGTTAAAACAAGTATATTTAGATGCTCTTCGCTTGAAATTAAATGTGACACTGAGAGAGACAAACAGATGCAGGTGCTGGTCTAAGAGGCGGACACCAAAGGCATGACATCAGTCAGTAAATGCGGTTGTGTCCGCATCAACAAACCATAGTGATTTGTAAACACAGGCGGCAGTAGGCTGGCTCGCCGGGAAAGTGACCAAACTGTCTCCACGGACACGTTGAAGCTTTTGTTCCAGCTTTCGGCATTCAAATGTTGACAGAGAGGACTAAAGGGAACATGTGAAAGTATCGCTGCATGTGCTGAGGGAGTCGGAATGACAGTTCGGAAATTCTTTAGCCACAAGGAAACCTCAGTTGTGCTTCTAACATGGCCTCTAACATGGAATGTCCCTCTGATGTACTTGTTCCTGATCCTATCCATCCTGGTCACTCCCAATCTGAAACTACCTCGGCATCCTCATCTCTGCTATCTCCAGTTCTGTTTCCTGTCTTTTCCTCAGGGGTCGCCACAGCAATTCAATCTCCTCCATCCAACCCTGTCTCTCTCACACCAACTTCCCTCACTACATCCATAAAGCTCCTCTTTGGTCTTCTTCTATGCCTCCTACCTGGCAGCTCTAAACGCAGCATCCTTCTACCAATATATTCACTATCTCTCCTCTGGACATGTCCAAACCATCTGAGTCTGGCCTCTCTGACTTTATCTCCAAGGCCTCTAACATGTAATGTCCCTCTGGTGTATTCGTTCCTGATCCTATCCATCCTGGTCACTCCCAATCTGAACCTCAGCATCCTCATCTCTGCTATCTCCAGTTCTGCTTCCTGTTTTTTCCTCAGGGGTCACCACAGCAATTCAATCTCCTCCATCCAACCCTGTCTCTGTCACACCAACTTCTCTCATGTCCTCCTTCACTACATCCATAAACCTCCTCTATGGGCTTCCTCTACGCCGCCAACCTGGCAGGTCTAAACGCAGCATCCTTCTACCAATATATTCACTATCTCTCCGCTGGACATGTTCGAACCATCTCAGTCTGGCCTCTCTGACTTTATCTCCAAGGCCTCCAACATGTGTATTTGTTCCTGATCCTATCCATCCTGGTCACTCCCAATCTGAACCTCAGCATCCTCATCTCTGCTACCTCCAGTTCTGCTTCCTGTCTTTGTTTAGGATACCCACACGGTTAAATCAGAAGTAAATAATCACTGGGATTTGTTTTCCTCCGTGGCTCCCCATAAGGTTTTCTAGTGTAATTTCATTTTATATATTACAAATACAAATAGACAATGGCAAAATGACTGTAACTGAGTCAGACGGACAATCATTGGTTACCCACACGGCACACATTACCACAATGTCACAGAGCTAAGCTAATGAGAAAAGGGTCACATGACTGAAATACATCTAATTTACAGATGCACAGAATAATTACCAGAAGGTAACCACTCTCCAAATGGAACAACAAAAGTTCAAACTGTTCATGTCAAGACTTACGCAGTAAAGGGAAGGTAATGCCGAAGATAAAGACCATGACGCCACCGAACAGCGACAGCAGGAAGTAACTGGTGACCATGACGCCTATGACAAACAGAGTGGGGTTCTTCCTTTTGAAGTTCTTGATGGTGGCTTGATTCTCCCCTGCCCACACAGAACCCATGAACACCAAAGTCACCACAGTTCCTCCCAGAAACATGGCAAAGGGGTTCAGAAACCTGCAAAAGGGATAAAGAAGTACATTTTAGGTGTGTGCATATGATTAATTAAATGCATCAAGCATGTCTGGACTACACATAATACTGGAGCATATTAATCATCTGACCCTAACCTGAAAGGGTGTTAATGCGCCGTCTTGTGGTTGCGTGTACATATACTTCAAATATTTTAACAATAATATGATTGAATGCTGTTAAGAGTGCAATAATCTGCTGTTAGTACATTTAGTAACATTTTACCATTGAGATTGGTGACACTATACAGTACATATCAGGATGGACATACGACTACTAGCATTCACATAATATCAGTATGTGAGTGTTTTTTTTTGCCACAAAATACAAAAAACTGCATGCACTGTCGTTGTCATAGACTTAACTATGCGGTGCTACAGAATTTTCCATGGGGAGTTAACTTTTGGCACATTAGCTGCTACCAGAATAGCACCTGAGTCACGATGGGTGTGGATGCAAACTATGCAGTGCTAATTAAATGACAGCACCCGTGCTAAAGTATTAGCTAGTTGTAATGTACTAACCCAACGATGAGGAAAACCACCAAGGCCAACGCGAAGTAGTTCGTCTGGTAGTACATTAAATTGCTGATTATTCTGTTGTTCCACTTTGTAACGTCTCCGAACTCTGGTTTGGCGAAGCGGTCCGTCCCGGGGTAAAAATCATCCCACGGTCTGAGTGGTGCTAGCTCCATTTTGGCTGCCATGAATTCAATGCGTAGCCGGAGGCTGGCAACCAACACACATTACAGTGCCTGCCTGCTGCGGTGTGACAGGTCAGCTGATCACTTACGTTTACGTAGCACACAGTAACATGACGTAAAGCCAACTTCTCGCGAGACTTTAGGCAGATTCGTTGTCAATTTTGGTGCTGCGTTGCAGAGCTCCCGGAGTAGTACAGTAGTACCAGTCTAAAACACAATTAAAATGTAGATATTTTTACGTTTTTTTTGTATAAAAAATCTAAACGATATTGAGACTTGCCAATGAATAAAGTGCGTTATTTTCAAAACAAAATAAAACTTCCTGGTTCCGGTGACAGGTCAGCTGATCACTTACGTTTACGTAGCACACAGTAACATGACGTAAAGCCAACTTCTCGCGAGACTTTAGGCAGATTCGTTGTCAATTTTGGTGCTGCGTTGCAGAGCTCCCGGAGTAGTACAGTAGTACCAGTCTAAAACACAATTAAAATGTAGATATTTTTACGTTTTTTTGTATAAAAAATCTAAACGATATTGAGACTTGCCAATGAATAAAGTGCGTTATTTTCAAAACAAAATAAAACTTCCTGGTTCCGGTGACAGGTCAGCTGATCACTTACGTTTACGTAGCACACAGTAACATGACGTAAAGCCAACTTCTCGCGAGACTTTAGGCAGATTCGTTGTCAATTTTGGTGCTGCGTTGCAGAGCTCCCGGAGTAGTACAGTAGTACCAGTCTAAAACACAATTAAAATGTAGATATTTTTACGTTTTTTTGTATAAAAAATCTAAACGATATTGAGACTTGCTAATGAATAAAGTGCGTTATTTTCAAAACAAAATAAAACTTCCTGGTTTCGGTGACAGGTCAGCTGATCACTTACGTTTACGTAGCACAGTAACATGACGTAAAGACAACCTCTCGCGAGACTTTAGGCAGATCGTTGTCAATTTTGGTGCTGCGTTGTAGAGCTCCGAAAGTAGTACAGTAGTACCAGTCTAAAACACAATTAAAATGTAGATATTTTTATGTTTTGTTGTATAAAAAATCTAAACGATATTAAGACTTGCCAATGAATAAAGTGCGTTATTTTCAAAACAAAATAAAACTTCCTGGTTCCCGTTTTCCTGAAGCTGCGTCGAGCTGCGCAGCTTTGACGCTCGCTACCTACCCCCGTCATACTCGAGGACATGGGACCGTGAAAGTATGGCGGATGCCGAGGAGCCGTAAGTCTCAATGGACGAAAATGATATTTAATCGTAGTTAAACCTCTCACGATTTGACCATGACGCGGCATGCTTCAAATCTATTCACCTTATTTCTTCCAGGGAGAAGAAAAGAAGGCGAATAGAGGACCTGACTGAGAAGTTAGTGACGAAAGCTAATGAAAGGTTTCTGCCCGGCAGCAGGTTTGCGTTTCGCAGTGATCCGCCGCCGCCGTCGCCGCCTCCGCCGCTGCTGCTGGGCCAGGAGACGTGACAATTCATGTATTTTAGCAAGGACATGACTAAATAAGCCCGTTTTACTGTTAATCACAAAACACAGTTTTCATACAATGCTCTGAACAAGCCCATTTTGCTATACGATAACCAGCCCGTAACACCCACTGACCAAACTATTAGGTACACACATATTTATCCTGGAAGTAATATTTTATGTATATATATTATATTTAGGTAGACAAATTATTTTGGGGAAGACACGGTGCTCATTCTGAACTTTAAATTAATTATCAGGCTTGGAAAAATGTAATATAAGTCACTTTGAGCAATGTTTTGGGTGTAAACATTCAATCAACTGATATTTTTCTTCATAAAATGACAAATGAAATTACACCATCAGACATTTGTTATTCATAACAGTTATATTTTATATATTGGTAATAACTAAATGGAGTGCAATATGCCATCAAGTTATGCACAAGTGAAATTGGACCTGTTCTGATCGTGGCGCCTTATAAGCAGAATATTTTTGCTATCTCCTTTTAACAATTACAAATGTATTTAATAGTCATTCAGTCTCCAGCATTTGGGAATCTCATGTTGATGCAATTAATAACCTTGTGCACGAATAAGGTGTACCTAATAAAGTGTGTTGTCATGACATTTAACAGGTTGTGAATCATCCTTTACAACATGCTGTCATGATTCAAGTCAGATTTATTCATTATCGAGTAGGGGTGTCACAAGATTTTTGCGAGATTAAAACATGACACAAAAAAGTCCTTTTGGGCACTTGATGATAGATAAATTAATCGCAATAACTGAAAATTAACACAATAATTTTGCTGGTATCGATATATTGCCATGTGCTTGTGTATCTGTTTTCCTCATTTCTCGCCTCCAAATGGGTAGGGGGGCTAACACCGTAACACTGTGCAGAACAGTGCAACATAGTAGAAATTAAATTGTTCGACACCAGTATGTATTTGTAATACTTTTTCATTGTACTTTTCTTAAAAATCGTGTCTCGTTCTTGTAGGCCCAATCTTATACATTGTCAATATCTCGTGACACCCCTATTATTGAAGTATTAAGACTGTACTTATGCAAGTGAGTGTATCTTATGTACTAGAATGGCTGTAGACAGTGGCGCCTGCGACTGGGACGGCCGGTGGAATCATGTGAGGAAGTTCCTGGAGAGACCTGGCCCGTTCACTCATCCTGACTTTGAGCCAAGCACAGAGGTGACACTTTATATTGGATATTGTTCTGTTGACTTTAATGGACATTCATAATGATCTCCGCTTGGGTCGTCTCGTTTCCTCAGTCGCTACAGTTCCTGTTGGAGACCTGCAAGATTTTGGTGATCGGTGCAGGCGGGCTTGGATGCGAATTGCTTAAAGATCTTGTAAGAAATACTTTTAAAGGTAACAAAGTGGCTATACAGCTACGGTCTAACACAGGATTCTTGTTGTTATTGTAGGCCCTGTCTGGGTTCCGTCTTATTCATGTGGTTGACATGGACACCATTGACATATCCAACCTCAATAGGCAGTTTCTTTTCAGGTAGGTAAAAACTCCTAAGTGTGGACGCTCACTTCTCAGGGCAAGACGTCTTTGGTCGGATGAGAGACGAAACATCATCAAAGACAACCCGAACAGTTCAGTTTTAATCGATTCAATGCCTTGAGAATACAATTTTACAAAATTGGTTGATTACTTTCCATTATTATTACAACGCAATTAATTTTTTTTCAATTTTGAATGATCTGACAAAAGCTGTCCGATGTACTTGAGATTGATAAAAGAGGTAATGAGTTTAAAATCAGGTGGTTTAGGGCATAATCGATTACTCGATTAATCAAAACAAAAAGTTTCAGATTAATCGACTAAGAAAGTTATTGTTAGTTTTACATTTTACAAGCACTATGACTTAAAGGGGACCTGTTAGGCTGATTTTTCGACCCTTTGTATTGAGTTGCGGACTCCTATAGAGCAGCTACACACAATAACAGAAAACTTTTTAGATTTTCCAGAGTCTGCACCTATTCCAGTTGTATTTCCTTTGAGTTGTACTTCCTGCCAAAACGGTCTGTTCAATGCCTCCGGGCATGCCCACTCCGCTGTGATTGGTCACACGCCCAAAGTGCTTCCTAACTATGACCCATACAAGGAAGTCCGCCTGTCTGTGACATCACAGAGGAACAGTTTTATGACGCCTTTTGAAATCGAGCGATTTGAGCCACCCCAAACTTTTTTCAGGGCTCACTTCCACATGCGGCAACCTCATTATCTGAAAATTTGGTATTGTTTAACATGAGAATACAACATTGGAACTGCATTTATACGTCAGAAAAGTGGAACAAGCATAATAGGTCCCCTTTAAAGGACCTTTGCAAACATTATTGTGCATCCACATGCATATAAATATTAATATGAAAACCCTGAAGATATCTGTGGGATACACTGTTGTAATCTACAATCCCTTAGTTAATGCATGATTTCTGTAACAACATACAATAGATTTATTCATTTTAAAATAACATCTGATGATAATGTTTTTTGTCAAACATGTTTTTCTTTATTGCTGTACATTGATTTTGTTTTTATTTGTCTTTAACTTGTTTTATCAGGCCTAAAGATGTTGGACGACCAAAAGCGGAAGTGGCTGCCGACTTCATAAACAGTCGCATCCCTGGATGTAAAGTTGTCCCGTATCTTTTTGGAGCAAATTCAGACCATGTCACAATAATTTGTTTGATTAAGTAACATCATAATGGATTTAATTCCTTATCAATTTGACGTTCAGTCACTTAAAAAAAATTCAGGACTTTGACGAGTCTTTCTACAGACGTAAGTTTCTATTTCTTATCAGATGATAAGTACACTTTGATTGTAATATGAGTCCTTTTGTTTGACTACAGAGTTCCACATTATTGTTTGTGGGCTGGACTCCATCATCGCCAGGCGATGGATGAATGGCATGCTGGTAGGAAGCTACAGAGTCTTCACCTGATGCTAATTTAGTTGAGATGTCGTTAAATTCAACTTTCGATGTGTTGTATAGATATCGCTTCTGAGCTATGAAGACGGAATACTGGATCCCAGCTCCATCATCCCCCTTATTGACGGCGGTACAGAAGGTTTTAAAGGAAACGCTCGTGTCATTTTGCCAGGTATGACGGCGTGCATCGACTGCACACTGGAGCTGTACCCCCCGCAGGTAATTCATTTACTCCTTTTACTTGAAACTATTACATCTGTCAAGTTTTTAGTTTGATTTTGACCTCATCAAAAGTAGAAAATGTGTCGTCCATGGAAACTGTTACATTTGCGCTCGTAAAACGGGAAAAATACCCGTCAGAAAATCATTCAAAGTAAACAAACTTTGTCTTGTCATTAACATGTGAGCCAGTTTGCACTCTCTGCACCTAATATGTGCATCGAATACTTATCAATGTTACTTTAAAATACACAGACTCATTTCCCAATGTGCACCATTGCATCCATGCCGAGGCTCCCTGAACATTGCATTGAATATGCCAGAATGTTGCAATGGCCGAAAGAAAAGCCATTTGGAGGTAAGTTGAGCAATGAACGTTTTATATACAGTAAAGTCTCGTTATATCGATATCGGTTAAAATGAATTACTGCTTATTACGATACTATTTTCATTTCCCGGCAAATTTCTAGTCTTTTATGATATAATTAGTTCCGTTAGTACGATACCCGGTTATTATGATAATCCGGTTACTACGATGCCCTTTTCATCTCCCGCCAGCCAATTTGGTCTGCTTATATCGATACAAAAGCAGCTTAAATCAATCTTTGCTTAAGGATTTCAATACCAAAAAAGAACACGGCGAACGGCTGCTTCCAGTCAACTTTATTTTTCACACTTCCACCACCAGAGCGCAGCACACACATCGATTCCCGCACTTCCTGGTTCACAGGTCATGCTCAACCCACCCCACATAGCTGGCCAAACACATGCCTGCAACAGAAGAACCAACTGACATAGCATACACACCTATTCCAACGAAGACACAAGCGTACAAATACATGTATTTAATTGTGTTGTATTCAGATATCTTTTTATCGCTTGCAATAATCACTGTTTTTCATATGTACATGCGGGCGTTTGTGTTTTTTTTTGGTATTGAAATCCTTAAGCAAAGATTGATTTAAGCTGCTCGACATTGTTCTATACTATAGAACAATGTCGAGTGCATTATTGCCCACTTTTAATGCAGTTTGGCGCAGGATCGGATATATCGACAGTCCGGTTATATCGATATTTTTTCCGACTCCCGACAATATCAATATAACGAGACTTTACTGTACTGTATAAACCTGCCATCTTCATCTTCATGTGATTCTTGTCCTTGCTCTTCATCCTGTAGAAACAAGTTTAGACGGAGACAATCCCGAGCACATCCAGTGGGTGTTTGACAGAGCGCTAGAGCGAGCCGCGCAGTTCAACATCACAGGAGTCACATACAGACTCACTCAAGGTTTTGGACGCAATGAAGGAAATATATTTTGGAATTTTCAGTTTGCATTTTTTTTCACGAGACTTTTTTTTCTGTTGCAGGTGTTGTGAAGCGGATCATTCCTGCCGTGGCATCGACTAATGCCGTTATCGCCGGTATGTACGTAACTTAGCTGAGGCAGATTTGAAATGTTTGTTTGTATTTGTGATTCTAATTTTGAATCGAACCTTTAGAGAAAGACCTTATCACTTTTATCTTGACTTTTTTGATAATATACAGTACTGGTACCTGTGTTATTTTGCATTATCCTCTTTTAAAACAGCTTCCTACTCATTATAGTAATATTTTACACTGGTTTGTAATAATGGCACCAGTCATTACATGGGACAGAGTGTGTGTCTCCACTGGCCTGTTCATTATTACTTGGTCGTTATGCATGCAGAGTAGTTAATCCAGAACACATATGTCCTCATTCTTGTTTTACTCTCATTCATTGCTGTTTTTTCTTATGTGTTCCCTCAGCTGCCTGTGCAAGTGAAGTTTTTAAAATTGCTACAAGGTTGGTATCAGTTGCATGTTTGAAAGTATCTCCGTGGCTTTGACAATTGCACAAATTGACTTACATCTTTTTGCATTTTTTGCAGTGCGTATATTCCTTTAAATAATTATCTGGTCTTCAATGACGTGGATGGACTCTATACGTACAGTTTTGAAGCTGAACGAAAGGTTTGTTGCAATAAAATGCAATTTAAAAAAGTATATATAATGCAGTGTAATGTAGTTCAGTAAGGGTTAGGGATTTGGGCTATTTAATTTACAAAAGTTTAAATACAAAATATTTCCAAGTACTTCAATATCATCTAGTGTGTTTTCTCAAGTATAAGAAATCTATTACATCTTCTCTGCAAGGACATTCTACCCAGCCAAAAAATCTCATCCTTTGTGTTTTTGACGGGCAGGACAACTGTTCAGCGTGCAGTCAGGTTCCTCAAGACCTCCAGTTCCCACCTTCTGCAAAACTACAGGAGGTTTTAGAGTACCTGACAGAGAATGCCTCCTTGTAAGTAACACTTTTCCACAAATTCTATATTTCCACCAAAGGAAACAGTTCCTCATGGTTTATTAAAAAAATGAAAAATGGAAAAGCTCACATTGCTTCAAATGTAAAGCAATGTCCAATTTGTCTTATTATTATTAATACTACTAATTCAGATTTTTTTTTTTTTTTTGGAATTTGTTAATTTTGGAATTTGGGTGATGCATTACCTGATAAATCAAAGACCATGATAAAAACACATTCATTTTTTTGTAACTATACTGTACACATCACTGCAGGAAACAAAGAGTGTTATGGTAAAGATCATTTATTTGCTACTCTTCATCTTCATACCGACACAAACGATATGCACGGTATTAAACCAAATAGTCCTGCTTGGTAAAAACTTCACTCAAATTTGCTGTTGATATGAATTGATATGATTATTATTTCCAGACAAATGAAATCTCCAGCTATCACGACAACTCTGGAGGGAAAAAATAAGACTCTGTACCTGCAGGTAACATAATGCTGCTTTCAAAATGTGTGTTTTACTGAAAACATCATGAAAAACACCGTTTTGCTTCTAATTCCAGTCTGTCAAATCAATCGAAGAACGAACCAGACCAAACCTCTGCAAAACCTTAAAAGGTATTTTTTTGTCTCTCTGTCCTTGAGCTACAGACATCCATAACTGCAGATTTTTTTTTTTTCTTGTCCTATTATGCAGAGCTGGGGTTGTCGGATGGACAGGAACTAGCCGTGGCAGACATCACCACGCCTCAGACTGTCCTCTTCAAGCTCAATTTCACTGCCTGAACGCCATTTGGAATGCATAGCACTGATGTGATGTTTGACTTCCTCTTTCACAATGTTACTGTAGCGCATTTGATGTAAGTGTAAATAGGACAAGTACATTTTCACTTGGTGCGGTAGCATTAATATTGTTTACTCATATATGTGTGTGTGTGTGTGTGTGTATGAATCCTCGCATTGTAGCTCTTCCGTCAAACAAGAATAATGATGCACTGCTATCCAGGTTCATTATTGTCACAATAGAAAATTCATCAGATCAGCTTTACTTTTTAGTACCAAAAACATTTGATCCATCCATTTGTCGCATTTTCTATACTGCTTTTCCTCACTAGGTTCACAAGTATGCTGGAGCCTACCCCAGCTGTCTTTGGGGAAAGACCCAAGAAAATGCATAGATTGATTTTTGATTGCGTACCCCGGAAGAAGTTCAATGGGTAAACATTTTATTCACTTGAACTTCGAGTAACTCAAGTCGCTGAATTCTTAGTTACTAAATGAATGTGCTTACAGCCAAAACTCAATAGGTTGAACAGGTCTAGAATATGTTCCAATACAAGAATTGAGGTAGAATACTAGTAAGGCTTTTCCTATATTCGGAGTACATATGCTGACATTGGCCATCATGTATGATTTCTTTTTTTTAAAGATATTTTTGTTACTTAAGAAGCATGCTTCCCTGAAGAGTATTGAGATTCTTAGAAGTTCCATGGTAACCTTGAAAATACTCATAATACACTACTGTATTGTCAGAAATATCTGCTTAAATTAAAGGAAACCATGCAGAAAATTTTGAAATGTGCTGATTTGCTCTTAGTTTTAAAGGCACAATATTCGTCTATAGCTAAGAATCCTAACCAAGGGGATTATGATCATTTTTTCGGGTCTTTGTATTGAGTTGTGGACTCCTATATAGCAGCTACATAGGATAACCCGCACAGAAAGCTTTCCAGATCTTCCAGAATCTGCACCTATTCCAGCTGTATTTCCTTGGCTTTCCAAAATGTTTTAATTTATTTCACCCACGGCTCGCCTCCAGTCATGCTTACTTTGCTGTGATTGGTCCCACTCCTGAGGACTTCCAGACTATTAGCAACCTCACTTTCTATTTTTGTCAGTATATGGTAATAGTTTAATTTCATTTGAACATGCATCAGATTACAATTGAGTGCATCACATAATCAGTTCACAGTTCCACATGTCCAAAAGTAACTGTTACATTTGTTCACTTCCTGCTTTCCATAATAGTTTAAGGTTTTTTTTTTGTTTTTTTTTTAATAATTCACCTCGTACCGACGCACAAGGTGATATGACCATCCAATGACATAATGGTTACCATAGTAACTGTCAATATAGTGATATATATAGCGCATCATGACTGGTTCAAGACTCTTCATTCTTGTATTTAGCAAACATCAACTGCTTGTATTGTTTCTTGAATTGGCTCATCGTTGTGCATTGTTTGAGGTCCTTACTCAATCCATTCCATAGTTTGATTCCACATACTGAAATACTATGGCTTTTTATCGTAGTCCTAGCATAGAAGTGTTTCAAATGTAGTTCTTCCCTGAGATCATATTTCTCCTCTCTTGTAGAGAAGTATTGGATGACATTTTTAGGTAATTGGTTATTTTTAGCCTTATGCATTATTTTAGCTGTTTGAAGATGAACTATATCAGCAAGTTGAAGTATTTGTGATTTTAGAAATAAGGAGTTAGTATGTTCTCTGTAGGCGGCATTATGAATTATCCTTACTGGCCTTTTTTGCAGTACATTTAGCGAGTGAAGATTGCTTTTATAGTATAGGAGTTGTTCTGGGCTCACTTCCAAATACACAAACCTCATTATCTGAAACTTTGGCATAGTTTAACACTGGAATACAACATTTTAAAAACATTTATCGATTAGAAAAATGGAAAAAAATAGATCCCATTTAAATGTATTTAATTGTAAGGCATCTTTGAGTGAACCTTGAGTATCTCAATTTGCGGTGTCTTGGTTTTTAGTCATCAAAATATGGTCACCTTGTTGATAACCTAGAAGTTCACTAATACTTTCACTAATTTTTCATTTGGTAGATTAATGTAAATAAACTTAACCACACCATAATAAGTCAAATCCAAATACACGTAAGTAAAAAGCATCCATTAATTTAGAAAAACCCAAACAACAATATTTGTGTTCCAGCCAAAGTTTTATTGTGGTTAATGGAACTGGACAGTATTTGCATGTCTATTAAGGATTTGGTCCTGTTCCAGTATTTCAGACCTCCTCACCCTTCTCCCATGCTCGGCGACCACACTGTTGACACGATGTCAACACTATGATGCACTTTAAGCTTCTTAGGCGCTAATGAAAGTGGGCGCACATTGTGTAGGAGACAGATGGCCCCTGTCTTGATTAAGTTCTCATTCTCCCGCCTGGGGGAAGCTGGCAGGCTTTGTTGGGCCGGCGTCATCCCAGAGGAGAGGAGCTCATGTGTGAAAGTGCAGCACACGCTTCTTTGCGGTCTTTCTTCTTCTTTGCCTTTTTTTTTTTTTTTAGGACTTTTTTCTCTTTTTTTCTTTGTGAAAGTGGAGCAACACCTGCTACAAAGTTTTGCTGAAACTAAGTTTTCCATGATGTTAATTCTGAAGGACACAAATGGAAGCTTGAAAAGTCATTTGTGTTGTCACTAAAGAGCAGTGGCAGAAGTAAGTATATATTTACTCAAATGGTAATAATGGTCATAATTTGGCTGTTATCATTCCGGTGACTTGTTTATTGCTGACTTTACTATTATATATAAGATAGTTTTGTTGTAATTTGGATTGCATATACATTTAATTCATGATTTATTCCTGATTTTATGAGTAATGTGTGGTTGCAAGACTTTAAAGAAACTTAGAATAAGGAAGTGTTTATGCTTTTTATGCTGTAATGTGGCATTTTGGCATTCCTGTTCACGCATGATTCGTGGAGTCGGACTTGTTTACAGAGTCGATCCTGTAGAGCACACACTTGCTTCCAGCCTGAAGCAGTATTGTGACTCAGAAACGAGAGCAAGGAGTCTCTTCCGTCAGGCTTTCGTTGGCATTTTCGTGATTTGGCCTTGATGGGACACTCATCCATGAGCACATTGGGAGACATGCAGGAGCACCAGTGATTACATTATTTAATATGGTTAAAATGTACTCTTTTTGTGTGTGTATGTGCAGGTAAGATGACCCTGGCTATTGTTTTGATGAGAGCACTCCACTGGGGTCTCCTTCTTCTATGCTTTGTGAGCTTGTGCAGCCAACAAGAGTCCACTGGCAACCAAAGCTCCAAGGAACTGACAGGTATGCGTCCCTGTCTCCAACCAGACCAATGAACAACCCAGGGGGACTCATTAAGGTAGCTGGTCACCTGCTTAAGTTCCTGATTCAGTTTGAGAGTCCAATTCCCTTTGCGTAACCACCACTTTGTCAAAATGCACGATGCTTCAGCAAACTCCGTGACAAAAGTACCACATATTTTTCCTCTATCGTTGCTATCGTTTATTTTTTTCAATGCAATTAGAATTTAATCTTGGGTCCCTGTGAGTGTTGCCAGCCATGCAGGCACCAGCCAGACTCCAAAGGTTTCTCTCTCTTTATCTCTCTGCTTGGCTGAACCCCAATTTAAAGTCAATTCAGCGTGCATCCATATGAATCACATGCGGAGTCATAATCAACAACAACATCCAGTTGATGCACTTGAAATGCATGTACTCACTTGTGGGTTGTGGGTATGCTTGAGCCTACTTTATTCCAGCTGGATTGAATGCACCACCATGAATATGCACATTGTAGTTGTCTCCAGTCAATGAGTGCTGATGGTCTTCATCCACTTGATGGTGCTGTAGCTTTGACAAAAAAAAAATCTGGCACAATTTATTTTTTTTTTAAATCATTTGGACCATAAATAACCACATTTTTTCTAGATAAGACACACATCTTTTTCTAGTTACAAACCATAATGCTTAAACTGTATGACTAATGACCTCCTTTCTTTCCATATTGTCCTCTTAAAGGGTCATCGAGGGAGAGGACGGGGACTTGTGAAGTGGTTGCGGCTCATCGATGCTGCAACAAGAACAAGATTGAAGAGCGCTCTCAGACAGTCAAGTGTTCTTGTTTCCCAGGACATGTAGCCGGGACAACAAGGGCACTGCCCTCTTGTGTTGAAGGTTATTTTATCTTCTAAATGGTCTTCTAAAAGCAAAACCCGCACAGTTTAAGTCGCTACCTTAAACATGGGGCTACTGTTTCCGTCTGGACTGTTGTACACTAACCAACAAAAAAATACTGTAGTGTTATTTGCTAGTTTTATTCAGTGGAACCTCAGTTAGCGTACGTCCCAGTTAGTGTGTTTGTCTTTGTCTCAGTTGGCGTCCATTGTATAGCCAGCAAACTCATTCGTTCATTCATTTTCTACCGCTTAATCTCACAAGGATGGCGGGCCTGCTGGAGCCTATCCCAGCTGTCTTCAGGCAAGAAGCGGGGTAAATCCTGGACTGGTCGCCAGCCAATCACAGGGCTCATTCATCGTTCATTTTCTATGGCTTTTCCTCACGATTGTCGCGGGGGTGCTGGAGCCTATCCCAGCTGTTTTCAGGCGAAAGGTGGGGTACTTCCTGGACTGGTCGCCAGCCAATCACAGGGCTCATTCATCGTTCATTTTCTATGGCTTTTCCTCACGAGGGTCGCGGGGGTGCTGGAGCCTATCCCAGCTGTTTTCAGGCGAGAAGGTGGGGTACTTCCTGGACTGGTCGCCAGCCAATCACAGGGCTCATTCATCGTTCATTTTCTATGGCTTTTCCTCACGAGGGTCACGGGGGTGCTGGAGCCTATCCCAGCTGTTTTCAGGCGAAAGGTGGGGTACTTCCTGGACTGGTCGCCAGCCAATCACAGGGCTCATTCATCGTTCATTTTCTATGGCTTTTCCTCACGAGGGTCGCGGGGGTGCTGGAGCCTATCCCAGCTGTTTTCAGGCGAGAGGTGGGGTACTTCCTGGACTGGTCGCCAGCCAATCACAGGGCTCATTCATCGTTCATTTTCTATGGCTTTTCCTCACGAGGGTCGCGGGGGTGCTGGAGCCTATCCCAGCTGTCTTCAGGCGAGAGGTGGGGTACTTCCTGGACTGGTCGCCAGCCAATCACAGGGCTCATTCATCGTTCATTTTCTATGGCTTTTCCTCACGAGGGTCGCGGGGGTGCTGGAGCCTATCCCAGCTGTCTTCAGGCGAGAGGCGGGGTACATCCTGGACTGGTCGCCAGCCAATCACAGGGCACATATAGACAAACAACCATTCACACTCACATTCATACCTATGGACAATTTGGAGTCGCTAATTAACCTAGCATGTTTTTGGAATGTGGGAGGAAACCGGAATACCCGGAGAAAACAGGCAAACTCCACACAGAGATGGCCGAGGGTGGAATTAAACCCTGGTCTCCTAGCTGTGAGGTCGGCGCGCTAACCACTCGACCACCGTCAGCAAACTCTTGTTGTGTTATTCACTCCATTGAGTCCAACTGTGTTCTTAATGTAATGTTGCATAATATCGTTGCCAAAGACACAATGTGACAGTGAGATAAACATGGATCTCGTCTCATTAACCTAAAATGTAGCCAAATAAAGCTACGAGTGCCAGCATTGATCCATTCATTTATTCACTTATATGCATTTACAGTTATTTCATACAGGTAAAACTATTATTGCAACACTGCTTTGACATCATCGACAGGCAAAGGACCTGATTTTCGGTTCCTGTTTCCATGTGTTAGCAAGCTAATAGTCTGCTAACAAGTATGGTTGGTGATAAATAATAAATTTGCAGTCACGCAGTGTATCAATAACACAACTAAATATGTGCCATAATGTACGCTACTTGGAAAATGTATGCCAGCTTAGGCAAAAGTTTGTATTTTTCCAATATTGATTTAAAAAGCGCGCAGGCAGACCTCACAGCTAGGAGGACCAGGGTTCGATTCCACCCTCGGCCATCTCTGTGTGGAGTTTGCATGTTCTCCCCGTGCATGCTTGGGTTTTCTCCGGGTACTCCGGTTTCCTCCCACATTCCAAAAACATGCTAGGTTAATTAGCGACTCCAAATTGTCCATAGGTATGAATGTGAGTGTGAATGGTTGTTTGTCTATATGTGCCCTGTGATTGGCTGGCCACCAGTCCAGGGTGTACCCCGCCTCTCGCCCAAAAGACAGCTGGGATAGGCTCCAGCACCCCCTGCGACCCTCGTGAGGAAAAGCGGTAGAAAATGAATGAATGAATGATTAAAAAACACAGCGGCATGGCGGTCGAGTGTTTTAGCGCGCAGGCAGACCTCACAGCTAGGAGGACCAGGGTTCGATTCCACCCTCGGCCATCTCCTCTGGCGACTCCAAATTGTCCATAGGAATGAATGTGAGTGTGAATGGTTGTTTGTCTATATGTGCCCTGTGATTGGCTGGCGACCAGTTCAGGGTATACCCCGCCTCTCGCCCACAAGACAGCTGGGATAGGCTCCAGCACAGCGGTAGAAAACGAATGAATGATTAAAAAACACGCTAACTGGGACGTATTGTATTTTTTTTTTATTATCAGTTTACCCATAATGCAAATTTAACATCAAATTGAATGACTTCAATTTCAACAGTGTTAATATGTTATTATCACATCTTCCTGCAGCTTCAATCGTGCATCAGAAGTGGTGGTGTAAAATGAAGCCATGCGTGGAAGGGGAGGAATGTCGTGTTCTTCCCGATCTGACTGGCTGGTCGTGCATCTCTGGGAACAAAGTCAAGACCACCAAGGTGAGGGAAAGTTGTTCTTCTCCATGTCAGACAACACCAAATCTATTTGTTTACGACATGCTTGAGCACAGTGCATTGGAAAAATCCCCCACACCTTTTTGCATTACTTCAATGCAAAAAAAAAAAAAAAAAAAATCATCCGCAGTGCTTATTACACCATAAGCTCTCCATTTGAAAGCGAAGACGAATCACAGTGATCACTGCTCCCAGCGGCCGTCTCTGCTCTCCAGCAGACACAGTGGGCTCACAAAACCTAATTCTATAATCTGCTGAATGATGGGGCCAAGAGGACAAACACGAGAAAAAGCTGTAAACTAATACTGTGCACTAAAACCCGTGTAATTAAATCTGACGGCCAATGGAAGCGGCACCACATTTAGAAACATGCTTTCTCAAAAATGACCCCTTTGTTGGCTTGTTATGGATCCTTTGTGACGCAGTGGCAGGCAAGCACATGCAGCGTGAACATCTTGATCGAAAGAAACCCACTCGTCCTGCCAAGTTCCACTATATACCATCCAACCACAGAATGAAAAAAACGCAAATGTAATTTATGCTAACCATTGGCTAAATCCGCCCCGCGCTCCTTTTCCTGATTTCCCTCTTTTAGGGCTTTTGCTAACTGATTCCGCAGCAGGTTTGCTACAAAAAATGTTGAAAGGACCTATTATGCAAATGTTCCAACCCTTTGTATTGAGCCGAGGACTACTATAAAGCAGCTACACACAATAACCCACACAGAAAACGTTCTAGATCTTCTAGAATCTGCACCTATTCTAGGGTGTGTTTCCTTGTATTTGTGCTTCCTGCCAAAACGGTCAGTTTTAATTGAATCCCCTCAGTGTCTGTCTCCGGGCACGCCCACTCTGCTGTGATTGGTCACACTCCCAAGTGCTACCAAAGTACTTCCTGACTACTGTGTCTAATTTCGTGGGTATATGAGTTGATACTAAATGAATAAAGTCTTAATTGGAAAGTGTTTCGGAGCTACTGGCAGCTCATGAGCAACTGGTTGGAGACCCGGAGTGGTAACGTAGACACCGTTGGTGCAGTGGAGCTCAAGAGAAGCCAGATAATCTGGGCGCTGCCTGCAACCTCACCTGCCCAAAAGAGGAGCACTCATTGTCGGACACACTTTGTCAGAGGGCATCGGTGGAGCTCAGAAGCTAAGCGTTTAGTAACTGCAGACAACCTTGGCACAACATCGATAGAGGAAATGTGGTCATTTTTTGCGAGACAGTGGGAAACACAACATTTGAAGTACAGTAAAGTCTCGTTATATCGATATTGTCGGGAGTCGGAAAAAATATCGATATAACCGGACTGTCGATATATCCGATCCTGCGCCGAACTGCATTAAAAGTGGGCAATAATGCACTCGACATTGTTCTATAGTATAGAACAATGTCGAGCAGCTTAAATCAATCTTTGCTTAAGGATTTCAATACCAAAAAAGAACACGAACGCCAACATGTACATATGAAAAACAGTGATTATTGCAAGCCATAAAAAGATATCTGAATACAACACAATTAAATACATGTATTTGTACGCTTGTGTCTTCGTTGGAATAGGTGTGTATGCTATGTCAGTTGGTTCTTCTGTTGCAGGCATGTGTTTGGCCAGCTATGTGGGGCGGGTTGAGCATGACCTGTGAACCAGGAAGTGCGGGAATCGGTGTGTGTGCTGCGCTCTGGTGGTGGAAGTGTGAAAAATAAAGTTGACTGGAAGCAGCCGTTCGCCGTGTTCTTTTTTGGTATTGAAATCCTTAAGCAAAGATTGATTTAAGCTGCTTTTGTATCGATATAAGCAGACCAAATTGGCTGGCGGGAGATGAAAAGGGCATCCTAGTAACCGGATTATCATAATAACCGGGTATCGTACTAACGGAACTAATTATATCATAAAAGACTAGAAATTTGCCGGGAAATGAAAATAGTATCGTAATAAGCAGTACTTTGTTATAACCGATATCGATATAACAAGACTTTACTGTACATTTATAGG
This sequence comes from Doryrhamphus excisus, assembly GCF_037039965.1. Classification (NCBI taxonomy): domain Eukaryota; kingdom Metazoa; phylum Chordata; class Actinopteri; order Syngnathiformes; family Syngnathidae; genus Doryrhamphus; species Doryrhamphus excisus. Next base: position 3,699,093 of record NC_136371.1, on the reverse strand, counting down.
TCAGAAAAGTGGAAAAAGCATAAGAAAGCATCCCTTTAAATGAATGCACATAACACAATAAATTATGTTTAAGTGCAAAGTGTTATGAGCAGTTTGCCATTTTGGGATAACAGAAAGATTTTGCTTTCAGACTTACCAGCCAGTTGTGAAGTGTAGTCATTTCTAGTCATTTGTAAGCCTGTGAATATTCTCATTCATCCAGGTCAGGGGTCCCCAAACTTTTTCCTGTAAAGGCCACATAACTTTTCCTTTCTTTGAAAACATTTATTGTTTTGTTTAAGAAAGCCACATATCACAAATGTTAATAACCCCTCCCGGGATCTTCACAGGAAAAAAAAGATACTGCAGAAGGATGGAATAGAATGTCACGTTCCATGCGAGTATTAAGGCTGTATTAAGCCTCTTTCATCCGTGCAGAGAGTATCAGAGCCTGGCGGACCATGCGGCGAGTATAAAGGGATACTCAGGGATACTTGTCCAACAGAGCTGCGTGGAACGTAGAAATGGCCTTTATATACGCGGAACTCACGAATATGGCAAGCATTAAACAGGCTTTTGGAAAAGAAAAAAAAAACAGTGTCTCTGGTATTGTTCACGGGGGGGCGGACATAATGTTGCATGCGGGCTGTAGTTTAGTGACCGCTGATCTGGGTCATTGTATGGAATCAATCGCAACTGGACTGTTCAGGGTGCAATTGAGACGTTTCCACCCTCATCTGAACAGGCTTCATTGCTTTATGGTAATGGTAATGGTAATGGTAATGGTAATGGTAATGGTAATGGTAATGGTTTTATTTAATTTGAACATGCATTAGATTGCAATTGAATGCATCACATAATCAGTTCACAGTTCCACATGTCCAAAAGGAGTAGGAAGAAGCAAAGCTTATTAAATCCTACCCCTCCATCTGGTACTTTTACAATCAGCAACTGTTACATTTGTTCACTTCCTGCTTTCCATAATACAGTTTAGGGTTTTTTTTTAATTTTTTTTTTTTATGCTCATCAGTCGAGTCTAAGAACTTGGTGCAAAATCCAATCTACCTGTATTTATCCTCTAAGGGAGGGGGCATGTTCAGAGAGAAATGGTTTGGCTCTTAGGTGGTTTCAAATGACGATTGTTCTCAGACTATAGCTGGGGATGTCATACAATTTCATGTAAAAAAAAAATCAAAAATATCCCTTAAGTCCACAAAAATATTTGAAGTTGCAGAAAAAAATAACACTTCTATATCTCAAAATTCCAGCTGACGTATAAGCAAGAGTTGGGGTACATCCTGGACTGCACCGTTCAATCACAGGGCACGCATATGTTCATCATAAAACTAATTATAGCTCTTTTGTTTTGTTTTTTTTTAGGTGTCACGGTAGGAAGTCATCAGCTCGGTCCAACCAATCAGAGCACAGCCCCTGCTTGGAGCAGTCATCTAAAGTAACTCTGGACCCTGAGGACTGTTAGAGCTTAAAATAATATATATTTAATTAGATATTTCCTGCTTCACATTAAACCGCAGGAACTCATTATTTAAATATCCTTTGTCTTGAACACAAATTTGGTCTGGGTTAATCCCACGGAGTGAACAATTTATTAGCAAAGATAAAATGAAGCGGCGCCTTGTTCCAATCCAAACAGTCAGTTCCTGTGAGAGTTTATTTGACAAAGTGGATGAACTGAGAACATTATTCATATATTGGCTAGGTTCGGAGTCGTGCGCTAGAAAGCAGAATTTGTCGATTTTGTCAAGCATAAATACCGGAAAATGTATTATTGTGTAGAACAACATACTTATAATACTTAAGACTCACTTTAATTTCTATAAAGAGGTCAGTTCCCTTTGGACTAGTACTCAAACACACACACTTTTCAACTCCATGGATTGGACAGGCCACCAGACAAGCATGCAGACAATCCTGCACCCCCATGCAAAACAAGCACTGTTTGAAATGCTAATCACAAAGAGAAAAGAGAAGAGGAGCATCTTCACTGTTGAGAGTATTTACATCACGCATTTGTTTATCTCTTCAAACTCAGTGCTCCTGTAGAGTGGAGGCAGCTTATTGTAATGGTGGTGAACATTGGAGATTTTCTGCCACTGAGCAGAAGTGTAGCCACTAACAGAATGCTTGCTGGTATTATCACTTCATCTTCTTTATGAATAATATTCCTCCTGGACCCACTCTCATTGCCTGTGTGTTTTATCTCTGGTGTTCAGCCACTGTGCTTGCATTTCAATTTTTCAATGAGATAAGGCTATATTAACAAGAATACATTTCATACCTTTTAATCTGACACATTAGATGATAATGAATGTCACATATTTGGGATGGATTTTCATGGCGAAAGCGTGGTGGAGCGTGGCGCACCCCGTGCTTTAATGGTACTTTTATCCAGTGCACCACAGTGCGTAGTCAATTTGGTAATCTGGTAGACTGGGCTGCACCGAGATGGGCGTGGTGCTCGTATTTTCAGCTTGTTGCGGTGAAAATTACGTGACAAAACAGTGCGCCAAAGGTGCGCTGAAAGCTTGCCAGATCCGACCTGATCTATTCTCTCTATTCGTACCCGGCGCAATGGCTGACAAGCATGCAGTGCACACATGTCACCAAAACCTCAGGTTTTTGAGAGTGTCAGGCACATTTCAATGCAATAAACAATCACAGCAACTACTATTTAATGTAACCAGATGAACCAGCATGTACATTTTTTTTTTATTAAAAGGTAACTGCACTTTTTTGCCCATCTGTCACAATTGTTATGTGAAACATTAACACATATTTCCCAAGTTCGATTCCAGCCTCAGCTATCTCTATGTTTACTTTGCATGTACTCCGGTTTCCTCCCACATTCCAAAAACATGCTAGGTTAATTGGCGACTCCAAATTATCCATAGGTATGAATGTGAGTGTGAATGGTTGTTTGTCTCTATGTGCCCTGTGATTGGCTGGCGACCAGTCCAGGGTGTACCTGAAGACAGCTGGGATAGGCTCCAGCACCGCTGCAAGCCTCGTGAGGATAAGCGGTAGAAAATGAATGAATTAATATTTTATAAATTAAATTAAATTAAATTAAATTAAATTAAATTAAATTAAATTAAATTAAATTAAATTAAATTAAATTAAATTAAATTAAATTCCATTCAATTCCATTCAATTCAAATTTTTTTTTGAATTCAATTAAATATATTCAATGAATGCATGAATATAAGTTTTGTATTTGAAGTTTTCCTGCTAAGAAAACAAGCAGCAGGTCTGACAGGGTTCATCTTTCTGCTAATTAAGCCGTGTGACAATCAGGTGTACCTGTATCTCGGCAGTTCCCCCCTGAAGTAGCTGCCTCTAACCCCTGCAGCGCCTGTTGTAGTATAAGCAAGCATTTAAAATAGAAACTACTTCATGAATTCAAAGAGAGAACAGTCTAATCGCAGTAATTAAAATTTGGAGTCTTTTAGGAGCCTCTTTGTTGAGCCGTTCTATCGCTCAGCGAGAAAGGAGTGAATTAGATGCAGACAAAACCACCATAATTAAGTCTCCTTAGTGCCACATAAACCTTAATCTACATTGGATTTAATCTACTTAATACACCTCTATCTTAATCCACAATCAAACCATCAATAAAATAAAAAACATAGTATAACAACAATGATAAAGAGAGATGCATTTTGGCATTGGGGATGAATACCATCATTAATAAAGTAAGTCAGAGATTGGCACCATGTTATTTTGGATCATTTGTTGAGGCAAATCTGAAATCTGAGTTAGACAAACAGCAACATTACTAATCTAGTTTGAGTGACATGGGTCGACATTACTGATTTGGCAGATTATGACTATAAGAACCTGAGCTCTAATTGGACAAAAAATCTACAAGTTCATAGAAAATCTGAATTTTAAAGGGACAGGAATGTTACTGTTACTGAGCACTATAAGAGCACTTGTCTTCATACTAGCAATTTCAAGGCAAGGCAAGTTTGTTAATAGAGCACCATTCATACGCAAGGCAATTTATTGTGCTTTACAGAAAAGAAGGGTAAAAAGCACTTCTATGAAAACATAGAATCATTCTAAAAATCACAAATTTCCACAAACCATTTCATAAAAACTAAAAACATATATAAAAATAAAAATAAAAATAAAAATAAAAATAAAAATAAAAATAAAAATAAAAATAAAAATAAAAATAAAAATAAAAATAAAAATAAAAATAAAAATAAAAATAAAAATAGTCAGTTCCACATGTCCAAAAGGAGTAGGAAGAAGCAAAGCTTATTAAATCCTACCCCTCCATCTTGTACTTTTACAATCAGTAACTGTTACATTTGTTCACTTCCTGCTTTCCATAATACAGTGTAAGGTTTTTTTTTTGTTTTTTTTTAAATAATGCTCCATTATTAAATAATAATGAAATGATCCAGTCTGGAGATGTTAACTAGATGAGTGACTTGTGGTTGCAAACTAACCAGCACAGACTTTAGAAATCTAGCAGGCAGCACAATAATGGACTCAGACTGCAGATGATGTCTTCGACTGTTTGTCAATGACAAATATTAATATAATATGAATGCTCCGTGACCCTTGCGAGGATAAACACGTGTATTTATTGAATATTTTGTATATAGTCACAATTCTGAAAAGTTTGTTGATACAAGTTTTGTCTTGGTAGCTAATAGAAGCAAAGTGTCTCGGGGCTCATGAAGAACATAATGGAACCACGGTTCTCTCTCCTCTCAATGACTTTTCCCCATCTGTACTTCTAATAAAAAGTGTCAACAGAAGTCACACAGTCTATCTCAGTGTGCATGTACTTAAGAGTTTGTGTGAAGTAAATTAGGGGTCTTTTACTGCAGGCAAGTCCGGTAGCAATATAAGCCAGTCAGAGCAATAAAGAGAATGTAGTTTGGTCATGGCTCAGAGGCTTCTTCTATTGGCTTTGTCATTATGCACACAAGCTGAGATTGGCTTTCCTGCTTAATTAAAAGTGAGCCCAACTGTTAGACTTTAAGAATAAACGTTAATTGAACAATATTGATGCTTTTGTCCTGGTGTGATGTGTTCACATGCATTAGTTCTTCATGGCACCATCTTCCTAAAACAGAAACCCAACTTGAACAAATGGGAGTATCATTATCAGTGTGATGAATATAAATACATACAGAACACGCTTAACATTTTTATTATTTTCATATTATATGATATATAATGGGCGGCACGGTGGTCGAGTGGTTGGGTAGGAGACCAGGGTTCAATTCCACCCTCGGCCATCTCTGTGTGGAGTTTGCATGTTCTCCCCGTGCATGCGTGGGTTTTCTCCGGGTACTCCGGTTTCCTCCCACATTCCAAAAACATGCTAGGTTAATTGGCGACTCCAAATTGTCCATAGGTATGAATGTGAGTGTGAATGGTTGTTTGTCTATATGTGCCCTGTGATTGGCTGGCCACCAGTCCAGGGTGTACCCGAAGACAGCTGGGATAGGCTCCAGCACCCCCGCGACCCTCGTGAGGATAAGCGGTAGAAAATGAATGAATGAATTAATATTTTCTATAAATAAAATAAAATAAAATAAAATAAAATAAAATAAAATAAAATAAAATAAAATAAAATAAAATAAAATAAAATAAAATAAAATAAAATAAAATAAAATAAAATAAAATGAATGTGAGTGTGAATGGTTGTTTGTCTATATGTGCCCTGTGATTGGCTGGCGACCAGTCCAGGGTGTACCCTGCCTCTCGCCCAAAGACAGCTGGGATAGGCTCCAGCACCCCCGCGACCCTCGTGAGGAAAAAGCGGTAGAAAATGAATGAATGAATGAATGAATGAATGAATGATATATAATATAAGATATTTACTTCTGCAAATACAAAAAATTGGTGTGAAGATTGTTGTTCAGTACCGTATTTTCGCCCATATTGGGCGCCCATTACGGATACAGATACAGTAATATACTGTATATAAATACTCCTTGAGTGTTGACATTTCTGACTTTAATTTAAAGAGAATATGAATAATGATAACAAATAATTTTGGGTCACCGAAAAAACAAGACAAAACCATTTTACTACAGGCAATGGTTTCATGCATCCACCAAATTAGGGTATCCAAATTTCATAAACTATATTTAATTGTCCTGTGTGTGTATTTGTGTGTATATTAATTTACTGTCAGTCTCATTTAGACTCAAACATGATGCTGTGGAGAGAATAGTGAGAGAAGAAAACATCCTACAGCAAGACTCTCCAGCCGAGGCGAGCGATTGTACGAAGTTGGTTGCTGCTCATTTCATGTCAGATGACAGATGACGGCTGCATTATGTCACAGCATGCCACAAAACAAACCTCGCTTAGCTCAGCCAACTGTGTCTCTAAAGGATGGAGGAGATACTGCAAAAACTGTGTTCACTGGAGCTCAATGACGAGCCACCGTTGACCTGTGGCTTTTAGAAGGCATATCAACCTGTTGCACCTATATAGTTTCCTTTGGGTGCTCTGGATTATGAATATAAACACATTTACATTTAATGGGTTGTTATCTTGTACGTTGTATAATCATTCCACATTGGAAAATCGTCACATAGCACAGTGTTATTATTGTGTTTTGGGTCAAATGTTAAGAAAGTGTGACAAGTTATTGTTGGACTTGGATGGAAAAGTACGCCTGCTCAGATAAGTGAAAGGTTAAAGGTCAACATGTCAATAACAACAATAAATGGAGGCTACGGCTGGGTGATATATCAATATTTTAGCAGCTATTTTTTAAGATAATTAATCATTTAGGATTTTTAAAAATGTGAATATTGCATAAAGCTTTGTCCTCATGTTAAGTATTTATTTTTTTATAAAACTACTTGACAAAAATATATTTGTTTTTGATTTTCACTTTGTGGAATATTTTATTTTATTTTATTTTATTTTATTTTATTTTATTTTATTTTATTTTATTTTATTTTATTTTATTTTATTTTATTTATCTAAAATATTAATTAATTCATTCATTTTCTACCGCTTATCCCAGCTGTCTTCGGGTACACCCTGTACTGGTGGCCAGCCAATCACAGGGCACATATAGACAAACAACCATTCACACTCACATTCATACCTATGGACAATTTGGAGTCGCCAATTAACCTAGCATGTTTTTGGAATGTGGGAGGAAACCGGAGTACCCGGAGAAAACCCACGCATGCACGGGGAGAACATGCAAACTCCACACAGAGATGGCCGAGGGTGGGCTTGAACCCTGGTCTCCTAGCTGTGAGGTCTGCGCGCTAACCACTTGTCCACCGTGCAGCCCATAAAATATTTATTTTAATATATATATTTTTAAATATTGTATATTGAAATAAAACTACATATATCAGTAAATTAGTTTTTCACAATTCTTATGTGAAACATGAACACATATTTCTTTACCTTTTCTGTGTATTTTAGCACAAGAAAACAAGTTAATATGAGCTAGCTAACAACAGACATCATGGGAAATACCTGTTTTGATGCTAAAGCCCTCACAAAAAAAAAACCCTCAATAAACGGCAATAGAATTTAATTTCGCTACAAATACTCAAGGTGCTCGTAACCATAACCTGAGGACCACCTGTACTTACATACAATTTTTATGAACTGATGATTTGGAGCCCTGTGATTGGCTGGCGACCAGTCCAGGGTGTACCCCGCCTCTCACCCAAAGACAGCTGAGACCCTGGTGAGGAAAAGCGTTAGAAAATGAATGAATGAACATGAACAAATATTTCTTCACCTTTGCTGTGCATTCTAGCACAAGAAAACAAGTTAATATGAGCTAGCTAACAACAGACCAAAGACAGCTGGGATAGGCTCCAGCACCCCCCGCAACCTTCGTGAGGAAAAAGCGGTATAAAATGAATGAATGAATAAATGATTTAGATCCTGGATGAATTTCCATTGAAAATGAAAAAAAGTGTTATTGTTTTTGATATAGGACAATAACCTCTGAGACTTTTAATGAAAATGACTTTGTACAACCACATGATGGACGGGGGAACAAATCCTCCATGTGCTTCCACGGCTTTCTACAACAAAGTACAGCTCGCTTTCCAACTTGCTTTTGCAGTAAAAGCCAGGAGGCACCTCCGTACGGTTCAGTTCCTGCTATTCTTGCCAAAGCTATTTTCATGCCCGTGCCAACATTATGTAATTTTCTGTAGTGTGTTGTTCACAATAAGTTAACAAAAGACAGGGAACTCTCATCTTTTATTCAAGGTAGACTTGTTACGCTAAGACGCCACCTTCCACTCAAACTGAACTGTATGTTAGAAAGTCTATTCAGCAGTCGTTCGGCCTTATCTGTATTTTGCCAAGCTGAAAAGAATGTTGAATGGCACAGATTCCAGCATTGTTCCATCACGGCACGTTCATTTTCAAAACACTCACGTGCGGCTCGCAGCGGGTCACACCTTGTTCAATAGCTCACACGTGCAAAACAGAGCATTTCTGTTTTCATTATATGCCTTGTGATTTTATTATATTTCTATTTTTAGCCCCCCTTATTCCATTTACGCCCAGCAACGACTCAAAAAGTACGAGCAGAGTGCCTCCGCATCGGTGTGACGTGACTTGATGCAAAGGCAGTGCAGCAGCCACCGCGCCGGTGTCATTGTAAATCTGTCTACGCTTGCTTTGTGCCATCTAGTTGTTACTCCTTTGTGAGGACCTAACTGCATGAAAGGCCCGGTGTTCTCCGCATGAATCATTTAGATGAAAGCTTGTGGAGGAGAAAGGAAGGAGCGCAAGTCACCTGATGTCAACTTTAATTACGATCCATTTTGGCCCCAGTGTTGCCTTGACTTTGAAATCCTACACTCCTGCGGTGGCGTTGCAGATGGAAAAACGACTGAATATTATTTTGTTTACTTGTTATGAGGGGAAGGTAAACTTTTAATTGGGTGTCTGCTTTCTCCGTGTTGTTTTTTTTTTCCCTCCAATAGTATCTATCTGTTGCACCCGTGTAGTTTATTCTAAAACAGTACAAATAAAAATGCATCTCAGACATTGATCTTCACTCAAGCAGATAATTACCGGCTCGTGGGGAGTTTGCATTGAGCTATTTCACACTCGGCGCACCTTTTCATCTTAACATCATATCCTGTTGATTTAAGCTGCGGTTTGATATTCATAGAAAACGAGCAGCGAGCAAAGCATGACTTGACTGTTTAATCATTTTCAATGAGATCCATCTTCACAAGGAACCCGTAGGGACCCTGCACTCCCAGGACGTCCCCGGTGTGTCATACTAAGAAGTCAGGGCGCATCAACATCACTTGTGTCTCAATTCTCAACTGTTCGGCAGCCTGAAGGTGAGACATCAGAGCCTTTCAGCTGCAGCCGTGTTCAAGACTGAAATTGGGGACACTGCCTATTGACATATTGCACACATTAGGCCCATTTAGCAGACGTCTCAAACCGTGAGAGCCTGGAGCCAACAAGATAAGATCTAAACAGCATTTGAGTTCCTTGGGAAAAACATGTAAGCAGTAGTAATTCTTAGAAATCAGACAAAAATGTTGTCTTTCATTGCAGTACATGATGAAACACGTCGTAATTTCGGAGTTTTGCCTCGATGCAGACAAATTAAAGACGGCTTCAGATGATAAATGCATCACTCATGGACACGCTCTCGTTAAAAGTGGGATTATTCCCGTTATGGCATCAAGTCTGGAAAAGGGACTAACATTCAGATTCTTCCAGGATTTTTTCTTTTGATTCCGAGAGTCAGTGCCCACTTTGCTGACCAAGGAATAGAAATAACAGAGTGCCTCGGCTTTGATGCGCTACGTCGGACTTCCTCAAAGGGATCAGGATAAGGAACGTCTGTCTTATGCCGATATAACCAAGAGTTTCAGTATCTTCGCTGATGTAAAAGTTCAGTGCAAACAGACCAAAAGTCCAAGTTTAATGACCGTTTCTTTAGCATGCTGCTGAATATCTTGGACAAAATCTTCCATGGACATCACTACGGAATTCACTACACTTTGGCCTACGCCTTTAAATCAAATATTTCAACTATTTACAAAGTTTGCTGAAGATGATTCTGACTCAGCCTCTAAATATTCAGACAACATGTCAACATGAGTAGATTTACTTGTGTCCAAAACACTTTGACGTGATGAAAAATCGTGTTCTTCTACAGACTCCAATATGAACTTTCATGAGAATTGAGGATGAGTGGTTAGCGTGCAGGCCTCACAGCTAGGAGACCCGAGTTCAATTCCACCCTCGGCCATCTCTATGTGGAGTTTGCATGTTCTCCCCGTGCATTCCCACATTCCAAAAACATGCTAGGTTAATTGGTGACTCCAAATTGTCCATAGGTATGAATGTGAGTGTGAATGGTTGTTTGTCTATATGTGCCCTGTGATTGGCTGGCGACCAGTCCAGAGTGTACACAGCCTCTCCCTGTCCAAAGACAGCTGGGATAGGCTCCAGCACCCCCAGCGACCCTCATGTGGATAAGTGGTAGAAAATGAAAGAATATATGGGTGTTCACATCTTGGGCTGCACGGCGGATAAGTGGTTAGCGCGTAGGCCTCACAGCGAGGAGACCCGAGTTCAATTCCAGCCTCAGCCATCTATATGTTTACTTTGCATGTACTGCGTTTTCCTCCCACATTCCAAAAACATGCTAGGTTAATTGGCGACTCCGAATTGTCCATAGGTATGAATGTGAGTGTGAATGGTTGTTTGTCTATAAGTGCCCTGTGATTGGCTGGCGACCAGTCCAGGGTGAAGACAGCTGGGATAGGCTCCAGCACCCCCACGACCCTTGTGAGTATAAGCATCACAAAATGAATGAATGGAGAATTTCAAAAAGAAGACTGGTTTCGGCTATGGAGGGCGGAGGCAGTAAATAATGACAACACAATAATTTGAAATTGAACGTGAATTATATTATATTATAACATAAACTGTACAACATAACATACATACATATATACAATACTGTACTTTTTTATACACTGGTACCAAATTATTTTTTTAATAATGTCCACAGTTCAGCCAACAATATTGTGGACATTTTTAATCCGCTACATCCTGCAGTCCAGTTCTCCGGTTCCCGATGGATGCACAAATCAAATGAGTGGGGCCACACAGTGGCGTGTGGGATTTATGGAAGTGAGGAGGTAACATCCAAATGTGCAAATTGTCCAGAATGTGCAAAGAGTGATGTTGGAACACGCTGCTGAACCTCCTACCAGACCACCGGTACAGGAAGTTGACCCAAAAGCGGGGAATGTCCAGGATCCTGTCCTTGCTTCCTTAGCTCGCTATCAGTGGATTCGATCCCACAGGCAAGGCAACTGGCTAATCCACTTTGTATCATTCAGATCACCAGATTAACCAAGCTAATTCCAATACAATATGCTCACTCACACAAAACATCTTAGTGACATTATGGCAATTAGAGTATTATTTAACTCACCTGGCTTCTCTTCCCACGCAACTGAGGACAGTGAAGTCAAGGCAGCTTATATTACGATAACAAAAGAGCCAAGAGCTCCGACTTAACCACATTGATTGTTTGTTCCAAAGACAAAATGTCCTTGCAGCAAAAATGTGCAAAAGCAGCGACTTCCTGCCCAGAGAGGCGTCGTGACAATCTGGCAAATTGTGTAAGCAAAGTACGAAAAGTGGAACGGCAATGGGATTGTTGGGTGAGCGATCATAAACGTCGGCATCGATTGGTTTAGTCTGTGACAAGCTGTCATCAATTGACTCCGCATTTTACAGACTAAGTTCTGATTGTCATGGTAACAAGGGGAAAAACAGTGCAAGGCAAGGCCGTATACTATTCATACACAAGGTATTTCAAAGTGAAATCATTCCATAAAAAATATAAAATAATTCTAAAATCATGACATGTTCAATTGAATCTACACAGAGATTGAAAAGTAACTGAAATGAATACGGTTGCTATATTAAGGCTTATTATTGAGCTGTATGTGTACTGTGTCTGGTCTGTCAGACGTTACTTTTTAGTATCAACTCTTCATTTTTTTTCTTACTTTTTCTACAATGTACCGTTCAAGGATCATAACATATGGCGACAAATGAGCTTGTCCATGCTGTGTTCCAGCTACAAGGAAAGGTAGGCTTCCACCGTGTTGAGGTGCGCTTCCAAGGCAAACATCTTGTGAGGATTACACAGTTTAAATGACCAAAGAAAGATTAATCTTTTAATGCGCACAGCACGGGATTTCGGAGCATTTTCAGTGGGACAACACTTACATCACAGAGTCTTTCCTGCAACGATCCACTATACTGTGTCCGTTGCTGGAGCCTGCATGTAGCGAAAGTTCCTCCTTCACTAAATGTGCTACATCGTGTCTGCGTGCACCCAAATCCAAACTGATTCTGTACTCGCCAAGTACGGCTACTCAAATTTTGCCCGCCTTATTGCAAGTCGACAGCACGCAGTTGGAAGTAGCATAGCTTGGAACCACCGTGTACACAAACGCCATACCGACTTAGTGGCTGCAAGGGGGCGGTCGCTCTGTTAGACCGGCCAATCACAAAGGTAATGATGTTTGTTGTTTAAAATCAACTTTATTCGTCATAACTACAGAACAGTATTCAAATACAATGAGGATTTCCCTTACGGATGAGGATAATGGATGGATGGAACATTTTGCAGTTCGTTGTCCAAGAGTGTTGAATTTCGTTTTGTTTCTTGAGGCGATGTGTTTTCCTGGTAATATTTTTGCACTGTGCTTTGTGAGGTACTCATTTATGTTTAAGTAGTGTGCGTTTTTGTACTTTCTTTCAACAAACCCAATGATGACGGCCGGTTTATTATTCCCGGGAAGTGGATGGCAGCTACTTGTTGCTCCGTGGAGCTACCATCCAGCTCATCCATCACAACTTTGGTTTCGGCGGTCACCGTTGGAGCGTATGACCAAGGTTTTATCTGGAGAACAGTGACAATCACATCTTTCATTCTGGTGTACTCTTACAACTCCGGCAGTCTGTACTCCAGGTATGCGAGCCGTTGCACCGCACCTCCTCTATCAATTCTAGGATCAATTCTAATTCTTTTTCTGACAGTTTGCCTTTCGGTCTTGGTCAGCAAAATCTTAGCATTTTAGGGGGGTCTCCAACCAGTAGCTTGTGAGCTACCAGTAGCTCATAACCACTTTTCAAGTAACTCTCAAACAGGTTTATTCATTTATTATCAACTCCTATACTGACACAATTAGAACGTGGGGTTCAGCAGCTGCTACAGAAGTCCTTGGGAGCGTTTGGCTGTGGGACCAATCACAGCGGAGGATGCGTGTCCGGATGCAGGCCATTGGTGGAATAAATTACACCAAACTGTTTGGATGGGAAGCAGCAAATCCAAAGAAACACAGTTTCCACAGAATAGGTGCAGATTCTGGAAGATCTAGAAAGCTTTCTGTGCAAGTGCAAGTGTGTAGCTGTTTTATAGGAGTCTATAACTCAATACCAAGGGCCGTAAATTGTTTGGGTGGGAAGCAGCAAATCCAAAGAAACACAGTTTTCCACAGAATAGGTGCAGATTCTGGAAGATCTAGACAGCTTTCTGTGCAAGTTATTGTGTGTAGCTGTTTTATAGGAGTCTATAACTCAATACCAAGGGCCGTAAATTGTTTAGGTGGGAAGGAGCAAATCCAAAGAAACACAGTTTCCACAGAATAGGTGCAGATTCTGGAAGATCTAGGAAGCTTTCTGTGCAAGTTATTGTGTGTAGCTGTTTTATAGGAGTCTATAACTCAATACCAAGGGCCGAAAATTAACATAATAGGTCCAATTTAACTTGATTGAGTTATTCAGATGTGCCAGATGTATAAAAAATGTTACATGTACGCTCATTTTGTCCACCTTAAGATGTATCGATGTGGAGATCAGACTGAAGGTGGCAAGATTTTCCCCCAGAAAGAACATGTAGAGTTGGTGCAGGATGAGAGAACAGAACAGTTTCTTCTGAGGGCAGAGCAAGGACCCGAGACACACAAGTTCCAAGAAAAAAGTAAGAACTGCCTGCAACTGTACTAAAACCAGTGGGGAAAAAGATCTTGCATGGCTCAATCCTGTTTTCAAGAAACACAAAATAAAACTTTATTTATACTTTATTCCGTGTTCCGCAAGCCAAACTCTCACTTCCACAGAAGACGGCCAAGGCAGCCAAGATTAAAGGTCAAAGCAGTACATATTTCTTTTTCACCTTTTTTTGACTCTATTTCATGATTTTCAACTGCTCTTCTTTAAACTCCTCAGAGAAATTTGTTGCATCAATATCTCAGGGAAAGAAACGCAGGGGTCAAATTAGTACGAAAAAATCTGCCCACATAAAAAAAAAACATGAACATTGCATCAGAAGCCTGAAAAAGCCACCACAGCTGACGTGTATGCTCATTATAACCCTCCTGTTAACCAACAAAGTAATATATTAAATGTTCAATGCCGTGTAAATGATCTTAAAAATTAACCCAAACTTACACAGCGCCCATGAAACAGCATGTATGTTTTGTTTTTAAATCACCAGTGTGTTTTATAGCTTGAACAAGCTTGTTTACCACTACACGGAATGAAATTAGTGCCAGTAAATCAATAACCATATCAATTAATTGTGTTCTGTTAAAAAAAATAAGGGCACACTCACACTTGGGAATTTGGCCCACGGCCCATTTTCATCATTTGTCACTTTTATTCAGCTGTATTACCGCAATTTCTCCAACTTTGTGGAATATTTACATTTATTTGGACTTGTTCAGATTATTTATGTGCAAGGTTTTCGCTGTCATTAATTACTTGCTAGAAGAGCGATTGCATTAATTAAATGACTTTTTAAAATATATGCACAAAGTTGTAGTCATGATTGAGTGAGCGTAATATCGGTTTAAAGGTGATCTATTATGCTTTTTCCACTTTTCTGACCTATAAATGTAGTTAGAATTTGTATTCTCGTGTTAAACGATGCCAGTAATCAGGTTTGCACATTTGGAAGTGAGCTCTGAAAAAAGTTTTGGATGGCTCAAAACGTTCAGTTTAAAAAGGCGGGGTTAAACTGTCCCCTTTGTGACATCACAGAGGGGCAGACTTCCTTATATATGAACTCTCTGCCCTCCCCTATGCTCTTATACTCTGTTTACGAAACAAGCTCAGGTAGAAGTTATTATATTTGGTCATTCCCAGCTAAAGAAAAATATTCATCATTTCACATGAGACTGTTTTTGCAAAAATATCAGTCAAACTGTTGCTGGAGCCAGCGTGCGCTCGCTGGGAAAGGTGCATTAATGTCAGACACGTTGTGCGTATTATATAAATATAATATGAGTCAGTCAGTCAGTATTTATTAGTAAGTATTTGTATCCACTTCAAGGGACATTTATTTTGTTTTGTCAGATAAATTAGCCGCCTCATATGAAATGTCTACCATATCAAAATGGCTCTCAAAAGGACATAAAAAAATTGACAAAAATTGATATTTTTCATGTTAACATATCAGTCACATCGGATACAATCGTATAATTGCAAACTGAGGTGCCTGTGTTCCTGCTTGATAAATAGTTAACCCATTTGTCATAGGTCAGTGATTCAATAAGGGCAATAAAGTTAGCATACTTAGCCTAAAATAAGGACTGGTGAGTTCATTCATTCATTCATTTTCTACCGCTTTTCCTCACGAGGGTCGCGGGGGGTGCTGGAGCCTATTCCAGCTGTCTTTGGGCGAGAGGCGGGGTACACCCTGGACTGGTCGCCAGCCAATCACAGGGCACATATAGACAAACAACCATTCACACTCACATTCATACCTATGCTAATTAACCTAGCATGTTTTTGGAATGTGGGAGGAAACCGGAGTACCCGGAGAAAAAACACTCATGCACGGGGAGAACATGCAAACTCCACACAGAGATGGCCGAGAGTGGAATTGAACCCTGGTCTCCTAGCTGTGAGGGCTGCGTGCTAACCACTAGACCGCCGTGCCGCCCGACGGGCGAGTTATATTTCAGAAAAAGTTAACAAAGCAATTCCAGAATCTCCAATATGAAGGCCAAACGACACAACCCTGGACAGGCGGCATTGCCATAGAAACCAGACAAGGAGCGGACCAAGACAGGATGTACGACCACAAGAATCAACCCAGGAGGGGGGAGTTCAAAGGGAAGCCCCCACCGATCAAGGACTTGGCAATAATTATATAAGAATGACATAGTTTGAGGACATCAGACCCTCTTGAGCTGAGTAACTGCTTTGTTCGCCAAGGCTGTCTCCATTCTCCAGGATGCTTTCTGTCTGTTCTTTCAATCAGTCACACTGGAAAATAAATGGAAGACGGTGAATCTGAAATTTGACAGCCGCTCGGTGAATATTTTGACAATGAAGACATCTCGAACTGGACATATCTTAAATCTCATTTCTGGGATTTCCTGTTCCTGCCAGAACAACAACATTTTGAAGTGTTTTAGAGAAAGGTATTAAACTTTGCCGCTCGTTGCACAAATATTCAGTGATCATGTGACTTATCTAAATACAGGAACATTTAGTCATTAAATCACATATACCTGAATGACAGGAGCCACCACTTGAATAGCGTTATGAAGCCAAGGCTGTTTCGGATCCTGTATTACTTCAAGGTAACTTTGTGTCGCATATGCGTCAGTGCTATTTTCATACAAAGGAGTTTCATGACTTTTATGTATGTTTTTTTTTCACATCTCGTAAAGAATGCAACCAAAATTAACTCTGTTTAGACTCTTACATTGACAGTTACTGAGTGTGTATAGAAGAGTCTTGCATATACTGTAAGTATTTTTTAACCTTATCATCACACTTCTCGAATTATGTTTTCAGCCATGAGTCCAAACTTTTTGACTGACTCTGCAAAAGAAAACATTTTTTTTTCTAATAAGACATAATCTAGGGGCGGCACGGTGATTGAGTGGTTAGCTCGCAGACCTCACAGCTAGGAGACCAGGGTTCAATTCCACCCTCGGCCATCTCTGCGTGGAGTTTGCATGTTCTCCCCATGCATGCGTGGGTTTTCTCCAGGTACTCTGGTTTCCTCCCATATTCCAAAAACACGCTTCTCAAACACGCGGCCCGGGGGCCAAATGTGGCCCGCAGGACACTACCTCGATATGAACGTTTAATGTTAGTGCGGCCCGCGCAAGTTTGATATGGATGCTGTATGGTATCATGTACCCAGAAAAAATTATTACGTTTGATTAATGTTCATGTTAAAGGTTAAATAACTGTTAATAGTTATCCTCCCTATCCGTGTGGAAGTGGTAAGTTTTTGGCTATTTAAGTTTAAAGGAAATAACTTGAAGGCTGCCGTTTAGGCCGCTAGCTCTCTAGTTTGCGAGTTAGCATGTGTCTCAAGACCCTGCAGTTGCGCAATATGTTGTAAATAAAAAAAGTATAAATGTGACTATAGTCGTGTTTTGTCATGTCTACAGGGCTCTAATAATGCTTTGTTCATTTTAATCTGAAAAAAATAATTTGTCTACCCACCAACTATATGTGGTTTCTTAAGTTTTTATTAAATTAAATTAAATTAGATTGATTAATTTTCTTTATTCTTGATTTGTTTATTTATTTTTCATCTTATTTTGTGCAGAAAAATAAAAATTAAGATATTTGAGAACAGTGGAATGTTTTATCAGAGCTTTTATTGTAGAAAATCGGAACCAAAGCATTGAAAAAGTTTGTATATTTTTCTGTTTTTAATAAATGCGTTTTTTTTTTTGGAAAACCTGATGCGGCCCAGCCTTGCCCAGACCCTAGCTCCAGTGGCCCCCAGGTAAATTGAGTTTGAGACCCCTGATCTAAGGTCTAATGCCATTTCACGTTTTCTGTACTGTGCCTCCATTTTAGTCTAAAACATGAAACAGACTTGTACTTTCAAAGCACTTAGGGTTATAGAATCTTTATCACGATTAAACAGAACAGAAAATATACGGCAAGGACTTTCTTACTCTTGTCCAGAGCTTTCCTCGCCGTTTCCCCCAGCTTACTATTTTATGCTAAGCTGAGCTAAGCCTTATCCATATCAAACCTCTCATCTGCAGCATCGTCCAGCAAGAAAGCGAGAGGAAGAAAAGTCGATTCCCCCCAAAATGTCACACTGTTCCCCTAAAGCCTCAGTTCCAGCAACATATAGCCGTGATAAAGTCTGCCAAGTCCGTGGAGCCCAAAATATTTCACAGTCCTGTACTGTACCTCTTCAGACATTTGGCCTGAAGTCATGTACCCCATACAGTGTTGTTCAAGTTTGTTAAAGGTCCTTCAAACTTAAATATTATAAATATATTACTTTCCGAAGGCACTGTGCCTGTAGCTTTACAGACTGCGGTGATTCGACCTTTACTCAAAAAAACAAACAAACATTGACCTTGAGAGTATTTCTAATTATAGGATGGTGTCTCACCTCCCATTTATTTAAAAAATCCTTGAAAAAAATCATTAAGCAACAGCTTAATAATCACACGACCTCGAATAATTAATTTGAACTTATTTAGTTTGGTTTTCGGGTGAACCACTGTACTGAATCAGCACTTGGCGCTACTGGTCAGGTACTTTCTTGTGTAATTTAAGATAATGTGACTTCTGAGTACTGTGGTGTCACTTATGGAGTCCCACAAGGATCAGTGCCAGGCCCTCTTTTGTTCACTATTTACATGCTGCCGTTCGGCGACGTCATTCGCAAACATTACATTAGCTTTCACTGTTATGCCAACGACACTCAGCTGTATGTGCCATAAAAGCTAATTGACCAACGGGACGGCTCTAATCTTGAGGCGTGTCTCATTAATAAAAAAAAAAAAAATGGATGTCCTGTAACTGTTTACTTCTAAACCCTAACAAAACTGAGATGTTGATTATTGGCCCTGCTGAACAGAGTCGCCTGTTTAAGGACACCACTCTGAGTTTTGATGAAAGCATCATTACCCAAAGTGACTCTGTGAAAATCCTTCGATTCGACGCTACACTTTCAAAAGGATTTTCACCTGCGCGCACAACACGCCAGTTTTTTAACAACCCCGAAGCCACAAAGAACTATTCAGGCTCTAGAGCCTTTTCTATTCGGGCTCTAACACTGAAGAATGCCCTACCTCATGATATTAGAACTAGAAATGTTCAAGTCCTGATTTAAGACTTATTTTTACACTTTTAAATTTGGTTAATAGTATAAATGAATTGGTTTTATTTATTTATACTTTTTAGGAAACGCGAACCTAAGTATCCGGAAGTCCTCTGGAGCGCTTAGGAGTGTGACCAATCACAGTGGAGTGGGCGTACCTAGAGGCGGGCCTCGGGTGGAGTAGGGAGTCAGAAGCAGGAAGTCCATTGAAATATTGCAGAAAGAGGTGCAGTATTAAGATGATAAGCGGTATCATATGCCTGCATATAATATGTCTTTTTAGAAAATTAATATTTACAGATTTACCATGAATGTACACACGCTAGTACATGTACAAGGTCTGTGTAATATTGTGTTGTCAAACAAAGAATAATCACTAAAATAATGCAACTAATGCAATCAATAACAAAAGTCTTCAGCACTGTACGACTTGTGCTGTGCAGACTGTTCACACGAGGCATTCAGGCACATTCTGTAACTCTCTAACTTTTTATTCATGTATACCCCTTTCACATTGATGGAACTTTGGTGCTTGGCAAAGATGCGCTGATGTTCATTACAGGAACAATGACTTTAATGAAATTTCATCACATATCAACATATGGCTTCATATGTACAATATCATCATTTGAAATGATTTGACACAAATAAGGCATTTCAAGTATCGAAAAACAACTTAGTGGTATCACATATTTGGCAAGTCGATCATTTTTAGGGTCTCTGACACGTTACCAAGTTGAAGTGGTAAAGCTGTTTAAGAGGTGGTCAAAGGCATACAGGAAGCATAGAAACTAATGTTAAAATGTGCAGCATAAAGAAACACAGCTTTTACTAGTAAGATATCTCCCTCCCAAAACATCTAATCAATTATTCCGATCCAGTTCTTCAAACTTTTGGCTGCTTTGGGGTTTGTGACTGCATTCAGGACTCAACACCACCATAAATAAAACTCTGGTACACAATTACAGACAATTTATAATACAAATGTGTCCTCACACAATATAAAAAAAAACGAAAAAAAAAAAACCTGAGGGCTGTCGACTAATTGACTTGCTCCTCTCTGGCGCCAGGGGCTTCGTAGTAGAGACGGATGCTGACAGACGTCTGAGGAAGGATATGAGACGATTCTCGGATTTGACTCCACACCCAGCCATACGTTCCATCTCAAAGTTTGAAAAAGTGATGGAATTATATTTGTAACGGGGTTATGATGATGTTCCTGCAGGCAGCCTGGAGCATCAGTATAGTCAGCAGCCTTGGGCAGGATGTGCATTATGTATTCTACAACTTTTTACACTTGAATCTCAGCAATCTTCATGTTTTAAAGCAAACAGTACGTTTTGTTGAATGTTTGGTGCTTGGTCCTGTCACAGTGCTGAAAATAAGGAAGAAAAAAAACCCTTTTGGAATAATTTCAACATGACAAATAGGATTATTATAGTCTGTGTTAAGCAAAATCCTTGAATGTTGATTTATAATCTAATACTGCTAATAAATGACAATGCCACCCGAGATGGTTGAAGTAGTGAGGTTTTTCAATCCTTCATCATCAGGGATGGATTAGAGTTTGATGTCGCAGCCTAATTTTAACGTCACTGGCCACTTCATTAGGTACAGCTGTACTTTTACCCACTGAGGTTAAAACCAGCAAAGGCTCAGAAAACCAGCAGACTAACAACGACAGTATTTGAAATGTTGGAAAATAAAACTAGACACAGCAGGACTGAGTGGTTAGCGCACAGGCCTCATAGCTAGGAAACCCATGTTCAATTCCACCCTCGGCCATTTCTGTGTGGAGTTTGCATGTTCTCCTTGCGTGGGTTTTCTCCGGGTACTCCGGTTTCCTCCCACATTCCAAAAACATGCTAGGTTAATTAGCGACTCCAAATTGTAGGTATCCAAAAGGTATGAATGTGAGTGTGAATGGTTGTTTGTCTATATGTGCCCCGTGATTGGCTGGCCACCAGTCCAGGGTGTACCCCGCCTCTCGTCCGAAGACGGCTGGGATAGGCTCCAGCACCCCCGCGACCCTCGTGAGGAAAAAGCGGTAGAAAATGAATGAATGAATGAAGACATCATCTAAGGCAGGGGTCTCAAACATGCGGCCCGCGGACCAAATGTGGAAACCGGAGTACCCGGAGAAAACCCATGCACGGGGAGAACATGCAAACTCCACACAGAGATGGCCTAGGGTGGAATTGAACCCTGAACGACAATCATAATAATAAAAATATTAAATCAGTGCCAATCAAAAAATGAGACATTATTATCTTTGTAAAAGCCATAATTATTGAAGAAGCTCTTCTATTGGATCTCATTCGATTTGTTCAAGTGTACCTAATGATCCGACCAACGGCTGTATAGTCATGCTGTGATTCCGCAATAAATAACTGCAATTATTTTTATTGTGATAAACGAGGCGGCTAACCTGCAATTCGACCCTTTGCACCTTCAGCCGCACGCTTCCTGCAAATCTTCAGTATGTAGATGTCGTGTATGGCTGAGTGTTCTGAAGAAAAAGGAAGATATAGAGGGGTTAGTCAGGCAGTGATATCCACCAGTAGAATTCAATGCTAAACCATTTTCCTTGCTGCAGTACATTTCTCAGCTTTAACGTCTTGTTTCCTGCGGTCAAGCAAGGTTATCTTACCCTGGTGGTTTTGATCTTGTTGCCTGCATAGCACATCCAGCCTGAGTTGTCAGGGAGCGTCTTGCATTCTTCTCCCTCCAGGCAAGGCTCCATCTCACACCACCACTTCCCAATTACTATGGATGCTACAGGCAACAAAGACAAGAGCGACGGTAATGCAGGTTGCCTAACAAACTGCAAATCCAGCTGGCCAAGTCAGGCAACTTCTAATTAAAGTTTTTTTTTTCTTTCCCCCAAGAAGGCACCATTATAGTCATTTTTCTAGTATACGTATATCTACAACCTTTCAAAGAATATTACGCTTGTTATATAAATGCAGAATGTGGAAGTGCTGCTTTCTATTGAAGGAGGGGATTGGTAGGTGTGACTGTGATTTACTGCGACCCACATTTGTGTCAGCGAGAGGGTAAATTGCCTTTCATACCAGGAAAGTACTGTAGCAAGTTAAATCGGTCGTAATGTGCGATGGCAGGAGTCTGTCAGAAATTCCAATTGCCGCAGTTTGCTTGAAGATTGCAGCAATATTTGCAAAAAGGGATTAATGATCAAAGCTGTAGGTGAGAGGCCCTTCAAAAGACAGTACACGGTTTTAGTTGCCTACAAATTCCACATCCGCCAGTGCTATAGCCCCATGACAAAGAGCAGTGATGTGCAGTCAACTCTTTTGGTTTTGTCCCATTTAGTTATTGACATCGTTATTTAACACTGAAAAAGAGACAAAGACTGTACATTAGGGTGCATCAAAAAACACAATTATTGAATTTTGATATGGCTGGGTGCTAAAAGTGTTCCAATATATGTAAAAACAACACATACAAAATATTTTTCCAATACATTATTATTTAGGGGTGCCACCATGCATCTGTTTTTGTGGAATAAAGTGGTGAACAGTTTAATGGTCGCCATGGAGATCTGTGGGGATCTTTATGTTTTTGTTGGTATTTATACTCCTGGTATTTACATATTACTAGCAAATTTGCGGTTTTGTCTTTGTAATTTGAATGATTTGTAGTCATATTTATAGGTATTTAGTGCTCATTGCCTCTACTGTAGCTAACATTAGCTAGCTACAGTTTGCTAATGACAGTTAGCTAATAGCTGAGCAAGTCCAACATCAACAATAGTAATATAGAGTAGACAGTATTACTGATGCCTCATATTTATTGAGAGTGATACTGTAGTCCTACATAATCTGATATACACTTGTCAGTTTATTATTTTAGGCACTGTTTAGTGCTCATTGCCTCTACTGTAGCTAACATTAGGTAGCTACAGTTTGCTAATGACAGTTAGCTAATAGCTGAGCAAGCATAACATCAACAACAGTAATATTAATTAGACAGTATTACTGATGCCTCATATTTATTAAGAGTGGTACTGTAGTCCTACATAATCTGATATACACTTGTCAATTTATTATTTTAGGCACTGTTTAGTGCTCATTGCCTCTACTGTAGCTAACATTAGCTAGCTACAGTTTGCTAATGATAGTTAGCTAATAGCTGAGCAAGTCCAACATCAACAACAGTAATATAGAGTAGACAGTATTACTGATGCCTCATATTTATTGAGAGTGATACTGTAGTCCTACATAATCTGATATACACTTGTCAATTTATTATTTTAGGCACTGTTTAGTGCTCATTGCCTCTACTGTAGCTAACATTAGCTAGCTACAGTTTGCTAATGACAGTTCGCTAATAGCTGAGCAAGCATAACATCAACAACAGTAATATAGAGTAGACAGTATTGCTGATGCCTCATATTTATTGAGAGTAGTACTGTAGTCCTACATAATCCAATATACACTTGTCAATTTATTATTTTAGGCACTGTTTAGTGCTCATTGCCTCTACTGTAGCTAACATTAGTTAGCTACAGTTTGCTAATGACAGTTAGCTAATAGCTGAGCAAGCATCAACAATAGTAATATAGAGTAGACAGTATTACTGATGCCTCATATTTATTGAGAGTGATACTGTAGTCCTACATAATCTGATATACACTTGTCCATGTATTATTTTAGGCACTGTTTAGTGCTCACTGCCTCTACTGTAGCTAACATTAGCTAGCTACAGTTTGCTAATGACAGTTAGCTAATAGCTGAGCAAGCATAACATCAACAACAGTAATATAGAGTTGACAGTATTACTGATGCCTCATATTTATTAAGAGTGGTACTGTAGTCCTACATAATCTGATATACACTTGTCAATTTATTATTTTAGGCACTGTTTAGTGCTCATTGCCTCTCCTGTAGCTAACATTAGGTAGCTACAGTTTGCTAATGACAGTTAGCTAATAGCTGAGCAAGCATCAACAATAGTAATATAGAGTAGACAGTATTGCTGATGCCTCATATTTATTGAGAGTAGTACTGTAGTCCTACATAATCTGATATACACTTGTCAATTTATTATTTTAGGCACTGTTTAGTGCTCATTGCCTCTACTGTAGCTAACATTAGCTAGCTACAGTTTGCTAATGACAGTTAGCTAATAGCTGAGCGAGCATAACATCAACAACAGTAATATAGATTAGACAGTATTGCTGATGCCTCATATTTATTGAGAGTAGTACTGTAGTCATCCATAATCTGATATACACTTGTCAATTTATTATTTTAGGCACTGTTTAGTGCTCATTGGCTCTACTGTAGCTAACATTAGCTAGCTACAGTTTGCTAATGACAGTTAGCTAATAGCTGAGCAAGCATAACATCAACAATAGTAATATAGAGTAGACAGTATTTAAAATTTCCCATTCAAATTTGATGCACCCTACTGTACATCATAGGACATACTAGTACATATATCTTCATGCTGCTTGTACAATATTTCTCACTTATTGTGATTTTTCGACATCCCCCCCCCCAGTGAGCTACACAAAGCAGCTGAGTCTTACTATCTGCTGTCAGCAGCACAAATCATATGTGACATAATCCCAGGTAAATTTGATTTTATCTGGGACATGGCATCGCTTGAGTGACATCGGCTTTTGCTCAAAAAAATAAATCAGTGCTCCAAAGCTATGTTGTCTGGTAGGATTTTACTTTTTGTATTATGTGTTACTCGCTGCATTACAATTAAATCTAAGAAGGACTTGTGTTAGTTTGTTATGAAATGTGTTATTAGCGCATTACTCGACATAGTAAACATAATCAGAAAAAAATAGCCATTTAAGATGTAAATAAGACTCATGTTTGTGTGTATTGCAATAAATGTGTTGGATGTGTGGGAGAGGAAGTGACTGATGACTGCTGCAACAGAAGCCTGTGTTATTATATTATGATAATATGACAATAATCATTATTATGTTGTTATTACCGTATTTTCCAAATTATAAGTCACACTTTTTTTATAGGTTGGCTGTTCCTGCGACTTATCCTCAAGAGCGACTTATAAATGAAAAAAACTGTTTATATTACATAAACACTGGACACCTTTTCTGTTTATGTTTATTTTTTGTGTAGCTGAATAAGCATTGTGTTAGCATATCTTACACCTATTCAGCCTGTTTTCTATTTTTTTATTGTTAGAACCAAGAGCACGTAATGTCTGTTTTGGTCAAGTAGTTTCTAAAATAAATTACCTGCAAAAAATGCGACTTATATGTTTTTTTCTACCTAATTATGCATTCTTGGCCTTGTGCAACCGAAGCGACTTATAGTCCTGAAAATACGATATTTTTAAATTGTGCTTGTTAGATCACACTAAAATCTCGTTATTCCAGTCAACAAGTCTGACCACACCATTGCCCGTCGACACAGGGACGTAATACTACACTGGCAGCCATAAACCAATCAGAGAACAGTACGTAATACATACAGTACATACGCTTAACGTCCAGGACTGCAAAACACGTGTACCGTATGTATGTGTTAAGTACGGATATAGACCCCGTAATTGAGACTACACACAGAAAATACAGTAATATATACTGTAATATTAGTATACGTATATTCCATACTCACCATCAACACATGAAGGTCTGTTTCTAGTCGTTCCAGCCACCTTCCCTGGCAGGCAAGAACACTTGACTGTTTGTGAACGCTCCTCTATACGATTCTTATTACAGCATCTGTGAGCAGCAATTACTTCACAAGTGCCCCCCTCTGTTTGGAACAAAAAAAAAAACAACAACAGTATTTTAAATGAGCATCTCGGGGGTGAAATATAAATACATTTTACTTACTGACAGCTCCTTTGTTTGGTTTTTACTTTTTATTTTGTCCATTTAATCATTTTTGTCTCCATGCCGGAACCTTGTGTGCGGAATTAGTGTGCAATGTACTGTAAGGCATGTGCTGTGTTCATCTACAAATATCATATATATGCATAGACATGTATATACTGTACAGTGTATTTTATATAATAATAAAAATATCAGAGTAAAAAAATAAAATGATATGTCAGTGCCGTATTGATGTAGAGTGGTGATGAAGAGATAAAAAAAATACAATTCTATTCATGGAATAAGAGCTCTGCTTCAAGGGTCGTCATGAATATGAAGGCTGCCCCCACCATGCAATTATCACCAAGCTCCTAACCGCGCCCCTAAGGATGGGACGCATGGACCAAGTGGAGTCAACCCACCTCGACCACCGGGCCTCTTCCACCCACTGTGTTCAGACACTCCACTCGTGAAAGTAGCACGACAAAAGGACCATGTGACAATTACAGCCGCCAGCCTGACACAAGATGAAGGGGGCTGAGAGCGAAGAAGGGAGGGGGGGGGGGGGGGGGGTCGAAAAGGAGTAGCTGGTATATTGGCGGTATTGTAAAGTGATTTGAAGTGATGCTTGACAATGACTTTGAGATATGTGCCCCATTTTGCATATATTTCACTGCTATACTTAAACATTATACAGTATATCCGATTTTCTCTTTCCTAGAAGCCAAAAAGGTGCCCTAAAGTGAGCCGTTAATCCTAATCTAATGTATTCCCACTGGTAGGTTATTTACTTTTTAACATCCACTAATTCCTTCATTATTTCTTATACCGCTCATGGTGCTCAGGATCAGAGAAGCTGGAGACTATCCCAGCTAATCTGGGAGGTAGACTATGCCCTGTCAATCACCAAGCACACTTTTATCAAGCGCACAGATTCAATGTATTTATGGAAATGTTACCTTTTAGTCAGTGGTGTGGTCACATGACCTGAAGCTGCTCTTTGTTTACAAATCTCCACTAGAAACAATAAATCTTCAAATTAAGGTGGCGCAGCATGGCGCACCCCAAAATGGTGCGCTAAAGGTGCGCTGAAAGATCACAAGCTCTGACCCGGTCTGTTCTCTGTGCAGGTGAAGGTTGATTAATAGGAACTCAACCTGATGGCAGGTAAAAGTAGCCAACCACAAACAGACACGGCATGTGATACCAAGTGTTTATTCTCATTGGTCATCCCAATCTGATGGGAAAAGATGGACTACATGCAAGGTGGATGAGGAGGAGATCCAGAGAATATACCATCAAAGGTTCCCCTACTTAGCAACTTTCTTCCAATAAATTTTCTTCTCATAATTATGACTTTATTCCTATTATATTTTGACTTTATTCTCGTAACATTGTATCTTTTTCCACAACTTACATTTTAAATTATGATTAAATTATTATATTATGACAGTATGCGTTACTACTTTATTGTTATTATTGTTATTATTTTTCCTCATAGTCTTACGATTACACACCACAAACAACCACAAACAACCATGTGATACCAAGTATTTATTCTCATTGGTCATCCCAATCTGATGGGAAAAGATGGACTACATGCAAGGTGGATGAGGAGGAGATCCAGAATATACCAACAAAGGTTCCCCTACTTGGTGACGAAAAATGCAGGTGGATCAAAAGCACGATGTCTGGATTAGCTGGCTGCTAATTAGCATGGTCATTTCCCCCCTTTTGCTGTCCCTTCTCAAGGTTTCTTTTTTCCCCAAATGGGTTTTTTTTATTTGCTCGGATGGGGGTTCATATCATGTCGTCCATCGTCCATCTATTGCTGTCTATTATTGCCTGCTCGTAAAGCCCTTTGAGGCTCTTTTGTTATTAAGGGCTGTATAAATAAAGTTGATTTGACTTGACTGTGTTTAATGTAACTGTCAGGAACAGAGGTGGTCTACATGGTGATGCGCATTGTGGCATAAAAGGCGTTCATTTGATCGGTTAAGACCCACTCACACCTTCTCTTCTCCCTCTTTTTCACTTGCGGCAGTGAAAGAGATGGAGGTGTGGGTGTATTATTATTATTATTATTTTTTTTTTAATTGTAAAGTGTGCTGGCCACACCTAGCTACAGGATAGGTGTGTCGTGCCTGGTCTACGAAAATGGAGCTCATGGTGTTTATCCTAATCTGAGGATGATTGTGAGGGCTGAGTGAATCAAATGCTTGAAAGCCGAGTGAAGTGGGGTCGTGGTGACTAATCTCCGAAGGAGTTCACATGATGGCTCAATTATATCCTGACTTAAACACACACTAAAGGTGCAAATTAATGGCAGTTTTATGCTTTAGGACCATAGCTTATGCTGTGGTTCTTTCATACAAAGAGTTTGGGTACGGTAATAGATGACAATACTAAACTGAAATTACATTTTAGCTAGTAAAAGAATGCAAGGATTACTATTTAATGAGTTTTTGTGGCCACTTGATGAGAGGCAGAATTTGTGGGACCAAATTATTTGAAACCACAAGCTCCCCTCAAAATAATAATAATGCAATAGTGTACACCATCGGTAGTCCACGTAGGACTCTTTTTTTCCTTATTTTTGCTATTTTTTTGGTTCAAAGTTGCTTCTTTTTCACTATAAAATACTATATGCTGTACTACTACACTACTAAATTACGCTATATTTACTCATAAAATTTGAGCAATTTTTTATTTTTTTTCAATTTTTCTCAACTTCTCAATTTCCAATAAATTTTCTTCTCATAATTATGACTTTATTCCTATTATATTTTGACTTTATTCTCGTAACATTGTAACTTTTTCCACAACTTACATCTTAAATTATGAATACATTGTTTTATTATGACAGTATGCGTTACTACTTTATTGTTATTATTGTTATTTTTCCTCATAGTCTTACGATTACACACTTTTATTTGTCAGACTACAATTTTTTTCTCTTAATATTTTGACTTCATTCTTGTAAAATTACTGCAGATTTTTCCATTTTTGCTGTTTTTATTGACATGTTCCAAATTGCCCCACAGGCCACACTTTGGACACCATTGGCATATAGCAATCACTTTCACCTTGATGTGAAACTTCATTCAAAAATGAATCCACATTAGCCAAATACAATCGTGATCATTTTTAATGAGCGCTTAGTGAAGAATCAGAGACATTTTCCAGCGTAAACACAGTTTAGGTCATAATTATTTATCCTGGAATAACTAATTTGTGTTACATTACATTTCCTGCCTATATATTCAAGCCAGTGGGTTTAATTCTTGGAGCCGGTCTGGGAGAATGTTTCTGGCTGTCTGATACATTCAACAAAAGGGCATGTCTGTGCAACATTAATCGTGATGTACCAGTGGAAGCAGTGGGGCATCATTTGAAAACAACAGCCCACAGGGGTTTGTTTTTCTTAATGCATCTCCGTAATTGCAGAAGACAGCCCCAGATTTCTTCTTTGATCTATTAAAAAACACGCGCGGCTCAACAGAATTAACTTGCATTCCTTGTCGGTAGCAAACAGCAAAGATAACTCTATATTTGGAAAATCATCACCTCCGAAGAACACATTAAAATCAAAAAGAAATGCTAATCAGTATGGCATCTCCGGCAGGTGCACCCACTACCTTTAAATAAATCTATGGCACAGAAGGAAGCGTTCGTTAGGTTCAAATATGAATCCACCCTGTGAGGACTGCATCCTTGCATCCTTGCATCCTTGCATTCTAAATGTCTCACCGGGAGGAGGAGAAAAGCTTGGCAGGAGATGGACAGGTGTGTGTCGGAGCTATGCAAGGGTATAATTGTTTTCTGTTGCCATCCCCTCACATTATCAGCGGCTGCAAACAGCTTCCCAGTGTGCGTATTTATATGTGTGTGTGTGTGTTGTTGTTTATTGTGTTCCCCAGGAACATTGTGATTGACGGGGTCACGCAGGAATTTTCATACAACCCGTCAAGAGGTCTCAACTGGAGCTGCTGTTTTTGTTGCACCGCAGCTATCTTCATTACGGCGAGCTGAGAAACTGCCAGGTGTCGAGGTGACCGTATACAAGCTATGCCCTCTGCTCATTTTCAGTCTTCGTTTGCCGACTTAGTCATATTTTCCTGCCTGGTTTGCCAATTGTCATGCTCTTGTGTCTTGCTGGATCTAATGGAGTTGTGCACATTGAAAATGTATCAATTCTCTCTCCTCTCTTTCTCCTTGTAGAGGAGATTCTTAGATTTTCAACAGCAGAAAAGCTATTCTTTTATTGCTTACTGACTCTCCCTTTTATGCAAAATAACATTTGTTCGGTGACAGAAGTGAAAAAAGTTCATATATATTGTTAATAGCACACATTGTGTGTGTTTTCATTCATTCATTAATTTTCGGTTTACACCCTGAACTGGTGGCCAGCCAATCACAGTGCACATATAGACAAACAACCATTCACACTCACATTCATACCTATGGACAATTTGGAGTCGCTGATTAACCTAGCATGTTTTTGGAGGAAACCGGAGTACCCGGAGAAAACCCACACATGCACGGGGAGAACATGCAAACTCCACACAGAGATGGCCGAGGGTGGAATTGAACCCTGGTCTCCTTGTCTGAAATGTATCTGATAACACTATTTTGTCATTACAGTATCGACTAGTGGTGTGTCGGTCATGAACGAACGGGTCAAAAGAACTAGTTTGTTTTGTGAACAGAATGAACAAGGTCACCGCCCCTAAAATACCCGTTCAGTCTATTCAGTTGCAAATGCTTTTTTTTTGATTGGCTGGAGAGTCAGTTCTTTTGCAGGGCGGGACTATCTGCACACTTGTCTGTCTTATCCTATCGTTGCGGCTCGCTCTTTGGGTATGTGGGGTTAGCTGACTGAAAGTCCGAGACCGAGAAATTGACCGACACTCATTGGCCGTTCATTCATGACCATGACAGCTGAGTCGGAACGAACATGAACATGAGTGAACGGACTGACTCGACACGACTGACCGGGTCTATGCACAGGGGGAGATCACAGGCTAACGACCAATTGACCGAAATGAACGGATCTTTTTACTGAATGAACAGGAATGATCCAGTTCACTGAAATGCCCAACACTAGTATCGACAAGCAAACCGTTGCTTTCTGAAAACAATGACATCACCGCAGCATCGCCTGATGTGACCGGTTGTGTACTGCTGCTGAAAAGCCAACAAAATATTGGAATATTTTGACTTTTATTATGACTCAAAGTCGACATTCCCTTGATATTTTTTGGTAAGTCTAGACATTTTGATTTGGTGTCACATGGCTTTGTCTGACTCTATTTACAGTGCACATGTCTGTGGGCCTTACACCTAACTTTGTTTTCATACAGTAATATGTTCCCATGTGGACGTGACTGTCTACTGTGTGAATGCAATTTTTTTCAACACACTAAAAAAAAACAAACACAAAAAAACTGGAGCATACCTGTTTTGACAAGGCCCCAGAGGATCGGATACAGCTATTGCCATTCCGCCTTCACCGTTGAGTTTTTTTTGTCCCAAATTGGTCTGCACTGAGCTAAACCAAAGCATATGGCTTAACGCAGGGGTCAGGATCCTTTTTAACTAAGACGGCGATGACGTATTTTGGCGAGAGACCAACAATTTTAGAATCGACAAAGTCTCAGAATTTATTTGTTGTTACTGGCTGCGTGGTGGAGTAGTGTTAGATCTGGGTTTGCAACTTCGTTTGAAAAAAAATATCTGTTTTTCTACCACATTCCAAAAATATAAATATTAGGTTAATTGTCGAATCTAAATTATCCATAGTCATGAATGTGAAGCCATAGTTTTCTTACCCCTGGTTTAGAGCTTATATAACATCTGAATGAAGTGACCATGTTCCGGTGTCCGAGTCCCTGGAAAGTCAGAGCCAGTGACCACGGTTAATTATTTTCAGTTTGAAAGTCATTTAAAAGAGACAGCAGGTCTGGATCTCGGAACCACAGCAGTCTGTGTTCTAGAGCAGCATGCCTGTCACCTTTTAATGAGAAACACATCCAAGGTGACCTATAATAGGCTCTGCTTTTCCTCACGAGCCAGGAGACTACAGGGGCCCTGTTTACGGTGGGAAACAGAAAGAAAGTCAAATTAATGCAGATGGGGGATGAAATATGTGACTGCGTGGTGTCAAATTATTTTCTCCCTGCCTTTGGTGAAAACATAAATCCCTGTAGTGCTTTTGTTGTTCTGGAGTGGAAGAGAAGTGACACATCGCTCGATAAACTGTGAGACAAATTTGTTTGGAAGCCGGAGTAAAATTGGAGGACTTGCATGTTGGCGTAAACAATTAAAGAAAAAAAAGTTAGAGTATACCTGAGGAGCGTAGTTGAGGTGAATGCTTGTGAAAAGTTTCAGATAAGAACGGTGTTGTCGAATTAAGATAACGCTTGTGAGAGAGCTTGGAATAGAGGTACGGCTGACATTGTAAATTACTGGCAAAAATATGGCTTTCTCTCTCTCTCTGTGTCATCCCGTGGCCATATTGTATAGCTTGTATGGCATGTCAGCAACATGGTGCTATCACACAGGTCATGTCTATCAAAGGGACTGTACCCAAAACGCTGCCTAGAGGGGGTTGACGTTCAAATGTACCTCATGTGTATTATTATCCTGCATCTTCCTGTTGAAGACAGGGTTAACTATCCTACCTGGTTACGATGGTCTAAACTAAAATATACAATCACAGTACATGAGTACTCCCCTTAACCATGATGTCATTATGCTGTTGGTGTTATTACAGTCATTGGGACAGTCAATGGAGGCAATAAGATTATAGTTATTACAATAGGATGTTATTGTCGTTCTGTTCACTTTCATGGTAAATATTTTCATTCATTCATTCATTTTCTACTGCTTATCCTCACCAGGGTCGCGGGGGTGCTGGAGCCTATCCCAGCTGTCTTTGGGCAAGAGGCGGCGTACACCCTGGACTGGTCGCCAATCGCCAATCACAGGGCACATAAAGACAAACAACCATTCACACTCACATTCATACCTATGGACAATTTGGAGTCGCTAATTAACTTAGCATGTTTTTGGAGGAAACCGGAGTACCGGGTGAAAACCCACACAGAGATGGCCGAGGGTGGAATTGAACCCTGGTCTCCTAGCTGTGAGGTCTAACCACTCGACCGCCGTGCCGATTTTTAGCAATATCACCATGGTTGTAGATAGTTTGTCCTCTCTATTATGGTCTTTTGTAACCATCAAGTACATTTGCTGATGTAGTTCTGTTTGTTTTTGTTGTTTTGTTATTGTCATCGCAATTGTTGTTGTTGTTGTCTCTCTTTTTATTGTCCCCCTCTTGTCTCTGCACTGTTTTCTTTTTTCTTCCTGTCTATCCCCTCCTGCTCTGTTCCGGCCGTTCAAAATTTTCCATCTATTTTCTATACCGCTTATCCTCACGAGGGTAACGGGTATGCTGGAGCCTAAATATAATATTACTCCAAATTGTCCATAGGTATGAATGTGAGTGTGAATGGTTGTTTGTCTATATGTGCCCTGTGATTGGCTGGCGACCAGTCCAGGGTGTACCCCGCCTCTCGCCCAAAGACAGCTGGGATAGGCTCCAGCAATGAATGAATGAATGAATGAATGAATAAATATAATATCTGTAATAATAAAGTATTAACTACAGGAGACACCATATTTGCAGAAATTGCTTCTTAAATTC
Source organism: Doryrhamphus excisus (assembly GCF_037039965.1). Classification (NCBI taxonomy): domain Eukaryota; kingdom Metazoa; phylum Chordata; class Actinopteri; order Syngnathiformes; family Syngnathidae; genus Doryrhamphus; species Doryrhamphus excisus. The sequence goes on along the minus strand of NC_136371.1, from coordinate 3,665,427 downwards.
AGCAATTTCACTTAAAGGGTTAATTTAAATATAAAAAATGTAAACATTTTTTGCACAATCTGTTCTTTTACGCCACAATCAGTAAGATATGCTCGCCGGTGGTGGTGTTCTTAAATATTTAGCTTTCAAAAAATGTAACTTGCAAAGAGGTGCATACAATCCCATTAAACACATAAACAAAGACACACTCTCACCATTATTATCTTCAGGTAGCCACCTCATAAAAAAAAAAAAAAACATTTAAATGCATGAATGTGTCCTCTATCACCGCAATGTCGTTCATTTTTAAATGTCAAGCTGCACCCGTCCTTCTATCAAAAGCCCTTTCCCCATCTGGCACATGTCCAGAGCTGCTATTTCATATTTTTAGATCGCCATCTCTGATGAAACCATTACATTTAAAAAGAAGAAAAGTAAGCTGCGATAGACTGTGGAGCCTTTAGAGACCAGCTGCTCAATGACCTGATGTGACCGCCGCTCCTCTTAGTGTGTGCAAGGTGCCAGGGTGTGTGCGTCATGTAAACTGTGTAATAATGCATAATACAAGGACTAAATGACCCTCGGTGCTGGATGACATGTGCATTGGAGGGAAGTTGGGAACGGTTGGGAAAGACAGAGGGAGAGATGCTGCTTCTTTTTGTAGAACTGTCATATGATTTATAGTTGTTGCATGATTGACATTTTCAGACTATATTCTGCACATATTAGTCTCAAAAGATGAGGTAAAACAGGCACTAAAACTACTAAATAAACTGCTAAAAATTGTGGACTAGTAGCACTTAAAGCACTAGAACGACTGACCTTTCACCCCATTGAGTATTGTTGGCTATCAAATTGAAAATTGACTACAATTATGAATGCTGCATCATCCCAATCTTTCTCTTATGATCCAGTAATTTTGTCAGTCCATCCTTTAGACTTGTTTTTGCATTCATGACCGACAGTTGAGTCGTTGAATGCATACCTCAAAGTCTCAGATTATGGGATGTACATTGAATGATAAATGGGTTTCACTTTATAATAAAGTATACACCAAAATTAAACTATATATTTAGAATAGTTACAGAGGAAATAACAAAGAACTAATAAGTACAGGGGGCTGCACGGTGGATGAGTGGTTAGCACGCAGACCTCACAACGGAGTTTGCATGTTCTCCCCGTGCATGTGTGGGTTTTTCGACCACATTCCAAAAACATGCTAGGTTTATTGTCCATAGGTATGAATGTGAGTGTGAATGGTTGTTTGACTATATGTGCCCTGTGATTTGCTGGCGACCAGTCCAGGGTGTATACCCCGCCTCTCGGTCGAAGACAGCTGGGATAGGCTCCAGCACCCTTGTGACCCTCATGAGGAAAAGCAGTAGAAAATGAATGAATGAATGAATTCCAAAAACATGCTAGGTTAATTGTCCATAGGTATGAATGTGAGTGTGAATGGTTGTTTGTCTATATGTGCCCTGTGATTGGCTGGCGACCAGTCCAAGGTGTACCCCGCCTCTCGCCCGATGACAGCTGGGGTAGGCTTCAGCACGCCAGCAACCATTGTGAGGATAAGCACTAGAAAATGAATGACTAATAAGTATCGATTATTGTTAGGTAGGTTTGCTCTTCATTAATTAAAGTAACCCATAAATGAAATCCATGAAATAAATAATGGTTTCAATACAGCCTGATACCTCAATATGAATTAATTTCCTTATTTCTAATACTCCCCACACCCTGGAAGCAATTAGTAAGCTTCTTTTAATTTTAATGAAGTCTAAGTAAGAATAATGAATTTAAAATTCCTACATCAAGCATATAAAAAGAGGCTTGTGTAATCGCAATGGTGTTGCCACATGAAACATCAAGGACACAGACCTCTGGCAAAGTCCATGTAATATACTTTACCCTGAAAAAAAGATTAAAAAAAAAAAAACCTAAAGACAACACTTGCAAGTATTTTCCACATAACGTCACATAAAGACACCTCGCCTGTTTGATTGACATCTGTGTTTGAGTATTAGAAGCGAAACCAACAGTTGTGTTTGTGATTTCAGTGACAGCTTCCAACACTCGCATGAAAGTGCGATGCGAGGCTGATGATGGTACAAGTTGTAGTTGTTGCCGTGATAGACAGGAATGCCAGTGAAGGGGTCGTGGAGGTACCATTAGAGATCCATCAAATTGAAGAACATCTGTGAGGTTGCAGCTGCAATCGGAGGCGACCGTGTTGCTAATGACAGCCTAATTGTCAATTATCCTTTGAGAATCATCTGAGGCACCCCTCTTTCTTATCAAGGATTAGAGCGGCTCCTGTCACCTAAATTAATCAGATATAGGAAACTTTTATTAAAATACTATATCAATTTGTCCATTGTGTGTTTTCTCATATGCTACTCTTACCAAGACTACACTAATACTCATTCATTCATTTTCTATTATTTATCCTCACGAGGGTCATGGGGGGTGCTGGAGCCTATCCCAGGTATCTTCAGGCGAGAGGGCGAGGTAGACCCTGGACTGGTCGCCAACCAATCACAGGGCACATATAGACAAACAACCATTCACACTCACATTCATTCATTCATTCATTTTTTACCACTTTTTCCTCACAACAGTCATGGGAGGTGCTGGAGCCTATCCCAGGTGTCTTCAGGCGAGAGGGCGGGGTAGACCCTGGACTGGTCGCCAACCAATCACAGAGCACATATAGACAAACAACCATTCACACTCACATTCATTCATTCATTCATTTTCTACCACTTTTTCCTCACAACAGTCATGGGAGGTGCTGGAGCCTATCCCAGGTGTCTTCAGGCGAGAGGGCGGGGTACACTCTGGGCTGGTCGCCAACCAATCACAGGGCACATATAGACAAACAACCATTCACACTCACATTCATTCATTCATTCATTCTTTTTCTGCCACTTTTTTCCTCACAACAGTCATGGGAGGTGCTGGAGCCTATCCCAGGTGTCTTCAGGCGAGAGGGCGGGGTAGACCCTGGACTGGTCGCCAACCAATCACAAAGCACATATAGACAAACAACCATTCACACTCACATTCATTCATTCATTCATTTTCTACCACTTTTTCCTCACAACAGTCATGGGAGGTGCTGGAGCCTATCCCAGGTGTCTTCAGGCGAGAGGGCGGGGTAGACCCTGGACTGGTCGCCAACCAATCACAGAGCACATATAGACAAACAACCATTCACACTCACATTCATTCATTCATTCATTCATTCTTTTTCTGCCACTTTTTTCCTCACAACAGTCATGGGAGGTGCTGGAGCCTATCCCAGGTGTCTTCAGGCGAGAGGGCGGGGTAGACCCTGGACTGGTCGCCAACCAATCACAGAGCACATATAGACAAACAACCATTCACACTCACATTCATTCGACACTAATACGAATGTTTAAAATAGTTGTAATATTTCTTTCATTCAGATGCAAATGTAGCTTTTGTCAATAAAAACAAAGTTTTTCAAAACTCCAAGGTGAAGACTCTCGCATTCCTCGACTGTGAGTTTCCTGTCGGGTTTTGATGTAAGTTGAATCCACAACTGAGACTGAATGAAATGCTAAGTCACTCACACTGTACAAAGAACGCATAGATGTCATATATAAAGTAGTAGTGGGCCTTTTGCCTCTCTGTGAGTTTATGAAGATGTACACTTTCACATCCACGGTGATGGATTTTCTTTTTCGATGCTCACTTTACATGCCTTTCGCTTGGTAGACAAAATGAAGTGTAATAAGTAAATTAATAAGTGATTCGCTATATGTAGCTGTGAATGAGACACACTGTAGAGTATCCATAAGTGGCACGCTGCAAGTTGCTGCATGTATCTTTGCAGCGGCCAGAGAGGACCTGTTCGCGGGCGTGCTGAAGCCTATCCCAGCTGTCTTCGGACGAGAGGCGGGGTACACCCTGTACTGGTCGCCAGCCACTCACAGGGCGCATATAGACAAACAACCATTCACACTCACATTCATACCTATGGACAATTTGGAGTCGCTAATTAACCTAGCATGTTTTTGGAATGTGGGAGGAAACCGGAGTACCCGGAGAAATTGCACGGGGAGAACATGCAAACTCCACACAGAGATGGCTGAGGGTGGAATTGAACTCGCGTCTCCGAGCTGTGAGGCCTGCGTGTTAACCACTAGACTGCCGTGCAGCCTGCAATCTTTCATTCATTCATTTTCTACCGCTTATCCTCACAAGGTTCGCGGGCGTGCTGGAGCCTATCCCAGCTGTCTTCGGGCGAGAGGCGGGGTACACCCTGGACTGGTCACCAGCCAATCACAGGGCACATATTGGAGTCGCTAATTAACCTAGCATGTTTTTGGAATGTGAGAGGAAACCGGAGTACCCGGAGAAAACTCACGCATGCACGGGGGAGAACATGCAAACGCGGAGCAGCCCACACAGTGGTAATTTGGTCCAGCGCACCACTGTGCGCAGCCAATTTGGTAAACTGGACTGCTCCGAGATGGGCGTGGTGGCGCACCATGGGAGGTGTCCACATTTTAAGTTTGGCGCAGTGACAATTTTGTGACAAAACAGCGCTCCAAAGGAGCGGAAAAAGCTCGCCAGCTCCAACCTGGTCTATTCGGGGCGCAGGTGAAGCGCAGCATGCATAATGGTAAATTGGCTGACAGGTGCACAGTGCAGAGGCAGATTTTTTGAGAGTGGAATAAACAACGACAACAACTACAATTTCATGTAAGCGTCTGTATTGAGCCTTTGTATTAAGTGTACCATCACGTCTGAGACGCACAAACTCAACATATGATTCCAAAGGGGGACAACTCTGCATGGGGTGGGGGTGAACAACGCCCCTCCCCCAAATAAATGGCTTAACAATATCTTTTGCTTTTTGACAATATCTGCGTTCTTATGGACATAATCTCATCCTGTCATCCAGTCATTCATTTATATATATTTTTTTTTTAAGTGTGTATGTAAGTCAAACTCAAAAATAAATAACAAGCCAATAAACTTAGTGTGAAATCCTGTACGATAACCTTGACAGGACAAAGAGTTGACACACCCTTGTTAAAAAAAAAAAAAAAAACACCCACCTAAAAGCGAAACCCATTCTTGGATATTCCCAAATAAATTGCGTCCTTGCACCTTGCAGGAGGCTTATTTTGCTTGATGGTTTGCCTCGAAAACCATCAGTGCATAAGACAAGAAGGTCGGCCCTGCAAGAAGGAATATTTAGAAACAGCAGGAACACAAAGTTATTATTAATTTAAGAGTAGCTTTTGTTCCTTTGGCAGGAATGTTGAATTAAAGACGAACAGTGTTTACACAAACACCCACGTAGGCTGCTAGGTAGAGCCACTCATTTCAGTAATTGAGGTTGTCCAAAGAAAAAGTATATACTAATATAGAGTATGAGAGTATGATAAAAAAGAAAGGTATGTGCTTTCCCTTCAAACATTCATTTAGTCCTTAATGTAAGTCAGTGGCTTCCATTGAGTGACCACAAATGCAGCTACCAGAGGCTAATGCACGGGGATTGTGTTTCTGCTTGCAAATGTGCATAGGAACTTCCTGTCCTTGTCTAATACAGAAGCACAATTCACACTAATTAAAGTTTAATACTAATTACTTCTTACAGTCGCCATTACAGATGAATTACTATCAAAAATTTATGCACTACTGTTAACGCTGTTTAAAAGCCACTGATTCATTCTTGGCTCCTAATGTTCCGCAGGCTCCCTCAAAGAATGGTGTGATATAAGAAAAAAAACATTTATTTAGTTTGCACACAGCCGATATAATGATTTCTCTAATATGGAGCTGCTGTGTTATGCCCATGAAAAAAGAGCCCTGCTGTAAAAAGGCAGGCAGTTTGCTAGCACTAAAAAATAAATAAATAAAAACATCAACCCTTGCTAATGATGAGGACGTTTTATATCCCATATTTGTGGGAAGCGCATACAAAATAGATGTCACTTGGTTTAGTCAGAAACTGATAATAATAATCTTTTTTTTTCATGTCCTGTGCAGAACTTGAAACTGAAAGCATGAAAATGCAACAAAATGGAGAGCAGTGGACTATACAAGCCGAGTACAATAAATGTGTACATGTTGGCAGGTCGGCACTGACATTGAAAGTACTCCCTGCCTGCCACGGTCCCCCTGATATTTCAATGCAAATCATGGAAACTGGTACCACTTCTTAAGCTCTGGCAGTGTGCCCTTTGAGCAAGGCACAGAAACGCCTTATTAAAGTGTGCATGTTTGTAAAATCCATGAAACGGGAGATTTTTGCCAGAGGAGATTCAAATAGTATCAAATCTACACTAAAAATTTAGGAAAATATTACAAATATAAGACTAGGCCACAACTTTAATTTTTTTTATATGTCAGTTATAAAAATGGACGTCATAAATGATTAAATTATAAAATTAAATAATTAATTATTAAAATAATATCTATTTTGCTATCAAATTTAAATAAATAATAATAAACTAAAAATTAAAAATAAAATAAAATAAAAATAATAAACTTACAAAAATTTGGTGCAAAGTTGCTACCAAAAAAATCTGGGCCCCATGAAAAATCAAATAAAATAAAAATCACAAAATTGGCTCCTTCGGGCAGTTCTTGCCACCACATCTCTATTTTTGGAGGAATTTCTTGAAATTGTCCTCACTATTCCACCTTGTGTGCAGCGATAGCTGACACTTGAACTCAACGCACGAACACAAATGTCAGAACGTCATCAAATATCACCTTTTATGATTTCAAACACAACATCAGCATTTGGGAACAAGGATGAGGTGTGAGAGGAAATGGAAAATACTCATCTGTGGCAGCAGAAAGTTATTTATAAGTTACACTTCTGATCCTGTTTTTAGTTAATTATAATGCAACCCGAGTACATATCCTACCTATTTATTCACTGCTTTCCATTGAAATTGCTTTGAATGCGCTATAAAACATGCAAAAGTGCCTATTTTTGCACAAGATGCAGCAAAGGTTGAGTTTGTCATAACAGACGATGCCAGTTGCAGATAACAGTTTGGCCTATATGTCTGCCTTTTTTTTATCATGTTCTAAATATACGGTACAATTAATAAACATAGACAGAAGAGAGACGATGCTTGTTTATTTAGCTCACTGCGGCAACGATGATGCTGATGTTTGAAGTGTGCTACAGTGCAAGAAATCATTTGATCTTGTACGGTTTTGATGGCAGAAAGTCTGAACATGAAAATGTGCCTGAAGCAATTGATGATGAGGCGTATTACACAAAAAGGAATTGAGGACATGGCTGCCTCAGAGGTCACAGCGATGACACATAACACGCCGCCTCATGCTATCTGCTAAACGCTGCTGCAGTGACTGAGATTTGTGATTAACGTGCCTGCTAAATGTTCACAAGGCTATTAACCTTTTTTTCCCCTTGCTTCTTTATTAAAAAAACATTTTTAAACCAAATGTTTTGTGGACAATAGTACCTGCAAGTATTGATATCAATTGACAACTGGGCTAATGGCAGCTGGGATAGGCTCCAGCATAACCCCCTGCGACCCTAATGAGGATAAGCAGTATAAAATGAATGTTCTTTGTACCTGCAAGTATTGATATCCATTGACAACTGGGCTAAAGGCAGCTGGGATAGGCTCCAGCATAACACCCGCAACCCTAGTGAGGATAAGCAGTAGAAAATGAATGAATGTTCTTTGGACAATAGTACCTGCAAGTATTGATATCCATTGACAACTGGGCTAAAGGCAGCTGGGATAGGCTCCAGCATACCTCCGCAACCCTAGTAAGGATAAACAGTAGAAAATGAATGAATGAATGTTCTTTGGAAACAGTACCTACAAGTATTGATATCCATTGACAACTGGGCTAAAGGCAGCTGGGATAGGCTCCAGCATAATCCCTGCGACCTTAGTGAGGATAAGTGGTATAAAATGAATTCATGTTCTTTGGACAATAGTACCAGCAAGTATTGATATCCATTGACAACTTGGCTAAAGGCAGCTGGGATAGGCTCCAGCATAACACCTGCGACCATAGTGAGGATAAGCGGTAGAAAATGAATGAATGAATGAATGTTCTTTGGACAATAGTACCTACAAGTATTGATATCCATTGACAACTGGGCTAAAGACAGCTGGGATAGGCTCCAGCATACCTCCGCGACCCTAGTGAGTATAAACGGTAGAAAATGAATGAATGAATGAATGTTCTTTGGACAATAGTACCAGCAAGTATTGATATCCATTGACAACTGGGCTAAAGACAGCTGGGATAGGCTCCAGCATACCTCCTCGACCCTAGTGAGTATAAACGGTAGAAAATTAATGAATGAATGAATGTTCTTTGGACAATAGTACCAGCAAGTATTGATATCCATTGACAACCGGGCTAAAGGCAGCTGGGATAGGCTCCAGCATACCTCTTCGACCCTAGTGAGTATAAACGGTAGAAAATGAATGAATGAATGAATGTTCTTTGGACAATAGTACCAGCAAGTATTGATATCCATTGACAACTGGGCTAAAGACAGCTGGGATAGGCTCCAGCATACTTCCGCGACCCTAGTGAGGATAAGCGGTATAAAATGAATGAATGAATGAATGTTCTTTGGACAATAGTACCAGCAAGTATTGATATCTATTGACAACTGGGCTAAAGACAGCTGGGATAGGCTCCAGCATACCTCCGCGACCCTAGTGAGTATAAACGGTAGAAAATGAATGAATGAATGAATGTTCTTTGGACAATAGTACCAGCAAGTATTGATATCCATTGACAACTGGGCTAAAGACAGCTGGGATAGGCTCCAGCATACCTCCGCGACCCTAGTGAGGATAAGCAGTAGAAAATGAATGAATGTTCTTTGGACAATAGTACCTGAAAGTATTGATATCCATTGACAACTGGGCTAAAGGCAGCTGGGATAGGCTCCAGCATAACACCCACGACCCAAGTGAGGATAAGAGGTATAAAATGAATTAATGAATGTTCTTTGGACAATAGTACCTGTAAGTATTGCTATCCATTGACAACTGGGCTAAAGGCAACTGGGCTAGGCTCCAGCATACTTCCGCGACCCTAGTGAGGATAAGCGGTATAAAATGAATGAATGAATGAATGTTCTTTGGACAATAGTATCTGCAAGTATTGATATCCATTGACAACTGGGCTAAAGGCAGCTGGGATAGGCTCCAGCATACCTCCGCGACCCTAGTGAGGATAAGCAGTAGAAAATGAATGAATGTTCTTTGGACAATAGTACCTGTAAGTATTGCTATCCATTGACAACTGGGCTAAAGGCAGCTGGGATAGGCTCCAGCATAACACCCACGACCCAAGTGAGGATAAGCGGTATAAAATGAATGAATGAATGTTCTTTGGACAATAGTACCTGTAAGTATTGCTATCCATTGACAACCGGGCTAAAGGCAGCTGGGATAGGCTCCAGCATACCCCCCGTGACCCAAGTGAGGATAAGAGGTATAAAAAATGGTGACTGGATGGATAAAAGTGAAAGAAAACTTTTTGAACCTTGACCAACATCCCTTTGTTTAATGCTCACACTTTGTACAGTAAGAGCCGTCTGGTGGAAACACAAGGGTGAAGAAGCTGGCTAATTAATTAAGCTGTGGGCTACTGGAATTGGTTTTGCATATAAGCGTTATAACCACAAACCATAGCCCCTACACAATGGCTGAAAGACTTCAATTAAACATGCTGTTTAAACAAATATCCACAAGCTTGGAGGAGCACTCCTCTGAATTATTCATCAACCGAAAGACGAAATAAATGGCAAATACTGAAATATGCAAAAGCCATTTGTAGCTATGAGCATACAATAATAATTAGGGCACTGATTGTCCTTTGATTTATTTACTTAAAGAAATGTGTTCTTTCTTTCAGGGGCTAACAAAAGGAAATAATATAATAGCAGTAGAAATATACAGTATGATACAACCCCTGCGGAACCGGCTTTGTCTCTCTTTACTGCAGAGAAAATCCATTTTGAAAGCAATAATAGAAGTTTTTTGCGCTCAGCGTTGTCACGTCACATGTAGCATGTGCAGAGATGGCAAAAGAAGCGGGATATTCGGCACCACAAACGTGGCGAGGTCTCTGGCTTGAGGAGGAACGCCGCTTCCCATCATCAGCAACACTGAAGTGGCATTGACCAAAAAAAAAAAAAAATGGTTGAGAGGAGGTTTAAAAGATTGGGGGAGATGTTGGGGAGGGAGGGGGGGGGGTGTATGTCAACCTAATGTGCCTCCAGGATGTGTTATATAAGACTATTAAATTGTCAGTGTCTAAAACAGCTCGTAGAGGATACAACCTTTGTTTGTGACAACCGAATATCCATTTTTCATGTCAGTGTGAGCAGCCAGTAGCTTCCTTTCTTGGAACAGACAATATTTAAAAAAAAAAAAAAAAAATCTGCCTCCACTCCACTCAACACTAAATCTCATGAATGGATGATAAGAGTGATTGCAATGATGTTATGACTTATGAGATAAATCACATATGCAACGTTGCAGATGACCGCTATTACTGTCAATCATGTGACATGGGGTCATAACACGGGTGTCACAAGCCACCCCCCCCCGCCATCACCTGCGGTGGTGTGGTGTGCAAGTTGCAAAGTTGCACTGTGCAACTTTGACTTTGTCCCACAAGACGTATTCTGTTTTTTCCTATGCATTCCGTTATGCCAGTGGTTCTTTTTAACAATTAATTACACAGCTGCACGGTGGATGAGTGGTTAGCACGCAGACCTCACGGCTGGAGACCAGGGTTCAATTCCACCCTCGGCCATCTCCGGTTTCCTCCCACATTCCAAAAACATGCTAGGTTAATTAGCGACTCCAAATTGTCCATAGGTATGAATGTGAGTGTGAATGGTTGTTTGTCTATAGTATGTGCCCTGTGATTGGCTGGCCACCAGTTAGGGTGTACCCTGCCTCTCGCCCGAAGACAGCTGGGATAGGCTCCAGCACCCCCCGCGACCCTCGTGAGGATAAGCTACCACATAGAGCACATTAATTTTAATTATTAAGTATGAGCAAGGGCTGCAAGGCGGACGAGTGGTTAGCACGCAGGCCTCACAGCTAGGAGACATGAGTTCAATTCCACCCTCGGCCATCTCTGTGTGGAGTTTGCATGTTCTTCCCGTGCACGCGTGGGTTTTCTCCGGGTACTCCGGTTTCCTCCCACATTCCAAAAAAACATGCAGGTTAATTGGCTACTCCAAATTGTCCATAGGTATGAATGTGAGTGTGAATGGTTGTTTGTCTATATGTGCCCTGTGATTGGCTGGCGACCAGTCCAGGGTGTACCCCGCCTCTCTCGCCCGAAGACGAATATCATGAAAACGGGGTAGTACAGGAGAGTTATTTCTACATATTATCATGTCTTCCTATTTTGCATATTTTAACTTGCTATATAAAATAATTGCACATCAACCTCAAGGTAAGAGATTCTCTTCACTGCGTTGACAATCGATTGACCTTTCAATTGTGCACAGTATGGCGCGGCAAAGGGGGCATTTGGTGGGAGGGGGTTCACCATGGTGCAAGGCCACCTCAGGCAACCATGGTTACTCTTTTTCTCTCGGCTAACACCTCCACAGGATGCACATATTCTTCCTCGCTCTATGAGATCATCTTGTGCGGTATCATTATTTGTTATTCAGAATTTAGAGTATATAAGACTCATAAAATTATATGTGCGTTTGAGTTACTATGAAAGACGTGTGGGAGAATGTTTATTTACCTTCGTCAAATGAAAGTATCATTGCCAGTTATTGAACATTAGCAAGCAGCAGAAATTCACATACTGTACCGCCTTCCAGAAGGTCGAACTGATTCAGTTTTTTTAATAAGATTTAATGCAAATGCAATTTATCTTTCCCAGACACACACAAACTTTAATAGTTTTACATGCAGAAAACAATTACAAATGTAAGTCCAACCACTTCTGCCTGACTTTAAGCTAACAACCGTAAATAGAGTGAAGAATTGTGCGGAGGGTAGTCCTGAGCGTACCTGGCTCAATAGCACAGCTTTTTGTGATGTCACAGTGAGCCAGGTTTAGAAAAAAACTGAAAACCTGAAACTTTGGCATTGTTTAACATGAAAATACAATATTCTAACTATATTTATATGTCAGCAAAGTAGAAAAACATAATAGGTCCCCTTTAAAATAAAATTATGAATGAATGAGCAGAAAAACAAACTTCACCCCAAATGAAATAGACCATGCATGATAACCAAAAACACACAAAAAAATTACAAACACAAAAAAACACCAATATTCTCAGTTAATATACATTCATTCATTCATTTTCTACCGCTTATCCTCATGAGGGTCGCGGGGTGCTGGAGCCTATCCCAGCTGTCTTCAGGCAAGAGCAAAGACAAACAACCATTCACACTCACATTCATACCTATGGACAATTTAGAGTCGCCAATTAACCTAGCGTGTTTTTGGAATGTGGGAAGAAACCGGAGTCCCCGGAGAAAACCCACGCATGCACGGGGAGAACATGCAAACTCCACATGGAATTAAACTTGAGTCCCCTAGCTGCGAGGCAAGCGCACTAACCACTTTATTACCGTGCAGCCCAGTTAATATACAGTATATTATATATCACACCAGGTGATTACTGCACAAATAGCAGTCAGGGGTACAACTACCACAAACCCACAGAGAATCCTAGGCTTGAGTTTAAATGCCCTCTCATCGAATTATTAGGTGCGCTACAAGAACAGGTAGGAGGAAGAGCTCTATAGATGCATGAAAAACACAATCTCTTCTTTTTTTCATGGCATTCATGGTCTTTGGACCAATTATATGTGCACCATATGAATCATACGGCTGAGGCCAGCACTGCCTGTATAGCAGTAGAAAAAAACGAAAAAAAAACCTTGACCACAGCAGAGAATGGGATGCTGCCTAAGTCAAGCTGCTCAAGCTGGGTCATCTTGTTCTAATCACAGACCATATATACAATACAAAAACTTACCGTGGGGTCATGCAGCTTGCTGGAAAAAAAAGCCCTTCATAATGCAGCTGCCAATGTGGGTTGTCTAATGAGAAGGAGCATGTCGCCATGGATAGCCTACCTCAAAGTGATGGACTAAGGTTCATTCATTCATTTTCTACCGCTTATCCTCACAAGGGTCGCGGGTGGTGCTGGAGCCTATCACAGCTGTCTTCAGGCGAGAGGCAGGGTACACCCTGAACTGGTCGCCAGCCAATCACAGGGCACATATAGACAAACAACCATTCACACTCACATTCATACCTATGGACAATTTGGAGTCGCTAATTAACCTAGCATGTTTTTGGAGGAAACCGGAGTACCCGGAGAAAACCCACGCATGCACGGCGAGAACATGCAAACTCCACACAGAGATGCCCGAGGGTGGAATCGAACTCGGGTCTCCTAGCTGTGTTGCCTGCCCACCAACCACTTTTCACACCATGCAGCCTAATTCATATATTTTTGAACAAAAATATAATAGCGGAAATCGAACGGCAAATGTTTCGATGGACTAGTGTTCATCCAGTAATGGTCATCCACTTCATTCATTCATTCATTTTCTACCGCTGTTTCCTCACGAGGGTCGCGGCGGTGCTGGAGCCTATCCCAGCTGTCTTTGGACGAGAGGCGGGGTAGACTGGTCGCCAGCCAATCACAGGGCACATATAGGCAAACAACCATTCACACTCACATTCATACCTATGGACAATTTGGAGTCGCTAATTAACCTAGCATGTTTTTGGAATGTGGGAGGAAACCGGAGTACCCGGAGAAAACCCACGCATGCACGGGGAGAACATGCAAACTCCACACAGAGATGGCCGAGGGTGGAATTGAACCCTGGTCCTCCTAGCTGTGAGGTCTGTGCGCTAACCACTAGACCGCCAGACTAAGGTTTAAAAAAAAAGTCTCCCATGGATCTAAATTTCAATTGGACAGGTCTCGTGTGATGCCTCGTCTTCTGTAATCTCGATTTTCCTGAGTAATAGCGGTCACGTTGAACTTGTGGCATTTGGCTGGCTTTAATGATTGGCCCAGTGGCGTGCATCCACTGGCCTTCTTGCCACCAATTCATGACCCGTCAACCCCAATCCTCCCACCAATCCAACAGGCGCAAAACTCGGAGCGCAGAACAAATGTCTCTGTGTCAAGATCAATCTGGACGGGCAGCCCATCTTCTGGTCATAAAACTGGCATCTCATTTATCCATGAGTGAGGACTAGCCACACTGTGCTAAATGAAATGGCATCGTTTTAAGCAACCTAAGGAATTCAACAATTTCAAATATTTCCCATATTCTTTTTCCGGTGTTCTTAATGTTTTTCATTGTGAATAATGACATGCAGAATGCTACTGATATGTTTTAGCTCCACTGGTCCATGGCTTCCTTTCTGTCAAATCTGACGGAAAATGTTTACACACCTCGAGGCCTGATGAAAATGAAAGTTCAACTACAGCGGTTTGGTCGTTTTCTATTCAGCTCAATTTCAGAAGGTGCATTGTTGCTGTTGCTGAGCAAATTGAGGGGAGTCAATGTAGCATGAATATCAGCTGCGGTGACTCAGAGAGAAAAGTGCAAAATGTACTGAATATCTAAGGGATCTTCAGTCAGGGGCTGAATTCAGTTAAGGTTAAATCTTAATTAAGCAAGTGGCTTCATAGACAATGTCATCTGTTTAAGCTCCACACCTATAGAGCTTGAATCCTATAGAGCAGCGACAGACAATAACCTGTACAGAAAATGTTCTAGATCTTCCAGAATCTGCACCTATTCCTGCTCTTTTTCCTTGAATTTGGTTGTAAATTTTTCCAACCACGGCCCACCTCCGAGCACGACCACGCCGCTCCCAAAGTACTTCCTGGCTACAGCAAACAACACTTTCTAATTTTGTGGGTATAGGAGTTGATCATAAATGAATAAAGTCTTTGGAGAGATAATTGAAATGAGCTACTGGCTGGAGATCCCTGACTTAGCATGTATGAACTCTGATGAGGAGCACTCATTGTCGGACACACTTTGTCAGAGGCACCGTGGAAATGTGGTCATTACATGTTTTTTGCGGGACTACCATGTTCCAGACTGCTCACTGTTCTCTCCGTAGACAGACGGACAGCGTGTACGACATTAATAAACCTTTCCTGGCGAGAGCTTGCCGAAATATTTCATGTTCATGTTCACAAAAAACAGTCCTGTGTGAAATGGTGTTGACAAATTAAAATATTTTCCTCTTGCTGGGAATCACCAACTCTAATAATTTATGCCTGAGCTTGTTTTGTAAACAGAAAAGCAGGCCTTGGGGGAGGCCAGAAATCGAATCTCGCTCCTCTGTGACAACACAAAAGAACAATTTTACCACGCCCTCTGAAACCAAACATTTTGAGCCATCCCAAATTTCTTTCAGCGATCATTTACAAATTCTCAAACCTCATTATCTTCCATTGTTTAACATGAGAATACCACATTTTATAGGTCAGAATAATATGGAAAAAGCATAATAAAGATCCACATTAACAACAAATGCACCGCCTGAATATTGAATTAACCCTGAATGACTAAATTGTGCATATGTTTCTTTCTTTTTGTTTTTTTTTACTATTCACCCACTCCAGTATTATTATTTTTTTTCACTAAAGCAGAGTGTGGAGGTGTAACTTCCAGTCTATAGTTCCCATAATGACTGTAACCAATGGCAACCATTTCTCCAGTATTTGTCCACAACTAACAACATATTCTTCCCCCTAAGCAAGGTTATGCTTTTGACCTGTTTGGCATGAAAATATGGTGGAAAACAAAAAGACGTACATGTGTGCAAAACAACAAGCACCAACCCGGCAGGGTTCGTATTCAGGAACTTGGTGTTCACTGCATGAAGTACTGAACAACGTGTTAACATTTGCTGACACAAACGGGTCTCTGTTATATTCTGTTATATTTCGTTTTTTTTCCCACATTCCAAAAATGAGTGTGAATGGTTGTTTGTCTATATGTGCCCTGTGATTGGCTGGCTCCAGTTGAGGATAATTGGTATAAAAAATGGATGGAAAAACAAGACAAATATTTCTGTTGTGATATCTTCCCATTTAAATTTGATTTCAACAAAAAAAAGCAACAAAATCAAAATTATTCTCCATAAAGTTCTTAATCAGGTCAGATGTGCATCTTAAGATATGTGATGTACGAAAACTTTCTTTGTTTTACAGCATGTCCTTGACATGTGCTGTCTCGTGCTGCGTTGTCTTAAAGCATAAAATACCAACATTGATTTGTTGCAAGGTTAAAAATAGTTCTTTCCATTGAGATAGTCAAATGAACTCAGAGGAAATCGAAGCAAGCTTGTGACAATCTAATTAAATGTGAGAAGCCAAACAAGTTAAGGTTTTCTGAGAGCAAAGGCAGCATGCCCCTTTGTTCGATAATAATCAAGTGAAAAGGCATTTTCTCCTCCTTTAAATGCTTAAAATTTGTATTAAACACAACACAGGAAAAAGCTCACCGATCATGTGGATGGTGGTTCTCCCAGGCCTCGTCCCATGGTGCTGCTGTATGGTGTCGTAGAAAGTCGCCTGACACAGCTGAATGGCCGTCACACTGACCCAGAGGCACAGGCAGAGCAGCCAGGACATGACAGGACACATCTGCTGAGGATCGGGGGCAGCAAAATACATCATTTTCTCATTTTGGGACTTCAGCGCAAATAAAGTATTACTGAAGATTTGTTTGTGCAATACTCAAGGCCAAATATATGTGAAATGTAATAGAGTCAGTGAGGAAAAATTGAGATGTCTGAGGTGAGGTTGAATTGATGCGTCTTTATACAACAACTGTGTTTTAACAAGTTAAAAAAAAACGTTTTTGCAGCTGGGATAGGCTCCAGCACCCCCGTGACCCTCGTGAGGAAAAAGTGGTAGAAAATGAATGAATGAATGAAAAATCGTTTTTTAAAGGCACTGTTTTCCTTGGCGCTAACCCAGGAAAATTGCCCATTGCATTTCAGTGGCGGTTCCGGTTTGAATGATGGCCTTGGAAGATGAGTATCACGCCTGTAGAGGGCGCCCGTCTGTTATGTGCTTACTTCATGAGGATTTGGTTAGCGCAGAGCATTAGTAAATAGATTTTTTTTCTTTCCCCCTGGACAATGCCGCCCTGGGCAATCGCCCATGTAGCCCATAGCTAGAATCGACACTGTTCGACACCCACTTTCTGCTCCAACGCTGCAGGCCACGGTCCAAGC
Source organism: Doryrhamphus excisus (assembly GCF_037039965.1). NCBI lineage: Eukaryota > Metazoa > Chordata > Actinopteri > Syngnathiformes > Syngnathidae > Doryrhamphus > Doryrhamphus excisus. The sequence continues at coordinate 3,648,159 of NC_136371.1, read as the reverse complement.
AACACACACACACACACTTTTGGCATGTTTGTTGTCAGCTAAAAGCAATTTGGCAAAGTTTAGCAATAGAGATTTATTTCTTCACTTTGTTATTTTGGGGCTGCACGGCGGTCATGTGCTTAGCGCGCAGACCTCACAGCTAGGAGACCCGAGTTCAATTCCACACTCGGCCATCTCTGTGTGGAGTTGTTGCATGTTCTCCCCGTGCATGCATGGGTTTTCTCCGGGTACTCCGGTTTCCTCCCACATTCCAAAAACATGCTAGGTTAATTAGCGACTCCAAATTGTCCATAGGTATGAATGTGAGTGTGAATGGTTGTTTGTCTATATGTGCCCTGTGATTGGCTGGCCACCAGTTCAGGGTGTACCCCGCCTCTCGCCCCAAGACAGCTGGGATAGGCTCCAGCACCCCCGTGACCCTTGTGAGGATAAGCGGTAGAAAATGAATGAATGAATGAATTTGTTATTTTTAATGGCTGTTGGTAACATATATTAGTGTTCTTATATTTTTTGGTTGAAAAAAAAAATCACCTATATATCATGTTTTCCGAACCTGACAAGGGAGTCCAAATATTTTGCATCGTTCAGTGACGGCCACATCATAAAAAAAACATGTAAATATCTAAAAAAAATAAATAAAATTGGCACCGAAATAGTGCATAAGTCATAACATAATAGTGTAAGTCATAACAGTTTAGGACAAGGATTTGGACAACACATTATTTTTTGATATCAACTTTAATAATTTGGCCCCATACCTATGGCCTAGATTCTTGCTTTGCAGATGGTGTCACAAGGCATTCAAGATTCTTTTGTGGCACCCCACCACTCCAATATCCAATATTAAATTATCAATCAAAGAAATGATCCATTATTATTTTTATACATGTGAATAAAAGTGTTTTATTCATTAATTAATTAATTTTCGACCGCTTATCCTCACGAGGGTTGCGGGTATGCTGGAGCCTATCCCAGTTGTCTTCAAGCGAAAGGCGGGGTACACCTTGGACTGGTGGCCAGCCAATCACAGGGCACATATAGTAGACAAACAACCATTCACACTCACATTCATACCTATGGACAATTTGGAGTCGCTAATTAACCTAGCATGTTTTTGGAATGTGGGAGGAAACCGGAGTACCGGGAAAAAAACCCACGCATGCACGGGGAGAACATGCAAACTCCACACAGGGTGGAATTGAACTCAGGTCTCCAAGCTGTGTGGCTTGTGTGGTAACCACTCAGTCGCCGTGCAGCCTACAGTGTTTTATATATATTTTTTAAAATTGTCCAATATCTGACTACTACTAATAGTAATACAACGTGAGAGCTGTCCTGGCAGGTCCACCACTATTCCAGACCACCTTGCAATTGCTCCATTTCTCCATTTCCACTTATAGCCGCTTTAATCACTAAAATTCATCTTGAAGATGATTAAATGTCTTCTTCATGGATTGTCTTCCTGGTTTAGCCTGTCTTCTTCAAGAGCCACGATGCTGCAAATGTGGAGAGATCCCGAGGGAGTTTTTTTCTTGTGCAGCAGAAATTCCCCCTGACAGGCTGATTCCCTTCTACTCCCAAGCAGTGTCCCTGCCTCCAAACCAAACTCCAACTTACGAAAAGACATGATTTCACAAGCAAGACGGCTGCCGGGGTATTTCTGTGTCTGTCGGAATAATGTGACAGTGACACAGCAGGAATAGGAATCCAAATCCATTGCAGCACATTGTTTAGAGAAGAGAAATAAAAACATAACAACAGCAGCGCTTTTTTTTTTTTTTTATCTCCATTAAAGTGACATTCAACCTCTTACGGTTTTATCTTCTGTAACAACCTGGCAACATGAATTACATTTAAAAGTTGGCTCACAAGGATTTCTTTAGATTCAAGAGACAGTACATGCACAAAGTATGAATGATTTCTACTTTTTCTCTCATTTTTATACAAATGTTTATAACTGAATTAACAATGTGGCTTACGTACATTCATGGTAGAGGAGAAGCATATTCAGAAAATGGATTTGAAATATTTCCGGTATCTGTGGTGCCTATCTGAATAGTTCCATAAAGTACAAGAGTTATATTGATTAGAACTGTTTGACATCAAGACAATATTATTTATGAATTGTCCACAAAACAGACATTCCTGTTGGGAATGTATGATTTGCTGATAGAACTTAATCACCGTTGTGTTTCTTCCATTTGCAGAAATCAGAAATAAAATACTCACCTGAGCAACCGGTCAATAATTATAAAAATATGTCATCAAAATGCCATAAATCCATCCATGATGACGCTCATGTTGATTCCATTCAGCTCACTCAGCTGGAGGAGAGAACTCCACTGACTTCGCCGCTCCACTCTTTGATTGCTACAGTCCAGTGATTCAGAAATGAGAAGAAGGGGGGTTGAGGGGGGGGGGGAATAGATGTACAGCTCTTTCAAGTCCACCTTTGAAATATCACTGCTGCCCCTTCAGGAGTGGCTCCCACTGAATTCATCTGCCCCTTCGCATGTGTCGGCACGTGCGGCAAGAACCTTGTTCAAGTGTAGTGGAATCTCTCCTCTCACCGTCTGCATCTTTTCCAGTAAGAGGCAGCCTCGGCTCTGACTGACTCCCCCCCCCCCCCTCCCTCCTCACTCAGCGCCAAGACACAAATGTTTCTGTGCAGCCGGGCAGACTGTTAAGTCAGTTACACACGCCTTAGAGCCTTAGAGACTGCCTCTGGATTAGAAGCCATGGTGGGATTGTAGCACCTGATCAGATACTGCTGAGAAATGCAAATGAGGGAAAGAGGCAGCACGCACCTAAGTGTGGCCACATGATTAACATTGATTTACATATTGAGTGAATCACCTGGGGCAGCATTTCTACTCACACGTCCCAGAAGTCACATGCAGCCGCCCCACATAATAAAACCCAAATGCGTGGACAGTGAACGCCATCTCCCTCAAAGAAACATGGACTTGTCGTGTTATTATATCATATAAACAGGGAGATCGATTGTAGGGAAGTAAGAAACTTTAGTTGACACCAGCGATGTCCTGAAGGGATGCGGTAAGCACATTATTGACAGCCGTAATTGGTGGCTTGGTAGTGAAGTCCCACCAATGTTGACATCCAAGGGGTTACGTTTTCGGGTTTAAATGGCAAAATAAGATAAGATAAGATATGCCTTTATTCGTCCCTCAGTGGGGAAATTTGAGTACAGAAACAGTTAAGCAGTACAAAAGTAAGGGTTTTAATTTGGGTTGAGGACCACGCTGTGTCTTGGCGAAGAGCCAATCGGATCCTTCGGCTCAGGACAGGTGTAATAATTTTGGGTCTGCCACTTGACTCTTTTGTTCCGTTATGCTCGGGATCTTGAGGAATGACTTTTACTGCATCCAACCTCAGCAGCAATGGCACGCTACGAGAATTTGAGAAAATTGTCTGTTGTCTTGAACTTTGGATTCGGTGAAAAACAATGCATTTCAGTTTCAGTAGACAATTTGGACAAGTTCCAAATGTATTTTTGTCTCACTCTACTTAAAACCTCATTAAGGTCCATTCATTCATTTTCTATCGCTTATCCTCACGAGGGTCATGGGGGGGTGCCAGCTGTTTTCGGGTGAGAGGCGGGGTACACCTGGGGTGGACTGGTCGCCAGCCAATCACAGGGCACATATAGACAAACAACCATTCACACTCACATTCATACCTATTGGAGTCGCTAATTAACCTAGCATGTTTTTGGAATGTGGGAGGAAACCGGAGTACCCGGGGAAAACCCACGCATGCACGGGGAGAACATGCAAACTTGGCCGCCGTACAGAACATTAAGGTCAAAATGTACAAAATGTACAAAATGTATATTCCAGCAACTTTTCAACTGGTCTTAATATTTTGATCAGGTCTGTATCTCCAGCCCAATGCCGTGACTCTGAACAAGATCGAGCAGTGGTGTAGAGCTGCAGTTTTCAGTGTATGAGGCCTTCAAGGCATGCATAAAAGTTTGAGCAAAATAAATGTTTATACTGCTTAACTAACTTCAACTGCGTTAAAGCCCACTGCATTGATTTTTAGTTCTTACTGTGAGAGAGTGGAGAAATCCAATCCAAGAAAACAACTACAGAATATAGTCTGCATGAAAAGCACTTATGTATACCGCTTATGTATACCGCAAAATGATGAATTGCAGAGGTCAAGGACTTGAGTCACATGACTTGATGCAAATTTGAGAACTTGCTTGACTAAGGACGGGACCATATGTGTGAACTCTGCGGCTGTGCAGGCAAATATGGCTATCGTTTACAAGAACTTCCTGTATATAAGTTATTGTGGGCTTCTTCAGACTTGCCTGTGACTTGCACAGGAAGGACTCCAATCTGCTTCTGATGAATTGTTTTTAAAAATATGACTGGAAATTTTGCAAACACCTGATGGTGATATTTTGTATTTTCAACCCATGCAATTCAATTGACATTGTGAGAGAAATGTGAATTTAAAAAAAAGCATTGTAGAAAAAATACATACTGTAATACATACTGTAATGTTCCTTTTATGTAGCTTACATAAGTAAGTACTGCTATTAGCAAAAACAAAGAGAAAAGGGCCATTATTTGGTTCTAATATGCACTATTATCAGTGTACCGGTGCCGTATCCTTGCTAGTTCTAAGCAACACAATGAGCTGTACTTTCACATATTCATGATTTATATTTCCACTGTCTGCCGTAAACAACATGGCAGGGGTTTCTGCACCTGCACAACGTCGTCATCTCTGCAGCATAAAGACATTTCATACTCATGCTTGCAGAGAAAGACAGCACATTCCCAGCTGAGGAAAGAGTGAAGAAAGCAGAGAAAAAATGAAGTCAACATAGCGTTAACCTCCAAGGGCTTTGACTAAGACACCTGGGTGCAGGAGGGAATTGGCACTTATAGAGAGGAGGAACCCATATATCATAAATTGTTGAGTTCTTTTGAGCAGAACAATAAGCTCCAAAGATGGTGCTGTCATGTGAGTAGAAATAGCTCTGCAGAGACGCATCTTGAGTAGATGGGTGTACGGAATATGTCCAGTTTCTGAGGCCATTTATCTTCAACACATAAAACCTAAAATCAAGAAGAAAACTTCTTGATGAACGCATGTTAATGCCTTGGTTGACAAGACCTGACCAAAGACAGCTGGGATAGGCTCCAGCATACCCCTGTGAGGATAAGCGGTATAGAATATGAATGGATGGATGGTCTATTGCAGATATCGTGGGATCACACTTCTCACCATTCCTACATTTAAGGTCTATTCAGAGGTTCTGGAGAGGAGGATCTACCAGATAGTTGAATCTCGGATTCAGGAAAACCATACTTCTTATGGTTTTTGTTCTGATCGTTGAACTGTGGACCAACCCTACATTCTCATCAGGGTTCTTGAGACTTTGTCCATCCAGTCTACATGAGTTTTGTAGAATCGGAAAAAGGCATTTGACTATGTTCCTTGAGGAATTCTGTAACGAGTACTCCCAAAATATGGAGTATTCAACAAAATTGCTTTGCATTGCTGGTAATGAGTCAGAACCATTTTCCAGTGAGGGTTGGACTACAATTGATTTTGTTCATTACTTCCATGGACTGAATTTCCAGCCATGGCGTTGAGAGGTTCCAGTTTGGTGGCTGCATGCTTAAGTTTCAGCTTTCTTTCAAATGATGTGGTCCTGCTTGGCTTCGACGAGCCATGACCTTCAACTCTCATTGGATCCGTTAGCAGTACAGTTACAGTGTGAATGCATGCGTGTATTTATGTGTGTACCATGGAGATGTTTTATAAAGAGAAATGGTCAAAAATACTACCTTCAACCACAATGGATAAACTTCACCTCACTCATCCATCAGTATGTTGATCTGCTATATGATATATTTAACTGAAAATGCTGATCCCAACAACCATAAAGGAAAATCTTGAAAATATCAAGGGTGCCCAAACTTTTTCATATCACTGTATTCGAGTTAAAATGTGAATAACTAAGCAAAAATGGGATTAAACAATATAAGCATGAAGACTTGAAGGTGAACTGGTCAGTGCAATTATGGGCGGTTGAAAGGAGTGACTTCGGGGGGGGGGGGGGGGCAACTGAAGGCTCTGTTGCCCCAGGAATGGTGACACATGTTCTTGTCTCACATAGGGATTGTGGATGATGGGCAAAACTGTATTCCGTATTCCATCATTAGCTATCTGTCCTTTTTCTTCTTAGGACCAGCAGGGAAGTCCAGACATCATGGTCCTGGACCACCTCATCCAGTTCCACCGGGAGGACATCATTCCACGTCCCCCTGTATTGAGTTCTTCTTCTTCTTTCTCTTTCAGGGGTCGCCACAGCAAATCAATCGCCTCGAATGACTCAATGACTTTATCTCCAAGGCCTTAACATGTAATGTCCCCCTGATCCTATCCATCCTGGTCACTCCCAATGACAACCTCAGCATGCTCGTCAGTATTGCTGGTCTCACCACAGTATTGCATACCTTCCGTTTGACGTTAGCTGAACATCTGGCTTGGATTCATTAACTCTAAATGTATAAATATGCCCTTTTACTCATTTGTCATAGATTATAATTAGACTGATACACGCCTAATTACATTCTAATAAACTACAGGCAGCTTTACTTTTGTAAGCAAAGTGTGTTCCACCCACATAAACACATAAATACCATTCCTTGTCTATCATCCTTGCACCACAGTAAACCAATCACAAAGATTTTTCTGACCTGCAGACCACCGGTTTCTGTCTGAAAAAGGTTCATGCACTGTTGATTCAATGGGCTTCTCCCTGAATGCTTCTGACGGCGGCTCTAAAAAGCACCCCTGAATAAAGAACCCCCCCACACACACACACACAATGTTCACAGAGGTTGTCTCCTGATTCTCAAAAGATCATTAGAAATACGTGGAAGCAGAGAGCCCATAAACACCCACAGGCCTCGGTGTTATATACATACAAGAATTCTCAAAGACCCAACTGCATTACATTTGCCGAAAGACAACATAAAATCATGTTTTTTAACAAATAATGGCAGCACTATGGCTTCACTCTTAACGCCTGTCTGACTCCATGTTGAATTCTGTCTCTAAATGGCATGCCTACAAGATAAGGTGTTAGTTGCTTCTTTTCCACGGAGCGGCTAAGCACAGTGAAAATGTCAATAAATCGTTGCGTTTTGCTCAGGGTGGGAGTACTGGAAATGTCTCAGGAAGAACTATGGAGCCGGGATGGTTCCAGTCTATTTAGCTCCCCCTTCAGCGGTGCCACCGTCTTGTCATTATGAGCATCACTTAAAGCTTTTTTGTCCCTGTATGACATTTTAAGATGATCTTTAGATTATAATAACAACCAGCCCACGGGGTGGATTTTTTTTTTTTTTTGTCGGACATGTAGAACATGGGGCGGCACGGCGGTCTAGTGGTTAGCGCGCAGACCTCACAGCTAGGAGACCAGGGTTCAATTCCACCCTCGGGCATCTCTGTGTGGAGTTTGCATGTTCTCCCCTGGCAACACAACACCGAAGCACTTCGGAGTGTGACCAACCACAGCATAGTGGGGCGTGTTTGAAATCCAAGCAGTACTGCTGGAATAGGTGCAGATTCTGGAAGATCTAGAAAACTTTCTGTTCTGGTTATTGTGCGTAGGTGCTCTATAGGAGTCCACAACTCAATACAAAGGAACGAAAAATGAACATAATAGGCCCCCTTTAGGCTGCAAGGCAGCCGAATGGTTAGCGCGCAAGCCTCACAGCTCGGAGACCCGAGTTCAATTCCACCCTCGACACTCTCTGTGTGGAGTTTTGCGTGGGTTTTCTCCGGGTACTCCGGTTTCCTCCCACATTCCAAAAACATGCTAGGTTAATTGACGTCTCCAAATTGTCCATAGGTATGAATGTGAGTGTGAATGGTTGTTTGTCTATATGTGCCCTGTGATTGGCTGGCGACCAGTCCAGGGTGTACCCCGCCTCTCGCCCGAAGACAGCTGGGATAGGCTCCAGCACCCCCGCCACCCTTGTGAGGATAAGCGGCAGAAAATGAATGAATGAATGAGTTCTCCTCCTATTTTGTGTGGAAGTGGTAACTTTTTGGTTTCTTATTTTGTCTTTCCCCACCCTCGGCCATCTCTGTGTGTAGTTTGCATGTTCTCCCCGTGCATGCGTGGGTTTTCTCCGGGTACTCCGGTTTCCTCCCACATTCCAAAAACATGCTAGGTTCCAAATTCATACTCTAAATTGTCCATAGGTATGAATGTGAGTGTGAATGGTTGTTTGTCTATATGTGCCCTGTGATTGGCTGGCGACCAGTCCAGTGTGTACCCCGCCTCTCGCTCGAAGACAGCTGGGATAGGCTCCAGCACCCCCGCGACCCTCGTGAGGATAAGCGGTAGAAAATGAATGAATGAATGAGTTCTCCTCCTATTTTGTGTGGAAGTGGTAACTTTTTGGTTTCTTATTTTGTCTTTCCCCACCCTAGAAAATGAATGAATGAATGAATGAATGTAGAACATGACACTGTGTAGCATATCATGCAGAAATATTCGTCGACAATGACGCAGATATCCCCGTGCTCACTTTTAGTAAGCCGCAAAATGAGAAAGAAGTAAAAGAATGTTTTGTTGTGCTTCAAATATTCTTCCGTGAGCTCAATAAATCACTCCCCGGTAACTTAGTCATTGAGGAGGTACAGTGCAGCGGTGAGGGATGCCTTACTCAAGACTCATTTGCATTTTCATTGGGCGTTTTTTTGTTTTCTGAAGCCTTCCACAAAAGGTCAATAGAAAACGCTCGCTGTCTACTTTATCTGCATGAGGCGACTCCGGAGTTCAACCAAGTAAAAAAAAAAAAGATTATCTTGATAGAAGGCGGTGTGGAAATCTGGCCTTTGAATCTCTTTTAGTAGAGTATTAACATCTTAGCGGGTAAAATCAATGCAAACTGCTTCTAAAGTAACCAAAAGTCTGCAGAGAGAGAGAGATGTTTTTCAATTTACAGATGCTCCTCCCCTCAATGCTGGGTGGAAATTGAGCTTTTTCACTTATCACATCAGGTGATCTTAACATTTAATAGATTCTTTTAAGGATATAAATCTTTTCTGTTCTATTCTTGTCGTGGAATGGAGCGAGGCGGTAAAACAACTCATTAACCTACAGGGCAGCAAAAACCTTTTTGGACTTGAGGTGTTATGTGAGAAAATATAGGCAAAAAGCGGAATAAACATTACGCGTACCTAATATGGTTATTTCTGAGAATGTAATAATAACTACATGCAAATGTTTTCCATTACATCCTGAGTCCGATTGACATTTAACGGACGCGACGCTATTTGATCCTGAGTCAAATGTCATTGCATGCATATTATGAAATATTCAAATTCAGAAAAAGAAGTGTAGGTTTGTGGTGTTCTTTTCTTTTTTTTGCCCAAAGTGCTGATGACAGTCTTCAGAGAGAGCAGATGCTTTTACCTTCTGGCTGTGGGCTTGGCCGTTCCATCCCAGTAAGTATCCCAATGCCTCCTGAGAGCCGCTACTGTTAAACTCTCTATTGGCAGCCAGGTGAGAGACACGAATACAATAGAAGGCGTTTATCCTCGGCCTTTAAGAATGTCAGTGGCAGTTATCTGGGTTAGTATTTGCAATTGCATCCCAAGCCTGATGCGCATTTCCTGTATTCCCGATAAGGATACATCATGCATAGAGATAACGCTGCCTTTTGAAGGATTTTTTAAAAAGGGAGGGGAAATCTGCTGAGACACAATCAGTCATTTCGGCGGCCTTCATTGTGTATGGGGTTGACACCATGCCACCGAAGACACGTCGGGCTCTATCACAAACATCACATGATAATGCCAACAATTATGTCGGCTCCCATAATTTGATGCCCCCATTCCTTTTCTGACAGCTTCATTCATTTCCACAGATGAAACCATATTCGCCCTTCAAATCTTTACATCAGCGTCAGAATCGTGTGTTAGGTGTCATACGGACGCAGCAGAATATTTCAGTATGCTGGCTTCATCTGCTACATATCGAGTCAGAAAACTGGTGTAATTCACAGAAATTCTTACCCTCCTAAACTGGCACTCAAACAAGGGCAGAATACGAAACAGCAAGGTCGGAAAAGGTGTCTCTCAGAGAAACATAATTCAGTAAGAAATCATTTATATTATATGACATAATGTCAAATCATTCTCTGTCGTCAGAGAGGGATTCGGTCTAAAATCTCAGCCGAACATTCCTGACAAGGTCAGAGTGTCTCATGTAACCTTTTTTTTTTTTTTTTTTTTTTTGTGGAAAAAAGCACTCATCAAATGGAGCCTAAAACTGCTTCCTACCTGCTGTTTGCACTCTAAACGCAGCTTACAAGAGTTGATTACGCACACCAACCCTGGCACGCTCCATTCTGGAGCATTTGTTCTGGGCCACTGCTGCCCGAGTGTGACTTGAACAGCTGGAGGAAACACAGCGACAGAGGTCAGCTGTAACCCGCCCCAAGAGGTAATGAAATCTATGGAGAAAAATGTGACATTTGATGGTTGGATGGAAAACAAAAAAGGGAAGAAAAAAAGCAGACAATGCAATAAAATGGCCTTTCACTTGAAATGTGAAACATGTTCAATAGAGCTTTAAATTCCAATGAATATAAGGAGTGAGTGTGCCTTGAATTTGGTCTGGAAACTAAAAGTAAAATAAGCAGAAATTAGTCTACCATATACGATCCATAAAATAACTTGGACTTGTATTCGCTTTTCCATGGAATTAACAGCTAAATCCATGGAAAAGAGATCATTACATGAGTTAAAGTTTAACCCATCCATCCATGTTCTATGCTGGGTATGCTGGAGCCTATCCCAGCTGTCTTCGGCCAATCACAGGGCACATATAGACAAACAACCATTCACACTCAAATTCATACCTATGGACAAAACATATGCATGTTTTTAGAATGTGGAAGGAAACCACACAGCAGATACCCAAGCAGAGAATCAAACCCAAGTCTTCCCAATCTCCTGACTGTGTGGCCAACATGGTAACCACTCGTCCACCGTGCGTCCATGGAGTGTGTCGAATGGATTAAGCAAATATATGAATTGAATATACAGTACTTTTGAATAAAATCAGAAGAGACGGTTGTGTAATTTGTTTGCAACAAAGCAAATATTGAACTATTCGGTTAAGAATAGCGGCTCTTGTAACAGATTTGGGTAGATCAGAGATTCAGAAAAACCCCTGAGCTGAAACTAAAGACTTGACTCAAAGCCAAGCAGTCTGATAAGGAAACAAAGCCAGGAAGAGAGAAGCAGATAAAAAAAAAAGCAGGGAACAAAGTTATACTAAAATTGCAGATTACATCAAGAGAGGCGAAAAATAAAAGCCCAAAAAAAGACCCCAAATGGCCTCCGATAGTGATTATTTATATATAGGTACCAGATGGTACTTTTTCAAAATAAAACAAAATATGTAGATCAGACAAGTTCACTGAAAAATTTTTATTAGAGTCTGGGGGCAGCGAAGGCGAACTTAAAATCATGGGGGACTATCAGACCAGATGTAGAGTACGAACACTACATGAACGAACAGGTCAAAAGAACTAGTTCTTTTTTGTGAACGGAATGAACGAAGTCACCGCCCCTGAAATACCCGTTCACCGTTCCTTTTCCAGACAAATCGGTTTGCCTGTCTTATCCTATTGTCGCACTTCGCTCTATGGGTGGGTGGGATTAGCTGACTGAAAGACCGAGACCGCGATCGGCTGTGCAGCCGAATTATGTTCGCTCAACATGCTGCATGTTGCCGTTAATTTGGCGCCACAGCGAGCCAATACGCGCCAATCACTTAATCTTTGGCACGAACTGGCACCAAGTGGCACCGGCCCAGTGGACTCCTAGCATCATTGGTGCAACTTGGCTCGCGCCATTACATTCCAATAGACGGATTGTTTGCGACATTTTGTTCCACTTGGTGGACACTTAGCGCCGATTGCTTGATGCAAGTGGCGCGACAAAAATTTTAAACATTTTGAAATTTTTCCCACCGTTACGGGCCACCACGAGCCAGTTGGGAGGCAGTTTGAGCCACTGCACGCCACTCTGCACCTTATTGGCGACACTAAGCTCCACAGCAAATTGCATTGGCGTGACTGGCACCAACTGGCACCGGCTTAGTGGACTACTAGCATCATTGGTGCAACTTGGCTCGCGCCAGTGCATTCCAATAGGCAGATTGTTTGCGACATTTCGTTCCACTTGGTGGACACTTGCTTGACGCAAGTGGAGCGACAAAGATTTTAAACATTTTGACATTTTTGCCGCCATTACGGGCCACCACGAGCCAGTTGGGAGGTAGTTTGAGCCACTGCACGCCACTCGGCACCTTATTGGCGACACTAAGCGCCACGGCAAATTGCATTGGCGTGACTGGCACCAACTGGCACCGGCCCAGCATTAGACTAAGTCTGGACGCATACTTTAAATACTGTATATTGTAATTATAAAACATCCTTGAGTAAACTTCGAGTATCTCTCAAATGAATGCTGCCCAATTCTGATAAAAGTGTAATGATGTGACATCCATGTTTGGTAACATTTGGTGGAATATACACTATACGTGTATTTACACTATTTCAGCTGCCACACAAGAATACACTCGTCATAAAAAAGCAACTGCAGAGTCGAATTGGATGGTCAATGGAAACAAATTATTGGAGAGAACTTTGCTTGCCTCCATGGGCAGGATGTGAGAATAGCTAATAGGAAAACTGAAATTGCATTTTTTCCCCCTGTAAAGAGGTATGGTTGCATATCAAGTCGGCTGATTCAAATACCCCCTGTGTACAACTCCGAGGTGCTGAGAGAGGAAACATTTTTCTTCCAGCCGATGGAAGAGTAAGTCAGGTTTATGACTACAGAGGGGTGCTGGAAGAGGGTGGCCTTTATTTCCCTGAGAAGAGTCATTATTATTGCCCAGCAAATTTATGGCTTACTTCTGAAGAGAGCGTACGAGCTTGAGTGCCTATCATTTCTCTTACTAGATGATACATTATTGATAGTCTATGAACCGATCATCTCTTGCACGCCGGGGCTATAATTCATCTCACACAAAGACGCATACAGTGTGTGTATGTCTATTTTGTTTTCCGCTACTGTATTTTGACAGGAATGTATTATTCCAAACAGACTGCTATTCTCACTCCATGGCCCCGCTACTACTTTGCTGAATTTTACTTTTAAAACAGAGAAAATGGCTTTCCTAAATTAGGTGTCACAAGCAAGTTTTCACGAGTCGAGTCGGGTTCACATGCGGGTTGATGAGACGTACAAAATGGTATAAGATGGGACAGATGCAGGCTGAGACGAGCGCACTAACAGTACAACGAGTGTGCCTGTGTCAGCCACGAGGGACAGGAGTGGTTTCTCATTTTCATAATGCAGGCAGGACATGCAAACCTGAAATCATACAAACAGACGTGAGTTTGTTAGTAAAGTGAAAGGCTGCAAAATATTCTGCAGGGCTTTATAGATGATCACATGGTTGCAGTCGTATTGTTGGTCATGGGAGAATAATGTAGGAAAATGATACAGTGTACCATGGGCTTCAGATAGTTTCATCAGATAGATGGCTGCTATTAGCCGTATATGCAGCAGTTTCCCAGGGAGATAATGACACATTATGTTGTTAAGGGGTAATAAACATGAGCCTCTTGCAACAATGGCTGCCCTCCTTTGGCTGTGTCTTTCACCTGGCTGCAAACGTCTGCTGCCAGAAAATTTGGACTCCTAGCATCATTGGTGCAACTTGGCTCGAGCCATTATATTCCAGTGCATTCCAATAGGCGGATTGTTTGTGACATTTCGTTCACTTAGTGCCGATTACTTGATGCAAGTGGCGCGACAAAGATTTTAAACATTTTGATATTTTCTTGCCGCCAAACTACATTTTTGCCACCATTACGGGCCACCACGAGCCAGTTGGGAGGCAGTTTGAGCCACTGCACGCCACTCTGCACCTTATTGGCGACACTAAGCGCCACAGCAAATTGCGTTGGCATGACTGGCACCAACTGGCACCAACTGGCACCGCCCAGTGGACTCCTAGCATCATTGGTGCAACTTTGCTCGCGCCATTACATTCCAGTGCATTCCAATCGGCGGATTGTTTGTGACATTTCGTTCCACTTGGTGGACACTTAGTGCCGATTACTTGATGCAAGTGGAGCGACAAAGATTTTAAACATTTTGACATTTTCTTGCCGCCAAACTACATTTTTGCCACCGTTACGGGCCACCACGAGCCAGTTGGGAGGCAGTTTGAGCCACTGCACGCCACATCTGCACCTTATTGGCGACACTAAGCGCCACAGCAAATTGCGTTGGCGTGACTGGCACCAACTGGCACCGGCCCAGTGGACTCCTAGCATCATTGGTGCAACTTGGCTCGCGCCATTACATTCCAGTGCATTCCAATAGGCGGATTGTTTGTGACATTTCGTTCCACTTGGTGGACACTTAGTGCCGATTACTTGATGCAAGTGGCGCGACAAAGATTTTAAACATTTTGACATTTTCTTGCCGCCAAACTACATTTTTGCCACCATTACGGGCCACCACGAGCCAGTTGGGAGGCAGTTTGAGCCACTGCACGCCACTCTGCACCTTATTGCCGACACTAAGCGCCACAGCAAATTGTGTTGGCGTGACTGGCACCAACTGGCACCGGCCCAGTGGACTCCTAGCATCATTGGTGCAACTTGGCTCGCGCCATTACATTCCAGTGCATTCCAATAGGCGGATTGTTTGCGACATTTCGTTCCACTTGGTGGACACTTAGTGCCGATTACTTGATGCAAGTGGAGCGACAAAGATTTGAAACATTTTGACATTTTTGCCACCGTTACGGGCCACCACGAGCCAGTTGGGAGGCAGTTTGAGCCACTGAACGACCACTCTGCACCTTATTGGCGACACTAAGCGCCACTCTCTTTCACCTGGCTGCAAAACGTCTGCTGCCAGAAAATCTGGTCTTCCACGATAGCAAAACCAAACATGCTCGACACACACTTACAGTACAGACAAGTTCATCAACTGTGTTTTATATGACGCCTCCCACACGTCCTGCCTCTTCCCTCCAAAGTGCCCGCTGCTGAAGGACCCTCCAGGCCAGCAGCAATCATCCTATTTAGACAGCAAAGAGGGCCTACTTTTTGAAACAGGCTATTGTGTAACGCAGCCTGCGATTGCAATCACACACTTCATGCCGCTGTGATGAGAGTGCATTTAGGGCTTTTGTTTATGTTTTGCCTGCATGAATGTTTCTGTAAGTACTTTTATTCAATCACACAAAAGACCGATATTAATTCTCATTATTCAATATTGTTGGAATTCTTAGGAGTATAAAGAATAGTATTTTTATCTTGATTGGAAGAAGAAAAGAAGGATGTGTCAGGATCCTCGGTAAAGAAGGACAACGACTCAACGAATGTGTTTATTCGCCTCCCACTTTCTGAGGTTCAGCCAATCCATCACCGCTGAACGACCTTATGAATACATTACAATAAATTAAAGCTGATTGGCTGCACAGGAGTCACTTGGTGACTTATGTTGTTTGTCATTGTGTGTTTCACGAGCTGCTGCAGGTGATGATGCACACCCCTAATACCCCACCCCCCCACTCCCCACCACCTCCTCCTGTATCAGGAGGATGCACAGCTTTGTGCAGCTCTTTCCTACTTGCCAAAAAAAAAGACATTTCTTATTCTGACATCAGAATGATGGAGACATAATGACTTAATGCACGTGAAGGCTTTTAAATTTGACCGCTTGTCCAGCTTGGCAGGAAAATTATATGACTATACAATTGAAGTGATTTTTAAAAGGAAATTCTATAGTATATTGGATTAAGTGAAACGGAAATGTATCACATGCTTGATGTTGTCAACCCTCCAAAAAGCATTATTTTGGAATTGTTATGTTTCAGTAATCCAAACTATTACTACAATAATAATGAAAAGTGGAGATGATTCATATTTTTCTTTCTTATTACAACCCATATTGATAAACAAATACTGCAATGGAAGTGAAAGAAAAAGCGCCAAATTCATTTTAAATTCATTTTTAAAATTCTAATTCATTTTTGTGTTATTTATTGGTGACAAACCGTATTATTAAAAGACACTTTTTCTCCTTATATTACATTTTTTTGCTTCTTTCACCTTTAAAAAAAATATTTTACCATTATTGTCATACGTTTTTACTTATTATATTATTATCACGAGTGAGGTGGCGAGAGGAAATGATAATGATAACACAGGGCGAAAAGTAGAAACCAAAAACTGAGCTACACAGAGTCCAAAAGTACAACGCAGCAAAGAACAAAAAACACTGCAGCAAACAGCTAACAGGAAATACAAGCGGCAAAGTACAACGGAAAACCCTGTGGACAAAAGGTCACAGAGGCAAAAAGAAGAAGCAAATAAAAATCACCATAGTGAAATACTAACAGACTGGTATGTTGCTAAAAGCCAGAAAGCTACGGCACACAGAGCTAACACTTCGCCGAACAAGCCGAGGGTGTGTCGGACAAGGTAGGTTGAGGTACGATCTGGCGACGAGGTGCTTAAGAAGGTCAGGAACGAGATTGGCAGCAGGTGTGCGGGAGTTGGAATAACTTAAAACAGACCATTTTGGAAAACCAAGGAAAATACAGCTGGATTAGGTGCAGAATCTGGAAGATCTAGAAAGCTTTCTATACGGGTTATCGCGTATCGCTGCTCCACAATTCAATACAAAAAGGGCGAAAATGATCACAATAGGTCCCTTTTGACAGAACTAAATGCTGCCATAAAAATTATTATTAAGTGTCACATTCACTCACTAAGCTAAAGTTAAAAAAAAAGATTATATGGTGGACTGGCTGAACAATAATTGAATATGGGTGAGACTTTTTTTTTTTTTCGAATGAGAAACGGCGACTCGGAGACAGTTTTCCGAGTGAAAACTGTGCACTGAATGAGTTGCTTAACCTTGCATTGAGGAACATTGTTGGCACCAGATAAGTACACAAGAGTATAGTACAATACACACAATGGAAGATACAAATACAAATACATATCATAAATGATCTGTCTCATTATATAGACAGGGGGTCTCAAACACCAAATGTGGCCCGCAGTCTCAGTCTCAGTCTGACTTTATCGCCAAGGTCTCTAACATGTAATGTCCCTCTGATGTATTTGTTCCTGATCCTATCCATCCTGGTCACTCCCAATCTGAACCTCAGCATCCTCATCTCCGCTACCTCAAGTTCTACTTCTGGTCTTTTCCTCAGTGGCACTGTCTCTAGACCAGGGGTCTCAAAGTAGTGTCCTGCGGGCCACATTTGGCCCCCCGCCTTGATATGAAAGTTTAATGTTAGTGCGGCCCGCGCAAGTTTGATATGGATGCTGTATGGTATCATGTACCCAGAAAAAATTATTACGTTTGATTAATGTTCATGTTAAAGGTTAAATAACTGTTAGTAGTTATCCTCCCTATCCGTGTGGAAGTGGTAAGTTTTTTTATTATTTAAGTTGAAAGGAAATAACTTGAAGGCTACCGTTTAGGTCGCTAGCTCTCTAGTTTGCGAGTTAGCATGTGTCTCAAGACCCTGCAGTTGCGCAATATGTTGTAAATAAAAAAAGTATAAATGTGACTATAGTCGTGTTTTGTCATGTCTACAGGGCTCTAATAATGCTTTGTTCATTTTAATCTGAAAAAAATAATTTGTCTACCCACCAACTATATGTGGTTTCTTAAGTTTTTATATTATTATTTATTATTATTTTATTATTATTATATTTATTTATTACTGATTGATTGATTTTCTTTATTCTTGATTTGTTTATTTTTAATCTTATTTTGTGCAGAAAAATGAAAATTAAGATATTTGAGAACAGTGGATTTTTTTTTTATCAGAGCTTTTATTGTAGAAAATCGGAAACAAAGCACTGAAAAATTTTGTAAATTTTTCTGTATTTAATAAATAAGTTTTTTTTTGGAAAACCTGATGCGGCCCAGCCTTGCCCAGACCCTAGCCCCAGTGGCCCACAGGTAAATTGAGTTTGAGACTCCTGATATAGACATTTGTTATGTATGTAGACTTTACTCTTTTAACATGCATTGAATGTATGCGGTTTAATATATCTACGTATATAAATGGGATACTACATGCATGTGCATGTAGACTGCATGGATGTGATTTGACAATTCATCTGTAAAGCTGTTGACACTCGAGAAGGTACTACACCACGAACAAAAGCTACTGTAACAACAATGGCATTTGTGATTATTATTTTCTTCTACGAGAACATATACCTTCAATTGTTGAGACATGGAAATCGACATCGCTGCATGGTTTTCAAGGATGGGGATTTAATCTCACACCTTCCACCGAGTAGCTCTGACAGCCAGCAACCTCATCATCATGTCAGTCCCAGTCCCAGAAGCCCTCGAAACGCCAAGAACCTCTCAGGACCGTGCATGTACACCTCATGCTCTCTTGCTGTGAAACTAAGTAACCACGGAGTCATTATTGTCTCAATACCTGGTAGGGTAACTATTTATTTTGGATAATCGGAACAGGTACAGGTACCGGCATGTTGACGTGCACCATCATCTTCTACCCTGCTCTCCATTTTGAGATGAGTATGTGTTGATACGCTTCACTTGTTCTCGTAATTATTTCCGCTCCCCTCCCTCTTTGCATGACCAATCTTTGTCATGCTCATCCCAAACGCGGGTGTCGATTCCCGAGGGCACGGCACTGCGGGGCCTATGCTCGGCATCTGCACACTTGCGTTTGGCAAGGGATCTTGGAAACATGGAACATTCCAAATGGAGAGAATGAAACTAAAAGGAGTCGTATTGGTCACTTGAGCGTGTCTGATAGACTGAGAGGACAGGCCAGTTACTTTTCATCAGCCACCTGACGCAGAATAGTTGGCGTGTGCTCAGCGTGCCAATGTGTTACGGGGCAGCCTTGTGGGCCAACGGATGCCATTTACTTTTCAACCAAATGTGTTTATGCGGCTGCGATTCAGCGAGGCGTTCAAAGGATAGATTACGATCCGTGTGTCTTCCTCCTGTAGAACACAAGACATGTCGTCGTCTCCAAAACATGCAAGCTTTAGTGGTTGTCTGCATTTGCTAGATAAAAAGAAACAATGGACCTAATAGGCAGCACGGCAGAACCTCTTTACCCGGTCTTTCAGTGACGCACATTCCTTCCAACAAAAGCGTGAATGTATTTTGAGTGGCAGATTAAGGATATTGGTCAGAAGGGCTCTGAATTGTTAACGCTGAAAAGTGGACTAAATGTGCCTGTGGATGATAATTCACACATTTTTGAATAGTCGGCAGACAAAAAAGGCATTTTCTTCTGGTTTTAGGGGAATGTGTTTCACAGATTCTTAATTATGGGCAGCATAATCTCATGAAGTCATGTGACTCTTTCTGTAGTCTGTTTTATTTGTAGTCCTACTGGAAGCTGGATGTCCAGTCACAGTAATATTTATCATGGTTAATTGGTTACGGTCCTGACCGGGATGACTGAATTTTTGAGAAGTAGGATTCCTGGTGGGCGACTTTTTGACTGACTTTGCTAAAGAAAACATTTTTTTTCTAATAAGACATCATCTAGGGGCGGCACGGTGGTTGAGTGGTTAGCGTGCAGACCTCACAGCTAGGAGACAAGGGTTCAATTCCACCCTCGGCCATCTCTGTGTGGAGTTTGCATGTTCTCCCCGTGCATGCGTGGGTTTTCTCCAGGTACTCCGGTTTCCTCCCACATTCCAAAAACATGCTAGGTTAATTGGCGACTCCAAATTGTCCATAGGTATGAATGTGAGTGTGAATGGTTGTTTGTCTATATGTGCACTGTGATTGGCTGGCCACCAGTCCAGGGTGTACCCCGCTTCTCGCCCGAAGACAGCTGGGATAGTCTCCAGCACCCCCGCGACCCTCGTGAGGAAAAAGCGGTAGAAAGTGAATGAATGAAAAGGATTCCTGGTTCATAATCGGAATATCTGTTTGCAACAGATTTTTAACAAAGTCCTGTAGACACAAGATAATACCCCATCAGTCACTTTTACATTTGTATTATATATAATATAGGCGACAATTGCCAATTGTATGTGTTGCAAAAATGTGTTCCTTAGGGAAATTGAGATGGGGATGGACAGGAAGTGACATCAGGGGTTCAGAGTTGAGTTTTAGCATGGCATGTATTATGGCCGCAACAGCAGCCCATGTTTTTATTACAGATTTTTATTAGGGATTATTGTGCCTGATCTGATAATTCAAACCTGCTGTTCTGGAGATGAGTACTTCAGAGTAATAGAGTACTGGAGTACTTCACTTTGTTAAGTCTTCTGAATTCAACCACAAAACAGCATGATTTATTAATTTATATATTATCCTCATGAGGGTTGCAGGGGTGCTGGAGCCTATCCCAGCTGTCTTCGGGCGTGAGGCGGGGTACACCCTGGACTGGTGGCCAGCCAATCACAGGGCACATATAGACAAACAACCATTCACACTCACATTCATACCTATGGACAATTTGGAGTCGCTAATTAACCTAGCATGTTTTTGGAATGTGGGAGGAAACCGGAGTACCCGGAGAAAACCCACGCATGCACGGGGAGAACATGCAAACTCCACACAGAGATGGCCGAGGGTGGAATTGAACCCTGGTCTCCTAGTTGTGAGGTCTGCGCGCTAACCACTCGGCCGCCAGATATGAATTCAAAAGAGTAATACATTTGCATCACAAAACCTTTTTCCACAAAAATGTCGGACATCACAATCGTTCTGCATTATTGTCTGACTGTTGGTTTTACTGTACGCTGCTGCCAACTGTCAACTGTTTCTGGAACAGCATGTAGCATGTAGCATGTATTGTGCATGTAGGAACGTAATCCCTGTTTTGAACACATAATATAACCATACAAAGTAGCTTTTTGTTTTTTTGGTAAGGATGTAAAACAAAATCACAGTCATGGTAACAAGTATCGGCTTGGAGAATGACCATTGCAAAAAGAAAAAAAAAACTGCAATGTTTGGGAAACTAACAACGCAACGTCAATTGAAGCGAACAATTACTCACTACCAAAATCCAAGACAAGAAAAACAACACCTACATCAGTCTTTTGACAAATGGATTCACGGCGACTGTGGTAGATGGCAGATGAAGAATGTCCTCTTTGTTGTGTCTTTAAAACATTGACAGTAGATCGTATGAAACCTAATAAATTCAAGTGACACTCGGAGACCATTCGCCACAGTCACGTCAGTAAGCCACCACAATTTTTCAACAGACCTTTGTGAATACCTAAAGCAGGAAAGCAATTTAAAACCCAAAACACAGCTAGGTTGAATACAAAATTGCATTGTCCAAAAAAAACACACAATATTGCAGAGGAAGCCATACTGCCCACTAGTGGCCATTATGTAAAAAAAGACAAAATTTAAGAATCCCTGGATTAAATATCACTCCACTTTTTTTACACATGGCTCCAAAATGAGGTTAAAAGTGATCGAGGGGAAGTGATGGCTGACGCCAGTGGCACCATCGAAACACCCTAAGTACAACTGCGCTTGTCACAAGAATAGCCGCCTGGATTAAATCGCTGTGGTCCCAATTAAAGTCAGATTTACTGACATCAGTCACAGTTCATCACAGTGATTATGCCCAAGCTGTTGAGAGAGGATGATATGAAGCTCAAGGGATACTGCTACTAATTGAAGGTCTCTCTTAGAAGCAACGTGGCGTTACACTTGCATCCACATAACCGCGTTGATGCACATTAATCTCAAAAGACGTTGTGTAATAAGCTCAATCATATCGTTCTTGCTGAATGTAAAAAACAAAAGTGGTTCAGCCCTAAGGCTGTCCATTTACATAGTTAATCTGAGCTGCAGATAATGTTATCCGAGCTTATAAACAAAGCTATTGATTCACTCACATAAGCAATTTTGTTGCAGTCAATATGCACCTTGCAGGGACATGATAAGGACAGAACATTTAAGTATACATTTGTAATAATAGCATTGTTCTTTCCTTCAATGGTTCGTCAATGGATCTTGCACTGCAGATGCTCCAGGGGGGAATGCAACTATAATCACACAAAGTGTGGAGAAAGTTTGACCTGATTGGTCGGTACTAGCATCATCAGTATGAAGCAGTCCTAAAAGTTTACAAGATGGTGGATTTTGGTGAAACATTAGACCAGTTTTAAAGTCGCTACCCCATCGGCTTCAAGATCGATTTTAAGATTCTCTTACTGGTTTTTAAATGTCTTAACGGCTTTGCCCCTTCGTATTTATCTGATATGCTTTTACCATATCAACCCCCGTGCACCCTGCGGTCCTCCGGCACTGGCCTTTTACCAATACCAAAACCCAGAACAAAAACCCACGGTGAGGCAGCATTTAGCCACTATGGCCCCCACCTGTGGAACAGCCTGCCGGAGGGCCTCAGGACTGCGGAGACTGTTGATATTTTTTAAAAAAGATTAAAGACGCACCTTTTTAATCAGGCTTTTAAATCATATTTTTTAACTTTTCTTATGTTTTTATCTTTTTAGTCCTATTTTATGCTCTTAGTCTTCATCTTTTAACTCCAGTGTTATGTTTTTATCTTTTTAGTCCTATTTTATGCTCTTAGTCTTCAGCTTCTAACTCCAGTGTTTCCTCAGGGGGGTCCTCCACACTTGGGGGCTGTTCGGGTCTGCTGAAGAGGCGCCATCCTTCGGTCCCTTCGGTTCCTCCCTTTAATGTGGGGATCCGCCCGGGTGCTGGTCCCCCAATGGCACGGCCGGCAGCTCCTCCCAGTGTGGACGGCCCCAAAGGTGACGTTTCCTTAATTGATCCTCAGTGCCATGCCATGTCTCTCTACTGTGTGTGATTGTGTGATTGCGTGTGTGTGTGTGCGTGTGTGGGTCTAGTATGGAGGGCGGGAAGGAGGGGCTTTCTTTTGTTTCTTTGTTTTTTCCTTTTAATTGTGGAAATTGTTTTAATTCTGTAAAGCACTTTGTGTTGCATTTCTTTGCAGGAAAAGTGCTATACGAATAAAGTTGATTTGATTTGAAACACAAGAACCCACATGACTTTTACAGTGGTACTTGGTGAATTATTGGGCGGAGTGTGGCGCAGCGGTAATTTGGTCCAGCGCACCATTGTGCGCAGCCAATTTGGTAATTTGGTTGACTGGAAATGTGCTTAGATGGGCGTGGCAGCACACCAGTTGCTTTAGGTTTGACTTGGGCTCAAATTGCATAACCCATCCATAGATTGCAGTAGGGCGAGAGTGGGCGGGGCCGTTGCCACATGTCCTCCTGAGGAGATCGAATTATGAATGTTTCCGGTGGTTGATCTTGACCTTAGCTAAGTTTTTAGAAAAGACAAGGGATAGACCCCCGACCGCTCCTATGATTGCGCCATACAGTTACTTCCTGGGGCGTCCTTACCTAACGCCAGGATGAACACTAGTCCATTGAAACATTTCTGGTTCGATTTCCGCTATTATATTTTTCTTCAAAAATATATGAATTAGGCTGCACGGTGGAAAAAAAAGTGGTTGGTGGGCAGGCCACACAGCTAGGAAACCCGAGTTCGATTCCACCCTCGGGCATCTCTGTGTGGAGTTTGCATGTTCTCCCCGTGCATGCGTGGGTTTTCTCCGGTTTCCTCCCACATTCCAAAAACATGCTAGGTTAATTAGCGACTCCAAATTGTCCATAGGTATGAATGTGAGTGTGAATGGTTGTTTGTCTATATGTGCCCTGTGATTGGCTGGCCACCAGTCCAGGGTGTTCCCCGCCTCTCGCCTGACGACAGCTGGGATAGGCTCCAGCACCCCCCGCAACCCTCGTGGCGTCCTTACCTAGATGCTTATCCATTTTGCATCAAATACCATACATTTGTTCAATATTCAACAGACTTATTAATGGCAATCTATTAATATTATAGCTGAATAATAAACAATAAATATAGCAACTTCTAATCAATTTTAAACTTGCACTTTTTTCATAGGTTGGCTGTTCCTGCGACTTATACTCCAGAGCGACTTATAAATGAAAAAAATATTTATGTTACATAAACACCGGACACCTTTTCTGCTTATGTTTATTTTTTGTGTAGCTGAATAAGCATTGTGTTAGCATATCTTACACCTATTCAGCCTGTTCTCTATTATTTTGTTATTAGAACTTCAAAGAGGACGTAATG
Organism: Doryrhamphus excisus; assembly: GCF_037039965.1. Lineage (NCBI taxonomy): Eukaryota > Metazoa > Chordata > Actinopteri > Syngnathiformes > Syngnathidae > Doryrhamphus > Doryrhamphus excisus. The sequence continues at coordinate 3,623,883 of NC_136371.1, read as the reverse complement.
TCTGTTTTGGTCAAGTAGTTTGGAAAATAAATTACATGCAAAAAATGCGACTTATACTCCAGTGTGTTTTATGTATGTTTTTTTCTACCTAATTATGCATTTTTGGCCTTGTGTGACTTATACTCCGGAGCGACTTATAGTCCAGAAAATACGGTAATGTACCCCAACCATTTCTGGTTCAACCATGCCCATTTCCGATTTATGTCATCCACCAATTTCTGTTTATTAGCATGCAGCCAATAATAAAATGTTGCATAAACATTTATTATACACCATGACTTCCAACATAGTGTGTAATGTCTTTAATGTAAGTGTAACATTATTACTCTTGCTATTCAAACAATAAAATACAGAGAAATGTCGCCTCATCCTGAAAATGGTGGCGGCAAGCATGAGCTGGAAGTTGCTTGTCACTGCCGTACGTCCATAAAGGAGAATGGCAAGTGTAATGCATTACATATGTATTTATTCTATGTCGGCTTAATGAATGAATGAATGAATTTGACCATGGCAGAAGTAACAATTCACAAAAAGTATTTTCAAAAGCCAAGGACCATTCTTTGGTTCACTTCCCTCTGTTGAGCTGTCAGTAGAGCGCTGTAGCGTGCGCGCGGTGGATGACCTCCGGTATGAAGCCACTTTGTGCAGGTTAACTGAAACAAAAGCACCGGCTGCAGTTTTGATTTTCTTTTGTCGCTCGGTAGAATAAAACACTTTTAAAGTCGTGACCAGACTGCATTTCGCCCGCGCTGTTAATTCACAGTTCATTCCACGTGTCATATTTCTTAGCAGGGCAGCAAAAATTGTCAAGTAACATCCCTGCAGGTTACAGAATGACTATTGGCTTGTAAGGTGGAACGTATAATCAATCGCTCAATCCATCTTGCGTGGTATTGAATTCACATTTACCTATGATAACAAACTTGTAAGGCTTGTTAATTCTACTACACAAATACACACATACACATAGTTTATTACGCTTGAGGAGAATTTCATATTCCCAAGCAGCTCTGCAAAAATGGGTTCCCAGCGCGCAAAAGATGACCTCATCAAACCGGCGCTCAAGTGTGTAAACAAATGTGGATGGCTAGCAGGTAGCAAATTAGCTTGCTTCTCTTATACTGTAAATTCATTTTTGAGACGCCGCCTATCCTCAGTAGGAATGTATCAATTCCCAGAAGTAAGCATTGGAAAATTGCTGTGTGTGTGTGTGTGCACTCGATTATGAGAGTCTGAAAATGCAGCTTTTTTATATATTATATGAATACATATTATATTATATTAATACATATTATATTATATGTATTTTCAATCGTTTGTTAGGGAGATTACTTTTCCTCTTCATTTTTGCATCAACGTATTGGACAACTGGAGTCATATGACGGATTCCAATGTTAAGTCCAACTTTATTATTTATTTATTTATTTATTTATTTATTTATTTATTTATTTTTCATTTTTCATTTTTCATTTTTCATTTTTCATTTTTCATTTTTCATTTTCTATTTTTAATTTTTATTATTATTTTTAATTATTTTTTATTTTTTATTTTTTATTTTTTATTTTTTATTTTTTATTTTTTATTTTTTATTTTTTATTTTTTATTTTTTATTTTTTATTTATTTTATTTTTTAGTTAAGTCCAACTTTCAAACTCATGGATCAGAGCTTCAGGGTGTGATACCGCCCATCTCGACTTTTCAGGTATCAACTTATTGGGAGTACCACTTCCCCCTGGCCATCAAACCGCTGAAGCCCCTTTACCTGCCCACATGCACACGGAAAACCTAAAATTATTATCATTTATTAAAAATTATTTAAATTATTTGTACAAATTACTGTTTACGCTGTACATTGTTCATATTTGATGTCATCGGTTTATTATTTATTATTATACGGGAGGCAGGTAACGACATCTATCTATCTATCTATCATCCTTATGTGTTAGGGAAATCCTCATTGTATTTGAATATTGTTCTGTAGTTATGAGGAATAAAGTTTATTTTAAACAACAAACCTATCTATCTATCTATCTATATGCATACAAGTTGAAAAGTGTCTACAGTTCTAATCTGAGGTAGAAAAAAAATCTCTTCATTGCAACTCAGTGCTCACTCAGATCGATTAAATTCACTTCATTTTAAGTTGTAAGCTTCCGCAGTCGACCGATACCTCTGCTCCTCGTCCAGTCTCTTGTAGTTATAATAATGCATGATGAAGAAAAACAGTCCCGGCACCAGCATAATTACACCACATGCGTAATACATATACTTGTAGTCTCCAAAAATATCAACAAGAGCTCCTGAAAGAAGAAGAATTAATCAGTTAACACAAATATAGTTTTGTGTGTATTTTTTTTAAAATGACTATATTCCAAACCTGAAAGTGGAGGGCCGAGCAGCACGGGGCCACACTCGATGATAGTGACAAGTCCAACCGCACTGGAGAAACGATGAGCTCCCACCAGGTCCATCAACACCTCAAAGAGCAGAGAACAGACCATTCCGAATGTAAAGCCGAAAAAGACAGCATAAACAACAAAGCCCACATATCCGGACACCAGTGGGCACATCAGGTGACACACTCCATTGCAGGAGACAGCCAAACTGAATAGATATTGGATTCTTGGTCGGATCCACTTTGTGTTGCCGATGAAGCCGGTTGCTGGTCTAATAAACATATCTACTAAAGCAAAAATAGAGAGCAAGAATGCTGCTGAATATTCATCGATTCCTTGATGTTTGGCATATGGCGCTAAGAAAACCACAGGTGCGAAAAAGCCAAATAACATGACCACATTACCGATGAGATAAATAAGGAATCCCCTGTGTTTGAACAGCGACACGTCTATAAACCTGTCAACACATCCATTTTTCTTGCTCTCATTTTGGCTTTCCACAGCATGGTTATTATCTTCGACCATCTCCTCCGCTTCATTACTGTCTTCCGCGTCCGGTTTTGGTTCAGGTTGGACGTTTTTGTTGACAGGTCTCATCAGAGAACCGGCAACACAGCAGTTCAAAACAATAGCTCCCAGGATGAGGAAGCTTCCTCTCCATCCAAAAGAATCAAAGAGGAACTGATTGAGGGGAGCCAGACTGAACAGAACTACTGGACTTCCTGTCATCGCCAGCCCGTTCGCCATCGGTCTCTTCGCGTGGAAGTAGGTTCCGATGATGGTCAGAGCCGGCTGCAGATTGAAGGCAAGGCCGAAACCTGTTGAAATTATACAAGGGCTCATCAGCATATCATAAATTCATAATTGGCCATTAAGATCCTTTCAATATAGTTCTAGTATTGTACATAAAAAGGGCATTATCAAGAGATGCTTTACAGAGGTTTTAACAATAATTATAATAATAATAATAATAATAATAACCAGGGTCTGGCTCATAATTTCTGTTGTCCACCAAGCCACCATCATGGACTTGATTGACAACAATTTAAGCAAAGGTGATTAGGCCTAAGGGTATTATTATTATTATTGTTTTATTGTTGTTATTTCCGGCACGGCGGTCGAGTGGTTAGCGCGCAGACCTCACAGCTAGGAGACCAGGGTTCAATTCCATCCTCGGCCATCTCTGTGTTGAGTTTGCATGTTCTCCCCGTGCATGCGTGGGTTTTCTCCGGGTACTCCGGTTTCCTCCCACATTCCAAAAACATGCTAGGTTAATTAGCGACTCCAAATTGTCCATAGGTATGAATGTGAGTGTGAATGGTTGTTTGTCTATATGTGCCCTGTGATTGGCTGGCGACCAGTCCAGGGTGTACCCTTCCTCTCGCCCGAAGGCAGCTGGGATAGGCTCCAGCTCCCCCTGCGACCCTCGTGAGGAAAAGCAGTAGAAAATGAATGAATGAATGAATGTTGTTATTGCTATTATTATCATTACTTCACAGTAACTGGATTGAACGTTTTTGTTGTTGACGGGTCGTCCTGAGGTTTATGGAACAAAAAAGTCAAGTGGTAGACCCACTCTCCCGATGTGGAGATGTTGCAGGGGGCATCCCTCATGATTGAAGGTCCCCCGTCTGTGTGGTCATGTCTGCGTTTCACAATGGCCGCCTGACAAAGGGTTTCTTTCTTCCAGGGGAATAATGTTACTCTTTTGTGAGTGCCCTTCTAATCTATATATTCAATTGGGAATGTTATTGGGATGAATGGCAAGAAAGTTTTCCGAAAAGGGACATCAGTTCCAGACAATGAATGCCCTACATGAAGCCCTCTTGGAGAAACATTCCCATAAGCCTCCAGGAGTCCTTTTTTTGAACATTCATTCATTCATTTTCTACCGCTTTTCCTCACGAGGGTCGCAGGGGTGCTGGAGCCTATCCTGGCTGTCTTCGGGCGAAAGGCGGGGTGCTGGTGGCCAGCCTATCACAGGGCAGACAAACAACCATTCACACTCACATTCATACCTATGGACAATTTGGAGTCGCTAATTAACCTAGCATGTTTTTGGAATGTGGGAGGAAACCGGAGTACCCGGAGAAAACCCACGCATGCACGGGGAGAACATGCAAACTCCACACAGAGATGGCCGAGGGTGGAATTGAACCCTGGTCTCCCAGCTGTGAGGTCTCCACGCTAACCACTCGACCGCCGTGCAGCCCTTTTTTTTTGAACATTTTATTTATATATATTTTTAACCTATTGTTTTAGGCGTCTGATGAGCTGATAAACAACTTATTTATTTGTTTATTTTGAAGCTCAGAGCTGATAAAACCCTGCCTGAACACGCACCTGCACCATATTATTAAAAAATGGTTTATGAAACATTGCCTTACGATATCCAGACATGTGGCAATATGACAAGTCCTGACAGCTCAATCAGTCAACTACGACACATAAACAAACATGACCAAACTACACATTTCTAACCGTGTATGTGACTTGTATAGCTATTACGCTGACGTGAAACAATGAAACCTGTTACATTACCTCCAATTACTCCAATGCAGATATACAGATGGAAAATACTTGTCCCAAAAGAAGCCAGCACCATACCACAGCCAACCATGAGCCCACCAACCATCACCACGGGTCTGCTGCCATAGCGATTCACAAGAATGCTGCTCACGGGCCCTGCAGAGGGGAGAGCGGTTCCACTTGTAAATACTTAACAGTATCTTTATAATCACGAATGATGTCGCTTCATTCTATTAAACCTGCACAGAAATGTAATGGTAATGGTTTTATTTCATTTGAACATGCATAGATTGTCCTTGAACCTAAGTAAAACTAAAATCATGCTGTTTGAACAAAGCAAAACTTGTTCTCAATCAGAAATCACTCCACACTCTTTATTGCTTCTACCATATCTTACTTATTGTGTGGAAATATGGGCTAATAACTATAAAAGCAATCTTCACTTGCTAAATGTACTGCAAAAAAGGCCAGTAAGGATAATTCAGAATGCCGCCTACAGAGAACATACTAACTCCTTATTTCTAAAATCACAAATACTTCAACTTGCTGATATAGTTAATTTCCAAACAGCTAAAATAATGCATAAGGCTAAAAAATAACCAATTACCTAAAAATGTCATCCAATACTTCTCTACAAGAGAGGAGAAATATGATCTCAGGGAAGAACTACATTTGAAACACTTCTATGCTAGGACTACGTTAAAAAGCCATAGCATTTCAGTATGTGGAATCAAACTATGGAATGGATTGAGTAAGGGAATCAAACAATGCACAACGATGAGCCAATTCAAGAAACAATACAAGCAGTTGATGTTTGCTAAATACAAGGATGAAGAGTCTTGAACCAGTCATGATGTGCTATATATATCACTATATTGACACTTACTATGGTACACATTATGTCATTGGATGGTCATATCACCTCATACTTCGGTACAAGGTGCATTATTAAAAAAATATTATTATTATTATTTTTAAAAAAACCTTAAACTGCATTATTGAAAGCAGGAAGTGAACAAATGTAACAGTTACTGATTGTAAAAGTACCAGACGGAGGGGTAGGATTTAATAACTACTGACCTGCAGCATACATTGATGCAAGCATGACTGAGGAAACCCAAGCAATCTGGCTGTAGGAAACAGAAAAATATTCCTGGATCTCCTTGTAGTATATGGTGAGCGACTTGGGAAAAGCATAGGCAAATCCAATGGAGATGAAGGAAGCAAAGACGACAGCCCAGCCCCATCCTCCATCTGGTGGAATGTAGCCCAAATTGGTTGCTGCTTTTGGTGGCATGTAGGATTCAAGGACTGAATAGAGAACAGAAGCAAAAAAAAAAAAAAAAAAATTGAGTTGAGACGACGACAAAGCTACAAAGCAAAGGTTGTATGCAGTCAACAGACCACACCTCTGCACAATCTTTGGATCGGCCTGTGAAGTGCATTGCTGTGCCTGATTGTGACCGCCTCCCTCAGAGAGGCCCTGCTGAAAGTCTTTTCATCTTATCACGTGTGGGGGGGAAAAAAAAATACAAGCAGCGTATAGACCAGCTTCAGGGAGTGATCTAGACATTGTCCTCCATAACTGCTGCATACTATCAATGTCGGTCTGTGATTTTTTTTTTTTTATTTTAATGCTGCTATCCACCCTAAAAGCTGAAAAGTCAGTTTCATAATGAAATAAAATGACATTCAAAGTAATAAGACACACAATAGAACCAGTTAAATTGGACTTTGTGTCTCTTTGCAGGTGAATGACAACTCTCGGGTGCTGAAGATGGTTCAAATACTGCACTTAAAACGTGTGAGTTTATTTCTCCTGGGGGGTTGATGAAAGCTTCTCACATGCCTTTTTCAGAGTTCCAGAGTGCAGAATTTATACTACAAATAACACGAAAAAAAAAATAGTAAAAACCATCAAAGAGAGCACTGTGGTGGTTTTTCCAATGGCGCAACTATTCAAGCGGTAACTATACTTATATTGATTCTCATTTTGTGGTCTCTGTGTGTAGCGTGCAAGTAAAAAAATGGCTTTGGTTGGCCAATAGTTAATACTGAAAACAATTGTGACTACTCTCATCGAGCTTTAAAGAATGTTCATGTGGAATTGCAAACAGTGACTTCAAAAGAAACAGAGGACGAGGGGGCCCCTTTACTCCCTGCTTCTGCTTCATCGACCCACCCTTACAAACTCATTCACAAATGCTTTTATTGGATCCAGGATATCTGTGGCCGTTTGATCATCTGGGACTGTAGACATCCACCCAGAGACACATGCATGGAAGTACCCTCATGGAAATAACATACATCTTTAATAGGTGGAGCTTGTTTTTTTCACTTCCCACAGCTTTGTGGGGTGCTCTATAGTCTCAGCTGTACAAGCATGTTTTGTTTGTATGGAACAAGGACAAGGAGCAAATCTGATCCTAAGCATTGCTTTTTAAAACATCAGGTTTGCCTTCAGTGGGGTATTTATGTCATGTATTCAGTGTTAGGTTACTGCTGGTTGATTGGCAGCCCATGAGGAGAACATTTTTTTTTTTTTTTACAGGACTCATTAAACAAATAGACCACATGCAAGCAGTTGCAGTTTAACTGTACACGTACAGTACCATTACAGTTTTCTTATGATTGACTTACAGTGTAATTACAGGTTGAAACATCAATTTCTATTCATTTTGTAGGCAGGCTGGACTTTATCCTAAGTAGCTTGGACTTTGAGAGGCGGGGTTTTCTATGGACTGGTCACCAGTTAATCACAGGACACGTCAACATTCACACTTGTATGGAATTTAGAAGCGTATTGTAGTGTGGGAGGAGGCCAGAGTACCTGGAAAAACCCACGCAAAAATGGGGGCGTATTTGCAAACTCCACACAAAGTTTAGCTCACCGGTCACCAGTTTCCTTCCACATTGCAAAAATTAAAGGTTAATTGGTGACTCTAAATTGCACATAGGTATGAATGTGAGTGTGAATAATTGTTTGTTTATATGTACCCAGCGATTGGATGGCAACCCCCGCCTCTCAAGTCAGCTAGGATAGGCTCCAGCATACCCACGTGACTCCAGTGAGGATAAGCTGCATATAAAATGGTTGAATGGAAGGGAAGATGGAAAGAGAGGAAAGCCCCAAAACAAACAACTGAAAAAGGAAACATTTCACACAATGTCAGTTGGTCACAGGCTTGCTGTAGTTGTTACAAGCAGTTTAATGTAGGTTGCATTGTGTTGCACTGTTATGGAACTATCTAGAACTTGCTCACACAAGATTGTCTTCAGGTAAAAATTATGAAATTTTATATTTTATATTTTATATTTTATATTTTATATTTTATATTTTATATTTTATATTTTATATTTTATATTTTATTATGGTACAATCTAAAACTGCTCACACAAGAATGTCTTCAGGTAAAAATGATACAATATTTTATATTTTTCATTTTTCATTTTTCATTTTTTACTTTGTATTTTATATTTTATATTTTATATTTTATATTTTATATTTTATATTTTATATTTTATATTTTATATTTTATATTTTATATTTTATATCATCCATGCGCTTCACTTCTGCACTTGTCACACATTTGAAGTACACTTGCACTGCTTTACATAGTAGATTGTCGCCCCCATGTGGTGATTAAAATATCGCTGGTTTATTTCAATGACCCGGAAGTTCTGAGTCCCAAAACCACTGCTTGGTTTAGTTCAATGACCCGGAAGTTCCGAGTCCCAGAACCACGCCTACCGGTTCCGCTGCCGTTACAAAACAGTCCTAGTGTCTGTATGACTTTGAATGTAGCATCATAAGTAAAAGTCGAAAAAATTCTGATTTAATGTTTGTTTATTTTCTGCTGTAACCGCTGTAATTAATAATGTTTCTGCGATCAAGTGACGATAGCTAACAGAGAAGTCAGATAGCACACTTCCGATAGGCTTCTGTCGTATTTAATCAGTTAGCTATTGTGTTAGACCGGTATTATTATTATTATAAGTTTGTCTCCATGTTTTCCAACATGACAATACGTGTTGTATCAGCTTTAGCCTCACAGGCCCGTATCCATTCCAGAATAACCCTCTGCAAATATCAACATCGAAACTTCGCCTCTCAGAATGGAGTCAAGGTGAGTTTTTGCAGATATTGATGAGTTAGACTTTACATATATTGCAGTACATGGTAACAAAGTAAATTTTGGTATATTTCGCTTTATATATACACTATACTATACTACTCATGAAAGCTTTGAAGAGCTTAGGTTGTGTTAACTATTGATTAGCGTATGCCACACTCAATGATACCAAATTAACATTGACATAAATGTCAGATTAAAGTCATCACCTTGAAAATCCTGGATCGAGACCCTCTGGATGGTTCGGGTTTTATCAACAGCATGTCCTCTAAGAAACCGAAGTGTGAACTTGGCTGTCAAAGTTGCAAAGTGGACACCACCAGATATATTTGGCTTTTAGTTTTAAATGTCAGGGATGCAACATGTCAGTAAGCACCCCATTCCAAGTAGTTCTACTTCAACCAGTCAATACAAATAGCATAGGTGTAGAGCACACACCGAAATAACACAAAAGGCTGCAGGACTAACTGTTAATATAAGGTGATTATTAACATTATTCACTAAATCATGTATTTCAGGTTCCGAGGTGGCAGTTGAAATTGAATATTCTGACAAGGAATTGGAGTACAATGCATAATGACATGGTGTAAATGAGCGGTACACGATAGTTATTAGTAATATGAAGAATTGTGATGTCATTCTGATAAATCTGATAACATGAAATAATATCTCCGATAAGTGATTCTTCTTCTTTTCTGTGACATGCTGCAAATGGCCTGTCATAACTCCCCCCCGAGCTCACTTGTAAACAAACATGGCGTCAGTCGAGTGGGACTTCTCACTGTTTCAGGAGGAAGACATTTTGGCAAATGCTCAGCAAATAATTCTGCAATGAGAGAAAAAACATTAAGCTTGGTAAACCCTATGAAGCCATGGTTGCCGCAACTTAAAAAAAATGTTTTAGTTGTGATGTCAACATATTTGGTTACAACAAATCTACAGATATCTTCACGATTGGCTGGCGATCAGTACCACTGGTACCACGCCTTTCACCTGGGATAGGCTCCAGCATACCCCTGAAACCCTACTGGTCCAGGTGTGCACAGATTACATTTAAATCTAAATGTTAAAATATTTATTAGGAAAAAAAGAAGGTGCATCCCTTGTGTAAATGATGATGCAAATGACCCATTATTTCTGCTCTTTTTAAAAGGTGCTTTATGACGGACTTTGTCCCATATGTGTTACGGAAATTCGGTTCCTTCAGTTCCTGCAGAGGAACAAGCCCGGTGAGGTGGACTTTGTTGATATCTCACTTCCAGGCTATGATGGAGCCAAATACAAGGGGGTCAGCTATGAGGCGGCCATGGAGGAAATGCATGTGATTGATGAGAACAATGAGGTCAGTTGACATAAGTCATACAATTATGTGTTTTGTTTTTTTAGAAATATTTATTAAATAGTTGTCTTTAGCATCTAATATATGTGCTTTTCCAACTGTGTTCTTTTATGAGCAGGTTCATCGGGGTGTCCCGGCATTTGCGGTCATGTACAGCGCAGTGGGCTTGGATTTGTTGGGCCGCTTTATGATGTGGCCACCCGTGAGACCGTTTATGGAGAAGTCTTATGCTTTGTTTGCCAAGAATCGCTTAAAGTGGACCGGACGCAATGGGGAGTGCACCACAGGACGTTGTGAAAAGAAAACGCCCTGACCCTCAGTAAAAAAAAAAAAAAAAAAGCTAAATTACGGACTCTTTAAAGGCCACTTGTTATGTTTTAGGTTTATTATGGATCCAAAGGGTAACACAGTCACCTACTGAAGGCCATGACGGTACAATACTGCAAGTGTTTATAGTTGTGCTGTCTTCCTAGGAGTATTTTAATAAACACTACACTACACCACCGTAGGTCTTTGCTAAGTTCCTGAAAAGGTAAATATAGATATTAAATATATACAAATGTAATATGACTACTGTCTGTTGAGTTGGGCCATTATTCATTAAAACATCCATCCATCCATTTTATGGGCATGCTGGAGCCTATCCTAGCTGTCTTCGAGCAAGAGGTGTGGTACATCCTGGACTGGTCGCCAGCCAATCACAGGGCACATATAGACAAACAACCATTCACACTCAAATTCATACCTATAGACAATAACAAATTATGCACAAATTCAGTTGCAGGTCAAAAAGTGTCCACTAGATGTCACTACATTTTTGATAGTATAAATTGTAACTGCTGCATAAAGTGCAATTTAACTTTAGTGAATGTCTTGTTAGATTGACACATCTAAATAAAAAATGTCACCTTGAAAGTTTCCACATTGTAGCTACAGGACAAAGTTGTTTACTAAAAGCACCGATACCACTATGCATGTGAGTATGTGTGCATGTTTTGATGTAAGATGCAGCTAACATTAGCCTACCATGTGTTTCCACTACTCAACAGTGACACATGACCACATGACCTTTAAGCCTGTTTGCTTTGAATGAGTATTGGTCAGGACCACCCACCCCCAAAGCCACCACCCACCCCTGCTGATCCAATAAGGCTCAAGCTTGGACAGAATGCAAGGAGTTGGGTATCACAACACAAGAGAAAAATAGTGTTTCGGGCAGGTTTACAAGTGAATTATTAAAAATAATAACAATGGCTGATGTGCGGACATGAGGACGGAAGAAGCTTAGATGTTTCAGGTAAATATTCAGTAGATGTCATTCAAGGTTAAAGTAGCTTTAGGCTACTTTGTGTATTGACCTTGATGTGTTCTAGTGAAAGAACAACCTTTTGCTTCTTTAGTGAACACTGTTGAATTCTGTTCTTGACATAATGAATGCGGATAGAATAGTATATTTATTGTAAATGTATGAGTGCAAAAAAACAAGGAAATGTTTCAATGTTGACAGAATTACTGTCAATAGAATAGAAAGTAAACATTGTCAGCACGTGACGGGATGTGACTTCATGGTGAAGATGCATTGTTGATTGTTTTGACGTTTATTCTTCACGGCCCCTTACGAAAAGAAAATATATTACTTTAAATATATTGTATTATATTAAAATATATTATTTTTCCATTATATTTTCCAATACATTATATGTTATAAATACATGGAATAATATATTTTTGTACATATATTATACAATATATTATATATTCATGTAATATATGGCAATATATTACAAATGATTGCCGCTTTCAATATATTGAAATATATTAAATCCAAATATATAATATATGAGTTTATATATCCCAAATTATATGCAATTTTATATATGTAAAAATATAGTCCTCTTTTGGTCTTGATCGCAAGATATTTTTTATATGTATCAATATATACACATATATGATCTATGCATATATTGCAATATATTGGAAAATATATTTCCTAATACATTGCATTATATTTGCCAATATACTGCAATATATATTTTTTTTCCATAAGGGGCAGCATGCTAAAATAAGCATCTTTTCTCAATTTTGACAAATCACAACATTGATTGTCATAAGGTTGAAGAGTTGATTTCAACTAATACAGAATACCGATTTCACCACTAGACACTGCGTCTATGCAATTTTGGAACTGCATCAAAATATGTATTTACAGTTTCTGTTGTTGAAAATGAATCCACATGTGATTTTTTCCCTCAGAACCGTTTTCAATATCATCTTTCGTCTGGACGTTGAAGGACTGCAAGCTGATCGCAGCAATGGGTCGTTATATCAGCATCAATTTACGGTCTGTGGACAGGAATTCATACTGTAAAATGAAATACTTGATTGTCCTCTTCAGAAGGTCTCCCCATTCAGGCTGTGAACCACTCCACCTTCGTAGATATTCATCATCGTCATCACCACCATTTGCACGTCAAGCTATTTTTACACATTTCAATCCATGTAATGACATTTTCCTTCAGGATTTTTCCAAACAAATAAAGAATCTCCAAATTGCACGATGCAATTCATCCTCTAACCGGGATGCTATCAAAGCAGAAGCTCCTATTGGGATCATCGAGGTGGCGCAGAACAATTGTGAATTAACTTCTGTGGGAGGACGCCTCGGACAATCTTTTAATCGACTCGCCAGACATATTAATATTTATTTCAAGAAAAAGGACACCGGTCTCGGAGCTGAAAATGTCAATATTGTCAGAACTCCCACGTATTTTGGCAGGAAACAGCGGCAAAGTCAGCAGGCAACCGGAAAGGTTACTATGTCCGAGAGCAAAGATCTAAATGTCTCCTTGAAAGACAAGCAGGAGGACTCGGGTCTTGGAGTTCAACTATTTCACATTAGTTCTTTAGCAACAAGATTTGGTGAGAGCTACAATTACGTCGCCAGTCACATTAATTCAGTCTTCTCTAAGGATTTTGCCAAAGTGCAAATTCCAACCAAAGAAGAAGCCATATCTGTCACAAAATATCCCAACAAGAGACAGACGAGGAGAAAAATTCACATTAATTGCATTAGAAATTCCACAGAAAGTGAAAAATCTCCATTAAAACCGAGTGTAGACCAAGCACCAGTGGAACCAGACCACATCAACAACTGGGAGGACAGCTATCGCCATTTTGCAAAACACATCAATAAGTACTTTGGCGCCAAGGTTGCTGATGATGCAAGCCTTCGGAATCAAACAGAACCAACTACACAATCTACATCACAGAAACCCATCATCACACCTGAAAGTGGGCTTTTCCACAGCGGCCACAACTCAACCGACTTCGGAGACAATCATTCCCAGATGTCAAATCATATTAATCAATATTTCAAAGGGGGCGGGACGTTGGACGACATAAATCTCCAAAAATCGATGAACTCGCTCACTGCAGACAGAAACCAAGCAGTCGCCTTGATGGATTGCTTTCGTCACCCCACGAGAGCCATCCCTGACCTACTGGGGGCATATCTGAACCGGGTAGCTTCATCCCAGACCGGAATGAGAAAACCCACCGTGAAGTCACCAGGAGCAGGGATGAATAGAACGGTGAGGGAATCAGGAATATAAACACCTTCAGTTCGTACATGTGAATAACGTTCCGTATCGCTTCTTTTGAGACAGAAGCAAGCAGAGGAACTGATTCAAGATCTGAGGCAGGCTTCTTCTGCAAAGTCTCTAACGACCTGTGTGGAGGCGCTGAATGAATACCTGATCAATCACCCGTCACGCAAAGCTTTGATGTGGCAGGTATGTTGGAAGCAAAACAATCACGTTTTGAGCGTAAAAAAAAACCTTGTGATGCATTCACTTCTTCCAGGAAAAAACAGCTGTTACATTACTGAGACAGCGGCGAGTCTACAGAAGCGATCCGGCTCTACAGCGTGCCATAAGAGAATCCTTGGCTCTCATTGGTTATGTTGACCCGATCAAAGGGCGTGGCATCAGAGTGCTGTCCATTGATGGTGGTGGTACAAGGTAAGAGTCGTTTGCATGCATACCATGTTTTTTTTTTTTCTACTGACATTTTGTGTTGATTTGGTGAAACGCTAAAGTTAGAGTGGTTATTTTGGAGAACCCATTGAGCCCCCGTCTTATGGGGCTCAAACACACGGCCCGCGGGCCAAATGTGGCCCGCAGGACACTAGTTTGAGGCCCCCGCCTTGATATGAAAGTTTAATGTTAGTGCGGCCCGCGCAAGTTTGATATGGATGCTGTATGGTATCATGTACCCAGAAAAAATTATTACTTTTGATTAATGTTCATGTTAAAGGTTAAATAACTGTTAATAGTTATCCTCCCTATCCGTGTGGAAGTGGTAAGTTTTTGGCTACTTAAGTTTAAAGGAAATAACTTGAAGGCTACCGTTTAGGTCGCTAGCTCTCTAGTTTGCGAGTTAGCATGTGTCTCAAGACCCTGCAGATTTTCTAAGCGGTAGAAAATGAATGAATGAATGTAGAGTCAAGACAGCCCCAAGACAGCTGGGATAGGCTCCAGCAACCCTTGCGACCCTTGTGAGGATAAGCGGTAGAAAATGAATGAATGAATGTAGAGTCAGTGTGCCAGGGTGTGCCCTGTGATTGGGTGCTGACCAGTCCAGGGTGTATCCCGCCTCTCTCGCCCCAAGACAGCTGGGATAGGCTCCAGCAAGGATAAGCGGTAGAAAATGAATGAATGAATGTAAAGTCAGTGTGCCAAGGTGTGCCCTGTGAGTGGTTGGCAACCAATCCAGGGTGTGCCCCGTCTCTCGCTTGAAGTCAGCTGGGATAGGTTCCAGCATACTCCTGTGACCCCAGTGAGGATAAGCTATAGAAAATGAATGAATGAATGTAGAGTCAGTGTGCCAGGGTGTGCCCTGTGATTGGCTGGCGACCCCGTCTCTCGCTTGAAGTCAGCTGGGATAGGCTCCAGCAACCCCCGCGACCATCGTGAGGATAAGCGGTAAAAAATGAATGAATGAATGTAGAGTCAGTGTGCCAGGGTGTGCCCTGTGATTGGCTGGCGACCAGTCCAGGGTGTACCCGGCCTCTCTCGCCCCAAGACAACTGGGATAGGCTCCAGCAAGGATAAGCGGTAGAAAATGAATGAATGAATGTAGAGTCAGTGTGCCAAGGTGTGCCCTGTGATTGGCTGGCG
The DNA here is from genome assembly GCF_037039965.1 of Doryrhamphus excisus. NCBI lineage: Eukaryota > Metazoa > Chordata > Actinopteri > Syngnathiformes > Syngnathidae > Doryrhamphus > Doryrhamphus excisus. The sequence goes on along the minus strand of NC_136371.1, from coordinate 3,608,309 downwards.
ACCAATCCAGGGTGTGCCCCCGTCTCTTGCTTGAAGTCAGCTGGGATAGGCTCCAGCAACCCCAGCGACCATCGTGAGGATAAGCGGTAAAAAATAAATGAATGAATGTAGAGTCAGTGTGCCAGGGTGTGCCCTGTGAGTGGTTGGCAACCAATCCAGGGTGTGCCCCGTCTCTCGCTTGAAGTCAGCTGGGATAGGTTCCAGCATACTCCTGTGACCCCAGTGAGGATAAGCTATAGAAAATGAATGAATGAATGTAGAGTCGGTGTGCCAGGGTGTGCCCTGTGATTGGCTGGCGACCAGTCCAGGGTGTACCCCGCCTCTCTCGCCCCAAGACAGCTGGGATAGGCTCCAGCAAGGATAAGCGGTAGAAAATGAATGAATGAATGTAAAGTCAGTGTGCCAAGGTGTGCCCTGTGAGTGGTTGGCAACCAATCCAGGGTGTGCCCCGTCTCTCGCTTGAAGTCAGCTGGGATAGGTTCCAGCATACTCCTGTGACCCCAGTGAGGATAAGCTATAGAAAATGAATGAATGAATGTAGAGTCAGTGTGCCAGGGTGTGCCCTGTGATTGGCTGGCGACCAGTCCAGGGTGTACCCCGCCTCTCTCGCCCCAAGACAGCTGGGATAGGCTCCAGCAAGGATAAGCGGTAGAAAATGAATGAATGTAGAGTCAGTGTCCCAGGGTGTGCCCTGTGATTGGCTGGCGACCAGTCCAGGGTGTTCCCCGTCCCTCGCTTGAAGTCAGCTGGGATAGGCTCCAGCATACTCCTTTGACCCCAGTGAGGATAAGATATAGAAAATGGATGAAAACAAACAAAAACAGGCAGCAGCCATGGCCTACCGTATGTTAGTATGTGGTAGTTTTCATACTTATATAGTATATTTGCAGTTTTACTCGTGTCAAATCGGTAATTTGAACAGTTTTCTGTTGTGGCCAGAGGTGTGGTGCCTCTCCAGGTGTTAAAAATACTGGAAGCAGAGACGGGAAAGAAGATCCATCATCTCTTTGACTACATATGTGGAGTCAGTACAGGTAATCAAAAGTGATTTTGTGACAATAAATAACAAATCATAAAAAGCAACGTGTTGTGTTTTTACACTGTAGGGGCCGTGTTAGCCTTCATGCTCGGGTTGGCTCATTTTTCTCTGGAGGAATGCGCCGACATGTATCGCCGTTTTGGCTCTGAAGTGTTCCGCCAAAACCGCTTGGTTGGCACGGTGAAAATGGGCTGGAATCACTCTTACTATAATACAGAGACATGGGAGACCATACTAAGGTAAGCACACAATGGATGCTATGTAAATATTATATCATGTGTTTTTATTGTAATCAGAGAGAAGCTTGGCGATAAAGTGCTCATCAAAACAGCCAGTGATGAGTTGAGTCCCAAGGTAAGGACAAAAAAGGTCCTTTTTTATGTTTTACGGGTTTTGTACAATATTAAACGCAGACTGCAGCATCGTTTCCGATGTTGTCAGGTTTCAGCTGTCAGCGCAGTGGTCAACTGGGGCAACAGTCCGAAGGCCTTCGTCTTCTGCAATTACAACCACAAACCAGGATCTCTGAGTCGCTATGCAGGAGGCTCCAGCTACCCCATGTGGCAGGCCGTGCGAGCGTCATCCGCCGCTCCGGGATATTTCCAGGAATTCCCTTTGCAAAGTGACATCCACCAGGTGAGAAAATGTAATCATTGATGCCACTTTATTTGGATGGATGGATGGATGGATGGATGGATGGATGGATGGATGGATGGATGGATGGGTGGGTGGGTGGATGGAGTGAAATTGCCAACGAAATGTTGTTGCCTACAATAATAAATAATAATGTGGAGAATAAATAGATGACATCAAATATGAACAATGTACAGCGTAAACAGTAATTTGTACAAATAATTTAAATAATTTAGAATAAATAATAATAATTTAAAGTTTTGCGTGTGCATGTGGGCAGGTAGCTTATGTGGCATTCAGGAGTCTGATTAACAAAATGGATTTGACTTCCTGTCATATGGACAAGAAAATATAAATAACATGAAATGATACATTTGATACATTGATACAAATGATACATTTGCTTTATGCCACTTTATTTAGAATATTTAACAAAATGTATTTGAAGACCTGTCATATGGACAAGAAAATATAAATAACATGAAATGATACATTTCATGATACATTTAATACATTGATACAAATGATACATTTCCTTTATGCCACTTTATTTAGAATACTTAACAAAAATGTATTTGACTACTTGTCATATGGACAAGAAAATATAAATAACATGAAATTATATATTTCATGATACATTTCATACATTGATACAAATGATACATTTCCTTTAAGCCACTTTATTTAGAATACTTAACAAAAATGTATTTGACTACCTGTCATATGGAAAAGAAAATATAAATAACATGAAATGATACATTTCCTTTATGCCACTTTATTTACAATACTTAACAAAATGTATTTGACTACCTGTCATATGGAACAGAAAATATAAATAACATGAAATGATACATTCTCTGTTCCCGCTGCAGGATGGCGGCATCATCATGAACAATCCCTGTGCCTTAGCGGTACACGAGAGCAGACTATTGTGGCCCAGCCATCCATTCCAGTGCGTGCTGTCTCTTGGCACCGGTCGCTATGACAACGCTAAGAGAGGCCCTGCAACCTCCACCAGCCTCAGGGCCAAAATCAGTAACCTGATTAGCAGTGCAACTGACACCGAAGGGGTCCACACACTTTTAGATGACCTCCTCCCTGGCGATGTCTATTTCCGCTTTAACCCAATGCTTAGCGCCGAGGTGTCGCTAGATGAGAGCCGGCCGGCGGCCCTTGACCAGCTGGAGAGAGACACACAGGTCTACTTAGAGAGAAACCGGCTCAAACTGGCTCGACTGTGTTTGGTGCTCGGGGCGGAGAGATCAGCTGTGAGCAGAACCAAGGACTGGTTCAGTGAGAGGGTCTGGGAGATGAAGCAGAAATGGGCCTAAGGGTGCGCTCATACTTGTCATGGTTGGTTGGGTGCAAGCCAACTCTCGTGCAGCAGCTCTGCTAGTACGGATCATTTGGTTGAGTGTGAACACGTGCAAGTTCAAGTGCTCTCTTCCTCTAGGAGGGTGGAGACGGCGCTCTTTAAAAGTATATTTTAGAAGCTTTTTGTGAAAATAATACACAATATAAAAAGAGTCCAAGTAGCTCAAGTGCATTTGAGCACTTGGTAGAGCCGGGAAACTACCATTTACTGAATATTATATTGATATTGTGGATATTTTTCAGCCAACATTGCATCAATAAAAACAAAGCAGCAACCATTTATGTGATTGGCTCACCGTGGTGACTCCTAATAAGGAAAAATAAATATATAGAGGGCGTTTTTGTGTATACATACTGCATATAATATGTACAAAAATGACCAAAAAGCTCTATGCATCATATACATTGTAACTGTTATCTTGCTCTGTGTGCATCATATCAACAAATAAGTAAGTTTGAACGATAAAATAATAACTTTTCCTCTAGGAGAGTGGAGACAGCGCTCTTTAAAAGTATATTTTAGAAGCTTTTTGTGAAAATATTACACAATATAAAAAGAGTCCAAGTAGCCCAAGAGCATTTGAGCAGGCTAGCGTCACTTGGTAGAGCCGATAAACGACCATTTACTGAATATTATATTGATATTGTGGATATTTTTGTAGATTTTCGGCCAACATTGTATCAATAGAAAGCATGAAAAACAAAGCAGCAACCATTTATGTGATTGGCTCACCGTGGTGACTCCTAATAAGGAAAAAAAATATATAGAGGGTGTTTTTGTGTATACATATTGCATATAATATGTACAAAAATGACCAAAAAGCTCTATGCATCATACACATTGTTACTGTTACCTTGGTCTGTGTGCAACATATCAACAAATAAGTACGTTTGAACGATAAAATAATAAGTTGTATTTTTTTCATGTGTGCAGGAGTGGGGGGTACGTGACTGTAAAAGGTTTGGGAACCACTTCTATAATATTTTTAGGCACATTTAACAGTCTCCTTGCAACCAATTGGTTTCCTTAACAACCAGAAACAGATATACTTGCACTTGTAAGCACTTTATTAAATAAAAAAAATAAATCATTGCAATAACTACAGTAAATATGGAAATGTTACAGTTGACTGTGGAATTATTATTATTGAAGTATTATGTTGTATTATCTTCTATTTATTATTAAAAAATAAAGCCATATTTAGTTGAAAATATGTTGCATTTCATGTTTTCTCACCCCAAGGACATTTAGGATAGGCTCCTGCAGTATATTTTTCTTACCAGTATTGCACAACGACATCAAGTGAGCGGGGGCCATCCGATCTTTGAATATCAGGGGTTAAATTCCACTCATATGTCCAGAAACGGAGACTCCCACAATAGGCCCGCTTCATTCAAAACAATGGTCTATTGAGTAAATGCGCCGGTGCCAGTCAGAGTTAAGATACAAGGTCAGTTGAGAAATCCACACACTTATTTAGAATTTGCTGCACTCTTATCCACGTCATGTTATCACAAAAGGCAACATAATGTAATTTTTCTAATGAGTTGTAGTCTAGAATGTCATTCTAGTCCTAGTCCAATACCCTGTGTTTAATCCAGTTGGGTTTATTTCTGTTTCTGTTCCCTCGCCCTGAAGATGACGTTATATTTGTTTGGGTTTCACAATGCATTTATTATCCCAGGCCGAGTGTGCCAGTCGTGTGACTAGGTTCCAGCGAGCTATCCTGGAGAGCTTCTGATGTGTCATCTCACTTACCTGGGGGAGATGCTATTGAGACTGAAAATGAGAAGGAAGTAGAAGTCTGGTTTCCACAGCAACAAATAAAAGGACCAGGGACCTACTCAGGTACTTTAAGGTAGGACTGTCACTGGTATTTTTGGCCATTGAAATAAATGAATCTGAAGTAGTGTTAGTTTTTCCAAGACAAACATCAATGGAGGTCAAGGTTTTAATGATGTCACAGACTTGAAAAGTAGCCGTGATCTGGAAGTGCATCAACAGGATGTGTGGAAGTGGTAAATAATCTCTCACTAACCAGTTTAATTTGGTTTTAAATACAATTCCCATTTGTAGAATTGCTTTTGTGTTTATATACATATAATAGATTGCTGTCTTTGTGTCTCCAGATTTCTGTGGCTGACATAAAAATTCTGTCAAGATAGTTGATAGATTTTGTTTTGTTGTGTCAACATGTGATTAGAAATGTTGTCATTAAATTCCGTGCATGCATGCAGAAGTTCCCCTCACACATTGCGGAACAATGATGCAAGTCTTTTGTTTGTTCAGTAGGAAAGTCCCTGTTTTATCCTCCAACTAAGCAAATTGTAATGTATTCTGGGGATGCTTTCGGCTGCTAATTTTCCGATCATCCATGAGTGAAATTGGCCAATATCGATACTGATCACATATGTCAAGTGGAAATCTTTAAAATGTATTTATGAGTGGTCAGTGGTGCAGTTTAAGGGGAAAAAGTTAGGACAATTTCAAGGTCCCCTTAAAAGGGGTAGGGGCCAATCGATTGTCGCATTTAATTTTATAGTCAAATCTGATTCATTGGTTTTTTTTTATGTTGTTTTTTAGTTTTTTGTTTTTTTTTAGACCACAGCTAATGGGGATCCATACAAATAAATTTCATGTGTGACTTTTTCCACCTAAAAACACTCAGATCAACAAATAAACATGGTAGGTGTGCAACAACGGTACATTTATTTAATTAATAACGCAGTAAGCAAGACGAAAAATGGTGGACATGCCACACAATTGAACAACATGACGAGAAAATCAACTACTTGCCGGCTAACTGTTAGCTTATTACTGCTAACTTATTTCAATTTAGGGATATAAAACAGTTGAAGCCTAACCGCTTTTAAATGATACGCCATGTTGGTTGTTTTGTGTGTAAGAAGTTGCTACCACAAGCTGCACTTTATTCATCATTCATCGCACTAACCTAATATACAACGTTTTGCACTCTGCACAACTGCAGAGTACTCAGTCCCACCCTCCCTCCCCGACGCAGTGATGCAATGCGCAACTGATATGGGCAGATTGTGTCGCATGACCTCACCCTCATCCCCCGTATTTACAGTCTGCTTTATTCAAGCCCCCGGGTACCACGTGCCAAACGGAGACCCCCCTATCATGGAGACAATCTTGTCATCACTGAGCTAACGTCTTCATTGTGCAATGTGGTGCATGGCACTGATCCTTGCTCACTGCTCTAAAGTATGCCAACACAGATGCCCCCCCCACATCCGCTTTGATAATTTGAATAGGCATACATCTAACGCTCTGATACCAGTTCAGGTTTTTTTTTTTTTTTTTTTGCCAGCGTGTCTTGTGCATGTTTGGATGCCTGAGAGCCTCCGCAGGTCAGCCCACTGTTGACAGCCTACACATAAATGCAGCATCATAATTCATGAGTATGACCTTTCCCATGCAGCAAGGCTATGCATGTACATGTAGGAAAACACTCATCTGTTCATAGTCGTTTTCTTCTTAAAATATGCACTTTTATGTATCTAAGGAATATAAAAAGGAAAATAATAATTTCACACAATCACACAAACGGGCGTGTTGCCATGGAGTCATGGGACTTACCGCATGCAAATTGCATGTGAGAGAAACAAACATTGCTTTCATATTCTGTTCCGCAGTTATTCAGGGAACAATAAAGCCCACATTTAGATGTCATCAACAGCAGCAGGAATGTCATTTTTCTCCCAGTAGGGATTAATTTCTGGTCTTTTCCCATTTCTGAGACTCACCATGACTAAAACATACTGTATTAGTGTAAAGCTGATCTTATTCCAGAATAAAGAAAAAGGCCACTTCATCCCCTCAACGCACTCACCTCATAGCAAATTTCAGTTAGGAAAAAAAACTTTCCAAGAGTTGTTATTGTTACTGTGAGTGGCTGTGGAAGAGTAGTGAAGTGTGGAGAGTGTAGGTGGTTGTATGGCACTCATTCATTATTCATCCACTGGGTAGGCAAGACTCTAAGTGGCAGTGACGGACACTAACTCTAACACTGAGGTGTGACATCTCCGGGCTTCTTGACCACATATTTTATGGATCTATTCATTACACCACACAAATAAGAGCTAAAAGTTGGACATTTTAATCATGATGCGTTGGATAGGAGGGACAGTCCGGAACTGACGCAATATGAGAAAGGTAGGTGTAAATATGTCAATGCAGTGTATGTCTAAATATAATTTCTATCTAATAATTCAACTTTTTGCAAGAAATGACGCTATTGAGAGTTGTGGCTTATCTTTGCTGAATCGTTTTATAAAGTTATTAACAAGTTTTTCACAGAATCTTTGCTTATTTTGATATTTGCTACCAATCAATACCAATTGGCTAACACCAATCAAATACACAGTACTGTGTATGAATTTTATTACTGAAACTTACAACTATCTGACTTTTTTGTGGTCACAATCACCGATTCATAGACTCAAATGTTGTCACATTTATGTGTATATTGGTGTTCAAGCTAATTTAGTTTCATTTACCCACACTACTAATACAGTAACATTTAACACCTGCGGTCTTCATTAGTAACTAGCTAGCAGTAGCTAGCAGTAGCTAGCAGTAGCTAGCAGTAGCTAGCAGTAGCTAACAGTACCTAGCAGTAGCTAGCAGTAGCTAGCAGTAGCTAGCAGTACCGAGCAGTAGCTAGCAGTAGCTAGCAGTAGCTAGCAGTACCTAGCAGTACCTAGCAGTACCTAGCAGTACCTAGCAGTAGCTAGCAGTAGCTAGCAGTACCTAGCAGTACCTAGCAGTACCTAGCAGTACCTAGCAGTACCTGCTGCCAACGTTAGCCAATGCCGTGTAGCCAATTGTGCTACAGTTAATAATATTAGTATACTAATAATAATATTTTTGTTGTCCCCTGTTTGTGTCAATGAAGAGTTTATGACCAGAAGTGGACCCCATGCACAGTAAAGATGGGCACACCGGTCCAACCAGTGCTGTTGATGCTGTTATGGCAAAGTGTTTGGCCTTTGGACATCCCTCTAGAAAGTGAGTTCATAAAACTTACATTTTCTGGTTGGATTTTGTGATATGTGTATTATCTTTTATTTATTTTAATGCCCGCAGTCCGCCAACCGCCAACCATCACAAAGCAGTCAATGAAGGAGCATATTGTTGACCCCAAAGACACCATGGTCATTGAGTGCGAGGCGAAGGGAAACCCTCATCCTATGTAAGTAGTTGATGATGCAGCTTGTTTGGCAAATATGGATTCAAATTCTCTCTCTCTTTGTTTCACATAAGCTTCTCATGGAGGCGTAATGGGAAATATTTCAACGTGGCACGTGATTCACAGGCATCAATGCGCAGACGCTCAGGAACGTTGGACATTTATGCCCGGAACAATCCAGAACAGTATGAGGCAGAATATCAATGCATTGCCTCCAATGAGTATGGCTCCGCATACTCCAACAAAATCAGACTACAATTGTACAGTAGGTTAAATTCACAATAGATATTTACTTAAATGATGAAACGAAATTTGGATTTGCATCTGAATTGAATTTTGTTTGTTCAGGAGCTCCTGTGTGGCCAAGGGAGATCGTGGAACCTGTTGTGATTAGTGCTGGTTCACCTTTAGTCCTGTCCTGTGACCCTCCAGCCGGTCCGCCTAAACCTGAAACCTACTGGATGTCAAGCTGTGAGTGTCTCTTTAAGATTGGGTTGATGTCTCTTTATACAACAAAAATATATTGCAATCCCCACAAACCAAAAACAGACTTCATAGTAAGGGAAAGACTATTAATTTGACACAATTTTTTTACTTTACATTTTACATTTCCTCCACATTGGGCAAGCGAAAATGATATATCAATGTCTGACCCCAAACATGATTCCCACTAGTGTTTCACATTACTTACTGTATTGTGTGGAAATATGGGTAATAACTCTAAAAGCAATCTTGCTAAATGTACTGCAAAAAAGGCCAGTAAGGATAATTCATAATGCCGCCTACAGAAAACATACTAACTCCTTATTTCTAAAATCACAAATACTTAAACTTGCTGATATAGTTCATCTTCAAACAGCTAAAATAATGCATAAGGCTAAAAATAACCAATTACCTAAAAATGTCATCCAATACGTCTCTACAAGAGAGGAGAAATATGATCTCAAGGAAGAACTAAATTTAAAACACGTATATCCTAGGGCTACGTTAAAAAGCCATAGCATTTCAGTATGTGGAATCAAACTATGGAACGGATTGAGTAAGACCCTCATACAATGCACAACGATGAGCCAATTCAAGAAACAATACAAGCAGTTGATGTTTGCTAAATACAAGGATGAAGAGTCTTGAACCAGTCATGATGTGCTATATATATCACTATATTGACAGTTACTATGGTAACCATTATGTCATTGTATGGTCATATCACCTTAGACTTCGGTACGTGACAAAAAATGTAAAAAAAAACAAAAAACAAAAACAAACTATATTTGGAAAGCAGGAAGTGAACAAATGTAACAGTTACTGATTGCAAAAGTACCAGATAAAGGGGTAGGATTTAATAAGCTTTGCTTCTTCCTACTCCTTTTGGACATGTGGAACTGTGAACAGATTATGTGATGCATTCAATTGTAATCTGATGCATGTTCAAATGAAATAAAACCATTACCATTACCATTATGACCATATTTAATTTCAGGCTCATATGCCAGACCCTTTAACTGGCCAATTCAGACAGCCTTCCCCACCATGCACCCCGTGCGGCAGGACCGTCGGGTATCCATGGGGGTCAACGGAGACCTTTATTTCTCCAACGTTCTATTCAACGACTCTGCCTTCGATTACTGCTGTAGCGCTCGCTTCCCCTACAAAAATGCCATCCAGCAAAAGATGCCAGTGGTTGTCAAGGTGATCACAAGTGAGTATAGGACCATTTACCATGTCAGCATACGGAACACACAACATGGTAAAAATTGGGTTTATGTGAGTGTGATCTAATTTGTTCCTCTTGCAGCTCGAGCCGTGGTGGAGGCCGCCCCCACCTGGCTTTCTCCTACAGGCCCATCCAGTTCTGTTCTGGTCCTCCTGGGAGAGGAACTACTGCTAGAGTGCGTCGCTGCTGGAGTGTAAGAGTGACGCAGGAACGACTCTTCAGATTTACTTGAATCTACCAAGTGATACAATAAGATCTAAGTCATGTGTAGATTTTAAGACATGTTTATCACCAATAAGGCCCACTCCTAGCATTACCTGGACAAAGGACGGTGAAGACTTGGTGGTGACCTCACGCATGAAAATGAAACATTTCAACAAGATGATTCAAATCCAGACGGCATCATTTGAGGATGCGGGCGAGTACATCTGTACTGCCACCAATAAGATCAGCTACATTCAACACACGATAACAGTCAGGGTAAAAGGTGAGGAAGTGGGTTGTTTCGTCTTAATGATACAGCAGCTGACATGAATATTTTTGACAGCGGCTCCATTCTGGTTAGAAAAACCCGATGACTTAATTTTGGCTCCTGAGGAAAGTGGACGCTTGGTGTGTCGCTCAGATGGCGTGCCTCGTCCCACAGTCAGCTGGTTCATCAACGGAGAACCGATTGAGAGTAAGAATCAAGCAACAACGGTTAAAGTGAATCAAAATAATCTCACCCGGTGTCTTTCTCATTTTTTCTCTTTAAGCTGCCACACCGCAAATAAACAGGCGAGTGTCCGGAGATACACTGACCCTCAGCAGCGTGAATGCCGCCAACACAGCCGTCTACCAGTGCAATGCCTCAAACCCATACGGATACATATTGGCCAACGCTTTTGTCAGTGTGCAGCGTGAGTTAAACATCCCATCTTTCCTGTGCAAACACTGAACCATACACAGTAAAACACTAATAATCATTCTTAGTGTATTCAATCTATCGCAACTGGACTGCTCAGGTTGTCTTGGCAGGATAAATAGATTGGGTCTTGCACCGAGCTCTCGGTCTCGAGCTGTCCTATCTAATCTGACTGGTGTGTATCCCACCTTGTCTGGGTGTCATCTGCCTTTTTAAACCTCATTCAATGTCAGTAAACACAACTGTTAGAAATGTGGCAAACCCTTTATAGCCCCGCTACTTCATGGGGATTGTGGCATGGGGATTATAGTCACTATAGTAACAATAATAGTGATTCCTTATTTATTAAAAATATATTTTTAGAGTATAGAAAACCCATTTATGACTTCCTAAATACGATGTTTAACATTATTAGAGTCTTCTAAACATGAAACATCAACAGCTTTACACTTGTATTACCCAATATAGTTGATAACATAACAGAAAATAAGCCATTTATGACATAAATAAAAAATGTGTTCCAGTGCTACGGGAGCTGAGCGGATTATTGTTATTATTATTATTTTCACTATAATAATAATAATAGTGACTATAATAGTTCACATATACAGTGACACATCCACTATTAATGATTCTACACAGTATAATACTGTTTAGAATATTATACAGTGGATTAGTGATGATGAAACTAACTAAATAAATGGTGTTTACTAGATGCAACACCTCGTATTCTTGGGCCAAAGAATGAACTCGTCAAGGTCATAGAGGGAACTCGTTCCTTTCTGGACTGCGTCTACTTTGGCTCTCCAGTGCCTGACCTGCGATGGTGAGGAAAATACATTTCCAGAGTTAGCAAGTGTGATTTATCTATTGTGTTGGATGTCTTTTGCACTTTGTTGGGTTGCTTCACCACAGGTCCAAATACGGACAGGGAAATCTGGAAGGAACTCGTTTTAAGACACATGGCAATGGGACCCTGGAGATAAGACGCACACACATAGAGGACCAGGGAACGTACATGTGTGTCGTCAGCAATGTTGCAGGAAGAGATGAGAATCAAGTCAGACTAGAGGTCAAAGGTGAGAAACTTTGTGTTTTTTCTAAAACAGCAAGTGTAATACCGTGTTTGGTGTTTGACTTTCAAGGTCCCATTTTGCTATATATTGCTTTTTTTTTAATTGTTTTCTTATCCACTCCTTTACGCAGAACCTACGTTAATTGTCAAAAGACCACAGGATATGAAAGTTATCTGTGGAACCGATGTGCGTTTAGAGTGTGGCGTGAAAGCAGACATCACCACACCTATCACAACCACATGGATGAAAGACAAAACCACAGTCACACTCGGTTGGAGGTTTGTTTCGGCTGTTTAATGACACCACAAGGCCGTTATACATTTTAATTTTTCATACATCTATTCTCTTTATTATCATCATCATCTCAGAATGTCCATGGATGAATCCAATCTGGTCATCACTAATGTAAACAGAGGTGATGCTGGCGTCTACACATGTGCTGTCAAGAGCGAACTGGACCAAAAGTCTGCATCAGCACACCTAATGGTGATGGGTATGACATGTTCAGAACAGGCTGAATCTAGGATCTGTCCCACCCTACACCACACTGCAATTAGAGTACTAATACAACAACAGTACTTCATGAAATGAATGATAAGTAGACTTCTTCATTATATGCGACTCCATTGTTTAATTGGTTCCAAATCTGACTGTGATAAGTGAATTTCCATGAACTCGGATTCCTTATTTATTAAAAATATATTTTTAGAGTATGGAAAACCAGTTTATGACTTCCTAAATCCATTCCTAAAGCCATTATTTTTGTTGATTATTTTAAAATTTGAAATTTGTGAAATTTCAAAGTGGTGATGAAACGTAAACCTCTAAATATGGGCATGATTCAGAACACATCAATTCAGGCTTTTTATTCCTTTTCAACGTGCTCACATGTGTTTTTGTATAGATTATCCTGAACCTCCCACTAAACTGGAGTTGTCTGATCCATATGAACGCAGCGTTAGACTCAGTTGGGTCCCAGGAGACAGCAACTTCAGCCCCGTTACAGGTAGGAGGTGCGAAGAAATGCTAAACCTGACTACATTACGGTGGCCAATAGAGGCAAATGCCAAAATAATAATGCCAAAAACCCACACAAACCCCCCAAAAAAACCATGTACGGGAAAAATGCTGCAACTGCATGGAGCGAAACTAGCTGGACGACCAGGAAGTTAGCCAGGCTCCCAGAGCTGCCAGCGGTGTTGCGTTTTGGATTTTGCATCATATCTGCGTTTGCCCCTGTTGATCATAAAAAAAACACTAACAGTAATATCAATGTCAACAAACCTTTGAATTTGAACTATATAATTGCTCTCTTGCAGAATTCTTGGTGCAATATGATGATGATGACTGGTTACCCGGAAAATGGAAGAACTTATCAACTTACCCCGGGAGCCTAAACTCTGTCATTCTGCACCTTGCACCCTTCACATACTATGAATTTCGCGTTATCGCCATTAATGAAATTGGACCAAGCCGACCAAGTCGTCCGTCGATGCGCTTCCAGACGAGCGGTGCACGTGGGTTTCAGTGATTGGAATAATTTTTTTGTCATGACTTTAAAAGACATCTCCATCTCAGGGAAGTTATTTGTTAACTACTTTGTTTCTCCACAGCTCCAGATGTCATCCCAAAGAATGTAAAGGGTGTGGGAACATGGAGAAACAACATGGAGATCAGCTGGGAGGTAAAGCTATAAAATATATATTTCCCAATGGATGGCAATAATGTCAAACCACAATGGCTGCTGTTGTCATCTATCCTTTCAGCCTCTGACTTACAGAGAGTGGAATGGGCCACACCTCAAGTATCTGGTCTGGTGGCGACGGAGAGACTCCAGAGAGGAGTGGAAGAATGCCACTACTAAATGGCTGAAATATTATATTTACGACGCCGATACTTTTACTCCTTATGAGATCAAAGTCCAGGCTGTGAATGACTTTGGGCTTGGTCCAGAGTCACCGGTTGTTATTGGTTATTCCGGAGAAGACCGTAAGTCTCATGATTTCAACATAAGCATCACCCTTGCGTGTCATCATTCTATTGCCCCCTCTGCAATGGCCGACAAGGTGAATGATTATCTGTCTTCCAAAAGGTCCAGTTAGTGCACCCCTGAACCTGAGAGTGTCGGATATCCAGAGCACCGAGGTGACCGTGCATTGGGACACAGTGGCTCGAAGCTCAGTCATGGGAGAGCTTAAAGACTACAAGGTGTGCTGCCGGCTTATAAACATTGATAAGCAATGTACAACAAATGACATTGGGTAGATATGTAAGACTTGTAATCACTGCGCAGTAATCGTTATACTCGGGTCAGTGGATCACAGTCTGCAAACATGAAAGGAGATGTATATTTACTTAGTTCTTATCATGCTCAGACAATAAAATACCATGGAAGGAAGGTGCTCACTGTTTGTGATGGATACATATACGTATACATATCATGACATATTACTTCATTTGTTACTTTAACAATGCAGTGCTTGCTATATCAATCTCATCTCTCATTCAGGTGTACTACTGGAGAGACAGCAGCCAGCTGAGATGGCTGAGAGTCAACAGAGCTATGAGTTCCAAAGTGTTTACAGACACCGGACCGGAGCCATCCGGGGTTCTAACAGAGCTGATCCCCTACAGCAACTATAAAATGTACATCGTGGTGACCAACAGTCGATTTGAAGGTCCGCCCAGCAACAATATACACTTTTCTACACCTGAGGGAGGTAAGAAAAGGCCAGACACCAAAAACCTCCCAACGAATAGTAATCTGTTTTTGTATTTGTGTTTTCTCTAGTACCGTCTGCTCCCACGTCCTTCAGAATCCAACAGCGACATCTTGACAGTATTTATGTAGACTGGGACTTGCCCGCAGAACCCAATGGAATCATCATCGGATACTCACTCATGTACCAGACAGGTGAATTTGATAATGCATAGGCCGTTTTCAGAACTAAAAGGGAACGCTAGGGGGTAGGCGGGGCCTTGCTTTGTTTGCTTTGAGCCCGGTTGGCGGGGACCCCTCCGGTCCTGCTGGTGTGTGGCCCCCTTGTCAGGTGTAGTCTTTCTAGGGTTTTGGGGGTTGGCCGTCTACTCGGGATTGCCTCTATGCGGCCCCTTGCTTGTGTCCCGGGTGAATTTGGGGGCTGGGTCTTGTGGGGCTACCCTTAACTGGCCAGTGGCTCCCTGGTCTGGGGGCTTGGCCTGGCCATGTGGGGCGGGGCTTGCTGGGTGATAGGAGGCAGTCCTTGACAATAACACATTCACATATATACGCACATTTATGCACGTATGCATACCTGTACATGCACACTGTGTATATACTGTACATAGTATATCAATTCACAGTACATAAGTACTTCCCCATATAACTCTTTGACTTATCCATGGTGTCATTATGCGCTTGGTTTTATTACATTGATGGTGATGGTGGTAATAAGATTATAGTGATTACAATAATGTGTTACTGTCACAGTTTACTATCATGGTTAATGGTTTCATTACTACTATTATCACTAATATGTTCATTAGTAATATCACTGTGACTGTTGATAATACTCAGTTATGGTCTTTTACGGCCATTATAGACATTAGCTGATGTAGTCCTGTTTGGTTTTTTATATTATTCTCCTTGTGTTCTTGTCTCTTTTTGTATTGTCCTCTTTTACCCGCAATTTTTTTTCTTCTTTTCTATCCCCTCCTGCTCCAGTGTGGCCGTTCCAAATTTGCATAACAACAAAAGTCAAATTATAATCTATATCAAAAGGGAAAGTGTAACTTATATTTCCTCTGGCAGAGTGAATCTGTTTAGCATGTAGCATGGACAGGACGCTACGCTAACTGGGATATCCTGTCACTCCACAGTGAACGCCACCAGGGGAGAGGAGCAGAGAGTGGAGGAGTTCCTTCCAAATGTAACAAGTTTCTCAATGCCCCGATATGACCGCTACACTAGATACCGATTCTCTGTAGCGGCTAAGACTCGGATGGGCGTAGGAGAATGGCATACCGAGGAGTCGCCACACTATACCACTGAGAGTAATATTGCTCAATGCACATTTGTTGACTTACATGGGTGTAAAAGTTGCTGAGTCGGCTGTGATGGCTAAGATTAAATGTACTTTGTCCATGTGCAGTCTACGCCCAGGACCAGGTTGACATCTCCACTCAAGGCTGGTTCATCGGAATCATGTGTGCAGTGGCTTTAATCGTGCTCATGCTACTGATAGTGTGTTTCATCAAGAGAAGCCGAGGGGGGAAATACCCAGGTGCAGTAGCAAATCCGAGAACTTTCACAACATCCAGTTGCACGTTATGTTCTAATTGTTTTGTTAAATTGCAGTACGGGAAAAGAAAGATATTTCATTGGAGCCCGTGGATGATAGGGATCAAGACGGTTCCTTTGACTATCGGTAAGAATGAGAGCAACCTCTACAAATACCAGCTGGGAAAACTAGTAAAATACACAATACACAAGCAAGTTTTAATCCCGCATGACATGGGCACGTGGAAGTACTTTCATAATTATCAGTACAAACTAGCAATAAGCAACACTACAATTCAAAAGGCCATTAGTACCCTACAGTAACTGCTAACCCAATAACAAAATATCGGAAAATTAACCACATATGTGAGACATAATACAACCCTGACTGCTGCAATAAAATACAGTATTTTCTGGACTATAAATCGCCCTGGAGTATAAGTCGCACAAGGCTAAAAATGCATAATTAGGTAGCAAAAAACATACATAAGTCGCATTTTTTGCAGGTAATTTATTTTCCAAACTACTTGACCAAAACGGACATTACGTTCTCTTGGAAGGCAAGTTCTAACAATAAAAGAATAGAGAACAGGCTGAATAGGTGTAAGATATGCTAACACAATGCTTATTCAGCTACACAAAAAAAATAAACATGAACAGAAAAGGTGTCCAGTGTTTATGTAACAAAGTTTTTTTCATTTATAAGTCGCTCTGGAGTATAAGTCGCAGGAACAGCCAACCTACGAAAAAAAGTGCGACTTACGTATAGTCCAGAAAATATGGTACATCAAAAGAAAACAGCTATACAACTAGCAACATGTAAAACCCAATTACAATTCAGCAAACATAATGCATGCTGGGAAGTTTGCGTGTATACTTCAAGAACTGCAATATCAACTTTGCATTTTGTTTTAATCACATTGCTTCGATTTTACATTAGTTTTAACTAATCATTCAGATAATTTATTTACAATTTCACATGAATTTTAACATGAAGTTGATGTAAACCAGCAACATTTTTATGTCAGTGTGACTTAGAAAAATAATGTTTCCAACGTAATACACAAAGTCCCAAGTGGGGATTTCCAATTATTTATTCCAATACATTAGTAAAGAAAATAGTCTTAATTTTAAAAAGATATAAATATATACAGTATCATCACATTAGTGAATGGGAAGCATCTGGTTCATAATTTTTGCCACACAGGTAAAGATTAAATCATTCACTATTTACTCTAATTTGCATTAATATCTGATTTATTCTCCTTTTTACCACTCCTTTATCTCCATCCCCTCAACCCTTTCTCAAGGTCTCTTGAAAGGTATGAAATGACTAAATACTGACCTTCAGAAAGTTTTCTTTTCAATTTGCTGCCTAAATTTCACGTCAAAATGAATAATGAACTAAACATTGTTTGTTTTTGTGACACAGGATAGCACGTGTCACTACTCTTCCTTTTCCACGATGGTATGTATATTTCATTGTAATGTGAAGTTAAAGTGGACTTATTATGCTCATTTTTTTTTACCCTTTGTATTGAGTTGTGGACTCCTATAGAGCAGCTACACACAATAACCCACACAGATAACTTTCTCCATCTTACAGAATTTGCACCTTTCCAGCTGTATTTCCCACCAAAACAGTCTGTTTGAATTTATCCCAACCACGACCCGCCTCTGGGCACACCCACATTCCCAAAGTATTTCCTGACTACTACAAACAACACTGTTTAATTTAATGGATATGAGAATTGATAATAAATGAAGTCTTCGTTTAGGAGCTACTGGAAGCCAATGAGCTACTGGCTGGAGACTCCTGACTTACCGTGTATGAACTCAAAAGTGCACCGAATGAATTGCTCCAACCTCGTCTGCCCGAGGAGGAGCACACATTGTTGGACACACTTTGTCATGCTCAGAAGCCGGACGTGAGGGTGTTGCGTTTACTAACTGGTCTTTGGTCATTACATGTTTTTTTGCGGGCCTACCGTGGTCCAGACAGTGAGAACTGTGGTTCTCTCCACCTCTGGATGCACAGCGTTTCCGACATTATTCCACCTTTCCCATTGAGAGCATACCGCTTCCGGTTTCAGCAACAGTTTGGCGGATATTTCACATGCATGTTCATAAAAACTGTCCCATGTGAAATGCTGTTGAAAGATGAAAATATTTTTCTCTTGCTAGGAATCCCCAACTCTAATAACTTCCATTTGAGCTTGTTATGTAAAGCAGAGCATCGCGTCTACAACCACGGCCATGAGGAAGCCCGCTCCTTGTGACATCACAAGAGAACAGTTTTGGAACGCCCTCTGAAACCGAGCATTTTGAGCCATCCCAAACTCCTTTTAGGACTCACTTCCAAATGTGCAAACCTCATTATCTGAAACTTTGGCATCGCTTAAACACGAGAATACAACATTCTAACTACATTTATAGGTCAGAAAATTGGAATGTTATACTTTTTGTGCTGTGCTTTTTTTTGTTTGATTGCTTTGTTTTAAAATGTTTATACTAAGTTGGTTTTCACACCTGCAGGGAAGAGGAAAGGGGGATTCAGAGGGGTCAACCATCAATGGAGGCAGTGATGAAAAGGTCAGACAGTGACGACAGCCTGGTGGAGTACGGAGACGGAGGAGACATACCGTTCAATGAAGATGGCTCCTTCATCGGCCAGTACACGGGACAAAGGAGAGACGTGCGTGACTTGGACTTCGGTGGGAGTCTGGAGCTCCATTCTCCAATGAATGCTATCTACTCCTTGGCTTGAAACTGCTTGGAAAAGAGATCCTACATTGGTACGGTCTTCCTTGCCAGGAGGAGTGTGAGGTAGCCATTTTATGGTGGAACAGCTCGGGTAAAACTCTTCAGTTTCTAGTATGTAATATTGAAAATGTATGTGCATTTGCATCATTCTTTATAGCGAGAACTTGGAAGAGGAGATGAACATGAATCACTTTTGTCATGTTAATAAAAATCTCTACATCATGTTTTCTATCCGTCACCATCAATTGTATTGTAACAGACTACACTTTTGTGACCCTCAATTTAATACCTGTTCATATCAATATATATATATATTTCTATTCAGTAATAAATTAATATCCATCCCACAATCAGCTTTGATCCAAGTTTGATGGAAGATAAGGTGAATGTAACACGTGTTGTAACCGCCCATTTGCAACAGTAAAATGACTGATTCTGCATCCTCCGTATATATTATACCCAATATTGTAAATAAAGTGTAAAAATATAAAATCCTGGAACGATGACTGCGCTACTCCATTCCCAATTTTAAAAAAGCGATTTATTCAGAATTATGAAATAGTTTCTGCTGTATTTCCTACTCTAATATCACCACTGTTTATTCTACTGAACCCTGAACGAACAAACTGCTTCCAGACAGCGCACTGTTACATCATGCCGGTTAGTGGGGGAGGGGTCTTATCATATTACCTCTTTAGTGAGGAAGATGATATGATAGGTGATAAATTGTGGTTGTGTTATTGCAGCTGCTTTGATTGCTGCAATGACAAAATTCTAAAGTCGACGTACACGTCCTCCTGTTTGAAGCCAAAGGGGAGAAAGACAAGTTTCCAAATAAAAACTAATATAGGGAATATTTTTTACAACCTGGAACAGTACAATAATTACAATATGTGATACCATCCTGAAACAGTTGGTTTCTTAATAAATAATAAATGGCATCCATGATGTTTATTGTTAATATGTTAATTAAAATTCCAGCTCTATAATGAGTGGTAAATTATTGAACAATACCACATAAAAGTTCATTAAATTAAAAAAGGCATCAGAGACAGCTATGGGGTCCTCTAAACCCGGAAGAGGAACTTCAGTTCAATATTCAGTTGTAATTTTAATGTGCACTTCACAGTTGCTGTCAAAGTGGTGAGAGCCGCGGGTAAGTCAAATAGCATTTATTTTGCATTATTCATTAATAAAACAAGTGTATTTGTCAATGAGTACATCAGTAATATAAATATAATGTAGTATAATTCTGATTTGGTTATTTTTGTCAACGTGTCGGAATATGAACTACATATTTTTTTCATGTGATAATTACTGTAGTTTGTTGATAAACTGTCACAAATGTACTGTTTATGGTGTGAGGGTAGTACACGGCATACTATGTACATATTTTTGAGTTGGGACAGTTTGTGACTGTACGTTGACAGCAAGTGACAGAGGAACATGTGACATGCCGTCGCAATGTTGCAAGAAAGAAGATCACGTTTGAATAACAGCACACGCCTGCAAGCTGTATTTCTGTTTGCGTGTGTGGTAAATACAGTAATTGCCACTGACAGAAAATTGCTGTAATGACATTGACACCTGAAATTATCTTCCAAAATGTTGAGATGTGTGTGTATATATATATATATATATATATATATATATATATATATATAAAAACAGGACTCTCAATTTTGCTACAAATACCCAACAAGATCCTTGTTTGCGGTCAGTCGTCGCCGTTTCGAAGTTGCCGTTGTTGACCGAGTTAGCTCTTGTGGGCTAAGTCACATAGTCAGCTATTTGAAATCAATGTGCTAAGGAAAGAAGAAGTTCTCTCCGACTAACTTGCTGAAGCCCGATGCCTCTCCAACGTTACTTGGTCGTGGAGGGAAAACATTAAAAACAGACCATTTTTGCAGGAAGCACGAAATCCAAAAAAATACAGCTGAATAGGCGCAGATTCTGGAAGAACTTGAAAGCTTTCTGTGCAGGTTATTGTATGTAGCTGCTCTATAGGAATCCACAACTCAATACAAAATAATATATCCCCTTTTGACATATACTTCATTCTGTTAGCCCCACATTAATTTAGTACAATATTGTACATCGATAGAGGCGTATGAGGCCGTCTTGCTTAAAAAAAACATCCAAAGATGGCCCCCGGCTATGGTTGCTGAGCGATATGTTAGCTGGCTCATGATAAGTTACACTAACTGTCAGGCGATACGCTGTTACGCCCTGTTTTACCATTGCCGTGATTGACAAGGCGAAACTCGATCTTTTGACTGTATGTCAATGACATTTTTCAACGACTGTAAATTTCAGCATATGTAAAGTATTACAAGCTTATTTATCATCATTGACATTTGATACATGCAACATGGATTTGCACAGAGGTCTGATTCTAGTGACCCAAATGTCATTTTCTTTTATATTTTATGACCTAAACTAATATATTAATCGACTTAATAACGATGATACTATGAGAATTTTCCCCTTGTAGTAATAATAATAATAACAACAATGGCTTATTCTGCTATTCTATTCTTAGTAGTAGAATAACAAACAAGTAGCGGGCACGTAAAATACAGGAAGCCGGTTTACAGTTTTCCAAGTTTGTGCTTCTTTTGGGGAAGCAAAGCAATCGTTATCAGTACGTTATCACTAGAGAAGCCTTTACATAACCTTACATGCGCTTGTCTTGGATTTATCTCACAAGAAAGGTAGATATCACCAAAAGTACTCAACTAATGGTCTGGGGGCATCATCTCATTGCTTGCGGCCTTTGTCCCTTGTCTTATCGCACCTATAAAAGCACACTCCAGCACGGGAAACATGTTCCAAACCCGTCACATCCACCCAATCGTCGTCGACTTCAAAAGGTTTTTTTTAAATCAACTCTTAAACATTGTGTATGGTTAAAAAAAAAAAAAAAATCAACCATTTGCAAAGAAGAATTCATGTTTCATTTCTTTGAACAGCTGCAGTTCACAACATGGCTCACCTAAAGATCTACGCTGGTAAGTTTTTCCTCACGGATTCTACCATAACATCAGCATACATTTAATTGGCTGTTTTTTTTCCCCACAGTTTTGTCCATTTTGATGTGCCTCCAAATTGGTATGTTTTTCAAAATCCCTCACTATTTTTCCCAATGTACCTTTTTTTGGTAAACCACTAATGTTATTGATATCGTACATCTACAGTGTCCTCCAGCAAACTGGTGTGCTACTACACCAACTGGTCTCAGTACAGACCAGGTGTTGGCAAATATTTGCCACATAATGTCGACCCCAACCTCTGCACGCATTTGATCTACGCCTTCTCGGTCATCAACCCTTCCAATGAGCTGTCGACATACGAATGGAACGATGATGTTCTGTATAGGTCCTTCAATCAACTCAAGAACAGGTCTGTTATGTCTTGTCGGCAGATCACGATTCTTGTGTTGTGTTTTCGCTCAACCTGTTGAACATCTTTGCGTGAGAATGTCATTACGTTTGCGATTGTTTCGAAAGCGGGGAAGAGTTTACTTGCGGTAATGATAAGCTGTGGGACGGAATTTGAAAAGTCAAAGTCATGGAGGGCATAGTGAAAGCAAATGTTCAAAACACAACCTGTTCAGGTTCAAACAGTTGACAGACATTGTAATTTTCTCATTAAATTATGCCTTTGTAAATAAGTACCTATGGGTACTTATTTGTCCGTCATGGAATGTTTTCATAAATTCTGTGAACCAGACATTCAAGATTCCAATATATTTACCCTTCTGCCGTTAATATATTCACACGTTTATAATCGCAAAAATATTTGATGGTCACACAGCAACCCCAAGCTGAAGACTCTGCTGGCCGTTGGTGGATGGAACTTTGGAAGTACTCAGTAAGTCTAAAAAAAAAAAAAAGAGCTTAACAAAATAATGGTGACGATACTGCAGTAAAACTGCTAAGACGAAGTACTGGTTTTCATCATAACAGATTCACCATCATGGTCTCCACTCCGGCCAACCGCCAAACATTCATCCAGTCATCAATTCGATTCTTGAGACAGTATGACTTTGACGGTTTGGACCTGGACTGGGAGTACCCCGGAGCTCGAGGAAGCCCACCTCAGGACAAAATGAGGTTCACGGTGTTATGCCAGGTCCGCTGCTAGAACATTAAATAAATGTGCATTTTCCAAATTACACAAAACAAGATTTTGTGATTGTGTATAATTACAGGAATTCCTCGCCGCTTTTGAGGAAGAAGCTGCACGGACCAGTCGGCCACGCCTTTTGCTCACGGCTGCCGTGGCGGCTGGCAAGGGAAACATTGACAACGGTTATGAGATTGCAAAAGTGTCAAAGTGAGTTCAATGAAGGGGGAAAAAAAATGTTAATGATGGCTTTTTGTGTTCCTTTGGTAGCATTAAAATGTCCTGTGATGTCAAATAGGTTGTTGGATTTTATGAATATCATGACGTACGATTTCCATGGAGCATGGGACCCCTTTACCGGTCACAATAGCCCCCTGTATCGTTCTTCTTTCGATGAAGGGGACAACATCTACTACAATGTGGTGAGTACATTGTATACAGTATATCCCATTTAGAGTTTAATGAGATGCCCAATAAATGTTTCTCCCTTCCCACTTTTTAAAGGACTTTGCGATGAAATACTGGCGAGACCAAGGCGCTCCCTTGGATAAGCTCAATGTCGGTTTTGCAACATACGGGCGCACATTTCGTACAACTTCAGCAGCTAATGGTGTTGGAGCGTCTGCCAACGGGCCGGCTTCAGCTGGGACGTACACTCGTGAAGCTGGGTTTTGGTCCTACTATGAGGTTGGTCAACACGGTTTGTTGTGCACCATTTTTCATATATTCTTCGGCTTCTTCCATCTAATTTTCACCAGTTTACTCCTTCTCCATTTCGTAAGCAATTCTAACAAATCTAACATAAAATGAAAATGTTCAGCTCACTTGTGACGAGTGTGCTACCCATTCAGACTTTTCTAAATATTCCCAAATTTAGTAACATTTTCTGTGAACATTTCCCATTGGAAATAAAAATAATAAATATAATAATAATAATATAAAAATAAATGATCACCACCACCTGTCTATCAATTAGGGGCAATGGTTAAACTGAGAAGACAGTAACCACCTTTTGCACAAAAGCATTTCAAGGTTGCTGCCAAATATTCCAACATTTAGTGTAATTTCATATTTTGGGCAATTTAAAATGCCCATTCATGCTGGTGTTTCCTGGTGATTCTACTACAGTGAAATGGCATGTTTCCCAACACAAAGGTCGGTGGTTCGATTCCTGGGTAGGCATTCATCATGTTGTATAAAATCCCATTACATCCTATCAGATGTAATCCTATCAGATTCAGCAGTAATTCAACTTTTAAAGCATATTTCCACTGCATTTCAGTCCAGCTTCAGCTTTCAAACATGTTCATTCTACGTGTTACGTCCCCAAAAGGTGTCTAGGGCAAGGTGGGACGTAACAAAAGTGTACAAAGAAAATGAAAGGGAAAGGTAGCGCACTAGTAGCTCAAAGGAAAATCAAGTATTTCATTCCAGTGTAAAAGGAAACAAGCTTCACAAAAACTGGGGACGGAACAAAAGCAATCCTCAAAACCTGACTACAAAATAGCAGAACACACAGTAACCGGCACAGGCACTTGGTCAACCACACAGCAATGTTTTTAAAGAGCAGCACCGCTTGATGCCTGCCTCCTATTTAAGCCAACTCCACCTGATTGGTAATCAGGCACACCTGGGATGCACCTTCCAGGTGTGTTACCACTCAGCAGAGGAGACATTAAAACAACACACACATTAAAATGTAAAATAAAATAACTAACACAGTTGCGCTATAAGTCTGTGAAGTTTTACCACAAAACACGCTTTAATAATTTTACTAGTCTAGTTTCCCATGCATAAAACAATTCTAAATGCACATAAACAACAAATGAAAGGAAAAAATGAACAATTATGGTTACTTTTATCTTCATTGAAAGTGTGACAATGACAGTGTGGGAATGAGATCAACCTAGACACCACCTTCTTGTTTTGAAGTTATTACTTGAATTCAATACTGTTTATCAGCATTTTATCAAAATACTTTGCAACTTTATTTGGCTGCATTTTGGGTTATTTTGCAATTGTGATCAAAAGAACAGCAGAGACTTTCAAATTATTATTATTATTTTTTTTTTGCAAAACATGAAGGTGGTTTCTGTGTTGATCTCAGACGCTCACTGCCTCTCACTGAGGCTCACTGTCACCACCAGCGTTAACTGTAGCTGGATTGATTTGTAGGTAGACTTCTGACTCATTAGCCTTCATGATGTTAATCCTAGAGATTAAGACACACCTAACCAGTAACTCTCAGAACATTATAACATTGTTTTCTTTCATTATTACAGATTTGCACATTCCTCATTGGAGGAAGTCTGCATTGGATCGATGAGCAGAAGGTGCCCTACGCCATAAAAGGCAACGAATGGGTTGGGTTTGACAACAAACAGAGCTATGAAATCAAGGTAAGAAATAGTCTACTTTCATTACTATTGAAGTTTATATACCCGGGTTGTGGAAACACGGGTCAGACAGATGTCAGTTTAACTGGCTTATCAATTTTTCACTGGTCAGTCTTTGTGTTGGTTTCCTTGGATGTTGTCATTAAATGTAAACAAAAACAACTATGAAACTATATACAGTGTCCTCCAAACTGCTATTTTAACGTGCAGCACTCTATGCATGATGTCCACAGGCACGGTACCTAAAAGAACATCATTTTGGAGGGGCTTTTATCTGGGCTCTGGATCTGGATGATTTTGCTGGACAGTTCTGCGGGCAAGGAAACTACCCACTCATCAGTTACCTGCGCTCTCTTCTGAGTTCAGGTCAGGTGTTTGTAGTAACTAAAGCAATCAATTTAACACATCGATTAGCCCCTAATTAATCTGGTCCACTATCTACTTCATCATGTTAGATATCCCAGCACCAACTCCGGAAACAACAAACCCAACGGAGTCCACGATGACGCCAACCACCACTTCCCCACCAACCACCACTTCTCATCCAGCTGCCACTTCCAAACCAATCACCACTTCTCCACCAACCACCACTTCCCATCCAGCTGCCACTTCCACACCAACCACCACAACTTCCTCAGCAACCATCACGACTGTCGCTCCTGGTAGCACATTCTGTGAAGGGAAGCTTGATGACCTGTATGTGAATGGTGATGACCAAAACTCCTTTTATCAGTGTTTCCAAGGTCGCACGTTCCTCCAGAAGTGCCCTAGTAACCTTGTTTTTAGAAAACAATGTAATTGCTGTGATTGGCCATAATACATACGGTACATACAGTATGATGACAATGTCTTCCTCAAACAATACAGCATGTTTTCACTCTGATTTATATAAGGAGAATTCAACACTGCACAGTCCAAAGGTTACATTATATCATATACGTATATCATACATAAATATATACACACCAACCATACTTATCCTCACTGTCATTAAAGCCCTACTACCTGTTAGATCATTTTGAAGCTCGTTTGTCCTCTTTTATAATAAAGGTGTATTCTATTGTTTACCGTCCAGAGTCATGCAATCAACACACCCTGTGTCGAGTAATAAACTCACTCACCCTATAATCAACACATCCACCCTAAGTATTGCTATAAACACACTCACCCTATAATTAACACATCCACCCTAAATATTGCAATAAACACACTCACCCTATATTCAAACACATCCACCCTAAGTATTGCTATAAACACACTCACCCTATATTCAAACACATCCATCCTAAGTATTGCTATAAACACACTCACCCTATATTCAAACACATCCACCCTAAGTATTGCAATAAACACACTCACCCTATATTCAAACACATCCACCCTAAATATTGCAATAAACACACTCACCCTATATTCAAACACATCCACCCTAAATATTGCAATAAACACACTCACCCTATATTCAAACACATCCACCCTAAGTATTGCAATAAACACACTCACCCTATATTCAAACACATCCACCCTAAGTATTGCTATAAACACACTCACCCTATATTCAAACACATCCACCCTAAATATTGCTATAAACACACTCACCCTATATTCAAACACATCCACCCTAAGTATTGCAATAAACACACTCACCCTATATTCAAACACATCCACCCTAAGTATTGCAATAAACACACTCACCCTATATTCAAACACATCCACCCTAAGTATTGCAATAAACACACTCACCCTATATTCAAACACATCCACCCTAAGTATTGCTATAAACACACTCGCCCTCTAATCAAGTCACGCCAATAACACACACCCCTTGGTAAAAATGCCATTTGGCAAAGCATAGTACTGTACATTACAGCTGTTAACTCTTCCAGATTCTATGGAAGACTTATGGAAATTGACCCTGCCTTCCGACATTCTCACAAAAAACCTCCCAGATTGTGATGTTTTTGTGTGAATAAAGAATATATGTTTGTCAATGAAATAGTGAAAAGAAGAATACGTTACACAGTGACAAGTGTGGAAACAGAGAATGTGACTAAAAACAACAATTAATATAAAGTTGATTGTTAAAATCTGGCTGTAGGATATATTTTTTTACTGTTCATTTTTCATCAAGTAGAATGAGGAAGAGATACCGATAATATACCATCAAAGTTTCTCCTATTTGACGATGTAGAGCCGAAATGCTGGTGGAAAACAAGCAAGATGCCTGGATTAGCCTGCTGCTGTGTTTAATGGAACTGTCAGGAACATGTGACATGTCCCATTAGTTGGCAAACGTGGTGCGCAGTCCAGTCCTGCGCATTTAAAGGCAATGAGAGGCGCTCATTTTATTCGGTTAATATTACAGGGGCGTGGGTGCGCCTGACTGCGCTGCTCACGAAAATTGGCGCGCCGTGCCTGCACCTGGTCCAAGCAATCAGAGCACAATAATACAACATTCTAACAACATTTATAGGACAGAAAAATGGAAAAAGCATAATCCCCTTTAAAAGTACTAAACACCAAATTGATTGATTACCTAAAAAATACAACAAAACAATAAGCTAACAGGTGTCAGCAAAAGCACGTGGTGAGGCCGAGCGTCACTTGCAATGATGAAGATTAAAAAATAATAATAATAATAACATATATCCATACATTTTCTATGCCACTTAAGCCTCATTAGGGCCGCAGGGATTCAACCCATGTGCTATCATTTGCACAGAGGAAAACCCAGCATTTAAGTATTTAAATACACAAATGGTAATACCTGCTGGAGATACACAAACGGTTTTCAATTAATAAAAACATAAAAAGTGTCTGAAATCAATCAGATTTTTTTTTTTAAAACCAAAGTGAATTAGTAATTAAAAAAAAAATGTTTTTAAAAACTCCATGTCAGCGCCCTCACCAGCCATGAACTTCATGGCTCAATACATTAAGATAATTGTTCTGTGTTAAGATCAGAACATATTTTTTAAATGACATAATTAGCATCTAATTAAAGTAGTGCATTTCGTTTGTTTGGGACAAATAAGGTGACAGTTTATGACACTCACAGCTGCCTTGTGCACGCCTTCATGCTGAACATACAGTATCTTTAATTCGTGAGTGTATATATTATATGAGAGAAAATGTTTTGGAAGTGCAGTCTGTGTGGCACAGCAGACAACTATGATGGTATTCTTTAAAAGTGTATATTATAATGGTAATTAATACAAAGGCAGTGGCGGAAAACAGTCACAAATCCCATAGTTTTTGCATGTTTATGTTCACCCGTGGGCGGCACGGTGGTTGAGTGGTTAGCGCGCAGACCTCGGCTATTTCTGTGTGGAGTTAGCATGTGCATGCGTGGGCTTTCTCCGGGTACTCCGGTTTCCTCCCACATTCCAAAAACATGCTAGGTTAATTGGCGACTCCAAATTGTCCATAGGTATGAATGTGAGTGTGAATGGTTGTTTGTCTATATGTGCTGGCGACAAGTCCTGGGTGTACCCTTCCTCTCGCTGGGATAGGCTCCAGCACCCCTTGCGACCCTCGTGAGGAAAAGCGGTAGAAAATAAATGAATGAATGAATGTTCACCTGTCCCACTTTATTTGTTGGTCCTTGAACGTGTGTTAACTTTCTTTTTAGCACTGAACAGATATACCACTGAAGTGTATTTTTCCCGTTTTCTTTTCACCTCATATTTAGTACCAAATGCTGATGTGGGAATGCACAAAAGTAAAAATCAATGTTTTTATTGGGTGCTTTTGTAAGGATAAGGAAAGCCACCCATGCAAATGTTTTGATTTGAATGTTAACTGAACAATAGTTGCGCTAGTAAATATGTACTGTTCTCCCAAAACCTACACAAACATTAAAAAAATGATGTAATAGCATTATTTCACCACAAGGGGAAATGTCTCGACAATTGCGTATCACCAGCGTAGAAGACCATATCCCATGTTGGACCCGAAAAAGTGACAAAATGCTAAAAGTCTAATGATTTCCGTTGTTAAATATTGACTTAACAAAACAACCAGTACACCTCTTTGAATCAGTCATGTGTACCAGACTTATCACCACAAACATCAAACAGCTATGCAATATACTCTTCAGGCCTGGGATGGTGGATGATGGGTTGGTATTCATACATGTTTGCATACCGGTGGTTTCATAGACAACATTGGGATTCCGGGCCTCTGTTCCACGTAATTAGCTTACAATGACAAGAATGCTGAGCCACCTTAAATGGTGATATACAGTATCCAGCGAACCGCCACGCCCTGTTAACCAGTATAAATGTATGGAACACCACTCATCACCATTCACTCAGCACAGAGAAGCAATTAAAGGTTTATCTTGGTTGGTAAGTAAATTGACAATATGGGTTTATTTGTTTATTATGCATTGAGATATTTTTTTTCTTGGACTTCACTTCGAATTTTAAAGCTGACATAATAAAACTGTAAATATGGCCGAGGTCAAGACGTCTTTGAGTTTGGATTGTTGATTAATATTGGCCCTGATGAGTTTAGAGTCATCTGAAGTTCTAATAAAGCAAAATCAACATATATATATATATATATATATATATATATATACAGTAATGGTTTTTGTATGTTTGTAATTGTTCCAGATGGTCTTTGGTACCAGATTAAATCTTTAACCACTATCCTCTACCAAAGTAAGTAAAAAAACATTTCACTTTTTGTAAACATTTTACCCATTTTTGAAAAAACTCCATCCAAATTTAGACTGGTCCTCAATACTTGAGCAGAAAAAAATACTCATTTTGGATTGTACATGTTAGAAGTCATGATTTTTTTTTTTTTATCTTTACAGCAACAACATGCAGGAGCTGATTCTTCTTGCAGGTAAGGGGTAGAAATGATTTGGTTGAAGGTTCATAGAAAATAGAATCAAATGGAAACATTTCATTTGTCATTTGAAGGTCTCTGTGTGGTCGCTGCTGGGATTGGTAAGTTTATGTCTTGGAATAATTAGTAGATAAATACAATGAGCGAGTAAACGTACTGTCGTTATCCCGCTCAAATTTCACTCATTCTACAAACTAATCTAACTTTTGCATTTTTAAAATTCTTCCTTATGCTGCTTGTTTATTTTGCTCTTTCTTGTTTTAGTCTTTAGCTTGTTTATTTTTTAATTTAAATCTATAAAAGAAGTGTTATTTAGTTATTAACTACAGTACTTAAACACCTTATTTTTCCTCAGGTCCAATCTTTCCCAAAAAACTGGTGTGTCACTATGACAGCTTGTCAGAAGATACACCAGGGAAAACACATCTCGGAATTTCACAAATCGACCCCCATCTGTGTACTCATCTGATCTATAGTTATGTCGGTATCGGCGACTCAGGGAGCCTCGACATTATCCCGACTGACATACCAAAATTCCAAGCTTTCAATGCACTAAAGGAAAGGTCAGAGCACGACACATGCACTATTTTGCTAAGAACGTTGTTGTTATTGACTGGACGTATGTAAATGTACTCTATGTGCCGACAGCAATCCACAGCTTCAAACCTTTCTGGAGGTCAATCTGATGCTGGACATCCCTGCGTAAGTTTGAAAATATAGATATATTTTATTAGGGGCGGCACGGTGGTCAAGTGGTTAGCACACAGACCTCACAGGTAGGAGACCAGGGTTCAATTCCACCCTCAGCCAAATCTGTGTGGAGTTTGCATGTTCTCCCCATGGGTTTTCTACTTCGGTTTTCCTCCCACATTCCAAAAACATGCTAGGTTAATTGGCCAATCCAAATTGTCCATAGGTATGAATGTGAGTGTGAATGGTTGTTTGTCTATATGTGCCCTGTGATTGGCTGGCAACCAGTCCAGGTTGTACCCCGCCTCTCGCCCAAAGACAGCTGGGATAGGCTCCAGCACCCCCGCGACCTTGAAAATGAATGAATGAACATTTTATTAGATCATATATATTTGAATGTGTAAGCTAACTTGGAGAAAAGACAACACTAAGCATCGCTACTGAGTTGTATGACTTATGACAAATGGTAACATCATGCATTACCGTTTAATATAAAATGTGTGCAGCTCATTTTGTTTGTAAAGAACACTTGTTTTTTTTTCCCCCCTACAATTATTAGACTCCTGACCACGATAACCACACCACAAGGGAGACGAATTTTCATTGACTCTACAGCCAATATCTTGCAAACATATCAGTTTGATGGGCTAAACATCTTCTGGATGAATAGAAAGAACTACCAGGCAGTTAACCCGCACCAGTTCTCAGAGCTCATTGAGGTACAGTATGTGTATTTAGCTTAAAATACCGGACTGCATTTTTCCATCTTAAGAACATAGCCCGACTCCGTCCATCGCTTACATTCTCTGCCGTTGAATCCCTGATCCATGCATTCATCATGACCAGAATTGACTACTGCAACAGTATTCTCTACGGTACACCTTCCAAAACCCTCAACAAACTACAATATATTCAGAACTCCGCTGCCCGCCTCCTCACCTCCACCTGCTCTTGTGAACACAATACCCCTGTCCTCAAAAACTCTTTGCCCCATTCACTCCGTGCTTGCCTTGACCTTCCCAGTTTCAAAAAACAAGTAAAAACCCACCTTTTTAAATCTGTTTTAATGTCTAACTTTTTATACCTGACTGCTGTGCCCCGCTTTTATTCTTGTTTTAACTGTGTATTAATGAATGAATGTTGTATTTTAATGTATCTTTTACTCTGTTTACTTGCTTTTATTCAATTCCATTCTTCTGTGTCTTTGAGTATTTTGAAAAGCGCTAAACAAAAAAAATGTATTATTATTATTATTATTATTAACCCTGTGATTGGCTGGCGACCAGTCCAGGGTGTACCCCGCCTCTTGCCCATAGACAGCTGGGATAGACTCCAGCATCCCTCGTGACCCTCATGAGGAAAAAGCGGTAGAAAATGAATGAATGAATTATTATTATTATTATTATTATTATTATTATTATTATTATTATTATTATTATTATTATTATTATTATTATTATTATTATTATTATTATTATTACCCTGCCTCTCGCCCAAAGACAGCTGGGATAGGCTCCACCATCCCTCGCGACCCTCATGAGGAAAAAGCGGTAGAAAATGAATGAATGATTATTATTATTAGAATACATATTATTGTAAATGTTGATCCAAGACTTCACCATGCATTTTTTTTTATTGTATAGGAACTATCCGCCAAGGGTATACACCTCACAGCGAGTGTCTCTGCTGAGGAATCAGTCATAGATGACAGTTATCAGTTCCAAGCAATTGCCGAGTAAGCACAAATGTCATTTCTAAATGATTTGTACAATTTGCTGTTTCCATGTTTTGATCAGCAATAACTTGACTGTTTTAACAGTAAAGTAGACTTCTTCAATGTGGTGACGGCAGGAATTGACATCAACTTCATGTCTGATCCCAGCGACACATTGTTTCAGCAAACGGTCAGTTACGACCAGCTCCTGCAACTGTATACTGTATCTATTGCTAATTATTGCCCTGAGCACCAATTAGGCCGCTGTTGTTATGCAAAGTGTTGCCCATATTTTAGAAATCTGCAATGGAATACTTGGTCAGCAAGGGAGCACCAAAGAGGAAGCTTATCATGGGAATTGCAGCATTTGGCCGAGCATTTGCTCTGACACCTAAGCCCGATGGTTCTGGTTTATGCCCAGATAAAACTGCACCGCTGCAGGGCTACTTTAGTGATACACCAGGTCGCTGGGCCTATTCTGAGGTAAGAGACGAGATCAGCGCAGCTTTGGTTATAATGATTTAAAATACATTATGACAAAATGTATCTTCCTTACAGTTGTGTCATCACACATCTGCGACTACAGGCAAGATTGCCAATGCCTGGGTGGGCTATGAAAGCATGGCAACCATAGCTGAAAAGGTAGGCCACTTCAGCCAAACACAAAAACATGAAACAAAGCTACTATTATTATCCCGATGCGGAGACCAGTGAGGAGAAGAGCCTTTAATTGAATGTCAAATATCTACCTACCTGTTATCAGCTATGTTTACATTATTTTGCCAATCATTCAGCAGTTAACATTTTTCTCTCTGTGCCGTACAGGCAAAGTATATCCGGGAGAAGGACTTTGAAGGAGCCTTTGTCATGTCAATCAACCTGGATGACTTCAGTGGGAAGCACTGCCATCAGGGCAATTATCCCGTCATCCAAAAGCTGCATGAGGAGTTGAACCAAGTGCCTTAATTTTGAAAGATGAATGAATTCATGATTAAAAAAATACATTCTTGCTTCATTGTTATGAAAAATACAACATTTTGGTGGCTAAAGGGAAAATTAATGAATGACTTTCTCTTTGGTGATGGAATGGGTAAGGGTCATGTTCTGTACTGTAAACATTTATGACAGTTTTGATCGGCTCCAATATAGTTATTTGTGGTATAATTACATGATTATATAATGATACAAGTGTTGTTCACATGATGACCATCAAAGCAGTGATACGCATCACACTGTATTTCATTGATAGTTGTTTGGGGATTGTGGGTAACCTCCCAAAAAAATAATAAAAATGTGTCAATCATTGATATTGAAATTCAACAAAGATCGTCTCCTGTTGTATTACAAAAACGACTTATCAATTAGCAAACCTAATGACCCCTTTGTGGTCAATATTATACCAATTATACCCATACTTGTTATTATATGGTCCTCAGGTTATGCCTTTCGGGCTTTCGCCATTTTGTGGTTACATATGAAACCCCATAAATGATTTAATTACATAATTTTGGTCTGGAAACACGGGATTAACTTGTTTCAACACCTGCAGCACATAAATACTTGGTGCACGTTACTTACATGAGGGCTGGATTCTATACAGAAAAAGACAGCAGTTGTGTCCAATTTAAGGGACTCCAGTCAAAAACTGTCAGAATTTTGGAGGCTCGTCCGCCAGCTGTGGGTGTAGCCTTGTGAATTTAGACAGAATTTCATGCTTATGTCACATGTTGTCACGATGAGATGATATCTGTTACCCAGGATCATAGAAGGAGCATACTATAAAAACATAACTAAAGTGAAAGAGAATGTTGGGTGGTGCTCTTTTCTCATGGCGTATAATGGTTGTTTGCTTATATGTGCCCTGCGATTGGCTAGCCACCAGTCCAGGGAGCACTCCGCGGAAGTCAGCTGGGATAGGCTCCAGCATACACCCGCGACCCTAGTGAGAATAAACGGCATAGAAGATGAATGGATGGAGGACACCCTCTGTGGGACACACGCAGCAAGCCCTTGCAGCCACATTAGGTTAGGGTCCACCTTGCGCCCCCCACCCCCCATGTTACAATTGTAAAGTTCATCAATACAAAGTGAGAAATTAACAATATTGTACTCATTTGTAGCAAATTCCAAATTACTTCATAAATTCCCTCTGAATTAAATCCCATAGAGAACGCTTACCCTCACTTGGGTCGTGGGGATGCTGGAGCCTATCCCAGGTGTCTTTGGGAAAGAGAGGCGGGGTACACCCTGGACTGGTCCCCAGCCAATCACAGGTCACGACCAGCTCCTGCAACTATAATCATTCATACCTATGGACAAAGTGGAGCATGTTTTTGGAATGTGGGAAAAAAAAAAAACAGAGTATCTGGAAAACCAAAGAACATGCAAACTCCACACAGAGATGCCCGACCGGGGATTGAACCCAGGTCTTCTAGCTGTGTGGCCTAACCACACCTAACCACTCATTCTAAACAGACAGGTAAGACCAAGACCGGTTGGCTCATATAAATCAGTGTAATCATTGCATATGGCAAACAAAGACGTTTTGGAACAATCATTCACAAAATGATCTTAAAATTAACAATTTTATTGATTGCAAGACTACAGTTGTTTTTTATATGTAGACTGGAAGGTCACATTTGCAAAGTATCGTACATTAAAGTGACAAAAAGACGATTACAAGACAGAAATAAATTTTTTAGATTGCCATAATAGTAATCCAACCCCTCTAAGAGCGCATGGAATAGACCATATAGCAGACACCATACGGAAGATTTTAAACAACGTGAGAACTTTTGGATTTATAAACTTACCCACAAGACACCTAGGGTTGGATGAGGACATTGATTGCTGTTTTCTTCCGTTTGCTTAACACTGCCATCTGGTGGTGTTATGCCCACATAGGTGTGCTTTGCACTATGACACGCACTCTTCCTTAATAATAACAAAGTGAGTAAAATATGATCAAAATATCCACTTCATGTTTTTTCTTTATCTTCCTGTTTATTTATACTCACACATTCTAAAGCTCGACCAGTCCAGTGTGTACCCCGTCTCTCGCCCGAAGACAGCTGGGATAGGCTCCAGCATACCTGTGTCCCCAGCGAGGATAAGCGGCATAGAAAGTGGATGGATGGCATTACAAAGTTGTTGTTGTCGTGTTCGGAGCGTCCCCGGAGGCGTCTTGTGTTCATGTAACGAGAATGAGGAAGTGCCGTTCCCAGGATGAAAGGCCTAGGCATAATTAAATACATTAGTTACCTCTGTTAATGTGTTATTTTTGCACAGTTCTAACAGAGCACTAATCAAGATAATCATGTGTCTTCTCTGATCTGTCAAACATGTTTTTGTTTTTTTAAAACCGGCTCCGCCATGAATGGCTGCCTTTCAAGTATCTACAGTGCATCCGGCAAGTATTCACAGCGCTTCATTTTTTCTACATTTTGTCATGTTACAGCCTCATTCCAAACTGTATTAAATTAATCTCTTACCTCAAAATTCTACACAAAATACTCCATTATGACAATGTGAAAAAAGGTTTTTTTGACATGTTTTGAATTTATTAAAAATAGAAAACAAAAAAATCACATTTACATAAGTATTCACAGCCTTTGCCATGAAGCTCAAAATTGAGCTCAGGTGCATCTTTTTTCCACTGATCATCCTTGAGATCTTTCTACAGCTTAATTGGAGTCCACCTGCAGTAAATTCAGTTGATTGGACATGATTTGGAAATATAATAACTGTCTATATAAGGTCCCACAGTTGACTGTGCATGTCAGAGCACAAACACCAAGCATGAAGTCAAAAGAACTGTCTGTAGACCTGCGAGACAGGATTGTCTTGAGGCACAAATCTGGGGAAGGATACAGAAAAATGTCTGCTGCTTTGAAGGTCCCAATGAGCACAGTGGCCTCCATTATTCGTAAATGGAAGACGTTTGGAACCACCAGGACTCTTCCTAGAGCTGGCCGGCCTTCTAAACTGAGCGATCGGGGAAGAAGGGCCTTAGTCAGGGAGGTGACCAAGGCCCCAATGGTCACTCTGTCAGAGCTCCAGCGTTCCTCTGTGGAGAGAGGAGAGCCTTCCAGAAGGACAACCATCTCTGCAGCAATCCACCAATCAGGCCTGTATGGTAGAGTGGCCAGACAAAAGCCACTCCTTAATAAAAGGAACATGGCAGCCCGTCTGGAATTTGCCAAAAAGCACCTGAATGACTCTCAGACCATGAGAAACAAAATTCTCTGGTCTGATGGCTTTCGTCTGGCCACTCTACCATACAGGCCTGATTGGTGTATTGCTGCAGAGATGGTTGTCCTTCTGGAAGGCTCTCCTCTCTCCACAGAGGAACGCTGGAGCTCTGACAGAGTGACCATCGGGGCCTTGGTCACCTCCCTGACTAAGGCCCTTCTTCCCCGATCGCTCAGTTTAGAAGGCCGGCCAGCTCTAGGAAGAGTCCTGGTGGTTCCAAACGTCTTCCATTTACGAATAATGGAGGCCACTGTGCTCATTGGGACCTTCAAAGCAGCAGACATTTTTCTGTATCCTTCCCCAGATTTGTGCCTCAAGACAATCCTGTCTCGCAGGTCTACAGACAGTTCTTCTGACTTCATGCTTGGTGTTTGTGCTCTGACATGCACAGTCAACTGTGGGACCTTATATAGACAGTTATTATATTTCCAAATCATGTCCAATCAACTGAATTTACTGCAGGTGGACTCCAATTGAGCTGTAGAAAGATCTCAAGGATGATCAGTGGAAAAAAGATGCACCTGAGCTCAATTTTGAGCTTCATGGCAAAGGCTGTGAATACTTATGTAAATGTGATTTTTTTGTTTTCTATTTTTAATAAATTCAAAAAAAGTAAAAAAAAAACGTTTTCACAATGTCATAATGGAGTATTTTGTGTAGAATTTTGAGGTAAGAGATTAATTTAATACAATTTGGAATACAAAATGTAAAAAAAGTGAAGCGCTGTGAATACTTTCCGGATGCGCTGTACCTATTTTCTACATCTACCACAGGCTTAATTCAGTAGAATTTAGTTTTGAGATGAAGTACAAGCTGAGTGATACTGTGTTATTATAACATTCGATCTGCACAATCACTGGAGCTTTTTAAATCCTTATTGAAACTTTTATGGTCTGGCTTTTAACACAGTTTAACCTGGGCATTGGAAGCTAAATGTCCTCCAGTAAACAAATGTGATATTTTCTTTCATTTTAGTGATTTTTTTTGTGTAAAACATAAAAATACAAACATAGTATCAACATACACATTATATACAACAATTCCATCCCATAGATAACAAAAGGTAATGAGTATACTATGGGCAGATAGCACAGCAGTTACCTAGCATGACCTAACTAGCATCACAATTAGCATACTTCACGAAAAAATACTGCCATCTAAAATACAATATTTGGTAATCTAATCATTTAAACATACAACCATAGATAAAAAAATAGATCACCATTGTAAATAAAGGTACATTTGTTTGGACAGATATAACAAAAAAGCTCTTAAAAGGTTAATTTAAGAGCTGATATCGAGCAATTTCCATGGTTTATCTTGATAACCAAAATCACATAAGTACGTCAATATGTGTAGCATTATGAGTTATTTTTGTTATTATAAGTAGCTTTAGTTAGCTTAAGGTACCTTTTGTTGTGTCAGGCAGCTGCTTTACAAACAATTAGTGCAGCTTTGCACCAGCTGCTAATGGTGCATTTGAGGGAGCCGACTGTAGGACTTTTGCCTTTCCAAAGTAAGATTTGTTTATTTATGAAACTGGTTTTAATTCTAAATGTTTTTAAACGATTGTGTAACCATGTGAGAGTTAGTGTGCGTGACAGTTTGTTGATGTTCGCTTTTTTTGAAGTGCTGTTATTTGTGTATTCCTGCTTCCTGCCTTGCCCTGTTCCATTTTTCTGCTTTTCTATTTTTTCCCACACTTGTTTTTTATTTCAATTATGTTAATTTAGTCCGAGTGTGTGCTCCTTCCTTTGTTGGTTCATTATCATTCATTTGGTGTGCCCTGTTGCCATTTTCCTGCCTGCACAGCGAGATTATTATTATGCATTTTTTTTACTGCATTTGGGTCCTGCTCTCTAATTCTGTTTTAAAAGTCAACAAAGTAGCCTTTTACATTGTTTTGACAATCAAAAAATCCAGAGAAGAAAGTCAAATTCATATGTTAGCATGAAAAAAATCTGACACACAGGAGAGTGTGCTCATGTATTAAAAAATGAATTTTTTTCAGAAGATATCGGGTGTAGTTCAATTCCACCCTCGGCCATCTCTGTGTGGAGTTTGCATGTTCTCCCCGTGTATGCGTGGGTTTTCTCCGGGTACTCCGGTTTCCTCCCACATTCCAAAAACATGCTAGGTTAATCGGCCACTCCAAATTATCCATAGGTATGAATGTGAGTGTGAATGGTTGTTTGTCTATATGTGCCCTGTGATTGGCTGGCCACCAGTCCAGGGTGTACCCCGCCTCTCGCCCGATGACAGTTGGGATAGGCTCCAGCACCCCCCGCGACCCTCGTCAGGATAAGCGGTAGAAAATGAATGAATATCGGGTGTATCTTCATTACTGTACAAGTTTGTTGTCTTAGAGACTACTCCCATGCTCTAAAGTCACTGATGGATGTGGTCATTCACAAAACACCTGGGGGGTATTCAAAATTCACATCAGATCTTGCGTGACCAGTTTACAGAACATGTACATGATGATATGTTGAGAAGGGAACTTAAACGGAACATCATTCAAACCCCAAAGTTATGTCTTTTACTACACTCAAGGGCATCGCTATTAGGTGGGCAGAAGGGGGAAGAAATGCAAATAGGCAAAGGGCTTGTGCATTTTCGTGGTAGTTGAGTCTAATGCAATGACTGTATTAGCCTTTTGAACTGAGGAAATGAGCTAAAATGCTAAAAGCATTAGCTTGGTAGCATCAAAAGTGCCAAGACTGTCCTCAAGCATTTCTACATCGTGCCATGTGTACACTACCGCTCAAAAGTTTGGGATCACTTGCAAATTTCTTTGTTTTCCAAAGAAAAACGTATTTTCATGCAGTTCAAAAACAATTTTTGCCATTTCACAAACACTTTTATCCATTTCACAAACAATTAAAATGAATCAGATGATTTTCAAAGAACGATCTACATTTTTGCATAGAGGCCTACTATCAACAACTGTCAGTCCTCTGCATCACTCTCCCGGTATGGCTGCTAATCCAAGTTCATCATTTTGTAAGAATAATAGTTTATTAGAAAACCCATCTAAAATTCTAAACTAAAACGAAAATCTCTTACCATGCTATTAACGACAAACTGGGTCTAACAAGGACACAAAAACGCTGCCCAACTGTGCAAGAAGACGAATATCTAAGAGTGTGGAGTTTAAGACAAAGAAGCCTCACAGGTCGTCACCTGACAGCTGCACTAAATCGTACCCGTCAAACACCAGTGTCACCAGTGTCAACACGCGCAGAACACACAGCTAGGAGACCAGGGTTCAATTCCACCCTTGGCCATATCTATGTGTGGAGTTTGCATGTTCTCCCCGTGCATGCGTGGGTTTTCTCCGGGTACTCCGGTTTCCTCCCACATTCCAAAAACATGCTAGGTTAATTGGTGACTCCAAATTGTCCATAGGTATGAATGTGAGTGTGAATGGTTGTTTGTCTATATGTGCCCTGTGATTGGCTGGCGACCAGTCCAGGCTTTACCCTGCCTTTCGCCCGAAGACAGCTGGGATAGGCTCCAGCACCCCCGCGAAAAAGCGGCAGAAAATGAATGAATGAAGGAATAAACTAAAATGCTAACAATTAGCACCAAGCTAACTAACTACTTGGAAATGTTTTTCAGACAAATCCGATAATTTTTACAACCCGTCTTTAACATTAGCCACTTTCTATTTCGGGTCACACAGAAGTCACGTGGTGGTTTTGGCTATTTGACTATTTTGACTATTTATTTCCCAATCTTAAATATTGAACAAATTTCATATTCCCTCCTAACACACCTCAGACCACAGGATATAATCTTACAAAACATAGGAAAATTTGGTGTTTTCCATCTGTGGTCTGGATGGGGGAAAATCAACTGTATTGCATATGCAGATCATGACCGTCATTAAAGTCCACCTGCCTTACCCTTTGTTTGAGTCATGTTATGGCTTTCTTCATAATGATCTGTTGTCTACTTGTCATGCAATTAACACACCCATCCTATGTTATGCCAATAACACACACCCAACAGGTTATATAAATGACACACACCCTTTGGGTAAAAAAATGCCATTACGTAAAGCATACTTTATCATGGCTGCCAACTCTTCTGAATTTTGCAGAATACGTCTTGAAAATTTCCCACGCCTTCCCAATTCCTGAAAATCTACCGAATTGTGATGATTTTGTGTGGTAATAAAATACTCATTTGTAGTGTTGTCTTTTACTAAGGATTTCCATGGTCAAATTTGATTAGTTACGTATTGTCTATAAGTGTCTAACATACTGTGGATCTTTCGAAGAGCAGAGATAATGGTGATCTCGACAAATTAACTGATCTCATTTGTGATTTAAAAAAAAAAAAATTCCACCTGAAAGAACAAATAACAGAACATGGTCACCGTCGGCAAAAATCAGAAAACAACAACTTGCCAAATATCTGTTAGCAGCCTAATTTCTTGCCCTGAAATTCACCGTCGGGATATAAACTGAAGTTGGCGTAACAGCCTTACCAATTTTAAATGATGGACACAGATGAGCCGTTTTCTGGAGTCATCTTTAACCTT
This sequence comes from Doryrhamphus excisus, assembly GCF_037039965.1. NCBI lineage: Eukaryota > Metazoa > Chordata > Actinopteri > Syngnathiformes > Syngnathidae > Doryrhamphus > Doryrhamphus excisus. The sequence continues at coordinate 3,566,744 of NC_136371.1, read as the reverse complement.
TTCGAAATACCTTTTCGAAAAACCTTTTCACACTTTGAATGACTTCCTGGTAGACATTATGAGCCAACAAGTCCATCAATGTCCACGGTCTTCCTACCTTTCAAAGCTATAGCGCTCAACTCAGCTATTTGGAATCGTGCCACAGAATGCATGGTAAGTATAGGTCTTCTGTGAAACACATAAATCATTTTCAATTCTTTTTTTTACCACAAATTGGGCTTTTTTGTATCAAGAAATGGTATTTATAACAAAGACAGTCTTTATAAATATGTATGCTCAGCAATAGTGTTGGGCATCGAATTTGAACAATGGTAGGGCAGTGTTGTTTCAATAAGGGCACTTCTTTTTGGATGAACTGTCTGAACTTCTCCATTAACGTAATTATGAATTTCTCACAAGGCTATTTTCCATCAGGCATTACAAAGCAGGTCTGGATAATCCAGTTTTATTAATAGTTGTCTTTTTTTAACGTTTGTGTACCTGTATCTAAACTAGTGACGATAAACTCCATTTCTTATACTAACTCCAAACATACAGTATATAAGCAATAATCAGACATCTTATTAAGATGGTTGCAATGAAACGTTTGGATGTGGCAGATCTACCCCTTAAACCAATGCAAGAAAATTGACCAAACTTAATAAATCACCTTTCTACAAAGGTGGCTTGTTTCAACAAATTTAGTTCGGAAACTGATGTTAAAATGGCCAAATACAATCAAAAGTTTTTCAGCATTATGTGAAAGGTAATGCAGTGAAACCGTATTTGAACTGTAAACTGGTTAGTACAGTTCAGTGCAGTACATGAATTGGGCATCATCCCCATTCTCGCTTGCCAGCGCACAATGTAACCATCTATGTCATCCAGGCAACTCACACGTGCGCAACAAGTACATCTGTTCGACTTACTAACAACCTCGAGTCCACAAACCTCAACCTGTGAGACCATGTCATGCTCACAATTCACTCGATGGACAGAGCTGGACTCGAGTCAGTCGAGTTGAGTCTACAACCTGCAGATGCGGACCAGCATGGGGCTCTTCAGCCTCCTTGTTGCAGCTCATTTTGCCGAGCATTGTGATTTCAAGAAGAATGTGTAATATCTGAGTCACCGCAAGTCCCTGAATGCATCTGTACTGCTTTCTGACTGCTGATTAGCTGAATAAGAGATGGAAAGGTAGATTAGTGTATGCAGTGAGTCTCAATGAAGAGAAAAAAAAGCTGAGGGAGTTTTGAGTTGAGTTGAGTTGCACAAAAAATAAAACTATGTAATGAACGAGGACATAGCGATGTTTTATAAGACAAATTGCGGTGTAGCTATGTGTTTTGACAATGTGACAAGTTTGGAGGTGACTCTAAATTGATTGATTGTCACTGCTGTGAGATGGGCGGACCTCTTGGCAGCAACTGCAGAACAAATGCTTTCACTTTAGTCTACCAAAAAACATGTTTTTTCTGTCCAAACTGATGCTGTTTTATTTTAAATTTAAATATTTAAAGTTTTGTTTTAATTGTAAACAAAGTTCAGTGTTGAAATAATTTTAAGGTAACATTTACATTTTGTGGGCTGCACGGTGGTCGAGTGGTTAGCGCTCAGACCCCACAGCTAGGAGACCCGAGTTCAATCCCACCATCTCTGTGTGGAGTTTGCATGTTCTCCCCGTGCATGCGTGGGTTTTCTCCGGGTACTCCGGTTTCCTCCAAAAACATGCTAGGTTAATTGGCGACTCCAAATTGTCCATAGGTATGAATGTGAGTGTGAATGGTTGTTTGTCTATATGTGCCCTGTGATTGGCTGGCCACCAGTCTAGGGTGTACCCCGCCTCTCGCCCAAAGACAGCTGGGATAGGCTCCAGCACCCCCGCGACCCTTGTGAGGAAAAAGCGGTAGAAAATGAATGAATGAATTTACATTTTGTGGGCTGCACGGTGGTCGAGTGGTTAGCGCTCAGACCCCACAGCTAGGAGACCCGAGTTCAATCCCACCATCTCTGTGTGGAGTTTGCATGTTCTCCCCGTGCATGCGTGGGTTTTCTCCGGGTACTCCGGTTTCCTCCCACATTCCAAAAACATGCTAGGTTAATTGGTGACTCCAAATTGTCCATAGGTATGAATGTGAGTGTGAATGGTTGTTTGTCTATATGTGCCCTGTGATTGGCTGGCGACCAATCCAGAGTGTACACCGCATCTCGCCCGAAGACAGCTGGGATGGGCTCCAGCACCCCCCACATGAGGATAAGCGGTAGAAAATGAATGAATTAATGAATTTACATTTTATTGTTGTTATGAGTTTATAAACTCTGTAATGTTTTGCAGCTTCACATTATATATATTTTTTACTGGAAGACGAAGCAAAACGACTCTTTTGATAGTGAAGGTTTCTCACCTACACTTAGTTTGATGAAAAAAATACCTGTGTGAATACAGACCATAACTACAACTACCAAACCACATGTTCAAAATGGTCTATGCCCCTTGCTTTACCATGTGACATTTACTGTTTTTTGGTCAATAAAGTATCGTTAAAACAACATATTTAATGGTGTCCTAAGACTTTTACACAGTACATTGATCATTCATGATTGAAGTATGGCACAGATTTTATATTCACTTAGTTTTGTTTCTTAATTCTCCCACGTAGAGACGTCTGTGCTCCTTACAAAAGTGCAATGCACAAAACCAAGGCTTTGTAGATCACATTGAAATGGCAATGTTCGGTGCGTGACATCTTCCTTGCCAATTATCTGTTCCAGGTCATTCATTAGCTTACTATGACAAAAATGCTGAGCATTCTTAAAAAAAACAATACATCCAGCCGACTGCCACACCCTGTCAACGAGTATAAATACTGTGTATGAAGGACCATTGGTCACCATTCACTCAACACAGAGGTTGTTCAATACTTCTCTTTGTTGGTAAGTAAAATGACAATATGTACTTGATTGTTTAGTGTTTTGAGATTGCAATATATTTTATTCTGTGTAGTCTACCTTTGGCTTGTAATGAGATTGAAAACACATTGTACTTTTTCTGGCTCAGGCTTGTTAAGTTTATTGAAACATTTACATAAACATTTCTGTATGGACTGAAAATTGTATATACTCTAATTTGATTTTTTTTTGACTGCTGAATACAGTACTTCCACTTATGTTTTTATTTGTTCCAGGTGGTCTTTGGTCTTTAGCTACTTTAGCTAAAAGTAAGTAAAACACTTTTTAGTTTTTTGCATAATTTTACCTATTTTTGAAAGTTACACTGTATATGGTTCTCAGGTATTGAGAAGCTACATATTCCAGACACTCACATGTTAAATTAATTTTTTTTTTTTATCTTTCCAGCAACAACATGCAGAAGCTAATTCTTCTCGTGGGTAAGATGCAGAAACGATTTTGTTATATGTTTATACCAAATAGTTTTGCTTTTAAAGGAACCAAATGAAAACATTTCTGATTAAATATGTCATTTTAAGGTCTCTGTGTCTTCAACACCGGGCCGGGTAAGTTGATGCAATATTTAGTAGATACAATGAACAAGTCTGATTCTACAAACTTGAATGAACCATACCATATGAATACCCGATAACTATCTGTACACAATGCAAATATGTATATTTACATCTACTCTTCTGAGTAACTTGAAAAAAAAGTTACTTATGCTGCTTGTGCTATTTATGTAGTTATTAACTACAGTACCTAAACACCTTTTTTTCCTCAGGTGTAAGCGCTTCCCAAAACCTGATCTGTTACTATAACAGCTTGTCACAAGAACGACATGCCGACGCACACTTCTCAATTTCGGACATCGATGGCAGTCTGTGTACACATCTGATTTATGGCTCCGTAACCATTGGCAGCTCAGGGGGCCTTGACATTCTTCCTTCCGACATAACCAGTTTCAGCGATTTCAATGCACTGAAAAGCAGGTCAGAGCTTGCACATGCACATTTTGGCTAAGTTTCCTGGACATACGTTCAATAGTAAATGCTAAACATGTTCTGTATGTCCCAACAGCAATTCAGAACTTAAAACCCTTCTGGAGATCAATCTGCTGAATAACATCCCTGGGTAAGTTTAAGACAATATACATTTTATTACCTCGAGGAAAAGCGGTATTTCTGCACAAAATACTACATAACATAAGATACAGTAAACCTCGGATATATCGGAAATTCGCTCACAACGGACAGATAAAAAAGAACCAATTTTTCTGTAATGCATTTCCAATAAAAATTAATTGCATATATTGGATTTTTTTATAACGGATTTCGCCTATTTCGGACAAAATCTCCAGTCCCGTTCCAATGCATTTCCATTAAATTTCCCTCGCATATATCGGATGGCCGCATCGTGGCGCTCCGATTTGCCGAATCGTGACAGGCCGCTATACGACGTCAGCGTTTGCAGCGTTGCCTGCGCGTCCAGGTACATTGGAAACATAGTCAAGGAAGTGCCTTTTTATAACGGATAAAATCCGATTTACGCATATACCGGATATAAATCCGATATATGCATAAAACAGAAATTTTCCGGTATACGCATATAACGGATTTCGCTTATATCGGACAAAACCAGTGGGAACAATTGAATCTGATATATCCGAGGTTTACTGTACTATATGATGCTTATAATTCCTTATAACATTACCCAGCAATATTAAGTATAAAAACAACCTTTGTGCATCTCTTTTTTTTTCTTCACGATAATCAGACTCCTAAACATGATAAGCACAGAGCAGAACCGAAACAGCTTTATTCAGTCAGCAATCAGTGCCGTGCAAGCACATGGGTTTGATGGGATGAACATCCTCTGGATGCAAAAACAAAACTACCCAGGCATGAGCCCTCAACAGTTCTCAGGGCTTATCGAGGTATGTTTTACCAGCTAAAAATACATCTTTCTGTACATGTTTAGCCAAGACTTCACACTGCATTTCTTCTTGTATAGGGTCTCAGACTGTCCTCCAGCGGTCTCCTGCTCTCTGCGAGCATCTCCCATAAACCATTCATCATTGGCAACAGTTATGAAATCCCAACACTTTCAGCGTAAATACAAATCTCATTTCCAAATGATTTGGCCATTTTGCTGCTTGCATTCTTTGATGAGCAAAAATGTCTCAACAGTAATCTAGACTTCCTGAATATTCTGTCGGCTGGTATTGACATCAACTTTTTGTCCAACCCCTCCAACACAGCGTTTCAGATAACAGTTAGTAACACCCAGCTCATTCTATCTCTGTTTTCTATTCTCTTGTGGCTAAAAGTGTTTTCATTTTCCAGAAATCGTTAATCCAACACTTGATCGGCCTGGGAGCAGAAGAAGGAAAACTTAACATGGGAATTGCGGCATTTGGACGAGCCTATGCTACGCTATCTTCGTCACAAAGTGATCAACCAGACCTATCTCAACCACTGATGGGTTACTTTGGTGATAACCAAGGTTTCTTTTCCCGTTTCGAGGTAGGAGACAGGATCAGCGCAAGCTTCCAAAATGATAATTGGGAATACATGATGTCAAAATGTGTCTCTTCCTTGCAGGTGTGTCATCACATCTCCGTGTCTGGGACTGAAGGCCAGATTCGAAATGCTTGGCTTGGCTATGACAGCATTCCAATCATAATCTCTAAGGTATAGAAGACCTCAGCCAAACACAAAAACAGATGAAACAATGCTCCAAAAGTGGCTGCCAACCATACCATGAAAAATGGACTTGTCCTGTATTGAACTGACAAAAGAGGCGCTTTATCGCTTAAATATCCAAAATAGTCTAAAAAAGTTAAAATGTCTATTGAGTCGCAGCTTCAAAACAGCTTGCCATGTGGGGGTGTCGTTCACATTCACTTTCTTAAAAGTAACATTTCTCTTGTTGTCATTAGAATTGTTTCTCGTCCTCAATACACTATTTGTGTATTGAGTATTGAGTTGGTTAATAAACATAAATACCAGTATGTTAAATAGGGTATAGGTCCATTTGGAAAAAAAAAAGAAAAGTATTTTATTCTGTTGTCATGTTGCACAAAAAATGACTAATAATGAATATGAATAATTACATGTTTCCAATGTATCCCATGTAAACATGCATTTAGGTTCAGGTCAAATAGTATAGTAAAGTAGTATATGCAGAAGTAAATAAATAATGAAGTAATTACTGAGCGTAAGATTGATGTTATATTTTCATGTTAAATAATGCCAAAGCTTCAGATAATGAGGTTTGTGCATTTGAAAGTGAGCCTTGAAACAAGTTTTGGACGGTTCTGGACGCTCGGTTTTACAGAGTTCTACTGAGGTTAATGTCATCCGGACTTGCCTGCCGGACTCACTAAACACGGACCTAAAGATCCGGAATTCCTTGGGAGTGTGATCAATCACAGCGCAGTGGGCTTATCTAGAAAAGGGCAGGGAGTGGAGTAAACAGACCGTTTGGGTCGGAAATACTGTAAGGAAGAGGTGCACAATCTGGAAGATCTAGAAAGCTTTATATGTGGCAGTACAAAGCGTCCAAAATGAGCATAATTGATCCTCTTTAAGAATTGCTTTTTTTTTTTATTCTAATGTGCGCAATGCTTCGTGTGAAGCAAGTTGAGCAATTCATGTGTAGCGCCACCTGCTGGTAAACTGTGGGCCGTGACAACATAAGTGCTAATATCTCGATAATATCTCGATAATAACTGGACCTAAACCTAAACTCACATAATCTGAATCAGTTCAAGTTCTTTATTTTCAAGTATGTTACGCTCAGTTCAACGTGCTTAGAAAAATGAACATGATCATTTGAACTCGTTCAAGGCCTAATATGTTTAGGTTCTTTTGTTACTCATTCAGCAATTAACATTTTTCTCTCTGGGCCATACAGGCTGAATATATCATCGAAAACCAGTTGGGAGGAGCCTTTCTCATGTCCATTGACCAGGATGACTTCAGTGGGGAATATTGCGATGAGGGCAATTATCCTATCCTTCAAACTCTACATGATGAGTTGATTTCAGAAATCTAGAACCTGGATGATGGACTGCACCAGCATCATGATGATTCATTATTCTCAAAATTCTTACAAATGGTTTCATGATTAAAATAATTGGGTCTTACTTGATTGTTCTAAACAAACACAACATTTTGGTGGCTAATCTTTTTTTGGTAGATTCAAACATAGTTAATGATAATGGTGTAATCGGTATACGATTATATACTACTCCAAAGAAGTTAGGGATATTTCAGATACATTTCACGATGAACCTAAGATGTACTTAATTTGAGATTCTCTAATTCTGAAGTCCAACATGTTCCATGTCCGACATGTTCTCTAACATAACAGTTGTGAATATCCCTAACTTTTTGTGTTTAATATATAATGATGCTGGCGTTGCAGATTATTCCCATTGATAATTATTATAACTTGTATGCTCATGAAGACCACCAGATCAGTTATACTGTATGTCATTTATAGTGATTTATCAGGTGATTGTGGGTAACCCAAAAAAAACAATAAAATGTGTCAATAATTGACATTGAAAATCAAAAAAAATTGTCTGTCTTCTGTTGCATTGCAGAAACAACTTTTTGTGTAAATATATTGTAATGTTCATTAATTCATTCATTTTCTATCGATTAGCCTATCCCAGCTGTCTTCGGGTGAGAGGCGGGGTACACTCTGGACTGGTGGCCAGCCAATCACAGGGCACATATAGACAAACAACCATTCACACTCACATTCATACCTATGGACAATTTGGAGTCGCCAATTAACCTAGCATGTTTTTGGAATGTGGGAGGAAACCGGAGTACCCGGAGAAAACCCACGCATGCACGGGGAGAACATGCAAACTCCACGCAGAGATGGCCGAGGGTGGAATTGAACTCAGGTCTCCTAGCTGTGTGGCCTGCGCGCTAACCACAGCAATATTGTAATGTATTGTGTAAAATTAATAATGTAAAAAAAATATATATCCATAATTTTCTATGCCACTTCTCCTCACTAGGGTTGCTGGAGCCTATCCCCCAGATAGGGAATAAGGAAAACAAGTGTAGAATTTAACCCAGGTCTTCCCAATCTCTTGACTGTTTGGTCAACATGGCAACTAGTCGGCCACCGTGCAGCATAAAAAATACATTATATAAAATTTTTACTCTTGATAAATACAAATCACGTTTTTGTTGTTTTGCCAAATTGATTGCTGCCATTGTGACCAAAGATAACTCTCCATCATTCCTTGACGCTGTATGATGTGGAACAAGGTGATAAATGGGCCTATTTCTGCACCAACAGTGCATACTCCCAAAGCTGTCCTGTTTGCCTCTGCTGATAAAAGGTTATAATAATTTTGCACGACCTTTGACTCACTTAAAGGGGACCTACTATGCTCATGTTTTGTATAGTGCTACTATAGAGCAGCTACACACTATAATTGACGCAGAAAACTTCATCTCCCAGAATCTGCACCTATTCCAGCTTTATTTCTTGGATTTTGTAGTTCCCGAGATAATAGTTAGTTTTAATTTATTCCAAAAATTACTATCCTGCAGTCCTACTGCATTGCAATAACTTAACTCTGTATTTGGATGACACCTTGTGGTGAATGTTATATTGAACAACTATTGTAAGACATGACTACTGTACTGAATCATACTTAATAAGTGCCCATTGTGCCATTGTAAATATTACAGTGCAAATACTAATAATAATAAGGTGTTGCAAAACTTTACATATACACTTTTATCAAATAACACAATCATAAAATCATCATTTAAATATCACATTCCAGCATTTCCAAAGTAGGGAACAGTTTCATTTGACAGAGAAATGTCCGTCACAGTAGTTTTAATCAAATAATATTTACTTTAAGTTATGTGATGACTTGGTCAAAGGATATAACTTTCCTTGCTACATTTTAGAGTTCATGAAGAGTGGTGTGAGGCTCAGGAAGTTTCTGAATGTCACAGTTTTGGATCAATCTAGAGTAGAAGAGAATAAGCTCCTCGTAGTTCTTTCTGGATATTCTTTCATTAATGCCATGGAATCTAGGAAAAATACAACAAAACAAACATTTCACATCTTGGAGATAAAACTAATTCCACGGGGAAATCTGAGAAGCACAACACCCATCAACATCTTTGTTACCTTTCTATTCGATATTAGACAATATCTTACCTCTTTGCATCGCCTGGTTTAAACCACAAAGGGATAAAACGGTAAATATCAGTGGTCAGAGCTTTGAAGTGACGACTGTCCGTATTCCCGACGCATATACCTGCATATTCCAGACATTTAAATACACAGTCAAGTCATGTTAAAATGGCTGTCTTTGTTTGAATCTGGCATTTACCTGGAGCGACTACTACTGTCGGAAACATGTCCAACACTGTTTTTTTGATTATTTGGAATCCGTAAGATGTCTCATCAGATGAACTGACCGGTAAAGGATCAAAGCCTTCAATTAGCTCTATATTTACACGGTGGTCCCCAACCGTATACTGGATGAGGTCCAGGACCTAGAGAAGACAAAGCACAGAAAATGTTATATGAGCCATTTAACATGACACATCGACAAATAAGATGACTCCATACCTCTTGTAATGATTGCGCCGTGTGAATTCGTAGATTCACATAGGCTTCAGCAAGGGACGGAAGAACATTTGTCTACAATAACAAACCAATGAGACATTTTTGAACATCATAATGTGTTGCATGTTTAATATCCAATCACTATACCTTAACGCCACCATTAAAGACGGTGACGGCTGTAGTTGTTCTTACAAACGCGTTAGTGTCTGGTTTTTGTTCAAGAAATCTGCATCACAAAACGTACTCGATTACTGCTTGAAAACATCAGGAACATGGTTAGGAATGTAATTACCTGCCAATGAGTGGAGAAAACAGCCATAAATTTGACAATATCAACTTCATTGGGTAGTTAAACTAAAAACAAAAATACATAAACAGGTTATAAATCAAATAGTTTTTTTTTTTTAGCAATATGAAGCTTTACTTAGTAAAACAAGACATCTATTTAGTCCTACCTTGTGTGCCAAGTGTTCAAAGGTTGCACGTTCAGGTCCATAACCAAACAACCTGGGCATCGGGTTCTCCTCTAGCCTGAGGAAATTAAAAAAAAAATAATGTTTAACAAAGCCGTACACGAAGATGGGAAAAAAAAGTTTAATTCAAAGAAAAACCTTTTGACTGCCGCAGCCAAAATCCCGATGCTGCTCTCCCTTGGAGGCATTGATGCATGACCAGGAGGAGTGGACACACTCAGCTTTACAGTGGCAGAGCCTTTTTCACTTACCCCAATTCTATACAAAATATGCACATATAAACATCTCAAAAAGAAGTAGAACATGGCGAAATATTAACGCTGCATTATTTGACGAGGAAATACAATACTGATGTTGTGTTCTCACAAAGCAGCAGGTCCTTTGAGACCACTGATGACCCCATCTAGTACAGCTAAACCCTCATCCAGGACAAATGACAGTTGTACATGACGCTGCTGCAGAAGTCGTACGATGCTCATGGCCCCTTTGTAGCCACTGATCTGTATGAATGTAAACGTAGACGTTAAATCTAAAGCGAATTGTATATAATGTAAATGTAGGCGAGTTACCTCTTCATCATGGCCGAGGCCGATGTAAAACCCTCTGCGTGGTGCATAACCTTTAATCAGCAGGTATTCCAGGGCCTGAAGAATTCCCTAAAAGACATGGAAATATTGTCTGAAAAGTGAAGATGAAGACTGGTTGGGGCCAGGGCCAAATCTTATATCCACAATAAGGATCTTCTCACCATTAGAGAGCTCTTGTCATCTATAGTCCCTCTACCATAGATGAACCCATCTATCTCCTGGGCAGAAAAAGGTGGAACCACCCAGCCATCTGACTCTGTGGCAGGCACCACATCGATATGAGCCAACATCAGGTATGGCATCAGGTTGGACTGCGATCCCGGGACCCAAAATAGGTGGCTGTAGTTGGCCACCAATTCATGATGTACCAAGTTTGATGAGAAAATCGTCGGGAAGGCTGACAAAAGGCAAAATACACGAAGGGTGAATACAATTTATTTTCATACTGAATAGGTTGTTATGCAATACAGAACAACACATCTCCTGGCTGAAAATATGCGATACAGGCTATAATAACAAAAGGCTGCACAGCTAGGACCCCTGGTTTGATTCCCCGCTCGGCCATCTCTGTGTGGAGTTTGCATGTTCTGCATGGATTTTCTCCGGGTACTCCTGTTTCCTCCCACATTCCAAAAACATGCTAGGTTAATTGGCGACTCCAAATTGTCCATAGGTATGAATGTGAGTGTGAATGGTTGTTTGTATATACGTATGTGCCCTGTGATTGGCTGGCGACCAGTCCAGGGTGTACCCCGCCTCTCGCCTGAACCCTCGTGAGGTTAAGCGGTACAGTAAATTAATGAATGAATGTAATAACAAAAAACACTATACTGTATTGTATTGTTGCCTTATACTATATATACCTTATATTATATCAATGATATTATTATTTTTTGTTTGTTTTTTTAACTACATGAGAATATACAACATCTCAAACTGTGGTACAACTACATTGTGGTCCTCCGAAAGACACACTATATAATATAATATTACACATACAATATATATGTATTCAATGTTTAAACATGGTGACAATCAGAGGTGCAATGATACCGATTATTCATGTTAAAAACTAGTACTTTTCTGGCTACATTGAACGCAACATTAGGTCTATAAATGGCGGAAATGTAAAAGATTTACATTTACCTACCACCTGTTGAGACCAGCAGTGGACATTATAAAAAACGGTACACAACAACATAAACCTCGGTTTTGTGGCTGAAACATCACAACAGTTGACGGGTTTGTGCGAATTGTTAAGTTCGTTAAAGGTTGTGTGGGTTTTGTGTCGGCTGGTGCTATAATCAGTGGGTGCAACAATGGCGTTATGAAAGTAGCTTTACCTCTTTGCAGAAGCAAGTTGAAGCGAACCAGTGCCGTAGTGTTGATCTCCGTGCTCGAGAAAGACACAGTCGGGATGCGAATAGCCTCTGAATAAAGAAGAGAGCTACTAAGTAAGCTGTGTACATCCCTAGTAATAATAATAATAATGCCAATTGTTATTTACGTAGCTAATCATTGGGTTGAATACTGAAAAACAGACTTTACCTTTAAATTTAGATATAACTTCCTCTCGCTTATGGTGATCTATGTCAAGAGAGATATTGCTAGTTTTTTCCCAGTGTGCGAGTTGAAGTCCTGCATTGACGTCCAGCGACAGAGTTCTAATTGACACTATTGCAATCAAAATTAGAACAACAGCGAAACCACTCCCTATAATAATCTTGAAAAACCTGAGCATAATGGATATTGGTCCTGGGGTTGAATATGGAACTCTGGCTGTTCGCACTCGCATTACTTAACCGATGCGCATGCGCATAAAGAAGACGACACTGACGTCACATGCACTGCCCTGTTAAACGGAAGTAAATAAAGTTGATTGAAGTTTGCCTTTTTTCTCTTATTGTTTTGTACAATTGAAGCTTGTAATAAAATATTTAAAATTAAAATAAAAAATAAAAAAAAGTTTGCCTTTTTTTCTCTTTTGGTTGCAGTACGTCCGATGATAATCTCACTTTTCTAATATTGTTCCTTGTTGAATAATATTATATATTGTGCAGCTGAATATTGTACTTCTGAAGTCTGTTTTGTTAGTCGATTCAAGTGCATTCATTCAAAAAAATACATCCAACGTTACGAGCCTTAAAATGATATAGCAATCATTAGCATGTTGTCCACAGAGTCAGGAGTTTGCATGTTCTCCCCGTGTGTGCGTGGGTTTTCTACGGGTACTTCCTGCTACATTATTTGGACACTCCAAATTGTCCATTGTGTGGATGATTGTTTGTTTATATGTGCTGGCGACCAGTCCAGAGTGTACACCGCCTGTCTGCCAAAGTCAGCTGGGATAGGCTCCAGCATACCCCCTTGACCCTAATGATGATAAGCGTCACAGTCCATCATACCCCTTATAAGTTTGTTTTGCATAGTTACCATCCATCCATCTTCTATGTGCTTATCCTTATAAGGTGATGGACAGCCCAAGCTTGTATCCAGACCTAAACCCTATTCACTATCTGTGGGCCAGCTTCAAACAGAAAGTGGAGGAGTAACTAACAACCACCATCTCCATGATGTAGGAGGCATCCTTTAATGACCTCCATGACCAAGAAAGTCAAGGTAGTGCTGCTTAATAATGGTATTGCACTCCTTTTGTCGCCACTGGTTTAGACAGGGATGGTTTTGAGCTATATTGAGGGGACAGTAAATTCACACTCTTATACAAGCTGTACGCTGACTACTTTTCATTGTATTAAAGTGTCATTTTGTATCATAGTCACAGTCTGTCACAATAATGCAAAATATCAGTTTATTGAAAATAATTTGTGAATAACTATACACATAATACAGCAGCAAACAAAGCAAATATACATGTGACACCCCCCCCCCCCCACACACATCTGAAAGGGGCAGGAGAAATCCATATCTTATGGATTTATGCATGGCAGTGTAGTGGTGCTAGCTAGTATATACTGTATGTGTGTAAATACAGGACGGGCCTCCCGCCGACACCCTTGATTGACCTCCAGTGGTTGCCACTTCAAGTGTATCTGCACACTGAAGCACCTCGTTGATAATGCTTGAGGAAAATGGAGTGTTGTTACTTGCACGATTACTGCGGGTGTGTCCTCAATGTCAGGAAATAAGTCCTTCAGGTGGGCTACTTGAAGAATAAACCACATAGTTGGCAGAATAAATAAAGCAGGCCATCAGAACCTCAGAGCCTACACCTCTATTTACACAGATAAGAGTTGTTATTTATTGAAATGTCAAATTATGAAATGACACATTCAAAGTGATGCCATTAGTTATTAGTCCATCTGCTCCATCAATCTATAAAACCCTTCAAAAGTATCTGTATTTCTTCTCTATTTCTGGCCACTTGAGTGATGCTAAAGTTCTCTGTGGAAAAGGTGGAACCTTGGATTGCTTCCGATCCAAAAAGGGACCTTCAGTTTTACTTGGTGAAGCAGTGTATTGTCAACCAAAGAGAAAAGTGTACAGAATTTTAAATCCACCAGTTAAGTGAATTAACACCAGCCTACCATTGATCCGAATCCTGACGCCAGGCCCACAGGGGATGCTACAGTTAAACTCTTCTCTGATGACTTACAGCACAGCTCCACCTGGAAAACAACATAGAAAAACACAAAATGCACGTACAGTGGTGTGGTTCTCATTTGGAAATTGGTGTATTTAAAACACATTCTGTTTTGTGGCAGTTTTAACAACCAAACTAATAATCTCACAAGATGTCAGAGATTGCACCTGGATGTTTTTCCCCCTCCCCCAGATCCCCCAGAGTCTGCACACAAAACATAATAAGTAATTATCCGCTGTTCTATAGCACTGGACATGTTACTGTAAGTACCTGGTTGCTAGGTCACTGTCCTCTTCATCTGGATTGTTTCCATGGAGGGTGAACACTGACAACAGTGGTGTTATCTACATAAATGTAACAGATTAATGACTTCAGTGAACAAGACAAAGAAATGATAATGTACACAAGGAATATATTTGTGACATAAAGGAAGTAAACAGACAATATAAAGGTTACACAATATCCATCGATTTCCCACATTTTTTTAATATCAGTGGCGGTTCTAGCTATGGGACACATGGGTAATTGCCCAGGGCGGCATTATCTTGGGGGCGGGGTGTAAAAAAAAAAAAACGCCGCATTCAATCATGAGTATATTCAGATCTTAAGCACCTTTCGAGAATGAGGACTGTGTTACTAACCAGTACATAAAATGTATAGTACTTTTGTAAAAGAGCAAAGACGAAAAACACACTGACTGTCATATATTGGACTCATACTCATGTAAAGTTGCTGCAACTCTCTGGTGACATGCTTTGGATCCATCTTACATAGTCGCATGTCACGGAACATAATAGATAATCATTACCAGTTAGTTGCTGTACAGTACGGTTCATACAAATGCAGATTCTTCATCAAATGGCATATCGGGTATAGAGTATGATGAATATACCACATTACAATACAGTACTCGACAAAGTTATTGGCAATCATTCACTTCAGTTATATTGAATTTTCATTTCTATTAATGCAGCATGTGCAATTCCTCAACCCTGATGCGCTTAAATCATTAAACTCATTGCTGCAAGAATATGCATGGCTGTGATTGATAATGTATAAATCACTTATTATTACTTCTAAATTGTTATTCCATTACAAAATGTCATGTCATGACAATTTGTAGAATGGTCAACAGCTGAACCGGAACCGTTTCATTACAAATTGATTACAACAATGTATGTAGATATATACATGATATATAACAATGTGACGCTGTCGACTGTCCACTGTGTGTCCAATGGCTTTAAATCCTACATGACATGCTAGAGGGAACTCACATAGGAATAGAAAGCCATATGACACAGTCGTGGGCTCATTTGAACAACTTGAGAAATGCTGCAGTCAGAGCTTGAAAGCAAAGAAAGGTAAAACGAGGGGCAGGTTCTGGATGTAAAACTTACATCCGCATGAATAATTAAACAAAGAAACTGTAAGTATTCTTCAGAAGCCCTGGGGAGAACAGCAAAACTATGCTAGAAATTGTAGTTTTCACAGCATAACCTAAAAAATAAAAATAAAAAAGACCCCTACCTGATCCTTACAGCATCATATCCTGGGAGGAATTTCATTCCCCAGATAGGCAAGACAAACCTTTCATATCGCATGTGGTGAAAGGTGCAATTTTAATACTTTTGCTGCACCATCCAAAGCAGATAAAGTGCGTGGATTCTACGTATGTCAATCTTTATTTGTTTCAATAACTATTGGACAAAAAGCATACTAATGGTTGAATTCATCTTGAACATGTGCACAAATCAATGAACACAATTCACAGTTCCGCATATCTAAAAAGGAGCAGGAAGCTCATTTAATCCTTCCCCTCATCTGTTTCACATCAGTTCCAATGCATTTGTTCACCTCCTGTATTCTAAATGTACTCTTGCCTATTTTCAGTACCTAGGAAAGAGACAAATGTAATGTAATGACAAAAACCATGGACCATGGTCAGTCAGTCAGTCATTTTCAGTACCCCTTATCCTCACTAGGGCATGCTGGAGCCTATCCCAGCTGTCACACTCAAATTCATACCTTTGGATAATTTGGAGTCGCTAATTAACCTTGCATGTTTTTGGAATGTGGGAAGAAACCAGCGTACCCGGAGAAAACCCACGCATGCACGTGGAGAACATGCAAACTCCACACAGAGATGTCCGAGCCGGGAATCGAACTTGCCTTCATGAAGAGTCGAGCCAAGAATTTTGTAACGGACAAGTTGTCTTCACTCTTCACCTTAAACATTTCAGCAGTAGATTGCTTTCAAATCAACACTATGTAGTTTATTTCTGTCACTCTCTGCCATAACATTTATATTAATTTGTCATGAATAACACATGACAAATAAAACATGACCATGAAAACTTCTATAGATTCTTTGAAATGTCAGGTGCATTCTTTTGAACCATTTTCCTTTGGACTCCCGCTATGAAGGCCAGATCTGATCAAGCAGATGTGTACTCATAGCACAGTAGCCCTTGTACAAACAAGAAAAAAGTGCCATGTACAGAGAGGAAGCAGGCTACTATGGAGGACAGAGGAGGCATTTATTGACATTGTATCAAGTGCAACAGAGGTATTTGAGGTACGGAGGGGCCAGGTATTTGTCAGTGTGTGATTCTTGTCTCCAACTCAAACAACAAAAGCCCCTTTGAGACAGCCTGACTTTTTTTTTCTCAACCAGCACACAGGGCTTCCTGTACTAGGCTTGCAACTTTCCAGCGCTGGGAGTCCCATTTCTTTTCCTCTTTATATGCACCTGTTACAAACTGGCAGAACCAACAATGGAAGGCCCCAAAAAAAAAATTAATAATCTTTGCTAGTTTTAGGTAATAATCCTAAAACATATTGATTTCATCCAACATTTAAAATGAAGGATTTTAACAACATTTACAATGATCCCATTGCAACCTCATAGAGGACATTCAGCCGACCTCTGAGAGAAAATGTGCCACACTGATTGAGCAAAGTTGTTTATTCATGAAAGGCCACTTCCAATAAGCCCGGTGAGCCTGTGTTGATGCATATCTCAGCATAAATTACGAAAGCCCCCGTGACAGCCTCTGTCCAGACAAGAAGGTGACTGTTAGCCACTGGGAGGATTAGCTCTAATCCCTTCACATCATACATGGTCCCTCTCTGCTGGGAGCCAGTTGAGACAATCAGCTCTAGCCAGATGTTTTGAATCACACACCCCCCCACACATGTTAGCTATTCTCCTGGTATAATGTAACAAATAAATGATAAAGGGGTGAAACGGGCAAGAACACAGCAAATGACTCATACCTCACAGTTAACTGGCTTTGGATCTAAAGATTAAGGGGCGGCACCTGATTTCCTATCCCATGCTGCACTCTAACACAAAAGCACTTTCCACTGACAGACAAGCCCACCTTAAACCCCGATGCATCAATGATACTGTTTTTTTCCTGTTTGGACTCACACACTTCCAATGTCCTTATAATGTATTCTTATGATGGAAATAAGACTCTTACCTTCCTCTCCCTCTCCTGCGTCTCTTGCTGGAGCCAGAATGGCATTCCCTCAGCCTGATACTGTATGGACAGACAATGGGAAGCAGAGGGGGGAGGAGTTACTATGTGAGCAGGAGGGAGTAAAAGCCGAATGAAAACCAGGAGAGAGAGTGGAGAGGATGAAAGGGGGCTCAGAAGGGATATCACCCACTTATAAAGCTCTCAAAACACAAATCTAGAAAAATGTTACATGAATGGCAATTCCTCAGCGCCCCGCCTCCTCTTGTCGGGATGTAATGTCAGAGAAAACATCATCTGGAATCTCTTCCTCATGTGGGAAATGGTAGGAAAAACACGAGACTCTGAGAGAATGGTGGTCCTCCTTTTTTAAACAAGGTCCATTCTTCGGGCTTTCTTTGAATGAATTCTTAAGACTCCAAGTTGGCAGAGTGCCCACGGGTCCGGGATGGATAAAAGAGGGGCTTAGGTAGGGGGGCTTTCTATTGTGTTTGTTCCCTTCCTTTCAGGCCGGGTACTCAAGTTGATCTTTGCAGCCAGTGAGAATATTCCAGTTACCCTTCACTGTCACAACTCAAATTTCCACTGCTAATGTATTTCTGCCCCCCCGCATCCCCAAAAGAGGACACATAAACCACACAAAAACAACTCCAAGTCCCTTTTAAAAGCAGTCCGTCAAGAGTACCAATGTGCAACGGAGACAGCAGGTGTTAGAACCCCCTCCACCTCCGCCCCCCTGTTAATGTGAGGAGGAGGGTGAGCAAGCTGCAAAACAAAACTCTCACTCTTTGAGAAATGATGTGTTTTTTTTAACATTTTAAGAGTGGAGTCATGTTGGTCACCAGGTGAGAAGGATTCATGTAACTATGCCGTATCTCTCACTTGTGCTGCATCAGTGCTGCAAGAGGAGCTTTGTTTTCCTCCTCGTCAGTCTCCACTAACCCTTCCCCACCCTCGTAGTCTTCCTCTTGCTTTTTCCAGTAAATAGACACAGACCGGGCTCATTACTATTCACCACGTTCCTCGAGGACACACATCGCTGCTCTGAACTCTACAACTGTGTCTAGAATGACGGGTGTGAGGTGTTGGAGAGGAAAGGATAAGAGTAGAAGGGGGATGATGTCAACACACAATCTCATGATAAAAGGAGTACTACATGTCTGGATATGTACTACTATCAGACAGCTCCATGCATGGATTGGTTTCTCCCTCTCCATCTCTATGCTTCCACCATAAAAATAGTCAGGGGAACAAATCTGGCTCCACTTGTAGAGAAACCTGTGCCGGGATTTGAGATCCTCGCATTTGATGACACTCCAATGAGGTCAAATATTCAATCACAGCATTAAATTATAATTTGATGGCATACTTACAAGGCCTTTTAAACATGCAAATGGGCTAAATGCTTGATTGCTTCTGTGTTGGGCTCAGTCTCCAAAAGATCAGCAGTAAAAAAAAAACATCTGGAAAAAGTGACGCTTGTAATTAGTTTCTTGTAAAAGCTATTATGTTGCGTTAGTTTATTCCATCCATCATTTTCTATGCCTTTCTATGTTTTGTTTTATTTCCTGGGGTCCATCAGCACATTGCTATTGGCAACATAAAATCCTGATCAGAACAGCCCATTGCTTAACTGTAATGCAGAGGCCTTGAGATCACTACATGGACACAAGAGACGGCCACCACTTTAGCCATAGCATACTACCAAGCTAACTAATTAGCCTCTCCAATTTATTTATTCTAAACTTAGGAAAATGATTCAAACTGAACAAGAAGGACAAAGTAAGAAGCAAAAAAATTACCACTTCCACATGGAATGGGAGGATAACTTCTTTTCTTCATTATGTGACATCTATCTGACAGGTAATCTAATGTTTTGTCATGTCTCATCGTTCATTCATTTTCTACCACATATAGACAAACAACCATTCACACTCACATTCATACCTATGGACAATTTGGAGTCACCAATTAGCCTTTTGGAATGTGGGAGGAGTACCCACATAGTACCCACATAGTACCCGTAGCACGAGGAGAACATGCAAACTCCACACAGAGATGGCCGAGGGTGGAATTGAACCCTGGTCTCCTAGCTGTGAGGTCTGCGCTCGAACCACTCGATCACCGTGCAGCCTATTTTGTAAATTATTTTCTCATCAATGTAACATTAATAATAGTTCATAGTTAATTTTGAAACAGCACTGTACAGTAATCCCTTGTTTATTGCAGTTAATTGCATCAGCAATAGCCCGTGGTTTTATAAGAGATACATACATTATGTTCTTGCATGTGTACATTAATTCTGGTTTGTTATTCTCAACCAATGAATTCCCTCCAACAGGCTAATGTGTAAGAGTCTAATTAGCCCTTCTAACGTGGATCAACAGATAAAGCCTTGCTCTATTTATGTGGAGAACAAAGCAGAGATGGGCTGGCAGAAGCTGTTATCTTCACAGGGCCACTGATATAGTATTCATCTTTTGAGATAATCCCCTGACTGTAGTATCTGGATAAGTAGCAGCATCACTCAACTGCACATGGACAAAAATATTGGGACACCTGGCCATTATAAAATGTGGACTTGCAGTTGAAACACTTTCAATTAATCTGGGAAGATTTGTCTCTGGAAATGGAAACAAAGTCTTTGTTCTAATTAAATGTTTTACTGGACAAACATATCGAGTGACTAAAAGTGAGGAATTAAACCAAATTTATATTTACCTGCTGAAACAACACGGTCCTGATCAAAATCTTGAGACCATTCAGTGGAACAGAGGAGCTTCAGGTGGTGCAGGGTCGTCAAATGGTGGGATCTGCACCTACTCCAGTTGTATTTCCTTATTAAATTATTATCCTTATTTTATACAGTATAAGTGGGCATCAGCTGTTGGTTAAAGTTACAATATCTCTCCGGCAGCTTATCATTTATATCATTGTACTGTATGTCAAACAGAAAATAATAAAAAAAATAATGCAAAAATGTAGTAGGATGGAAAGGTCCACCAATCAAATTATCAGGTTATTATCTTTGAGTTAATGATGAAATATGTCTACAAAATACAGCATGTGTGGAGATAAAGGCATTATACCTGCACAATATGGAACAGTTTCCTTTTTTCATCAAGGCTAATTCTTACAACACTCAAGTCTTTTGTGCTATAATTAACTGTCACTTTGTTAATCCTTTCATTGGGACTTTTGCCCAGTAAATAATGTTCTTTACAGGCTAATAAACCTCGTTTGTTTTGACCTTTAGTTGTGGTTTATTGTAAGTGCTTTACCGCCATCTTGTGTTAAAACCCAAGAAATGGGGTTTGACTCTTGACTGTTTGAAGTTGTGCACACATACCATACAGTATGATTGTACACAGTAGTTAATTCCTAGCGTTTTTAAGAATAGGCAAGGTATTTGATGTAGAAAACAGCTACTTTATGATCTATCAACCGATAAATGTAGTTTACTAACACTGCTAGCCAACACTGTGTACTGGCTTCACCTCACGTGACACTCATACTCCAGTCTCAATTAATCACCTAACTACAGCTAATACGGCTATTTACCTCATATTGGTTAGGATTTTTGGCTTTTTTATAAGCTGCAGGCGTCGACCAACAATGAAAAAGTGTTGTCTGTCCGCCATTTAGTGCTACTTCAAGTTTCAGCGGTTAAACTGTCTCCATACATGCCAAACATACAAGGCAAATAGGGCGAGGAAGCGAGTTGGGTAATACCAAGTATTCACCGGGGGAGGGGTGTTACATTACCGGATGATTATACATGCTACAGTTTTGCTGGTAAATTATATACATAAGGAACACGAACAAGATAAAGCTAGATAATGTATATTTTTATTAATTCAGAATGATGTGATTTTATTCGGGAGGGGGGGGGTTGTATTGGCTGGATCTTATTATATCACCCGTGCATATTACGCGCCTGCTCGAGGTAAATGATAAGTTCATGTCCTACTTCGGTAACTCAAAGTGGATGTTGATTTTTAACGGCGATCTCACACAACCTGTTAATGTTACATGAGTTGACAATTACCTGAAAGAAGTCACCCTGTGTTGTTATATCTCCAGAAGAGGAAGTGCGGGGAGGGTTATGAATGTTAATAAATATCCTTTGTACAAACACGTGCTGGCAGCACAGTGACAATATGTTTAGCATGTCTTTTTCTGTGAGGAGTTAGCACCGTTTGTCACCCTGTTAACATGGATTTCCTACCACTTCTCAAAGGTGGCTATTTTTATTTTTTATTTTTTTGCCTGTGGTACATTATAAAATAATAATTTTAACAAGAAAAAAACTCAACTTCAAACATGGAAAAGTCAGCATAACTTTTATAATAATAAAGTCAAAATTTTGAGAGGAAAAAAAATTGTAATCTAATAGTATAAAGTCATAATTTTACAAGAATAATGTAATATTATGAGGAAAATAACAATGAAATTATAAAGATAACAATATTAAATTAAAACACTTTTTAAAAAGTCATAATATTATTAAACAACAAATAAAGTTGCAAATTTGGGGAAATTACAATAGTTACAATTTTACGAGACTAAAGTCAAAGTATTATTGGGAAAGAAGCTGACCCTAAAAACTGAAGAGTTAAACCACAGTATTACAATACTTATACTTTGACCATGGCTAACAATTGGAAAGGAAAGCATCGTATTTAGCCAATAATGGAGTTGGGTCAGTTTCAAAATCTATACCGCTATCCCAGCTGTACATTGACTACTCTAAAGTACACTCAAGTTTCATGCATAGTATTGGTCATTGAACTCATTGGACTCATTTTGTGTGATGCAAGTTTGTGTAGTCACAAAAAGAACAGAACCTTCTGAATGTGTCATAACTGGGCCAGGCGGTTGCCATAAAACATAAATGCACACTTTTCTGGTCGTATTTCAACAGACTCTATTTTGTGAGTAATCATTGACCCATTTCAAATAAACCTATTATTGTTAGACGCATCTCCGCTTCACCCATTAACTCAAGAGGGCATCCTTTTTAGTTAAGTAATCCAACTAGAGGAGGATACAGAAAGCTTTAAAAGACACAAAGAGGGAACTCTTGACAATCCATCCACTGTTTTGTATTTTGCCGTGGCCAAGATGTTTGTGGATGAACGGATAGTAACTTTATTTAAAAGGAATGCTCACCATACCTTGACCTACTGGAGCGTTTTCTTCAGTTTTGGACTGTGTATTGCCTTTCTTGGACCTACTATTCTGGACTTGCAATGTCAAACCAACTCCACACTGAGCCAAATTACCTGGGTTTTCTTCTCCCAACAGTTCTGCTTGTTGATCGGTAGCTCCGTTGGCGGTATTTTCAAGAGAACGTAAGTACTGTAGAGCGAGTGTATGTTTAGTTGGTGATGAATAAACCGCCCGTTATCCGTTTTAGGTTGTTCACTGCTCTGTCAGCTTTATTTGTCTCCGCTCTCGTCATCTCCGTGATATTTGCCGTCATACCTTTGTGCAATAATGTCCTGGTGTTGGCCATCGCCATGGCTGTGTCCGGTTTGGCCATGGGAATTATTGACACCATTGCAAACATTCAGCTGGTCACCATCTATCAGAAGGACTCGGCTGTTTTCCTGCAGGTGAAAGAGCATCTTTTGTTCAAATGTACTGAGACAAAATAACTGCTTGAAGATGAGTCGTTTTAATTTAAAAAAAAAGTAATTCATACATTTTTGCAGGCTCTTCATTTCTTCATTGGCTTCGGAGCCCTGGTGAGCCCTCTGATTGCAGATCCTTTCCTCTCAGAGCACGGCTGCGGGAATCACACTGGGAACGAGACAGAGATCATGCATCACTTTAGGAACATGCTGAGAAACAGTCCCATTGCAGAGCACAACATCACTCAGAGCCAATTTCCCCACGGGGAAGAAGCAGAAGAGTCCATTGTGCATTACGCCTTCTGGATCATGGCGCTTATCAATGTAAGTGAACCAAATGAAAAAAGGCACTGACTTGATGTGATATTTCAAGTTTGTGGGCGGAAAAATGAATATGATTTGGTATGCCCTCAGCTCCCGGTGCCCATCGCTGTCCTCTTCCTGATGTATCGGGAACAACTGATCCCGTGCTGCCCCAGCGGCACGCCTCGTCTCCTGGACAAAGATGAACTGGCCATGGAAAACCAGCAGGGAACTGAGGGCACAGAAGTGGAGCAGGTAGCGCATGAAGGTGGAGGTAAATATACAATAAAAAAAATCCCACACTCAAAAAATAAATGTTTAGCCTCAACAAAAAAAAAAAAACAATGCAACAGTTTCTATTAGTCTTTCTTAGTTATGACAACTTTATTTGAAATTGCTTTGAACCAACAAACAATATTCATTCATTCATTTTCTACCGCTTTTTCCTCACGGGGGTCATGGGGGTGCTGGAGCCTATCCCAGCTGTCTTCGGGCGAGAAGCGGGGTCGCCAGCCAATCACAGGGCACATATAGACAAACAACCATTCACACTCACATTCATACCTATGGACAATTTGGAGTCGCTAATTAACCTAGCATGTTTTTGGAATGTGGGAGGAAACCGGAGTACCCGGAGAAAACCCACGCACGCATGGCCGAGGGTGGAATTGAACCTCCTAGCTGACCGCCGGGCCGCCACAAACAATATTGCATTGCAGAAATTAGCTTTTCCTCTTCACTTAAAGCTTATTTTAAGTAATGCTTACTGAATAATTGTTGTCATAGGGACAAGTTTTTAAGTTCGTAACTCAAAGAAATATGTTAAGTCAACTGACTTAATCATTTTATTCAAAGTTGTTTAATTTGTTGTCTACTTAATTATAATAACAATGCACACAGCTTTTTAAGTAGCAGTAACTTAATATATATACTATATATGTATATGTGTGTGTATTATGTTACCAAGCTAATTTTATTAAGTCATTCATTCATTCATTCATTTTCTACCGCTTTTTCCTCACAAGGGTCGCGGGGGGTGCTGGAGCCTATCCCAGCTGTCTTCGGGCGAGAGGCGGGGTCGCCAGCCAATCACAGGGCACATATAGACAAACAACCATTCACACTCACATTCATACCTATGGACAATTTGGAGTGCACTTTTAGAACATGCAAACTCCACACAGAGGTGGCCAAGGGTGGAATTGAACCCTGGTCTCCTAGATGTGAGGTCGGCGCGCTAACCACTCGACTACCGTGCCGCCCTTTATTAAGTCATGGCAACTTGAATTTTGCATTATTATTTTTACATAACTTATAAAAAAAAACAAAAGTTAGCAACTTAGAAAGTTTATCTAAATCAATTAATTACATTTTTTTACATTGCATTTATGTATTAAATCAAGTGTCAACAGATACTCTGAATTACTTTTTAGAGTGTACTTTTAATACACGCTTTCATCATTTGCGTGACCGGTGAACTTCGTGGGGGAGGGGAAAAGAAACAATAAATGCCATTTTGTATGCTGCAATGTTGTCATTTGTGGGCACAGGTCATGGGGATATCTTTAGCTGCTGTCAGAATGATAACCTGCGGGGGCTGCCGGTATCCTTCTTCATGATCCACATCCTTGGTGGTATGGTGCTATTCATGACGGATGGCATTGTGGTCAGTGCGCACACACACACACAAATACATGCACTGCCAACTGCTACACAGCTATTAGCATTTATTCCATAAATAATTATAAATAATAATTATTTTTCAGGGCGCATATGCTGGTTTTGTGTACACGTATGCTGTTGCACCGCCTATGTCTTTGCCCCATAAGACAGCAGGCTACCTAGCCAGCATTTTTTGGGCGGCAATCACAGCAGGGCGACTGCTCTCCATCCCTTTGTCGTATCGTTTCCAAGTCGTGAGACTGCTTATGTTCAACCTGGTAATGCGGCACGAAGAACGTGAAGGTCAGCCACTCTAATGTATTTGTTCTCCTGATTGTTCCTGTGTGTCTTACAGGCAGGTGCTATTGTCACCGTGTTGCTGCTGCTTATCTTCTACACCAGTAGCACATTTCTGTTTGTCGGTACTTGTTTGTGTGGGCTTTTTCTGAGCAGCATCTTCCCGTGCATGCTTGCCTACACTGAAGACATCCTAGATTACCAGGGTATGGTGTGTATCATTTTTAACTGAAAATAAAGCACATATTTGATACACAGTATTACTGTGTGCAGGATGTGCCACCTCGGTCCTGGTGACAAGTGCAGGAATGGGAGAAATGGTGATGCAGGTCTTGGTTGGCTCAGTAAGTGTAATGTTTAGGAACACAGAAGTGCAAAAAATTGGGATCAAAAAGTAGTTAAATTTTCTATTTATATCCACAGATTATCCAGACGGAGGGTAGCTACAGCTTCCTTCTGTGTGGAGTGATTATCGCGTGCATCGGTTTCATCGTTTTCATCGGCCTGCTATTCTTCCATCGCATGCACAGAAACTACCTCACAGGTACAACATCAACTCACCTTCATTCACTTCGCGGGGACTCGGGTGAATATACGGTATTTGTATGCGTTTCATACTTTTTCACATTTACTGCACTCTTCTTGTGACCCAGCAGGAACGACAAAAAAGTCAGCCATGGTGGAGGAGGAACCGCCTGAACAAAATGGTTCGGCCAATGTTGAGCCCAAAGAAGAGGCAGAGAAGAGCTGAGAGAGGCAGGCAAATATTTTACCATCAAATAAATGCATTTATACTACAAATACTTGTTTGTTACTATTAGTGTGCTCTGAACAAATGTGTTTGCAATACGGCATTAATTAATGGGTAAAGCAATTTTAATTGCAGCCTAAAAAAAAACATGAAAAAAAAAGTATCCGCATTAAGTACTCAATGCAGCACTGGCATCTGAATGGAAGCTCAAATCCATTCATTAATGTCC
The DNA here is from genome assembly GCF_037039965.1 of Doryrhamphus excisus. Lineage (NCBI taxonomy): Eukaryota > Metazoa > Chordata > Actinopteri > Syngnathiformes > Syngnathidae > Doryrhamphus > Doryrhamphus excisus. The sequence continues at coordinate 3,540,168 of NC_136371.1, read as the reverse complement.
CCTATTTTGGAAATTGTAGTTAAATGCCCATCTCTAATGGGTAGAGTAGAAAGTGTTTTTATGCATGTTTTTGTTGTTGTTTTTATAACTAATAAACTAGTACTATCAGACACTGAATTAGTGTTGTTTTCCATTTTTTTTTTTGCCTGTTTTTAGCATTTTTCTGAAATAATTAGTGACAATTATACTGAATACTCATATTATCTTTACCTTTCCAAATGACCGACTTTGTTTTTTGCACTACTGGGATGCAGATGGGACTTTGGAGTTGGTTAGACTCGAGCAACAAATTCCAAACAGTCAATCCAGTCAATATGTAACTTCAGATTTTTTTGCAGAAATGCTTAATGTTTGTGATGTGTGCAACATCTTTATCAGTCAGCCAACATCCAGACCTCCAGAGGGGGGCGTTAGAGATTACATTTTGCCTAAAGTCAATAAAATCTTCTCAGTGATACAAAAGACACAAAATATAGGAACTTATCCCATTAGGTTATGTCATTTTTACACAGATGTTGTTTTTTTTTTTTTTTACAAAATTCACTTTGAAAAATTATCAACTTCTACATGTGATAACAACACAAATTTCCATACTCATTTGTTAATAGAAGAAAAGTGGAGTACATAAGGATGCATTCATGCATTCCTGCACATCATGGCTCCACCAGTCATGACACCCCAAGAGCCATGGATGTTATTCCAGAGTTATGATATTGCATCGTGTAAGATGGACACATAAATGCTGCATTAAAATCTTTCCCGGCAATGCCTGTGCATGTGTTACACACATTAAGTGGCTTCTTTCCCAAACAACACAACAGCAGACATTATTAGACTCTCAAAGGAAGCTCCTATATCCTGTTTAATGTCATCAAATATTTAGCATCAATTCAGAAGCCATTATCCGTGATTTGTAATGTGGTCTGGTTTGAGTTGTTTTGCTTTTATCAGTGATCTGTTATCATCGAGCTCAAATAAAAGATATATTAAAGCGGCGATAATGACTGAACAATCACAGAGCATAATATGCTATATCAGGTTGGATTATAATTGTGTTTTCCAGGGAGGTGCCAAATTGGCCTTAAATCCCAGATTATTTACTTGCGCCCATCTGTCAGCAAATGAGCGCTGACCAAAAAATGTTAATTTTTGCCACCCATGAAGCCCATAGTTAGAACCGCCACTGCATGTGGTGCTGTAAACAGACACAGAGCTATAGAAGAGAAAAAAACGCACGCCTAAAAGTCCGCCATCTTCCGCTTTCCAAGGCTTGTTTAGAGTGAAATATTAATTCTTTCATTTTCTACCGCTTATCCTGGAGCCTATGCCAGCTGTCTCTGGGCGAGAGGCGGGATACACCCTGGACTAGTCGCCAACCAATCAGAGGGCACATATATCCAAACAACCATTCACACTCACATTCATACCTATGGACAATTTGGAGTCGCTAATTAACCTAGCATGTTTTTGGAATGTGGGAGGAAACCGGAGTACCCGGAGAAAACCCACGCATGCACGGGGAGAACATGCAAATTCCACACAGAGATGGCCGAGGGTGGAATTGAACTCGGGATTCCTAGCTGTGAGGCCAACGTGCATCCATAAGAACAACATTCATTCATTTTCTACCGCTTATCCTCACAAGGGTTGCGGGGGTGCTGGAGCCTATCCCAGCTGTCTCCGGGCGAGAGGCGGGGTACACCCTGGACTGGTGGCCAGCCAATCACAGGGCACATATAGACAAACAACCATTCACACTCACATTCATACCTATGGACAATTTGGAGTCGCCAATTAACCTAGCATGTTTTTGGAATGTGGGAGGAAACCGGAGTACCCGGAGAAAACCCACGCATGCACAGGGAGAACATGCAAACTCCTGGCCGAGAGTGGAATTGAACTCGGGATTCCTAGCTGTGAGGCCAACGTGCATCCATAAGAACAACATAATATTGCTTAATGGAATTAGCTCATTTGGGGTACAAAATCAGCTTGTCTACATCGGAAACGGTAGGAGATGATTATTCAATGATAAAAGAAATACACTATAATCGTCACACAGCAACTGAACAGGGCGATGCTACTTTCACAGCTGAGCAATGCTGGATTATTGCTTTGTGTCTCCCAGCTTTGTTGCTTCCGGAGAAAACATGCAAGCACCGGGAGAGCTTACAAAAGTTAATTCATGTGAAAGTTGTTCAATTCCTGTTTATTTTTATTTTGGGAGGTAGCAAATCCCACAAGCTGTCCCACTGAAAAAAAAAAAAACACATTAGACAGCCATTAGCAAATACAACCTTTGGTATAGGACATTTAGGGCATCTGTATTTGTGTTTTCATCAAATATGCTGTTCATGTTACGCCGCTAATGCTTCTGTTGAGAGGTGACATAAAACATTAGAAGCCGAATCACATAAGCAACAAGAAAAATGGCTTTGGAAAACCTAATTAGACTGCTGATATGTGACGATAAATATGTTTGACAACACTAATCATGCGGAGAAGAGGCTCACAATATGTCATTAAGATACATTTGCATTTCCGTGAAAAGCATTTTAAAGGGTAAATGATCTAATCGCATAGCTTCCATTATAATGTAGCACCTTCTTTATCTTTAGCAGTTTATGGTGTATTATAACTGTCAGCAGAATATACCTTGGCTGAGCTGAGGCTGGAAGCAGAAGTAACAACATTTCCTGTTGCCATAATAAAAAAAACAGCCTATCTGCGTGGATAAACCTTTGAAAAGAGAAGTCAACTAAATGTCAGGGAAACTAAAGTGGATTGTTTACGCACATACGTATATGACGCGTAAGCAAGTAAAATGTCAGAGGAATTCAGTTCTTTAATCAAAGTCTAATCTGTCGTTTATGTATGCTTTTGATAACTTGTCCTCGGATAAATAAACAGCAAAAAAACTTACATTTGGCGAGTTTTTTGTTTACGTTTTTAGTGCCTATCCCATTCAAACTTGCGGGGATCTGGATCATTTCCCAAATGACTGCGGTCAAAAGGCAGACTGGACGATAGACTCAAGGTATCACAGGCCAGATGAACTACAATACTTGAGACTGGTATCAGTGCAAACTGGTAATTGGTTGGTCGGAGTTGTGTGCAGGTTTTTGTACGTATTTAAAGCACACAGGAAGTGCTCGGACTAGGCCTTTCAAACCGCACTTGGGCCCACTTGACTTGGGTCAAAATCTACTTAACTAACAGGAAGCAATATGTAAAGCAAGGAGAACACAGATTTGCAAGTTTAAATATTATGTGTGGAGTACCCCAGGGGTCAATACTGGGACCAAAACCGTTCGACTTGTATATCAATGACATGTCTAAAGTTATGAAAGACTCAAAGTTGCTTAGTTATTTTCAGTAGTCTTTATACAAATACTATTTTGGGATATAAATGTAACTTTAGCTATTGTATGTAGATGAGAATCAAACCTTCACCTGAGTGAAGCTGGCCCCCCACCTCACAGAAAACTCAAGTCAAATAGTCTCATTTTTTAGTGCTATGTTTGTGCTGTTTTGTACAGTTAAAATGAATGCTTGTGCTGCTTTTGTTTTTGATTGATCAACGAGTTTTACCCTATTACGTAATCAGCCCCCAACGTGCTCGGAATTCAACAAAAAAATTTTGTGTGCTAGTTAGTGCTGTTTTGTGCAGTAAAAATGTGCTGCGTTCGTTTTTTAGTTATTACAAAGTTATTACCGTTTATTACATGTTCACCTAAAGGTCACACTTTTGTTTTTGAGTTATTACAGTTGATATAGTTTCATCTACATGGAAACGGCATTCTGGGTGACCTAAAACTGTATTTTTTTTTTCAAGCGTGGGAGAATCTGTTGTAGTTTCTGTACAGACAAGCGAAACGCTGCTTTATTAAAATGATGATGTCACCAAGCCGTCGCCACCCTGTTGCCGTCACATGACCAGAAGTGAGCTTTGACCTCAGTCAACATTCTTCTGATATTTTTTTGTCTTATATTTCACTTTGTCAAAAGTCTAAACAAAGTGTTTAGCATGTAGGCCTCACAGCTAGGAGACCTGAGTTCAATCCCACCCTCTGCCATCTCTGTGTGGAGTTCGCATGTTCATCCCGTGCATCCAAAATTGGCGTTAATTGGGTTAAAAAAATTGGGTTAATTGGCGACTCCAAATTATCCATGGGTATGAATGTGAGTGTGAATGGTTGTTTGTCTTTATGTGCCCTGTGATTGGCTGGCCACCAGTCCAGGGTGTACAGCTGGGATAGGCTCCAGCATGTGACGATAAGCGGTAGAAAAAGAATAATTGAATAAATTATCCTGACTATTTTGTATTTCAAGGGGAAAACACACATACACACAAAGTGTGGATAAATTGTTACTGTCTTACTGGGACAAAGTTGTCATTGTAACTCATGCGGACTAAACAGATTTGCAGTATGAATGACATTCCTCATTGCTATTATGTCTTCATTAAAACAAACTCCCACTCAAAGGTTCACACTGGGGGGAAAATAGCCTGATTGCACAACTTGACCATGGAGGAGACAAAAGAGAGAAGAGGAACACACTCAATATTTCTCAATTGGCACCAACATTGCATTGTTATTTCCTCTCCAATCATGAGAACCTCAGGGACATCTTTTGGCTTTTTCAGTCCGTAATAACAGCGAAAAACCTTTTTTTGTGTGTCTGTGCAATTGAACTTACATTAATTCCTTGTTTGTGTTTTGCAGCTCTGCTCTTTATCCTTTGGCTTCTAAAACATTCAGCGGAGGCAGATGAGCTGACGGCGCCAAAAATCCTAAACGCCGCAAATGGAGGATCTGTGACTGTGTCCTGTCATTATGACCCTCAGTTCAGAGACAACACAAAGTACTGGTGCAAGGGGCCAATATATGAGCTGTGTAAGATTGTTGTTAAAACGCCAAAGCGGCGCCACAGTGACAGATGCTCCATTGCTGATGACAAAAGGGCAGGAGCCTTCACTGTTACTATGTCATCTATCAGACCAAGTGATGAGGACATGTACTGGTGTGTTCTTGCCAGGCCGGGAAGGAATATTTTCACTGGTGTCAAGCTCATCGTCTCCAACGAAGGTAAATTTACCGTTTTATACACTCCCCCAAAATATTTAGTTTTAATATTTAGTTGTTTTTTTTTTAAATAGTTGAACATGATACCATATTTTTTCCCCCTCTGCTCAGTTTTAACACCAACCAGCACAACACCAACAAATTCTCTGGAGAACAATGAACACGTCAACATGCGGTGAGAAAATATCTTCTATACACAGAAGCCAAAATTACTGAAGGAGTTAATGACAAGTTTATATAAATGTGCATTAAAAAAAACAACATCAAAGAAGCGCAATTATTACTCCTTCATTCGGTGCATTGAAAGGTTTTTGCTTGAGCTAAAATAATAATGATCAGTTCTAATTGTCACCATATGTTTGTTCATGTGTTTAAATTAATACTTCTGAATCTAAAGGACATTTTTTTTTGCATCCTTAGCGTGTGTAGGTGTACCTAATGCTGTTAACAATTAATCTATATAATTTAATTTAATTAATCTATTACGGTATGTTACTCAGGTGGTGGAAGACTCTTCGATGGATCATCTTTTCTTCAATGGTGTTTAGTTTAATATCAGTTTATATAACCGTGTGGAGGATAAAGGCTGCACACAGAATATGGCAAAACAATGTTCCTCAACACAATACCAATATTTATGGGTGAAAGAACATGTGTGAAATATGACTAAATGCTGGACTATAAAATTATTCTGTATATATTCTACCAACAGCTTCCCTGCAGTAAAAAAAAAATGACTCTGGTTTTAAGTGAAGTGTGCAAAATAATGTAAGTCGACGCAGTGTAATACAGTATATAATAATGCCTATTTGTAATGTATACATTGTGCCTGTGTTGACTGCTGATAGCCAGCAGAATGACTGACATGACAACTTATCACAAAGCATGTGTTGTGTAAAAGTCAAACAATAAAATGAATAATAATACTAATCCTTCCACCCATCCATGTGAATTTACGAAAACATGCATCCAAATTGTCCATAGGTATGAATATGAGTGATTGATTGTTTATCTATATGTGCCCTGTGATTGGCTGGCGACCAGTCGACCCCGCCTCTCCCCCGAAGACAGCTAGGATAGGATCCAGCACCCCCACAACCCTTGTGAAGATAAACGGTAGAAAATGAATGAATGATATTTCATTTTTTCTTATTTTTATTATATTTCACTATTTATTGGTATGAAGTTTCCTGAAAATCAGCTTTAAAATCCTGTTTATTTGTAGATTTAGAAATCTTAATATTTTTGTCAAGTAAAATGAACTAGTTGCATAGACAAATTCACTAGTTTTAGTTCGTTTCCCCCAATATCTTGTTTGTTAATTTTATTTGTGGCCCGCCCTTCTTTCTTTACACTGCAAAATGGGGCTGGCCAAATATAAGATAGGACGACTACATTTTGGGAAATAAACTACTTCAAACTAGTGAAATTATCTGTCCATGCAGCAAGTAAATTTGAATTGGTATGGAATCTTAAATTAAGATTTTTACATCTAGAATTAATCAGGACCTTTAAGCCGCAAATACTGATTTTAAGAATAACATGCAACCGATAAAAAGTGAATTAAACAGTGACTGGGTAACTGGGTGACGGAATAATTGTCCATATTTACATTTTTCCAATGAAGTGATAGTTGAGGCTCATTCACCTGAGATTCCAGGTTCTGTCAGTGAGGTGACGTAATTACTTCCGCTATCCGAGCCTTGGGTAATCACGTTCAGGAGTAACGGAAACTGTCTTTTCAAAGTAAAAGCAATAAAAGACAGCGGCTACGTTCGTTCGTTCAATCGGTCACGGAGTTAGTTAAGGAATGCAAGCCAAAATACACATCCAGCTTTTACTAACATCTAAATATATGTTTTGAATATGTTTACCTCATTTGTCATTGATTTAATTTTCCACTTCACTCTTGACATCCGGTTGTATTATTTCTAGTTTAACAAATGAGCAGGAAGTACTATTGAGCCAAGTTACGGTCTGTGCCAACGCCCGGTTGCATAGAAGAAGCCAGCGTTAGCCAGTAGATATTCCAAGGGCCTCAGGTATGTTACACATGTTCACGGTATAGATTTGTAGCGATAACGAAACAAAAACAGCATTACCTCCAATTCTATTCATAACAGACACCGAAACGCCAAGTCAACGCTAGTTAGCTAGCTGCTGTGGCCGGCCTCTTGCTAAGAGTTAATGCTAGCCTTGTGTTAGCGTAGCTTGCGAACGACTCAATTCTCGTGTCTGCCTTCGCTAATTTTCATAGATTAAATCTTTAGAATTTATCTTTTCTGATCAGCCAACGTTAGCATATGTATAGATATATTTATATTAGATGTTGGGGTTTGACGCTTACTGTTTGGGCTTGTATACTTTGCATCCTGACTCTTTTCTCCAAGTGAGTTGGATTGAATCCAGCGTCTGTATTGAAAGACGATGGTTGTTATAAACAAAGTTGAGCCAGGGTTTAACTTGTCATATGTTGGCTATAATCATTGTTTTTCATTGCATGCCTTATTAAATGAACGTTGTCATTTGTTAGCACTGTCGCCAGCCCTACCACAAGGAAGCGAGATGCAGACCATCAAATGTGTGGTGGTGGGTGATGGGGCAGTGGGAAAAACCTGTCTACTGATTTCATACACCACCAACAAATTCCCATCGGAATATGTACCAACAGTGAGTATTCTTGTGCGGTTCGATGCTCGGTGACACGCTAACATGGGTTGTTTTCTCACAGGTATTTGACAACTATGCAGTAACTGTTATGATCGGGGGTGAACCATACACCCTTGGCTTATTTGACACAGCAGGTACATTTTCATTTAACCTCTGATTAGCCACGTTTACATGAGTTTTTCTCTTTCCGAATGACGTTTCCGAAAGCAATGGTATACATGGAAAGGAATATTCCAATCGCGCGTCTACATGCGCCGCTATAATCAACTAGGATAGTCAATGGAGCATGCGCAGTAAAGCGTAAACACCAACATTACGTGATACCGACTTCCTGGAGTTTTTCTTTCACTTGTTGGAACCGTATTGCGAGTTTTTCGTTCGTTTGAAATTTAGTTAGGATCAAAAACAAACTTTCCGCAGCAGTCCAGCGCCGATTGCTCGCCTCCATTTTTTAAAATTGAAAAACATCCTGAGCTGTGTGTTACGTCATATCTCAGTATTTGCTGAAAGAACACACCCGAGAACAGGAAAAGATAAAGTTGAATCTTGAAAATATTTTATAATTAAGCTCGGCACATCTTTTATATAGATATGTATTTTCTTTTATAATAAAACTGGACTTGTGAATGGCGTATAGAAGGGTTTAGATTCTGTTTCACAGATGGCGCTAATGCACACAAAATCTGCTTGCCAACCGCCAATAACAACAGAAGAAGAAAAACACCACGAAGAAGAACGCACCCTGACAACTTTCAGATTGAGCGGTTACAAGACACCTCAATCGGATTGGGGAAAGGAATATTCCACCCCTGTGAATCCGATTATATATTCTGTTTGGCACTTTTCTTTCGGAATGGGGTGTATACAAAGGTTACATTCTTTCCGTTTGGATTGGAATATTTGGGTCCATGTAAATCTGGCTATTGATTGAATTTGGTATGGAATGGTCTTACGTAAAGATTGATCTCCTCACAGGTCAGGAAGATTACGACAGGTTACGACCACTAAGCTACCCACAGACAGACGTCTTCTTAGTCTGCTTCTCAGTTGTTTCGCCATCCTCATTTGAAAATGTCAAGGAAAAGGCAAGCGGCTCTTACACACCAACAAAATAATTGTACATGTTTGATATTAAAAGTTAATACTCCTATTTTTTCTCTTGTAGTGGGTTCCTGAAATTACTCACCACTGTCCCAAGACTCCATTCCTATTGGTAGGCACTCAGATCGACCTGCGTGACGACCCTTCTACTGTGGAGAAGTTAGCCAAGAACAAACAGAAGCCAATCACCCCAGAGACAGCAGAAAAGCTGGCCCGCGACCTTAAGGCGGTTAAATACGTGGAGTGCTCAGCCCTTACACAGGTAAGACTTCCGGTTTAACCGCTCGCAGCTCTTTGGCATTTTCCTAACGAGGGTACAAATGCTTTTGCTAACAACTCGATCTAACCTTGCCTGTCTTTCCTCCCTTGTTTTTCCTCTTTCTGTAGCGGGGACTGAAGAACGTATTTGATGAGGCTATCCTAGCTGCTTTAGAGCCCCCTGAAACTCAAAGAAAGAGAAAATGCTGTTTGTTCTGATGTCTTCTTGATTCTTGCTTTGCCTCTCAATTGTCTGCTGCTTAGTCATTGTAAAGAAACGTCTTATCAAGCTAATTACAGTACACCTAAACTTACAAAATAAATGCTCATGAACATTTCATACGTGTGTTCATGTGCACTTTGGGTTCAACTAATGGGTTATATCACACAGGTGGCCTGATATGACAAAGTGCCAAACTTAAGTTCGACTTTAATGCACGCTTGTCTCTGCCACAGGGCACATTACTGTTTTTGTTTACCTTGGCTTTATGTTCATATCTTAAATATTGCCCTATGAAGCATTTAGCTATATTCTATCGGACAGCGAGAAGACATTCTTTTCTACAACATAGACATTCCCTATAGTTCTTTCTATGGGAGCGAGTCTTGTTATATCGTCATGTTATTTGAATAAAGAACCATCTGGATTTCCTCGTTGCCTCTCCACTCGGCTTCCTTTTGTTTTTAAGAGGCCAGTAGATGCTGCGTCTGTGTCCCAGCGTTATTTTGAATATGAATGTTTTGTTTCCACAGAAAGGATTAAAGAATGTGTTTGATGAGGCAATACTGGCTGCCCTGGAGCCCCCCGAACCTAAGAAAAGACGTAAATGTGTTCTGCTCTAAGTTTCGTCTCGTCAGCCTTCTCCGCACCACTTTCTAGGTTAGCAGCACTCTCAAAGGGGACCTATTATGCTCAGTTTTTGACCAGTTGTGGATTCCTATAGAGCAGCTGTACATAATAACCCGCGCAGAAAGCTTTTTAGATTTTCCAGAATCTGCACCTATTCCAGCTGTAATTCCTTTGATTTGTGCTTTCTGCCAAAACTGTCTGAATTTATTCCACCCAAGGCCCGCCTGCGGGCCTGCTCACACGCCCAAAGGGCTTCCTAACTATGAACCATATAAGGAAGTCCGCCCCTCTGTGACATCAGTTTTACCACGCCTTTTGAAACTGAGCGTTTTGAGCCATCCCAAACTTCTTTCAGGGCTCACTTCTAGATGCGCAAACCTCATTATCTGAAACTTTGGCATCATTTAACACGAGAATACAACATTCTAACTACATTTATAGGTCAGAAAAATGCTAAAAGTATAACAGGTTCCCTTTAAGGTTTGCTTCACAGCAACGTTTCTTCACAATTTAAAATATTTGCCTCCTCACATAACCTAAATACATATTTAGTGTGTTGAACATGATTAAAAAATGGATGTTTTGTGATGAGTTCATACTTATAAATTGGCCTTACGTGATGTAATGGACTTTTTAAAACGTATCGACATGTCTAGACAACAGTTCAGCTGCAAGTTTGCAGATTGACTGATTTATCAAACGCTATTCTAACTGAAAGCACTAAGTAGATAATGAGTTGAGTGCAGTTAGTTGCTGCTGATTCTTTTGATTCTATTTATAACCCGCAGCGTGAACACCCTCCACAAAGCTATCAACAGCTCTATTTGAAGGAATATTTGTCTTGAATACTGAACAGAAATACTGATATCACTTTGTAGATGCAGTATTTAAGTGCAGAGACTGATGACATTGTACACTTTTTCAAAAGTATTTGCTTGCCCACATGACATCATATCAGATAGCAACACTTCTTAGAAAACTTGATATATGATTCTATATCCTAAATGCCAGAAATAGTATTTTGTTTTCCCCTATATCCATTCCGAGATGTGGGCTTGATTAATGTGTACATATCGTGAGAATTACTCATAACTTATTGACTGAATGTTTAAGTTGAAGTTCACATGATGCAAAGTATTGATTCCAATCAAGGTTGGGTTTGTTTTTGTTCAATTTGACAAGTTGTACTGTATTTTCCATGTGATAAAACAACACAATAAAACAGTATTACGAATAGACTTCAAATGCAATGTGTTGTCTTATTAATGCTTGAACAGCGACGTATGGATGTGTGTCCCAATAAACTGGAATAACAGTATTTACTGCAGCACATTCGTGTAATACACACATCACAAACATATACTATACAAGTTAGTGCAGAGTGACGCAACCTGGAAAGAAAGCACATTTAGCCCAGATTTGGACTACAATGGGTAATTCATCAGACTTCTCATAACGTTGCTAATTAAGTACAAAGGACATAATTGCTGGTGGCAAAGCAACCATTGCACATTCTATAGGTTTCCCCTTCAGTGGGTAAACACAACTCCTTTAGAGCCACAAACGCCAAATACAATCAAGCCAACAACATCTCAATGTTAAAAAAAAAGGTGATTACATAGCCTTTAATGACTGCAAAGGTCTCTAAAGATGCATTGAAGATTAAGGATTTGCATCGTTCCACGCAGTTAATGCAGTTTTATCGCTTTCAATTACATGAGTGTACTATAGTATTCGGCCTAAACTTTAGCTGCTGGAGATTACATAAGTGCAACAAACCACTGAAATCCATTTAGTTGCAGTAACTAAATTTTGATATGATAAAGACCAGTATTTGAGGTTGGAAAATGAAGTCCTAAGTCCATCACACTAGGACCTTAATGTTTCTGGTGTAACAAAAAAGATTACAGGCCTTGTACATAAACCCTATTGAGTAATATTTACTGAATAGCTTGAGTCAGGTGTGTTAAAAGTGTGGCCCAGCAGCCATCTGCAGTCCGTGAGTCATTTATTATTAAAAATTAAGCAAAATGTAAAGAAAAAAACCCGACATAATACACGTAATAAAGTTTTGGCTTTAAATGTAGGTTTGTTTTTTTTATATAATCAAAATGGCACCCTGCATCCTTTGATTTTTCTGTATGTGGCCCTTGGTGGGAAAGACTTGGACACCCTTGGCTTAAGTGGTGTCCGAACAGAAGCTCACAACATAGGACCTAAAATGACCTGATTAAATTAGATATTCACTCCCAGCATGTGTTCCCTCGATGACAGACAAAGTAACAGATTTTCTTTGATTGGGAGTGTCTGCTAACTCATTGAAGAAGTGGTATGTTCCAAATAGCATCTTTCGAAGAGCAAAATGGTAATAGGGCAATAGGCAAAGGCGGGAACCAGGTATTAGCGGAGGCCTATTGAGCTATGTGTCCACTGCAGGGCATATCTCAACACAACTGTCTGTAAGGCGAATACCATACCACCCAGCCCAGAACTGCGTGTCCTTGCCTCCATGGGTAAAGCGGATGTATCTCACTCCTGGACCATAGTTCTGGAACATGTGTGTTATCTGGGAGGAAGAAAAAAAAAAAGTATATTCTTTGAACTATTATTGATTAAAGACTCAAGTCTGTCTTCATACCTGATTCCATTTAGGGTCGCTCCATTGGTCAAAATAAATCTCCTCGGGGGAAAAGATCTGAATTGGTCTCTTCTTTTGATTCAGGAGCTCCACCTGAATCTTGAATTGACAGCCACAGTCCCAGCGAGGAGCATACCTTAACACGAGAAACTGATTATTTTTTAGCAAATGTTGACCTCTAAAGTGCAAAACAGACATCCTTGTTCTGTTTTCCTAAAAAAAAAAAAAAAATTCCCGGAGCGGCGGCGGCGGTAATTCATGCTCGCTATCGTTCTCACCAATCTGATATTTTGATGTCTGGCTGGAAGTGGTCCATGAATGATGCGTTATAACCTTCCGTCTCCAAGTCAATCAGCTGGGACTTCCTGCACATGCTGAAGACATCATAAAATGTTTGAGTACATTTTCAATGCATATGTTAAACATAGCACATATATATATATATAGCATTATATAAGATTTCAGTATGTGGAATCAAACTATGGAATGGATTGAGTAAGACCCTCAAAAAATGCATGAAAACGATGAGCCAATTCAAGAAACAATACAAGCAGTTGATGTTTGCTAAATACAAGGATGAAGAGTCTTGAACCAGTCATGATGTGCTATATATATCACTATATTGACACTTACTATGGTACCCATTATGTCATTGGATGGTCATATCCCCTTACTTAGGTACGGGACAAAAAATTACAAAATTAAAAAAAAACAACAAACAAAAAAACCTTAAACTGTATTACAGAAAGCAGGAAGTGAACAAATGTAACGGTTACTGATTGTAAAAGTACCAGATGGAGGGGTAGGATTTAATAAGCTTTGCTTCTTCCTACTCCTTTTGGACATGTGGAACTGTGAACTGATTATGTGATGCATTCAATTGTAATCTGATGCATGTTCAAATGAAATTAAACCATTACCATTGCTATTTTAAGAACCACTGGATGTTAAGTACTTACCCATATGAAGTCACAAAGTTTTTCTTGACCGTTTCATTGGGATGGGGCACCATGACACCCTCTACTTTCCATAGGTCGCCGCTGTTCTCCAGTATTTGCCAACCCCTCATTTTATCTGATAAGATAAAAGGTTAAAACTGCGACTAAAGTGTCAAACACAACAAAGAAACATTTCGCCTCTCTTTCCTTACCTTCTGCTCTTGGGTTCTTCAGAAGATTCCGTCTTTTCCTACACAAGAAGTAAAATAACCTCCAGTCTTTGGGTACTTTGGAGACATCACGGAGATGGTAGCCTTCTCTCCTGCATCTGTCTCTCCATAAAGACTGGCTGTCAGCAATGTCCTTCCACTGACGACACACTAACCGACAAATCTGAACCACATGATCTGGGGGGAGCTTAATGAAGATCTCCTCCAGGACTTCTATGGGGATAAGGAACTGAATAGAACAGAACAATGCAAAAGTTATAACTTTCCACAATGTTGACAACCCCACTGTTTACCTATAATGTGGCTTTAGAATGGAAAAACCCAATGGTGCATTCAATGATCAAATTCATAAATCGTACATCTCAGTACAACACATCTGTTATAGCAACAGACAGCATCTAATGACTAATGAAACCGATGTAACTATATTAGCAACGTAATTGGACCTTTGTTTTACCTTAGACAGCGGGCTGGACACGATAGGACCCGAAGACTGACTTCGACTCGAGGCGGCCATATCAGAGCTTTGAGTTGTACCCATAATATGTACTCTTCATTCCTCACACAGCGGAGACAAGACTGCATTGACGTGTTTTCATGCGAAATAAGTCTGGTGATAGCAGGGTGTCCAATAGGTTAAAACCTCTGCTATACAACGATTGACTCGACGCGGAAGTTCGAGCTCGAAGTAAGCTACGGGTGAGTTGATGCTAATGTAGCTACACTATGCTATTACGTGTCGCTCTACATTCCGGTAATGACTAAAAGTACTTTCGGTCAAGAATCGGCGCGTATTGAAAACGAAACTGACTAATTTTCCTTCACTAGTCACTTCCTCTTTCTGTCAGTTATTGTGCCTTTGCTTTCTGTACCGGGTCTGCTCGAAATCCACAGCAAATATATGCGGGGTCGAATTTTCATCTTTACATCAAACTCCGCCCGCTCGGTACACATTGTACAATATTTCTTGCTAACCTAAAAATAAAAAAACGAACCGTCAACGTCATCGAGTGGGCGTGTCCTGAGGCAATCCGGAAGGGAAACTACGAGGTCCTTAAGGTAATAGAACTAGAAAAAAACTTTAAAAAAGCATAAATGAAATATGAGCGAGAAAGATTTTAATATTATGGCAAACAAACAGGTGCATTCATGATATAAATCATCCAGGCACTGCAATTTGCGTGCAATTTGGTACACACAACTTGATCATAAAATACTAGCCTTAGCAAAAATAAATGTACACCACAGAGGCTTAATATGTGGTAGCCATTGATGTTGGTGTCACATTACATTTTTTAGCAGGCCCCAAACCCTGTCCTTGATACGTTCTTCAACTCTGCATCTTTTACTGAATAATGTCGAGACCAAAGATAAATGCAATATGATTGAGTGACAAAGAATTTGCTCCTTGTCGATTCTAAAACAAAATGTTCAATCTATTCTTCAGAGTCTTTTTGGTCACCAGAGGAACCCCTATGTGTCCGTGTCAATCCGGTGAGCTGCAAAGAGAAATAAAGCCAGATTGGTCAAACATGGAGGAGGTGGTAAACCCACTGTGGTTTAAATGTATTCAATTAACTTACATTGCTTTGGTATCCTGAGTGGTTCTGCATCTCCCGATAGGACTTGATGCATGACACCGCGGAACTGATACAGCACCTTTAGACTCTTCTCCTCACCCACACAGGGGTCATAGAACCCTGGGAGTCCTGACTAATATGTAGACACAAAAAGAACCACATAATAATAAACACACAATACAAAAAAACAACATTCAGATATCCATTAACTTTATGATTCCAATTTAAAACTGACAACACAAACCTTTGTGGCCTCGGTCAGGATGAGTTTAGAGTCTTTCACAAGACACTGCAGTGGCACAGTCACGTCAATGACCTTTGCCCTCTCATGTTTTCGGCTGTTGTCTGTCACAAACTTGCCATACCAGGCATTGAGGATGATTAGACCTGGTTTAGAAGGCAGCAGTTAAGAATAGTGCAAAAGGTATTATTTTATTTTAGGAAGCTCGACAGCAGCTGACTGAATTCCTGGAGATGAAAACATTTCTGCTCTATGATGCAAGCAAAATAGTAATTTTCATTAATTCTGTAAAAAAAAAAACACACACAAGTATATTTATCTGTAATGTAAGATAAGGAAAACACATAAAGAGTGCAAAGTCTGCCAGACTGCTGATGACCAAATTGCCAGACTCGACTGAGGGAAATTAACTTGTATGCTTTAAAGGGGATCTATTATGCTTTTTCCACTTTTCTAACCTATAAATGTAGTTAGAATGTTGTATTATCGTGGTAAAGGATGCTAAAGGATGATAAATTGCTGTTTATTATCAACTCCTTTAAAGTTAGCGGCACAAATCAGAACTCTTCCTATGCACTCGGGAGTGTGACCAACCACAGTAGAGTGGGCGTGCCTGGCGGCGGACCATGAGTGGAATAAATTAAAACAGACAGTTTTCGCAGGAACCACAAAATCCAAAGAAATTCATCTGAATAGGTGCAGATTCTGGAAGAACTATAAAGCTTTGTGTGCTGGTTATCATGTGTAGCTACTCAAAAGGAGAGCACAACTCAATACAAAGGGCCGAAAAATAAGTATTCTACAACTAAAAATACATGAAAAGCTTACATAATTCAGCAAATTAAACTACAGTGGAATTATTGTTTTGTCAGTGGGTGAAAACGGGGACCAGAACCAAACTTTGCGGAAATTTTAAACATCACTATTCTTACCCATTCGAGACTCCTCAGCTTCAATAATCCTCCGCACAGACTCCTGCATCAGCAAGACCTTCAGAGACGAGAAACAGAGATCATATGCATTGCTGAAATCAGTAAGACTTTCCATCAACACAATTAAACACAATACCTTAATGAACACAGTACTACGGTATGCTAGTTTAAGGTTAAGTTTAAAACCGGGTAAAAAGCTACTTGGCAAACAGGATGCAATATGTGAAGCTAGGAGGACACATCTGCAATCTACTGCAGGGGTCAACACTGGAAAGTCACGCAACATCCAAAAATGTATGTGTCAACTATTAACGTCCTTCTTTGTCATATACTTTTTAAACCACTACCATCACATTCCAAGTCCGCGTCAATGCTAAACTTTTTGGTGTAAAAATTTAAACATCTGCTCTTCGTCTAGCACAATACCAGCTAATACCAGCTACTGAACATCTCTAATGAAGTTCTCACCGCAGCCTCTGCCTCCTGTTTCTTTTTGGCTATGTTTGAGGCCGAGCTCTCACGCTGCTTCTCCAGGTCTCTGTTAAATGATAGATAGATAGAAGGAATAAAAGGATCTTTTAAAAAAAACAGCTTTGATAATACATGCATGGCTTTCTTGAATAAATCTTTTTGTATAAAATAACTTAAAGTGGAGGTGAAGTCTCTTACTGTTCCTTCTGAGCTTGCACATACGGCCGAATAACGAGTCGCTGCATGGCGAGGTAGACAACCAGGGGTCCAACCGTGGCGTAAAATACAGCACTTGGCAGAAGTTGGTCGGTCAGGTGAATAGGGAAGAAATAAGTCTGGCTGGCTCTGTTTAGTCTGCAGAGAGGTGGCCATTTGTATTCATTATTGACAAGCTACTTGATATTAAAAGACAAATTCCACCTTTAAAAAAAAAAAAAGTTTTTTTTTTTTTTAATTTATTCCCCCCTCTGCCCGCCTCCGGGCATGCCCATTTGACTGGGATTGGTCACATGCTTCCTAACTATAAACCATATAAAGAAGTCCGCCCCTCTGTGACATCACAAAGGAGCAGTTTTACCACGCCTATTCAAACAGAGTTTTTGGAGCCATCACAAACTTCTTTCAGGGATCACTTCCAAATGCGCAAACCATCATTTAACACGAGAACACAACATTCCAACTACATTTATAGGTCAGAAAAGTGGAAAAAGCATAATACTTCATTAATTCCTTTGGGATTCATTTGGCATCTCCACTGCTCCATGTGTAGCACTGTTTAAAGTAAATAAATAGTATAAAGTGTAAAAGAATATAAGATAATATATAAAAACTCAAAAAGATAGACTCATAGATGTATGTATGCATGTTGATGACCGCAATCTATGCATGTCCAGCAAAATTGAAAGTGAAACAGCCTGCAATTAAATATTGGTTAATATATTGTGAAAATCAACCCGCCCTTAAATGAATAAAAGCAGCACTTACTTGACCTTGAGTGAGACACCTTGGGGCACGCCTACACTGACTGTGGCCCCCAAAACGCTGTGTCTACTGATTTTCCTCTCAGCACCATATTCTACCACAGTTCCAAAGAAACCAGACCTGCAACACACATACGACATCTTTGCAAACATTCACTTCCACTCTGAAAAGTAACACAATATACTTAGAGCACATACTTTACTGAGCCCTTAATCTTTGTCTGGTCTTCATCCTGGAACTTGTACTGGTAGCTCATCATGATAAAAGTGTGTGGAATGCCAAGCTGCAGAGAGAGTAAGAGAACATGGCGGCTCAGCGCTGACAGGCGACTTATTAAATGCTGTTAACACACACACACACACGAGTGCGGCAAACCTGCACTGCGAATGTAAAATGGCTGCTCTTGGTGTCCCTGACTATGCTGGTGTTCATAGAGGAGTGGATCCCCCAACGCCATTGCAGGTAGCCCATCGTGTTCTTGTCCAGGTGACGGGCCAACACTGTGGTTATGCCAGGACGCACGCCTCGTGATGAAAACTGGAGTCCGCACTGTCCCGTCACAAAGCTGAGGGGAAATAAAAAAATAAGAATATTATTATTATTATTATTATTATTTAGTTTTTCCAATGCACATCTTTTTCTAAAAATTCACATACCACCGAGGCGTCAAATTTCGGAATATCTTCATTCCGAAGAGAGGTCCGTGTGTGTCCCCGGCGCCGAGCTCTATCTTTACGCACAAAATTATACATATGTAAGAATATGTAAGTTTGCTTTTACACTCGATATAAGAGCAGCATACCTCCCCCCAACCTTGAGCTGAGGTGACTCTCCTCAGGGCCAAGTTAATAGTACCGCCTCCGTTTCCATTGTGTGTGGACAAGGAGCCGGACAAGATGGCCGTGTCATTTGTGGTAAGAGGAGCCTGCAGGAGAAAACACGGCATCATATTACCGTAAACACCTCAAAACCCATCTGGCACCATGTTTCACCTCTATGGACTGTGATATGTGCATCTTGTTGATTTCCACGTGCGGGATGCCTCCTCCAACCATGTCCTCATAGTCCTCTTCATAGCGGTCAAAGAGGTCTGTGGCATCAATGCCTACACTAATCGTTCCCTGTTGAATATTTTCAGTGGTGAGAGAAACAATGTTAAAGTTGCAACCGGTGGAGAATACCACAGCCAATAGCAACTATCATTAAATCTTTTAGAATACAATATGTACAAGATGGTTCTTTAAAATATTCATGAGGTTGTGAGTTGTGAGCAATTGACCATACCTTTGGGTTGGTCCTTTGCTGGAGTCTTCGCTCCTCTCTTTCTTTCTGAAGACGCTCATACTCCTCTCTGATCTCTGCGGGTGTTCTTTTTCTCTCTATCACCTGGTAAAAGTACATATTTATTTACTTATTACTGTTATCATTCAGATAATGACATAGTAAAGTAATTGTTTACAATGACTTGATCGTAAAACTCAACCATAAAAACAAATAGACAATAGTTTTACCTCCCATCCTTCCACATCGAGTCCACGCTTTCCATAGACATCATAGATTGCTCTTGCCTGTGGATCACTGAGCACTACAAAAACATACAAATAAGAGAAAAAGTGGGTTATCCATGGATGTTGCTGTTGCCAGATGTAGTCATCTTCTAGATTCACTTTGGTCTTACCTTCATAAGCTTCATGTACGAGGTTAAATAGCTGCTCTGCTTGTCGCTTTAGTTCTGGATCCCGATGTTTGTCCGGGTGATATAACATGCATAGGCGCCTGTATGCTGCCTTCAATTCATCCTGTGTTGCCTGATGCACCACATTGAAGTAAACACATTAGAATAAATATCTGTACAACATGCAACCAGCTTAATGTAAAAAAAATACCTTCTATTGTAAGTTATATAGCAATCAGTCATTTGTTTACATTTTGCAAACAAAGGAAAAACTGTCCCTAAAATGCATTTTTGAAAAATAGGACCGCCAGAAATTAAAGTTGCACTAATTTCCATTTAATGGAATGTTTAATGACAGCAGCACTGCACTGTATACTTGCAGTAAAAGAGAGACAACTGTAAGCACTCCATCTCCCGACATTAACGTCTAATCTGATCAACTGTAAATCCAGGTGTACTCAATCATTATAGCATTAGCCATGTAGCCCTTGTACACAGTCCAAGAAATAATTCGTATACTACAAATTTCTGTCAATTCTGAAATCCATTAAACCACAACTACGATTAGTCCCGCACGCTGTTTTGTTAACCGATTAAATTTTTTAAAGCAAAACTATCACCCCGAAACTTGTTGTATGTCCTGAAAAAGTTTCCGATTGGAGCCACATAGTAGAAATCAATGTCGAGGGTCAAAAGCTAGCCGCATGGCTAACGTTAAACATCATTACACGCGAAACCATAGACTAATATCGAGTGGCGGAGAACAGAATAGCTTTGGCATGTTTGCACACAATAGCTCCACAGAAGACAACTGGATAATGTACCTCTCGCCTGACATTTAGAAGGGAATAGTAATCATCACTGGAGATCTCATCATCTTCCAAGGCAGACGCCATGTTTACACCCGGTCATTTCTTCTTCGAGTTATCGCTTGAGTTACTCAATGACGCTACGAGGCACTTTATCGCCCCCTTGTGATTCGGATGTATATTTACAACATGTTTCAAATTGTGAATGTTTTAAAATTTCACATTAGAAATGTGATAATGTTTAAAATATATATTTTTTCATATTTAAAAATATAGTATATTTAGATATGGTGGCTTTACTTCATTTTTTTCTTTTGCAATACTAGGAAACCTTAAGTGCATTATGTTGATAATGGCATTTCAACATATCTAACATGCATACCATATCAATAAGCTTTTATTTATTATTTAATTTGAATCTTAATATGATGCAATTGAATATAAAAAGTCAAAATAAAATTGTCTTCATGATTTAAACATTTGGGACATATGACGTTGTATCATTCTGAGGAGATAGTCCCCATACAGGAAAGCTAGAAGGGAAGAGAAAAAGAGAAAAAAAATTCTCATGATTAATTCAAGTCTTGCATGAGTTTGAGACTCTTTTTTTTTTTTTACAACAGCAGACCTTATTTTGACTGTGCAAGGCCAGCGGGCAGCAGAGGAGCTGTCCTTTCAGCACCACCTCCTCCACCATTTCAGCGCTGATGGCCCACAGCCTGTTAATGTAGGATGAAGGCTGTCCTTAAGTGCTGCAGTTGACAAGAGTGCCAACAGCAACGTGTATCAAGCTCAATGATCTGTAATTAGATTGCTTGTAGTTATTAATGCAGCCACACTATTGTCAAGCCTAGCTGCACCACAATAATAGAAGGGGAACCTTGAAGGCACAGTGGATGATTTGAAAGTGCACAAATCTCACCGACAGTGCTATAAAATGGTAGATGGCATTCATGTTTTCACACATCATTCATCAATTAACAAAAATAAATTAACATGATGAAAGTTAAAATGGGCTGTACGGCGATTGAGTGGTTAGCACGCAGAACTATAGGAAAACAGGGTTCAATTCCACCCTTGGCCATCTCTGTGTGGAGTTTGCATGTTCTGTCCGTGCATGCGTGGGTTTTCTCCGGGTACTCCGGCTTCCTCCAAAAACATGCTAGGTTAATTGGTGACTCCAAATTGTCCATAGGTATGAATGTGAGTGTGAATGGTTGTTTGTCTATATGTGCCCTGTGATTGGCTGGCGACCAGTCCAGGGTGTACCCCGCCTCTCACCCAAAGACAGCTGGGATAGGCTCCAGCACCCTGCGACCCTTGTGAGGAAAAAGCGATAGAAAATGAATGAATTAAATTTAAAATGGGCTGCACGGCGGTTGAGTGGTTAGCGCGCAGACCTCATGGCTAGGAGACCAGGGTTCAATTCCACCATCTGTGTGGATTTTGCATGTTCTCCCTGTGCATGCGTGGGTTTTCTCCGGGTACTCCGGTTTCCTCCCACATTCCAAAAAACATGCTAGGTTAATTGGCGACTCCAAATTGTCCATAGGTATGAATGTGAGTGTGAATGGTTGTTTGTCTATATGTGCCCTGTGATTGGCTGCACGGTGCATGAGTAGTTAGCGCGCAGACCTCACAGCTAGAAGACCAGGGTTCAATTCCACCCTCGGCCATCTCTGTGTGGAGTTTGCATGTTCTCCCCGTGCATGTGCGGGTTTTCCTCCCACATTCCAAAAAAAACATGCTAGGTTAATTGGCGAATGTGAGTGTGAATGGTTGTTTGTCTATATGTGCCCTGTGATTGGCTGGCGACCGGTCCAGGGTGTACCCCGCCTCTCGCCTGAAGACAGCTGGGATAGGCTCCAGCACCCGCCGCGACCCTCGTGAGGAAAAAGCGGTAGAAAATGAATGAATGAATGAAAGTTTTATCATTGATTTTGGTTATTAATTGATAACCTTGACAGAAACAAGCATTATTTGATTAGGTGGCTGAAAAAGAAGTGATGTTGTCATAGGCATAGACACAAAGTGAGGAAGGGGAGACATGTGTGTGTGTGTGTGTTGTCAGTCAGAGCCTGGCAGCCAATAGTAAGTTCTCCTGGTTCCGGACGGACTCTCGGCACTCTCCTCCACTCCCTCCGCGTGCTGTCCTCGCCGTGCACGCGCGTGGTACCCACGGTCGTGAGGAGGAGGAGGATGTTGCGCGTGAAGGGGAAATGGCTGCCGAAAACAAGCCGGAAGGTAAGAGAAATATAATACGAATAATTCACTTGCTATGTGTGTCTTTTATTTTTTTTTTGTCGGCGAACAGTTGGAAGTGGCGAGAAGGCGACGTGCGAGTGCGGACATTTTCGCCTAAAAAAAAAAAAAGGAGCCGTGTTTGTTGTCTCTTGGCGAGCAAAGGCGGCTCAAACGTGGAGAGACACTAGCCGGCTAGTATTAGCCTGCTTTTCTAGTTAGCTCCCAACCGTAAAGCCAATACTCCAGCCACGGGAATGAGAGGGAAGAGTGCGTGGAAGTGTCGTGTTTTTTACCGTGGACGTGATTCCAGTACCCACGACGACGAGCTTTAGGCTTAAGTTAATGACAGCATGTCAGCGGCAACTTCTCCAATTTCCCCACCAGTCGCTGATTAGTGTCACTCGGGATTTCCGGTTTATTTTTGAATGAAAACTACACTGACGTGTTTAGTTTTTATTGTTTACTCTGTTCATCTCATTTTTTGGGTCGTCCTCTTTCCGCACTCGGGAGCGTCTTTGACATCCAAGCCAGCACTGTGTCAAAAAGGGTCACGGTTTTCCAGTCATTTCAGTTGGACTCAAAGTACTTGGCCTATATTCGAGGGGGGGTTTCTGGCGTGTAACGTCCCCACGTACCCTCACTAAATACCATTACAGCGGTGGAAAATGTGGAGGATGGAGTCGAACCTCCCTTTCCGATTTCCAACGTACATGGGGGCAAAGTGATGTCTTTCTCGCCTCGTCTTATTTCATTTGGTTCGCTAACTTGAAATAGAAGCCATTATACTTACTAAGTAGGATATCGAACCGGGAAAAATACAGATTGAGAAATGTTACGACACGTTTTATAAATTGGGGATAAACAGCTTTAAAAGCTGCTTTTCATTTAGGCTACATTGTCTACAAAGCTCTCATCTGGATGTGGCATTGAACATGGAAACAGGCAAATCAGGAATAATGCTTGTAATATTTTCACGAAGATGTTTCCCAGCCTTTCGTAAACCCACGCA
The DNA here is from genome assembly GCF_037039965.1 of Doryrhamphus excisus. NCBI lineage: Eukaryota > Metazoa > Chordata > Actinopteri > Syngnathiformes > Syngnathidae > Doryrhamphus > Doryrhamphus excisus. The sequence goes on along the minus strand of NC_136371.1, from coordinate 3,516,454 downwards.
AAACACGTGTTAAACTTAATGTGTTCAAATGAACACGAAAACAATATTGCCGATCTCCTAAGTGTGAGCAAACACAAGGAATTCAGCTGTTTGAGTCATTGCATAGACTCCCACCAGGGGGTGGTGTTGAGCTACAGAAGCGCACTCACATTGTGACGTGTCTGTCTGTGGCAAAAAAATGAAGACGTCTGGTTTTATAATAGTAATGACTTCACAATGTGGCGTCCTCACGTATTCATCTAGATAGCTGAACCTAAAAAGGATAGATTCCGGCTGTTAATGACAGAAACACTGTAACACAAGGAGCTCTCCTCCACTTGGAAGTCCCACTGCTGAGCACAGGAAGTTATTTTCAGTGGCCCTGTGAGGCCGGCCGGTGGGGAGGAAGGAGGAAGACAGGGCTTGGTGAAGACTCCATGCTCATGTGTTATGGTGTCCACACAAACATTACTGTTTACCTGCCGCACGTCTTCAGCTGTCAGGTAGTGTTGCAGACAGCTGAGCGCTGTTTCCTTAACCTTTTGACCTTGGGGTTTGCAGGTGGAGCTGATCCCTCGAAGTAGTTCAACATCTCTGACGATGACGGCCCTCAATGACTATAGGCTGTGTTAAATCCAGGGGGCCGTGACCCAATGTGTTTACGTCGTGGGGTTTTCCACTCCAGCTTAGTCTTTGTCAGGGCCCCTGGCAGTCATGTTTTTTATTTTTTTATTTTAGCACCCATAAAAAGCAACATGTTTGAGCTCATAGCCTGCAGGATATTGAAAAGACAGGCATGGTATGTCTTTCAGTTGGACTTAAAATACCCTAACTAAAGAAGGACAATCAATTTGCCTGAAATATCTGGACTTTAAAAAAGATTTTACCACAATGGATGCGTTTTAAATTCACTTTTCATTATGAATATTCAAGGTCGTCTGAAAAGATGAACTAATTGAAACAATCCGTAGCCTCAACCAATGTCGTCTTTCTTTTAATGCTTAAGTAAGTACAATTTAAAAGTGTTTTTTTTGTGTCAAACACAATTTCGTGATTCCGTCCGTGGAAATCAAAGTGTTTCTCACTGTAATATGAAATGTTCTGGTCCTTGCAACTTTTTTACGGCCGTCATTTATTCAATTAAGGACAAGCGTAGGCATGTGGCGCCAACCCAGTTGACTTTGGGGTACGCGCCGGACTGGTCGCCAGCCAATTGCAAGCCATCATTTACACTCACAATTTAGTGTCTCCAAAAAAAACCAACATGCATGTTTTTGTACTGTGGGAGGAAGCCACAGAACCAGGAGAAAAGCGTGGGTAGAACATGCCCAAATGATGATTCAAATCCATATCTTCCATATCTCCTGTTTGTGTGGCCAACATGCTAACAGCTAGGCCACGCAGACATGTTTACTAAAAATAAAGCACAGATTTGTCCAACACGCAGTATGCCTGAATGCCTCACCAGCCATTATGTTCTGTGGTGAGAAAGGAAGGAGACAGATATGAGTTATTCATTGTTACTTCATGAAAATTCAATGATTCCTTGTCTGGAATCTGCCTATAGTGTGCCAAATTTAAAAGCACTATTTTCACCAATGTGTAGAGCTTGTGAGAAAGGAAGGAGACAGATATGAGTTATTCATTATTACTTCATGAGAATTCAAGGATTCCTTGTCTGGAATCTGCCTATAGTGTCCCAAATTTAAAAGCACTATTTTCACCAATGTGTAGAGCTTGTGAGAAAGGAAGGAGACAGATATGAGTTATTCATTGTTACTTTATGAGAATTCAAGGATTCTTTGTCTGGAATCTGCCTATAGTGTCCCAAATTTAAAAGCACTATTTTCACCAATGTGTAGAGCTTTGTTTGGACACTTGACACATGTATTAGGTGCACTGTTGTGTGTCGCACCATACCTGAGACATATTTTTAGAAAACGGCGTATGAAAACTGAGGTTCTACTGCATTATTGTTATTAAAGTCATATGAAAGGTCAAAGTTAGTGCTCTTCCAAGTTCAACTTGTAAGTAATTTTGTTCACAATCTCATAGTCACAGTCTGTGACGGCTTAAATGAGGAAATTTCGACTCGTTGCTTTCCCTTTCATGCATTTTAATGAATGAGTTCAGGTTCAAGTCTGCAGTTGGCTACATGTTTTTACCCCCTTAGACCTAGTTTTTGCAGCCAAAACATGGGATGAATATTTTACTGCTTTATGTAATGAATAACAGAAATATTTATGACTTGTTTTTATTGTAATAAATAACCTGCTATGTGTTTGTGTTGTTTACTAGTATGATTTCTGTCTGTTTGCATGGGGAATTTGATGGGTCATCATAGGCTACAAAAATGCTTTTTTCCACCATTTTCTCTACTCTTTTTTTTTTCTTTGCCTCCTGAAGGACTGAAGAAAGTTCGTAATCCGGATCGAATGTACAGATCAACCGTGTGTTATGCTGGCCACGGTCCACCTAAGAGTATCAGTGATGACGCAGAGACCAACAGTAAGAGTCAGTTATTAATACTGCATTGCTGCTCCGTGAGGCCACTCACTGGCCAATCAATTATTCATTCATCGATTCATTTATTTACTCCTCGATTCCATCTCCCACCACCCTACATGCCCCCCGTCCTTATTCTGTTCTCAAACATAACAACATCTCCAGCCTCTCTGCTGACAGGAGTATCCGGTTTATGGGATCACATTGTCAAAATTGTTGTGCTTAACAAAATGTTACGTAGAAGCCGATGCATCAGGTCCTTCGAGAGAGAGAGAGTTCATCCTCCGAGCCATCACTTGTGGCTTTTGACGATTCATATCCAACCTTAATATCCGGTTGTATCTTATTTTCCTCGCAATCGATGCAGAGTTGCGACAAGCAACGCAGAAAACATCATAGTTGAATTTTTCAGTGAGGATTTCAGCGCTGTCATGTGTCTGAGCGAGCAGCCGTTCTTACAGTCAAAGAAATCAGTCGGAAATGTAGGCCAAAGCATCGCCTTTTATTTGCGGGGGATTTTCCCTTCATTTGTCTTTAGAACATGTTGAATTTTAAACTTCTTCAGCAGGGAAAAAGAGTGTGATTGTTCCTCAGAATAATGGAGCCCCATCGTTGTTAATGAATACACCAGTCTCTTCACTGCGGCTGTTGATCTAGACTAGAGACCGGCTAATTAAGTGCGCTCATGTATTGTCATTTCCAGATAGGGAGTCTGAAATCAGCCGCCAACCCCTTGTTAGACTTCTCGCTCGATAAGTGTCACTGCTACGCCGCTACATTTGTGACTTTTTCAAAAGAGACTGTTTGGAAAAGATTCAATGACCAAGGACAGTTTGTGCAGATGTATGAAAAATAGATTCAGACTGCTGTTACACTTTCGCTCTCTCACACATGACTGTGGCAACAGACAATAGCCATCTTGCCCCCCCCTCCTCCTCTTTTGTTATTGCACACTGTCACAGTAAGCGCATTTAATGCATTCGGCCTGGAGGTTGTTTGTGGCTGGCCAGGACACTCGATGGCAGGCAGGTACCACCATTGATCTGAGTAATCGTCTGAATAATTGTGGAAGCAGTTATGATACAGAACAGGCTTTTGTTTGTGTGCATGTGTAAGCAGTGAGGAGAGAGTGAACAAGCGCGAGAGGTGTTACACGGGAGGGAGCAAGAGAGAGAGACCTCACCTCTGCTCTCCTTGAGATGGGATTTTTATGGATGGGTGAGCTTGGTGAGGCCCGAGAACACATAAAGAGTCATTTTCAGTTTGTTGCAGGCAGTTAACCGTGTGTGCATGTTTGTTGAACTTCTGGTAATAGGCTTTTTTTTTTTTCAGCTGTTTGACTTTTTGACACTCTTCTCTTATTATGCAGTGTTGTGCTAGACTTTAATAACCACTTAGAGTCATGTTAACAGTGTAACAGTAAGTAGTGGATGCTACTATTGTGTCTGCTGATTAAGGACAACGGCATCCTGTAAGATTCAGTGAATTTCTTTCTTTAGTCTTTGTAACAAATCTGTATACGGCAGGTCAAGCAGGCAGGCACGGTGCTCTCTTTGTTGTAGTTTTGGTGAAGTCCTGCTAGACTTTGCCTTTGCTTGTGGGTGGTTTGTAATTTCACTGTATGTAAGAGTGTTGTCGAACAGGCTATAGGCCAAATGATAAAAATAATTGGTTCCCCACTCCCACACCAGCACTATTTGAAGTTTTCACACCCTTATTCATCTCCTCATCAAAAGCCGTAAGGCTGTGGGCCCCCGGACCACTGACCAATCAAATTGGAATTCATTTGGCATAGTGCCACCCGTCTTCCTTGTTGCTCCAGTATAAAATAGATCATATACTCCAGATAGTAAAGGTCTGAAAAAGAAAGATTTTTGTTAAATTTGGTGACACTAATTTGCTGAGATGTGGGCTGTGAATGAAATGATATTCTGCAGTGTGCAACCGTGTCAGTTTACAGCCCAGAAAAAATAGGATGTGAATGCACACTAGAACTGATATTGTGGATTGGCTGATTGATGTCTACTCGTCAAATAAGCCTGATATAACTTTTATTTTGTAATTATCAATCAGCACCAGAACTGGAGGTAGCAGAGATGAGGATGCTGAGGTTCTCATTGGGAGTGACCAGGATGGATAGGATCAGGAACGAGTACATCACGAGACCTTGGAAATAAAGTCGGAGAGGCCAGACTGAGATGGTTGGGACATGTCCAGAGGAGAGATAGTGAATATATTGGTAGAAGGATGCTGAAAGAGGAGGACATGAAGGTCGGACATGAGGGTAGTTGTTGTGAGAGAGATGGATGCAGAAAACAGGGTTGGATGGAAGCGATGGATTTGCTGTGGCGACCCGTGAAGGGAAAAACCGAAAGAGAAAGAATTTACAACAATGAATCGACATCTTTTATGTCGGCTGACTGATATCATGTGACATTACTGACTTGGGTTGCAGTATGGTTCAGCATGATTCATAATGTTGTCAACCCACAACCACTGTAGAGAACAGTTCGATACAGATTTGTGTATTGTTACACCCATCGTTATTATCAAGCGGAATTAAGAGTTTTGATGAAAAAGCACAAGCTGCGTCATGGCTACAACCAGGATGCTGGTTAAAGCCCCTCTTTACCCGCCGATTGATTGCTCTTATTTGACTGCATGTCTTGAGTTAGCCAATGCACCCAGAGTCTCAGATTCCTTACAGTGATCTGAGCCTATTCTCCCTCCACCACTCAACTCCTGTGGCATTTTACACTTCCTCATGGCATGACACAATACTTCCCATTTCGCTTTCAAGTACTTTTGTTCAGATATCACATTTTTAAGGAATGTTGTTCACCCTGCATGTTGACTTTGGAGTGTGACATTTTTATTTGTTGTTTTGCCTGGATATGCTGGGAGTAGATGCCATTTATGTTCTCCTCAGTCGACTGTATTAAGCCTTTTTTTTGTGCCTTTTGATATGCTTGCATTGATGAAATCAACACTTGAAGAAGATTGCCTTTCAAATCCCCTGGCTGCTAGTGGTGCAAGTAATACACAGTTTGTGTCACATTGTGACTGCTTGAGGATTGAATTTTATTCCGTCCATTTAATAAAAGGATTAAGTGATCAAAATATCCTCTTATCTGCAGAAGTTAGATTCATTGTTAGTTGCAGAAGGTGCAGCAGATGACAGGGCATTTGTAGTTGAAACAACACTGCTTCCTCTATTGTTAAGACAGCAGTGAAACTGAAATTCTGTACACTATTTTTTTTAATATAAACCTGCATACGGCTATGATCAAGTCCCTCAACATACAGTATTTACTGTATATACCCACCAAAAGCTGACCTACTCGACTTTTAATTTGATATTTTAATTTGATATATATACAAATCTGATCAAAATCTTAAGACCAGTTGAAAAATAGTGAGAAAATGCATTCAATGAGGTTTTAAGTAGAGCTATAATATGCAAAAGAAAGAAGAGGGAGTGTGACAAGACACATTTGGTGCTCACACGGTCATGCCCTCCTGGTGGCTAAAGCTAAACAAGTGGTACACCCCAAAAAATTGAATTGGATGATCTGTCAGTCAAGACACAGGGTGGTCCTTGACCCAAATTAAGACCCATACTAATCAATCTAAGGCTTTTCAACTCTGCACTTCCCTGATGTCACTACCTGTCTGACAGAAATCCAAAATGTTATAGTTGTTTATAGTTTTACAATTGTACTTATGCATGCATAAAACAAATTAAAATGCATGTAAATGATAAACAAATTAACCACGACAAACAAGAGATTACTGTAAGGGGTTTACAGTATAAAGACAAAATGTAAGACTTCCTTTCACATCCTTAAATTGTGTTAACGACTGAACTGCAGTGAAAAATATTGCCATTCAGACTTACACTAGATTTGCACCACCAGCAGTGAGTGATCTATGGCCAAAACATTAGCTTGCAATTTCACCACAATGTGGGCACAGATTAAAAAGAAAACCCGACAGTCTCAGAGTGTGCTGAGACAGAGACAGAAGAGAGGTGAGTGGGCAGTGGGGGGGAAACCACGGTTGCGCTCAGGGCTTGGATATTGATTAAAGATTTGTTTTTGTCAGCCTTTCTAGGCTCATGACCCTCGCTCTTGTCTTGAGGGTGGGGCTTGAGCAAGCTAGCATGACAGAAATCTCTCAAATTAAGGCTGAATGTTTGCTTAGAAGCCAAGGTCAGTCACAATCCAAATCCAGCACACCAAAAATATTGTTTCTTGATAACCATTCATCAGACGGTGATGTGAACTGGGAGCCAGGCTCAGTCGCTGTGCTCAGCACAATCCCTCTTCTTCTGTACTCTTACAGTATTTACACAGACTAAATTGTCAACATATACTGAGTTAGTATATAATAAAAGGCAATTTACCAGAGCTGTGAGTGCTGAAAAAGTTCAAAAACTGATTTAAAAAACAAATGATTAAATTTGACCTTGGGAAACAAGGTTTTGTGCACAACATGGCAGAAGTGTGTAATTCCATCTCTTGCCAATCAATTGAAACTAATTAATTGTCTTTATTCCAAAACTAATCACACGCAGGCTGTCTTGAGCTGATGAGATGCTATGGTGGACAAATCTTTAATGGCGAGCAAAGTGTTGCTGAAAAACAATTCCAGCAGAACATCTGGTGTATCGTTAACGCAGATAAATAACCAGATGAGAGAATGAAACAGTATTATGAAAGTACAATGCTTCTGGGGAAAAAAAAAACTCAGCATTCAACAGGAGTTATGTTTCGTTGAGGGATGCGCCGATGTATCGGCCACTGATCAACATCGGACACTTTCTGTTAAAAGAAAACATATGATCAGCTTATGCCAATAAACACCATTCCAAGCCAATCACAAAACCTGATCGGTGTGCAGCAGAAAATTTCGTAAAGTTGCCAACAAAATGACACATAACGTATTGCGCTTGACATAGACTACACCAGGGGTCGGCAACCTTTACTATGAAAAGAGCCATTTTACCCAATGCCCACTGAAGAAAAATAGCCTGGAGCCGCAAAACATATAGTATGTTTAAAACAACATTGGAGGGAATTTGGGGGTATCAAAGTAGTTCAGATAAGAAAAGACGAGTTGGAGTACTCTTGCTAGTTTTGGAGATAAACTTACATAAATGTATGTGTAAACTACTGTAAACGTAAAAACAAGTTCCCATGCCGCTGTTTTTAAATTATCTCGAATTTATTTTTTAGATTTGTAGGTAAGTATTACTTGTTTTTCTTCATGTACTGAACTGGATAGCAGTCAGAACTCACTCAGGATGCATTCATGGTCTCAGACAAAGTTGGATTTTTTAAAACTCATTACAAAAGACGTGCATTTTCCCCACTCGGGTGTTAAAAATATTCAAGCATCGCAAAGGGAGCCACAATAAAGAGTCTGAAGAGCCACATGCGGCTCTGGAGCCGCGGGTTGCTGACCCCTGGACTACACCAAATGATCACTCCCGTATCTTAGTTTGACTATTCTTGCATCTTTGTTACACACTGGCTGTACTTTGCAATGGCTACATTAAGTAGCAGTTCACAAGAGTTTATGGTCTTCAGACTCCAAAATGACTTTTTTACCGCAATGATATTTTACTTTTAAAACCAACAAGCAATGTGGTTAGTCTGGAGCTTGTTTCCTCCCACGGGGAAGCCACAAGTTGACATCACATAAAAATGGAACAAATTTACTATCTTAGTTGTCATTACACTAATTATGTCTTGTCCTCAGCCTTATGATAGTGATACTATGACCAGCTGATTTGGACTAGTTCACAAAGGCTCAAAGACAACTGGGACAGCCTGCAACCTTTGTGAGGATCAGGGGTACAGAAAATATATGGATGAGTTAATCCATGTCATCGGTATCAGTATCAGCCGATCTCACTCACGGATAATCAGTATCAGAATAGACAGCATAAAACCCTGATCAGAGTATCCCTAGTTTCATTCATTTTTTATTTGTTTTTGTCCTGGGAGCCTCGTGAGAAATGTTTCCGTGTAAAACCAAGCGACTCTTAAGTAAGACAAGGACTGCTAGATTTGAGAAGGCCAAGTTTGAACATCTGAGCAGCTGAGTGCCTAAAACACATGGTTTATTTAAAAAGCGTAGTGCACCACTTGAAACAGAAGAGGTAAGAAGAAATACAGTCGTCTGTGACTGAGAAACATGAATCACAATGCCGCTTTCATGTCAATGTGCACTTGCCTTGTAAAAATCATCTACAAACAGAACACAATTTGTCCATCGTGGCATTGGCAATACAATAACAGGCAAAAGTAGCAAATCAGTTGAGAAGTACAACCCCTCCGTACAATCAATAGGATTCTTCTTCAACAATTGCGGAACGTTGTTGTTTATTTAAGAACACAGCTAATGGGGATCTCTAATTTGCTTTTTCTACCACAAAGAAAAGAGCTAAAAGACTCAAATATACATGGTGGATGTGCAACAACAGTACCTTTAATTTATTTAGTGACACGGAAAGCAAGATGAATACTAACATAAGAAACATGCTCGCAGCTGACAAGTGGGCATATCACATATCAGAAAATTGCACACAAAATAGGAACAACATGGCTCCAAAAAAATAGCATGCCAAATTGCCTAATTTATTGGATTAAAACAGCCTTACCCATAGCATCCCCATCCCGTATTAAATGATATGCTGGTTGTTGTCATGTGATATGTAAGTTGATCCTAACTTATTACTTACTAATTAATAATAATAATAATAATACATTTAATTTACAACGCACTTTACATCAAATGAATGATCTCACACTGCAGATCATTAAAAAAATAAAATAAAAGTTAACAGCAAGTGTCACAATAACACAATAAGAACATCTAAAATAAGTAGAGCAGTGGAGGTGAAAATGACCAAAGTCAAACTAACACAACACAGTGAACCAAAGACATTGAATATGCATTAGTGACACCAGTGACACTGGGCTTCTCCCAGTGTGGACGGCCCCAAAGGTGGCGTTTCCTTGATCCTCAGGATTATTGATGAAATCAATAAACTGAAAAGAAAATGCAGGAGTACTGAGAGAAGATGGAGAAAAAGTAAATTGACAGTTCATTACGAGATTTTACGTCAACAGCTTAAAACCTACAATAACGCAGTCAAAAAGGCACAAATTTCCCATTTCTACACCAGTTCCTTGGAGAACCAGGCTTATTACCTGTGGTCTGTGATGTTGACGGTCATGCTAGCACCGTTCACCTCAGCTTCTCAGCAACTTTTGTGGGTGATTTTATTAAAGACGGGACCGATTATGCTCATTTTCTGCCCTTTGAATTGAGTTGTGGACTCCTATAGAGAAGCTACACACAATAACCTGCATGGGAAGCTTTCTAGATCTTCCAGAATCTACACCTACTACAGCTGTATTTCCTTCGCTTTCCAAAAATGGTCAGTTTTAATTTATTCCACCCATGGCACACCCACTCCGCTCTGATTGGTCAAGACCAAACAGTGCAGCAAAGCAGGGAGGAGGGCAGGCCTACATCATGTACCCAGGCACACCCATATAATGAAGTCCAACTCATGTTGAGGGCTCACTTCCAAACCTCATTATCTGAAACTCTGGCATCGTTTAACATGAAAATACAGCATTCTAATCTACATTTATAGGTCAGAAAAGTGGAAAAAGCATAGTAGGTCCCCTTTAAGAGAAACACATTTTAGACCTTGTTGTCTTGCAGAATTTAAATATGTGCCTCAGAGGTTTTGTTGTTGTTAGGTGACAAGTATTCAAGTGATATTTCAAAGAAGAAGGCATGTTGTTGCAGTTGTATCACCATTTCACTCGCCCGTTGTACGTAATGTGCATAATTCAGAGCATGAAAACATGTTGTGAGATGACCAGTGTAATTATGAGTCCTGTTTATTTATTTTTTTGCTTTTGACAAGATCTTCCGTTTCTGACACATCCTCAAGTGTTTTAGCCTTCTGGCAGGCATATGTGATTTGTATCTCAACTCTCCTGGTGAGAAAATCCTCGACATAGTTGAGATGTATTTCAGTGCAGTCTCGCCGTGCTGGTGTTATTGTACCAGAGGGCAGAACTGAATCTTGAATAATCTGTGGAGAGACAGATCTGCCATACAGTATGTATCTGCCACCACCGCTATCTCTAACAAATCCTCTGAGTGCATTTTTACAGAGGTGAAGCCAAGACTTGGTGTGAGCTTCAGTCTTAACTCTTATAGTATCTGCTTGTGAATAGGCGTCAAAAAGAGATGCCCTTCCTAACCCTGCACTGGAACTGCACTATAGCGTTTTTCACTTATCCAACAAATAACCAGGAATCCATATTAAAAAAGTCTTCCCCACACCTCATTTCCCCCTTTGTCTATGATCATTCATTTGCATCATGTTTTGCCGATCACACCACTCCTACGGCTCCAGGGAGCAGATGCTGTGTATGATTCTTAATTGGCTGAAGCAAATTATTACACATACCTATGTAGCTCATACCGAACAGTTTACACTGAGAATTATAGGTACAGATGGACACTGCAAATTGTACAGCTCTTCAGAGCCGCTTTTTTATTCCTGTGGGAACAATGATTTTCCAGGTTATGTGCTCTAGCTACATCTCTATGGAACCACTCCCACCACTTTGTCCATATGGAGCTTTCTGGCCAGGAGCACTGTGATGTTCATCAAGCTGCATATGCTCCTTTTATACAGTACATATACCCCCATAGCACTAGTGGATTATTTGTGTCGACTTTAAAGTGGTGTTTTGCTTGAGTTGAACTTTTTCTCTCCTGTTTTACAGCCAACTTCTCAAATCTGCTAGCCAAAGTATACGCAGTCAGCTATTTTCCATCTTGGTTTCCATTTCATTTTGGAATATGCTAACCTGTGGTCCTGTTTGTTTGCCCCCTGTATTACTTATTCATTTATTTGCTCAAAAATAAATGCAGTTTATATAATGCTTAGCTGTTGTGACTGTAATATTTATATTCCGTACATATAACTGGGTCATCTCAAAATCAATGCATAGAAGATTTATAGTGTTGAAATGTGTGGCAGCTGTAAATACCAGATGACCAGAATACCTGTTTTAGGATGAAACTCATACCTCATTAATCCACTCAGACATATCCTGTCATTAACTACACCAGCTGCTAAGATCATTGACAATCACTATTTTGCATGCGGCTCACCTCAACTGTTAAAGAAGGGTTTGGATCTTGCACAATATGTTAAAGGAAATTGGTTCCTCTTATGTGCTACAATGCGTGTATGCAAATTTGAGCAGGAAGAAAGCAGCGTACTGAAAGGGGCACATAAAAGGCATCCATGCATGTGAGGATGCATGTGTTTTATAATGCTTGTAAACTGATTGTGAAAGTCACATTACAGCTTGAATGTCTTGCATTATGTTATAAGCACTGGGTCTGGTCATTGTAATTATTTTCCTGAATTATACGTATACCACGTTGTGGTATTCAACAGATTTCACTACTAAATCCCCCAAAGGCTACAGAATCACTCGAGGGTGTTTATTGTGTGAAAATAATGTATAGACACAGTCTGTACAATTTGACAGTGAAAAATGTTAGGTCAACTCCCTCGATAGATTGTATTTCTCTTGAAAATAATTCAGTCAAGCGCTACATAGAATATATGTAAAACACAATTGTTATACTAATTTCTTAACAAGTAACTGGGGATACTTTACAGTATCCCCAGGCGTGTGTTGATGAAGCTCTTATGTTCTGTTCTCGTTGTAGATGAACATGGACATTTGAAAATATACCTGCCCAAGAAGCTGCTTGAATGTCTACCAAAATGCACCTCCCTGCCAAAAGAGAGACATCGGTGGAACACCAATGAGGTAAAGCAACGTTTCACTTCATAAAAGTGGACATTTTGAATGTGAAATGAAAACACAACATCCAGGTCCAACATTTTCACATGGTTAACACTGTATTTTACATACATATTTTACACAAAACACTTTCACACAATAAAATGTTTCCATTCATATGCAAAAATCAAGTATGCATTTAATTTAGTTTTGTGTTAAGGCTCCAGATATGTTTGTTTTGGAGGACAGGGTACTAAGTCAATGTAGTCGTTAATACACAAAGAAAACCATACCTTTAAACTTAAAATGTTTTGTCTGTCATGTGTTTACACCGTGCTTCTCACTGCAGTTATGACAAAAATGTAAAACCTTTGTGTTTCTAATTGGTAGATGTTGTTAAATGTTTGGCCTCTCTGACCTGCATTGTGCTGGTGGCAGTCTAAATTAATTAACACAGCTTTGAAATTGATCTCAAACCCTTGACGGGGGCTAAATGCTGTTGGCTACAGTTGTTAGCGAGTCTGCTCATGTATTTAAAAATATATTTTTTTAACGTAACAGAACACAACATAACCATAGCACTGTGCTGCCATCCTGCACTGATATCATGTCCTGTACATGTATGTTGTACAATTGAGCTGTATTATCATATTTACAATCTATTACCGACTTATGTGTACTTATGTGTAATGTGTACTTTTCACATTTGATACTGTACCGATTCCAGGAATCAGTATTAGGGACTCAATGACTCAATTTTTGGTACTGAATAATAATAAAGGTAATAAATGTTACTTTGCTTGATAATAAAATCTCAACATATCTGAATATCTCTTTGATTGTTGGCCAAACACTATGTACCTCAGAAATGCTAGGGGCAATTGTGGACATTGATTAGCTATGTGGGTAGAGGAAGAGGAAGCTACACGCTAATTAGCTGTGACTTGCAGTAGCCGTTGGCATTGTCTAAATTGCTGTACAGTATTCCCTTGTTTATCGCGGGGGAGAGGTTCCCAAAATAGTCCGCAATAAGCAAAAGTAGCCAACTGTATTTTTGTACAATTATTATATATAGGGTGTACACCCCTCCCTGTACACTTTATACACATTTCTCAGACACGCATTAGCGTTTTAACACATTTCTCCCTTGTTTAAAAACTCTCAAAGTTATTTTGTTTTTATTTTAATGATCAACGTGATGGATCACATTGGATGGTGATTGGACACAAGAAATTAAGTGACTCTCATATTTCACTCCTCTGATCGTGGCTTATCTGGGTGTAGCGTTTTTGTATCCTGGTTAAAACATATTCCTCACTTACTATCTAGCATATACTATCGCTAGCAGCAAGCAATCATACAACAATCATACAGCAGTCCTCCATGGAGATTGATTGACAATGGCTTAGTCAGAAAGCAGAACACAATGGGCAGCTTCCCTCAGCTCCCTCAGCCAATCAGGACTGTTGTGGCTCTTTATTTAGCCGGCTGCGCATATTGAGATGAACTGGAAATGTCTGGACACTTCTTCAACTCTTACACAAGTATACAACTCTCTCTACTGGTAGCAGTAGTAAATACAATAAGGGGCATATCCGACAGAGCACCGATAGATGACTCCAATACACCACAAGGTCGCAGAGCATACTGCATGTTTATAGGTTGAAAAAAACATGCAAATCTACGAAAGGTGAACCGTGATGTAGCAAGGGAAAACTGTGTATGGATATTCAATTTTTCTTACATACTTAATTTTATCTGTTACCGCTGTTTTTGTTGTTGTGTACTTATCGCTAACGAACAAAATATATACGTGTATGATTTTGATGCTACTTTATGTCATTTATGAATACAAAAGTACAAGTTTGGTATTAAAGTACAGTGTGATACAAATCTATGAGGACAAGTAGTATAGACAATGGATGGATGGACCGACTTAAGCTTCTTTATCTGTAATTTGTCTTCTTGTTGACTTAAACAGGCCCCCTCCCACTTACTTAGTCTTCACAAGGATGCATTTAGGTACCGAAACATTCATTGTATGTGAATTGGTACTTGCTAGTACAGACAGAATTTGAATGGTACCTATGAAAGTACCGTATACGTTACCCATCCCTACACCGTTCAAGGCAGACCGTTTTTTTGTTTACGTTACCAGTGGTCTGTTCTACCAGGCTAATATTGAGCCTCTCTTTTTATTTTGTTCTTACAATTATAGCCAGGTGGACCCAAGAGAAAGGGATGTGTCAGAATCGATTTCAAAAGTGTACTTGAAAATTAAGTAAAGCAATTCAATAACTTTTCTTCTTTGCCTTTCACAATTCCAGGAAGGGATGCACATTATATAATTCAATCATTAAGTCTTGAGGCAGTGTGCATGCTATGGTTACAATATAACAGCTGCCTTCAAATGAACAAGGCAGGGACGATTTTGAAACATAAAACATTTTTACATCACTGCACAGAATTTATCATGAGCAATCCGTGTCTACTCAGTAGAAATAGAAATGAATGACAAGATTGGAAAAGCAAACATTTGCACCACCAGCACCAAACCAGAGGAAGGTAGAGTCTTTCAATATACCTCTGTGTTGCTCAGGTGCGACAAAAAGGGGCAAATCCCCCCCAGGGCTGCAGCCAGCTTCTTTTTGCTTTTTGTCACTCTAACATGATGACCTTTATTTTTGTAGACATTTCAGTTAAGATTGGAATCTTTCTGGAGGGGGACATCTCACACAGGGATGGATTTAGACTTATATCCCCTTCATGATCAAACACTGTCTGCCTCATGTTTGGTTACGCTGGTGTGAAGGTTGCAGGACCTGGGGCGTTGTGGAGAATCATAATTTGATCAATGCTAGTTCCAAGGTACAATACTTGATCCTTTATGCAATTTGTCGGTCTAGTCCAAATATATGTAATATTATAGGATTTGGAGCATTTTCACTTCTGTCAGGAAATGAGATGTTATGGAATTAATGGGCTCGTTTTATATATGCTTGATTTTTATCCTAGTGGGCTTAAGTTTTCCAGTTTTCCATTTAAATATTCAGTTCTCTATTTATTCTTGAAAGTGAAACGTGTGAGTAAAGTCCTTATGTCAACAATGAGCGTTCTCTTTTCTCTTTGTGTGGTTTGACGTTTATGTAATTTGAAACCATTGACAAAGAGACAATATGTACTCACTCAAGTATGAGGAGTGCATCACGAAGTCTGGGTGGAGGAGAGAGGACACTGGGCCTAAGTTTGTGTGACGCCCTCAGGCTTTAATGAACGACACAGTACTTCGAATACTGCAAGCTCTTATGTGACGACTAATTCTGAACTGGTGCTGAACCGAACCAGACAAGAGAGCAGCTGCTCTCGCCTCCGCTGGCCTGCTACACATTTAATGCCGCTGTTGTCGGGTATAATCCTGTGTGCCACACGCCGGCGACCAGCAGCAGCAAGCACAGCGCGTTGCCCAACAGCACACGCAAGGTGTCACCCGGGCCGAGGGCGTAACAGACAAGGAAGTGATGATCAAAAGCCTCAACAAATGCAATTAAAGCTGAGATTGGATAAACCGGAGTGCCTGTCGGTAACAGTGTAAGATAGGTGCTACAATGGCAAGCATGATTGGCTGCACGGCGGCATAATCATTCAGTCCTTATCTTTGACTAACCTGCTCTATGTCAGTTATCTGGGATGCGGCACTTATGATTTGTCACAACAATACTTTCATTTGAATACAATTACAGGGATGAAACCAATATGAGGCAGCGAAAAAAAAATCTGTTAAATAAAAAAAAAAAAAACAATGTGTGTCTATTTGTGGTGGAGGTATTTGCTAATAAAAGGGTGCCACCTCTCCTATAAACTCATAACTTTAATGAACACAGACAAATTGTTTTTGTGTGTGTATGGCAGACCCAGCACTTTGGCGTCATGTTGTTATGGATGCCCATGCTTGTATGCTCACCTAAACAAAGGGTCAAGCTTAATTGTTTTTTTTTTTCTTATTTGATTTGATCTAGTGGTTAGGCCTCACAGCTAGGTGACCGGGGTTCAATTCCCTCAGCCATCTCTGTGTGGAGTTTGCATGTTCTCCCCGTGCATGCGTGGGTTTTCACCGGGTACTCCGGTTTCCTCCCACATTCCAAAAACATGCTAGGTTAATTGGCGACTCCAAATTGTCCATAGGTATGAATGTGAGTGTGAATGGTTGTTTGTTTATATGTGCCCTGTGATTGGCTGGCCACCAGCCCAGAGTGTACCCCGCCTCTCGCCCAAAGACAGCTGGGATATATGAATGATTTGCTACACATGATTCATGCCAAATGTTTGCTCAAATGTTTATTGGTTTCTCTGATGCATTAAAGATTGCTTTTTTAGTTTTTGTATTGTTTATAGCCCTGTGATTGGCTGGCAACTAGTCCAGGGTGTACCCCAACTCTCGCCCCAAGACAGCTGGGATAGGCTCCAGCAACCCCCGCGACCCTCGTGAGGAAAAAGCGGTAGAAAATGAATGAATGAATGTATTGTTTATATTTTATATATTCATCCAATTTCCATTTTCTGTACCGCTTATCTTCACGAGGGTTGCAAGCATGCTGGAGCCTATCCCAGCTGTCTTCGGCCGAGAGGCAGGGTACACCCTGGACTGGTCGCCAGCCAATCACAGGACACATATAGACAATATATTGTGCTGTTTTTCTATTTTCTGGTTAATTCAAGCAATGTTCCTGCAAGAGGCGCATAAAACATTTCACCAAATTGTATGGATGCAAGATATCCTACAGGAATGTCTGAAATAATGTTTCTCATTCATATCGTCTCTTAACTGAACTACTCAGTTGAGCCTCATGGCAAAATGCCTGTACAATTTACTTTGGCAGCTCAGAGAGCACAGTTTGTCAGGAACAGCGTTGCCTTTTGACAGCTACTTCGATTTCTTTCTTTGGCAGTATCACCCAGGGTAATTTATGTATTTGTGAGGAGTCAAGCGATCATATTGTATAATTTGATTTTGCTGCAGAAAACTCTTGATCAGAGTTTACGAAATATGTTTCATGGTTTGTTTTTATCTTGAAGATAGGACGGAATTGCCCGCTTGACTTGAGGTAATTTACTATGAGAACGAGTGGTGGTACTACTAGCCGTGTGGTCATTATAAGATCCCACCAGTGGGCTCATTTTAGGTGGCCTGGATGCTCCAAAGAGCATTTGATTTTGGCACTGCACGCGCATGAGCATCAAGGCAGGGGGTCCTTCGTATCCTCTGAAGGCGTGGATATTGCTTGACCTCTATCGTAGCAGATACAGGCCATACCACTTTTTGTGGAAAGCCTTTAAATTGAAACCAGCTTGTGTCTTCGATTTCTTATACTCTTCTTCCTCTGGTGTCCCACATTTACTCATCCTCACTCTCTTTTCCCTCATGTGTTCACTGAGCTATAAAGCTATTTAGGTGGAGATGTGAAGATTTGTACCTTTTCTTGTGAATTGCTGGGTCAGGCGTTTACTGTGGAACCATTTTGTAATGGAGTTCAATTTCATTTACTAAATAAAGGGAAATAATGAAACCCTATTTCATATGAGAGCCAATGTTATGTTATGCATATATATGAGTTTTTCCAGCCATAGTTTTTCTTCACAATATGTTTTTCTTGCTCGTGGTGTTAATATGTTAGATAGTTTTGAGTCAAATTTATTTTTTTCTTAAAGAACCTTAACAGAATCCTCAAATACTCCGTATTGGATTCACGGCATGGTCTTAACCTTAGACACAGTAGGGTGTGAGCGTACACTGAAGTCATACAGAGAAGCCGAAAAGGAAAGTTGAGTAAGAAGTCACAAAGTGGCAGATGAAAATCAAACAGGGCCGCAACTCACAATTATTTTCTTAGTCCATTCTGAATCTTTTGATTATGGACCAAATCAATACAAACGGACACAAACAGTTAGTGGTTAGGTCTGCAACATATCAGAAAGGACGCGGGTATATAGATCAAAGCTCATGTGTGTGAATATCTTGTTGTAGCGAAAACACAAAGATAATAGGTCTGCTTTCATGGATGACTAACGAAATAAAAAAATACAATTCACCCAGGAGTGGCTGAAACCAGATTATATTTACATTTTGAAATGAAAAAAAAAAAAAAATCACTAAACAGTTTGCGACGGACAGAAAGCGTAATTGTTAATTAATCGAAACAGCTGTTTCAAACACATTTTAAGCAGTCAGCAACACATCTGGTCATTTATGACTAGTCAACAGCTCAACCTCCATAAACCTGTGAACCGCCTGAACATAAATTGACAAGTCTGCAGGTATGGTGTGTATTTTCAACAGCTGTATTGACAGACAGAATTGTGAACAACAACAAAAAAAAAGGATTTAAATTGTTTCCTCAAACACTGTGATTTAGAAAAATGCACACAGAAGATACAAAAGATAGAATACAGTATAAGAAAGGGACATTTAGCACCACAGTGACATGAGTAGACAAAAAAAACATTGAAAGAGATTGCAAACAAAATTAATGCCAGCTTTGCTCTTGTCTCTTGTACCCTTGTGGAATACAAAAACAGCGTTTTAACATCCTGTCGGAAGTGTCAGGAGATTGCAGCTTACAAGAAAGTCAGCGCTAAGCTATATTACTTCATTTTGAATTATGCATGTTACTTCAGATAGCATATTGCTCAGGAGAAGTGCTATATTGTTCAGCCAGTGTGCTTAATGCTTGGCGACTGCGATCAAGTTTTTCAAGTTGACATAACAGCTGTAGTAATTAGGAGATATAAGAGACTGAGGCAAACATTCGTTTTTTTAAACATCTTTTGGATTAATGTAGGCAAAATGGGAAACTGTTGCCACTAGACAAACAGTCAAAGGTTTCTGTTTCACACCTACAATAGATTCAACTCATACATACATCAAAATACAACAACCATTACAATACAATACAATAAAATACAATGCAAACAAACAACCCAGATTAGGCACAACAAGTGAAGACTGGGGATGGAGCTGGTCATCGGTTTGAGCGCAGATCTAAAACCTTGCTTTTTAATGCACAAGATTAGACACTAAAAACCTCAAGGTAGGGCTTAACAAGAAGAAACTGATATTTGGGTTGGTCACCTGTTCAGACACAGTTTCAGGTTCTTTTAATGCACAAGATTAGACACATGCAATCCAGAAAAATGATATGGAAATGTTACACTTAGGGGGAAAAAGTGGGCTAATAAATTGACAATAAAAGCATAAATACTGCAGATTTCAGAAAACAACAGATGGAATGATACAGCACTCTACAATAAGCAATGAAGTCTGTAAAATTAAATAATAATAAAAAAAAATCCAAAAATTGTTACAACTATAATGATGAAAATGGTAATATTAATGATGATTATAATAATGGTGATAATAATAACAATAATAATGATAAAGATTACAACAATAATGATAATAATGATAATAACAATAATAATATTACAATGATAATAATAACAGGAGAAAACAAGACTGTGGCATGAACATGATTATATCTTGCAAAAATAGTTGAATACAAATGTGAATAATGGAAAGTTATATTTTGATTGATGTAAGAAATGCACTGAATTTTTATAATAATAATATAATATAATATTTATAATATATATAATATAATATATATAATATTTATAATATATTTGCCCAAATAAAAAAATAAAAACTGACAAAAAATGATATGTTGCTTTTGTTAATGTGTGTTGATCGACTAATTATTGAACAGAAAAAAGTTTCAATACTTGGCTGCATTTTTACCTTGAATTGCACCTTGTACAGCATGATGCCCCAGCTATTTTGTCCCGTCCATGTACTCACAAACTGGAATGGCAATACTGTACATTTAAGTACCCCACATCCTCTCCATATATATTCCTGATGTCCGTCTGAGTGCTGCGTGGTCCTCACCCTCCAGAAGTCAATGATGATTTCTTTTGTCTTTTTCATGTTAAGGTTGAGGTGGTTGTCCCTGCACCAAGCCGCCAGTGCTTGGACATCCTCCCTGTATGGTGCCTTGTCTCTGTATCTTCTTCTTTCTCTTTAGGCTTTTCCTTTTAGGGGTCACCACAGCAAAAAAATCTCCTCCATCCAACCCTGTCTTCTGCATCTGTCTCTCTCACACCAACTATGAGCTGGTGACACCTTGCGTTGCTAATCAAGTGGCTCAAATGTGATAAATACACAATGATGTCATGACACATGGTTTAAAATGATCGGATATCAGTTAGATAATTAATAGCACAATTATCGACCAGCAAAATTTGTTATCATGACAAGCCTATGTATATACGTATATCTATACAGTAAATTGGTATTTAAAAAAAACAAAGATACTGGATGATACCGCTTCTAGACTGAGGAGACTCTTCCTGCGTAGGATATCCTTTCACTGGTCTTTGGACTCTGTTGAAGGCCTGGTGTTCTGGTAATCAGTTGAAGGCTCCATGGGTTCTTGCAATTCGTTCAATCTTGCCGGCTTACGTTACGCACTTTCTTCATCACACTTTATCTTTGTCCGACTTGGTGTGTGAGCAGTTCTGATCTCTAAAGGTCCTTGAAAATGAGAAGCCAGCAACAACAGCAGGCTGGGATCCTCTGTGGGCCTTTTTGGAACACAGCCCATCGTGCTCTTTTCTGATCTGATGGACAGCTCCGGGCATGGTAGTAGCGCTATCGCACTGCTGCATTTGGCCTTCAAATGATTAAACCCACATTGTCAAAGGTGGGGAAATAAAACTAGAGCCAATTGTGACCTTATTTCAATTAGGACCACATATTCAACCAATCTTCTGTTTGTTTTGTAAGACCAGAAATGTAGGAAGCATTACAATCACTTTTGAATTGTAGTCTTTTATTTCACAAAACCACACATTCCAATGTGAAATTAGCATTTTTTAGAACTCTCCCAGTCCATGCAGCTTATTGGATCCTGGTCCAACAGGATTCAATCATTTCTTTTGATTAGATGTCCTTGAGCCCTTTGTTCCCCTCTTACTCCTGTAGATGTTTACACATCAATAAACCCGACTTGGTTTGAAAAATAAAGCTGTCAAGGACATAATGATCCATCCCCAAAGGTCCAAGATCCAGTAGTGAGCAAGTTCTTCAAAACCTTTTTAGCTCAGATACAGTTGCAGAACAAGAAAGCTCTCAGTGGATTTTCTTCTAACAATTGTTTCAAGTCATAGGGAGCAAGGATGGCACTTTGTACTCTTCAGCTGTTTTTACTCTGGTCATTGAAATGTTACTGATGCTGTAGCAAATCTTGTCTGCCTTTAGTGTACCCAATAAAAGTTCAAAACCGCTTTCAGTGAAGAATGAATTATCCTGAGAACCCGGTGAAAGCAGAGAAGGGTGTTGATTGGATTGCTCTCACCACTCCCTGTTGCATTTTTTTTTTTAGCTTCCAAAAGAAGTCTACCCAGTATATATGACATTTCTGGCAGCTGTCATTCATAGAGCTGTTGCAAGTTGGAGACCACAGGAAGCTTTGAAAATAGATGCTGTAATTGCAACTGCCATATTTACATGCCACTTGCTTTTTCCCCCCATATTTTTAATAACTATGAGAAACAATTTTTGGACGAGACTATACATGACAATTGGATTGAATGGACGGTTTGTTGAATCCAGTGCCTGATGGAATAGGAGGCAAGGTTAAAGGTCACACTCTAGACGCGCCCATCATATGGCCTACACAACTGTGATTTCACATATCACTTATTTAAATAATAAGTGTAGTTTTTGTCTTAGATTGTTGACTACACGGGGGAACTTGTGGTGTATTAGTGCACAATATCTGTTGCTCCCTTTCTTCTTGTTGAGCTGATTGTTGTTTGTTTTGCTGGCAAATACAAGGGTTGGTGTAGATTTTTTTTTCTTCTTCTGACTTGAGCCTAAAAGGTTGAGGCGCCAGAGATCCCATAACAACCTGTCCTCCTCTTCTCTCGTCTCCACTCAGCCTGTCCTTTCGCAGAACCTTGAAGCGCCATTGAAATTCCGCTCTGCCTTTTGAAATCTCACTTGATGAGTCAACACGGACCCGCAGTGGCTATTCTCCCACCGCAGGATATTTTTTAAAGTCATGTTTATATACTATAAGAAGAAAGGATAGAAAGTTCTTTGATGGTATCTAACAGCAAAACTGCTTAGCAATCTCTTCAGGACCAGAGGTCTGAATGCTTCAAGAGATGCTCTGTTTGTCCCATGATAGGTTCACACACTTATATGATGTGAAAGCAGTCCTTTGTTAATGTAAACATTTATTTACGCAAACAAATGTTTCAATCAGCCATCCAAGGGATGATTAATGTGAATATTTTCTGACAGTAATGTGGTTCAGGCAGGCGGCCTAATGGTTAGGAGATCATGGGTTTGTATTTCAGTTGGAACATCTCTTTGTGGGTTTGCATGTTCTCCCCCGTGCGTGAGAGGGTTTCCGGTTTTCTTCCCACATTCCAAAAATATGCACGCTAGGCTAATTGGAGACTGTAAAATTGTCCATATGTGAAAGTGTCATGGTGTCGCACCCGAATCAACTAATTGACTCAAAACACCTGCAAAGGGTTCATGAGCTTTTAAATGGGCATGAGAACGACTGCTGACTTGACAGATTATTGACACCTTCCACAAGAAAGAAAAGCCGCAAAATGTCATTGCTAAAGAAGCTGGTTGTTCATATAGCACTGTGGGATGGACTGAAGCTGGATGAGATCTATGCACTATGCGCAGATGAATCCTAGACATGGACTACAAATGTCACTCCTGAACCAGAGGCGTCAAAAACATCTTTCCTTGTCTAAGGAGAAACAGGACTAGGCTGTTGCTCAGTTGTCCAAAGTCCTCTTTTTCAGATGAAAGCACATTTTGCATTTGATTTGGAAATCAAGGTCCGACAGTCTCGAGGAAGAGTGGAGAGAGATGCAGAATCCAGTGTGAAGTTTGGGAAACCGTGTCATCTGCTGGTGTTGGTCCACTGCATGTGTGCACAGTTACACAGCCAGGACATTTTAGAGCACATCATGCTTCCTTTCTGCTGACAAGCTTTATGGAGATGCCGATTTCATTTTCCAGCAGGACTTGGCACCTTCCCATAGTGCCAAAGGTACCAGAAGCTAGTTTAATGACCACTGTGTTACTGTGCTTGATTGGCCAGCAAACTCACCTGATCTGAACCCCATAGAGAATCTGTGGGGTATTGTCAAGAGGAAGGTGAGAGACACCAGACCCAACAATGTAGATGACCCGAAGGCTGCTATCAAAGCACCTGAGCAGTACCACACGCTGATCGCTTCCATGTCATGCCGCATTGATGCAGTAATTCATGCAACTAAATATTTCACTCTGTAATTAATGTGTATATATGGGTTTCACATTCTGAAATTATGATTTTTTTATGATTATTTTCGCTTTTTTTAGATGTAGCTTTCTGTAGAAAAAGCTTTGTGTAGGTTGGTGATTTATGCTTCATTTTTTGTTAACATCTCTGTTTTCTTTGTATCTTCTCACTTATTTGACCTTTAGTTAGACCATTATCTGTATCGAGTTTCCAAGTATCATGTATATGTGGATTGATCATAAGAGGAAACGATATGTTCCAGTAAGACTTTCCACAAGCCTTGTGTGTGTGTGTGTGTGTGTGTGTATGTGTATGTGTTTAGCTGTGTCTCCATTGCCATTCATGTAGTGTTGGGACTGGGTCAATATTATATTAGCACTGCCATTGCATTTTCCACAGCCCCATGAATAATGTAAATGTTAGCTATGCCGACATATAAATACTGCCCATTATCACCCTGTATCCTTCATAAATACAAGACAGTTCATAGTTTCACCCCACATATTTGATTAACCTTATTTTATGTGTCCACGTCGGTGGCCGGAAGTTGTTTCCACAAGAGACAGACCCCTTTCACTGGAGAAAGAGACCTTACTGTGACCTTGTTGGAAACAATCAATGGCCTTTATCTCCCCCAATGCATAATATATCCCACAGAAGGTGGTCCACACATCCCAGTAATGTATTGACCTGCACCGCCAACATTTATCAACTGGACTTGCGGGCTAAATAATTTAGCTTTTGAGTTCAGACCGTACTTAGTCAGCGGTGCCCAGACAAAGTTAGGTCTTCCGAGTTAGATTGATGTGTTCCACAGAAAGAAAAAGAACAATTGGGGGAAACAACTTTATTAACTCTATGTAGTACAGACAGAACTGTTTGTCTGTGTTCACACTTTTTTTTTTATCTTTGTTTTGGTTAAAATTAAATGTGGGGCAGTCTGTGCTCATGTGTTTCTGTGGCCAAGGGTGAGGATAACAAGAACGAAAAAAGCCCAGGGACAGATCAAAATTTAAAGACCGGTCAAAAAATTGCAGTTAGTACTGTTTGTTCTTAGGGAGGTCCTAAGTAGATCTTCAATATGCAAATGGAAGTGACACAAAAAAAGAGTAAGCAATTAATTGCAAAACCATAGACTCTTCATCAGCTGATCAAAAGACCACAGCCTTTATCAGTCGACCTGTGCAAAAATGTGGATTCGATTTAATTTTCAGTCAGACATTCACAGTGTCATGATTTTTTTTTGATGGTAAAAGCAAACAATCATTGAACTCGGTCAGATCGTTGAGCTACATAAGCAAGGTGTGTCGCAGCGTGCCATTGCTGCTGATGTGGGAGTTCCTGTAATTTCACACCCTTTTGGGTCCCAAGAGGACAAAAAAATCTACACCCAAAAACTGCTCTGAAAACACAACATATTAATAATAATTAATGTTTTTGATTAGATCTCTCAATCAACTTCAGTTCTAGTAAAAAATACCAAATGTTAATATTTTTACAATTTTAACCCTTATGTATTACAAAAATACACACATAAAATGAGTTATTTTCCATATAGGAAATGTCAGAGGGCTGGGGCTCTATGTCAAAGATCAACTATACATAAGATTATTATTATGAGTAGTATTAGTAGTACTGGTTTTGATGCTTTGTTACTTTTTTGTAGGGTCAGATTGCAAATTTTCCACCCTTTCAGGTGCTTAGGGGTCAAGAAAGTTCCATTGACTTCCATTATAAGCACCATTTTTCAACGCTTTATAATTAGACAAAAGCAACATCCATCCATTTTCTATGGGTCACGGGTATGCTGGAGCCTATCCCAGCTCTGTTTGGGCAAGAGGCAACAATAGCAACAAGAATTTTCTGATTTCATTCTGTTAAAAATTAGTCAAAATTATGATATTTATTACTGCCAATTTAAAATTTTGGACTGTGGTGAGTTCCGGTGGGGGTGTTGCTTAATAACATAACGATCCATGACAACCATGATGGCCATAAAACATTTGCAAACATTTTTTTTTACTAAGCAGATTTGGTATATAGGAAAAAAAATGCCAATGTGAAAGCTAAACAGACTGGACCAACATGGCATCGGCAGGTTGAGCCCGAGTTTCTAACAGAATACTTTTATGGCTTCTGCGTGGAAAAAAACTCCTACCTGATTACATCCACAATCAAACTATTCTCGTAATGGCCGCTAATGGGCTACCTCTTAGATAGCCACAATATATCCTACTCTGTTAAAAGATAAGTAAACGTTATCAGACAGTAGTTTCCCCTTCATGTATTAGACTCATTTTCACTGCTCTACATTCATTATTGTCCTGGGCAGTTTCTCACTCCTAAATTGCCACAGGCCCTGTAGCCATTGCCTCTTGAATCAACACAACAGCTTTAATCGCTTATGTCGGCAGATAACGTTGGCTTTCATTTACACAAGCAAGCTATAGATTTTGGGGGAAAACCGTTAGTGTCATGTAAAATACTGACAGCTCAATTTAGTAACATTAATCGAATGAAAAATACAACATTTTTTTTTTTTACCTTGTGCCTTGCGGTTTATTTAGGAATATTTGTTTTTATTGTATACATTTGAATCTCAGTGGCCATTAATTTGTAAGCCTCTCAGATCGTTAGACATGCCTTTTAAAACATTACATTTAGAAATAACAATACGACTTTGAATTCCTTGATGAAAGGACCGCAGTAAATTATAATAAGATTTCTTTTCAACCAGCTCTTCACTCTTCACTTGCTTTTTGAGATTTCCTTGTATTAAGAACAAATTGATCTTTCCGGTTACTTTTTAACACATCAACACAAGATTACCATACACAGAATGAATACCAAGGAAGACAAAAGTATGCATTCTCAGGATAACGCTGAATTAAAGTCTCCTTGGAATCAATTCACATTCCTTCAGATAAAGAAGGAATGTCTCTGATGGCTTGGCCAAAGAACAAAATCTTAGGACCAATTGAAAAAACTGCTAGACTATGCATGTTCTTGAACATGGTCGGATCGTCAAGCTGCTGAAGCAAGGCCTCTCGTAGTGTGCCAGGTTGGAAAGACATTGTCCATTTTTTCAAAGCTCCTGAGCATTACGTAACAAAAAAGTCAAGTGGTAGACACAAAAAAATTACACCTGCGCTGAGCCGTAGAATCCAATTGACTGTCCGTCAAGACACAGGGAGGTCCTCGACCCAAATGGCAGCCCTTACTGGTGCCGACTATAGCGAAATAACCATCAGATGGCATCTGCGGGAAAATGGTTCCAAAAACAAATTCAAATACCTTGTCTCCTTCAATGCCGCAAAACCTCCCGTTTGTCAAGGGTACATCAAACATGGGACATTGAAAGGTGGAAAAAAGTTAAATTCTCTGATGAGAAAAAGTGGAACCTTGACGATCCAGATGGCTTCCAACGTTACTGGCATGACAAGGAGATTCAACCTCAGATGGGGGGTCCATCATGATCCGGAGTGTTTTCTCATTCAGTGGAACACTGGAGCTTGAAGTGGTGAAGGGTCGTCAAATGGCGACTGGTCGTCAAATGGGTACCGGTCGTCAAATGGCAACTGGTCGTCAAACGGTAGGACAACTCTGCAGTTCATAAAGCTTGCTTGACCAAAGACTTCTTCAGGGAGAATAACATCACTCATTTGGACCATCCCGCATTTTCCCCTGATTTAGATCCTACAGAGAACATTTGGGAATGGATAGCAAGCAAAGTTTACAAAAATGACCATCAGTTCCAGACAGTCGATGCCCTTCGTGAAGCCATATTCTTCACTTGGAGCAATGTTCCCAATAGCCTACTGGAAAACACTCGCATCAAGCATGCCCTAACCATTTTTTGAAGTGATTAACAAGAACGGTGGAGCTGTTCATTACTGAGTCCGACTGAGACAGTTTTTGTTCTTGTTTTGAGAGTTTTTGGTTATTAAACTTTTGACCAACTGATAAACAGCCTATTTCAGTTTTCAGCTTTTTGTCACACTCCCCCTTCTTGCTTTTACATATTGTAGTTCTACTTAAAATCTCATTAGGATCCAAATGTGCAAAAAGGTAAATCCTAGCTTTTCAACTGGTCTTAAGATTTTGATCTGGGCTGTACATGCTGTTGATGTAAACACCATTTTGCAATTGCACTAAGTTATTAATGTTTCCTGTTTATTCTGCTTACGCTGTTGGTGTTACTAATAATATGCCAGTCTTAATGGCTGAATCCTGGTGCATAAAGGCAGTTTAAAATGTTCCCTTGACTTACAAAAAAAATGATCATTGGCTGGAGTTGGCCGCTTTTTTGAATACCAATCCAGTAATTTACATTTGTTTGCTTAATGGCCACATTTTATATGTTATGCTTGCAAAGTAGTTTTAATACGAAGCTGTATATATTTAATCAGTCCAGGAATCATGGCTCTTGTAAAAAAACGGTACAAAATACTCCATCAATTCAAATCACATTTTAAGATAAGGTAGTGTAGTTCGAATGTTTTGGAAAATACAGTCTGATCTAATCAACATCAGGCGGATGTTACGTCTTTGTGCATGTTCTGCACGGTGTAATTAATGGCATATTGATTGAACAGTCAATTTAATCAAAGCAAATACTTAAATTCCTTCAGGTGGGAATTACTAATTATTTCCATCGCTATAATCAGCAGCACAAATCCCATAAACTTTTAAAATTAGAACAAGGTCACTTGCAAGGAATACGTTGTGTTTATCAGGCTAAAACATTTCCTAATGATTCAGTCAAAAATGTAATGAATTAATTCATTGATTCAGTATCTCGGGCGACAAAGACCGCATGAACACAATACCTTCTGGATTACTTGTTTTATGTTTCCTGAGATTGCATTCCCAAAAATAAACTAACGGTGTAAGATATCAGACATTGGCAATCGCGAGTGTTTGCATTTGAATAAAGAAACAGTGACATTCCATGGCGGATTGTCTTGGTCCTATGCAAAGTAAGGCATCAAAATCTGAATGTACATTGTCACTGCATAATGAACTACATTCAGCTTTTTCTAGCGGACCCCTAAACCTGTTAGCACTACAAGCTCTCTGCTGCCAGTATGCTGACATGATGGCTTTTCCAGTGAGTGAGCAGGGCTGCCAATAGTGTCTGCGCCAGAATGGGCTTGTGGTGTAGAAAGGAGAGGAGAGTGAGGCTCTATGCAGCGCTATAAATACCCCTGTCAGGCTTATATCAAATCAGTCCTGCACGCTAAAAGGCCGGCGTTAGTGTTCAGGGTATTTTTCACGCACACGTCTTTCGAGGTCCACGAGCCCTGGAAAGGTCAGTGTCACGCTCAATAGCACATTCACATGAGTGCCTTTGTGCACTGATCTTTATTGGTATGGATGTCACAGATAAAAAGTATCATTAGAATTAATTATGTACTGCGTTATGGGAAACTGCTGCAAAATCTCTTGATCCAACTTGTGTTTCTTTGTCCTACACAACACGTTTGTGTGTTTTTTTACATTAACCTCACATGCATTGTGAGTATATACTATTCATTCATTCATTCATTCATTTCACAAGGGGTGATGGAGCCTACACCACGCCAATCACAGAGCACATATAGACAAACAACCGTTCACACTCACATTCATACCTATGGACAATTTGGAGTCGCCAATTAACCTAGCATGTTTTTGGAATGTGGGAGGAAACCGGATTCGAAACCCACGCATGCACGGGGAGAACATGCAAACTCCACAAAGAAATGGCCAAGTGTGGAATTGAACTCGGGTCTCCTACCTGTGAGGCCTGTGTACTAACCACTTGTTCGCCGTGCAGCCCCGGTATATACGTATTATATTTCTACTAAATCTACTTCTTTTGCGATATTAGCACAAGCATTTTTTATTTTTATTGGCATTTTATGCCCAAAATAATCCACAAATTAAGTAATGCCTCTAGCAAACACAACACACTGACATTGTACCGTATTTTTATCTTGTATAACAACCTATGGGTGAGTATCTTTAATACTGATTTACTGAGTGTTGACACATTGTTACGTTGTTGTTTGTGTATGTCTAAAATTGACTGCCTCACAGTTTCAACACTAGGAAACCCCTGATTTAAAACACAAACATTCTTTGCCCGAAGCTACCTCATAGCTGCCTGTGCCGATCGTAATGAAGTTTCCAGGGAACAGATGATAATTCTGACACCCCGTCATCCTAAGTCAGTGAGTCATATAGTCTAGATGCGGGTGTGTACCTGGCAGATGAGAAGGTTGTTTTCCCATTTTAGAAAGGTATTAGAGAGCTGCACGTAAAAAGGTTGTTGATCAATGCTTTGCTATGCTTTTATTTGTACAAAGGATTAACATTACAGACCTTTCCATAGGAAAACACAAATCAGCAGTTTGGTAGCAAGTTCAAATGGTTTTCATGTAATATTCTCTGGGGAAAAAATGACATAGCACATTATTATAATTATTATACATCACTATTGACTTTAATGCTCTGACTTTTTCATTCATTCATTCATTTTCTACCGCTTTTTCCTCACGAGGGTCGCGGGGGGTGCGGGAGCCTATCCCAGCTGTCTTTGGTACACCCTGGACTGGTCGCCAGCCAATCACAGGGCACATATAGACAAACAACCATTCACACTCAAATTCATACCTATGGACAATTTGGAGTCGCTAATTAACCTAGCATGTTTTTGGAATGTGGGAGGAAACCGGAGTATCCGGAGAAAACCCACGCATGCACGGGGAGAACATGCAAAACTCCACACAGAGATGGCCGAGGGTGGAATTGAACCCTGGTCTTCTAGCTGTGAGGTCTGCGCGCTAACCACTCGACCACCGTGCCGCCCGCTCTGACCTTTTAACAAATGAAAACCTTCATATATGACTTCCCAATATCCAAGCTTACATAGCTTCGATGATTCGCTTCCGCGACAGGAAGAAACATGGAAAAATAACAAATGAAAGTGGTGTAATTAGCATAAACCGCTGCAAGACAATCACACTCATCAACAAGTTTGGGATGTATGCGTTTTATGATCGGTATCAATCTGTTCATCCATGTTGGCATGCATTGGTATTGCCTGAAGGTCAGCAACGGGTGATGCCCATCTGTCCTTGACGCTTATCCTTAGGAAAATGTTTATGGTCTGAGTTGGAATGAGGTAAATAGAGTTTGACTGAAATAGCGGCTGGAATAGAGATGAGGGGGTTTGGGTGTCATTGTTAAGCTGAGCCCCAGGCTCGTCCCAAAGGACATATAAACTTTAAGTCCAAACTAAGCTCAGACCGAGGAGGGTAAGTTAATCCAGCATCCTGGGGCAGGTATTACAAAAAGGCTAAACATATACATAGGAAGGCTGACCAAGGAAGGAAGTTAGGATAATTAAAGTCTGTGTTTCACGGACAGTGAGCACCCTCAGGGTGAGTCAGTTGGCTTTGTATTAATACTATCAAGGTAAAAAAGTTATAAGACCAACCCTTTTAACATTGATGCGCCTTGTGCTGGTTTTTAAAGAACTTACTGTGGTGGGTGACTTTATATACTGCCATCAAAGAATCTCCATAATTATGTTTTGACACCTACAACTGTCAAAACGTGATAAATGAGACCTTTAATGATCCGTATAATTACTGTTTGTGTTGATTTATAAAGACAATAATTGCCTGTGCTGACCGATGCTTTGTATTTTAGTAACTTTAATCATCCTCGATACCGCCTGTCGTCTCTGCAAGGTGTCTTTGTCTTCCGTTATTCGGATTCTCCTTAGCTGAAAAAGACCCAAAGTCAAATTGAATCCATAAAAGAGGATTTTAAATGGGAAGATAAGGGGGCAGATATGCCTTGATCATCATTTGCTCTTGATTATAAAATCAATGGCCTTTGATGGCAGAGTGCATGTCTGCCATTGGACTTGAGTGTGACAATGACAATGTAGATGGGAAAATGTGACCTTTTAAGCACCCGCTATCTCTTTGTTGTTTGGAGTCCTGTTCTTAAATATTGTAAAACGGTCCTTCTGTCACAAAATGTTTGCTATTTCTAACTATTTTCCTCGTTTGTTGCAGTTAACTGGTTAATTTCTTGGCATTCCTTATGTGGACGGAGTACTCCCTGCAGTGGCTATTTTTCTCATTGATGTAATGGTGGCTGAATGACAGGCTTTTTATTTGAAATAGACACACGTGACATACATGCAGATGCTCATAAAGCAGCACCACACCCTATCGACAGCGACATTACACCTAGTGACCGGTGTAGAATACCACATATCACATCTTTAAATGAGTCTACTGAATGCCTTATATTTGTATTTTTGTTCATTTATTTGTTTTGATTTTTATGCTTGTTCATAAGTATGAATGTGAGTGTGAATGGTTGTTTGTCTATCGTACCATCATAAATTGCAATACATTAAGTGCACAATATAATTTCTCCATTACTGTTAATAGAAAAACTGAAAGCTATGTCACACTTTTGTCAGTAGAATTGGCAATTATTCACCATTCCTGTCCTTATTTGTTTAGATTTCTTTCGCGTCATAATCCTTAAAGTTTTATGATAATTTCAAATGAGTTCATTTACTGAATTGTTTTTTCAGTCTATATTAGGTGTTATTATTTTACACAACTGTATGGTTATCCTTGCTCATTAAAGCTAACAATGGCCTTGATTGCAGTGCTCGTGACTTGTTGTTATCACTGGGTATAAATTAAGCTGGGATCGGTAAATTAAGCCTTGGCATTAGGGTTCAAAGGTCATATGTAAATGCAGAAATTGTTCACTGATTGGAAGGTTCCTGGTTCAATTAATGTCATTCAATGTGCAAATTAAAGTATGATGTTTAATTTTAAACCTATAGGCACGTTAGATGATAAAACATAAAGACGATGGACGGACTTCTTTCTGATTGCATTATTTAAATCTATGCACTTTTGAATTTCCACATTGCTCTCTCGATCTACCTACTAGTAAAATATGCTTGTTTTGGGAATAAATTGAATTTTTGTCAATTGAGGCACTAATACAGTTAGATCAGTTGGTAGCCAAAACCCACAGGAAAGACCTAAAAATCAAGAAGGATGCTTTGTTAAAGTCCAGGGCAATTGAAGAATTCAGTAATAATTGTCGGTGGTAAACATGTGGTCTGGCAAGCGCTATTGTATTCCAATTCCATGTGTGCATGGATAAACGGAAATAGTTTATCATGAATCATGAATACTGTAGGATAAAGTTCTGATTAAAAGTGCATCGTTAACTGGATAAAAGCCTCTTTGCTGTGTAATTCACATGAAATTAAATCTCAAACCAAATCCTTTATGGTATGAACAAAGTCCTAAACAGGTTGGATAAAATTGAAGCATTTGTGTGTGTGTCTGCTGCAAAAGTTATACAAAACTGTGGTGAGACCAGCCATGTTGTTTGGTTTAGAGACTGCCACTGAGGAAAAGACAGGAAGCAGAAGTGGAGGTAGCAGAGATGAGGATGCTGAGGTTCTCATCGGGAGTGACCAGGATGGATAGGATCAGGAACGAGTACATCAGAGGGACATTACATGTTAGAGACGTTGGAGATAAAGTCAGAGAGGCCAGACTGAGATGGTTCGGACATGTCCATAGGAGAGGTAGGAGGCGTAGAGGAAGACCAAAGAGGAGGTTTATGGATGTAGTGAAGGAGGACATGAGGGAGGAGATTAATTTGCTGTGGTGACCCCTGAAGGGAAAAGTCTCTGCTGCTTCTGTAAATTCAGGACAAATTTTGTCCTTGATATGCTTCAGGTGATTTTGCCCCAAATAAATGCACCGTTTTAAGAGAATTATGCAGCCAAAATAACCCTCTAAGAAGGCACAACACATTGTGTCAGGTGCGGTTGTTGAAAGTGAAGTAGCAGCTTATTCTGCCTTGGGAATTGCCACATCAATCAAACAGTTGTGATATGATGTTCATTTTTATCCATAACCAGCCTTTTTCCTGTTGTTCCTTCCAGATTAGATTAGTGATTGAGCACTGAAGAACAGTGGGCCACCTCTGTATAAGCCCACTCTGCTACCTTGACTGATTAAAGTCACTTCAGCATTTTTCACTTTAATGTCAAGCAATAAAATGCTTGTCGAGCATTTGACGTATGTTATTTTCTATACACAGGATTCCAGTGGCCTACATGCAAAGCTTATTTACAGATATATTGTGAAAGGACACTAACTGCGTTTTTTTGAAATATGTACTTATTGGAAAGCAATGATGCTGTGATGGAGTGGCAATTATGTACAGCATGTCATGGCATCTACTGGCACTGTGTGTCCAAGCGGATCCTGCGCACCTCCATGCTTATCATAGAGCCTTGGGGGCATACTTGATATGTTCTGAGTCAATTCTTTTTTTTGGCCTGTTAACAGAATTTATCTTCTTAGAATGTTTCGTAGACAATATAATGTTACACTATGTTTACATTTTGTGAGTGGTCGAAGCACAGTGAACAGGATTGTGTGTGTGCAGGGGGGGGACAATCAATAATTTCATGAAGGTTGAGAGTTCCCTGAGTCTCGTTGGTAAAAGATCATTCATTAGTTCAGTTCAGGGATTAGCAGCCATTAATACAACAAACTTGAGTCTTGAACCAGTGCTATATATATCACTATATTGACACTTACTATGGTACCCATTATGTCATTGGATGGTCATATCACCTCCTACTTCGCTACGTGACAAAAAAAAAAAAACTATTAGGAAAGCAGGAAGTGAACAAATGTACCAGATGGAGGGGTAGGATTTAATTATAAAAAAGATCATTAATTAGTTTAGTTCAGGGATTAGCAGCCATTAAAGACACAAGAAACCTAGACTTAGAATTATAAAAAAATTATAAAAAAAAATTAACAGCCGAAATGAAGGTAACACCCCTATAGTCTTACAGTCATGTTAGCTTATATAGTAGACATTTGTGTGTGAATTAACGCATTCTGGACATGTGAAGGACAGACAGACAGACAGACAGAATACTTTATTAATCTCTTTGGGATTCCTTCAAGGAAATTAGCAAAGGAAGTGACATCAGGGGTTCAAAGTTAAATGGATTCCGGCTGCAGCAATAGTCCATGTTGTTATTATCATTACCATTAATACAATATTATTTGGTTGTTATTATTGTGCCTGTTGTGAGATAACAAACCTGCAATAATTGTTAATCAATAATTAGCATGTTGGCCACACAGTCAGGAGATCGGGAAGATCTGGGTTCAATTCTCCGCATGGCATCTTGTCCATAGGTATGAATGTGAGTGAATGATATTTTATCTATATGTGCCCTGCGATTGGCTGGCATGTACCCCGCCTCTAACCCAAAGTCAGCTGGGATAGGCTCCAGTATACCCTAATGAGGATAGAAAATGGATAGATGGATGTATACAGCTAATGTTTTTGCAAACAATCCACGTCTTTTTATTGTGGTTAGTTAGTCTAGCCTGCATGAATAATTTTTTTTTGTTTTCTGCTAGAATACCTTGTGACTCTTTTCTCTAATCCATGCTGCACACTGTGCTCACAGCGTGGCAGTGTGTTCCACACTGGCAGCCCCGCTGTTCAGAGGTAATGATTGCAGGTGTGTGTGGAAACTACTTGTTGGCATGACAAGAATACACATAGTCATAGTCAAAATCAAACATTTTTTAAATTGCATTTGTTTAGCATTACACAACTACACAGTATGTGTACATTGCTGATGTTGAAGTTATGTTTTTTTTAAAGGTGATATTTGTGTCATAGAAGAATTTCACCCACCTTGCTGGCGCTGCAAAATGTTTCTGGGCCTTCTACGACTGTGCTGTTTCATTGCACTTTTCTCGCTAAAACAAGAACCTTGTCTTGCTCTGCTATGATGTTTCTATCGCTCCTCTTGCCTGTTGCTCCCAGGGCCAAAAACAATACGCTGTAAATTGCTCCACGGCCTCTTCAGGTTAATGTGCTGCCTGTGAACGTGATGTGATTGGGTATCGATTCACACCACACCACTAAAATTGCCTGCCTCATGGCCCCCGACACCAATTGTGACAGCTTCAGTACACGACGGGAGGACTGCTGTGGCACAAGTGTGTGTGTC
This sequence comes from Doryrhamphus excisus, assembly GCF_037039965.1. NCBI lineage: Eukaryota > Metazoa > Chordata > Actinopteri > Syngnathiformes > Syngnathidae > Doryrhamphus > Doryrhamphus excisus. Next base: position 3,480,635 of record NC_136371.1, on the reverse strand, counting down.
TGCCAAAGGATAGGTTCTATATGCTCTGATCCTTGGCCTCTCCTTCCCTTAAGAAAGCAAAGGATTACACATTAAATGAGCAGAGCCTTGCCCCCTGCTGTGGAAGATGATGGTACCACTTCCACACAAACACCAAGCTAACCACCCAAACTTCAAATTTTGCATTCATTTAAAAAACAAAATCCATGTAAACATCCCCCTCCCGTATGTATTTGCAGTTTTGTCATTTGTTTAGAATGTGCAGCATTGACCCAAAAATGTGCTGTGCTAGGGGTGTCCGTCTACATTGCTATAATTAAAATCCAGATCCTGTGTTAAGATAAATAATAATCGAGAAATTGCTTGTGTAATAAAAACATTGTCAAGTAATTGCTCTACAGTTAGTTCCCTTACATGCAATATGCAAATGTGTCATGCTTCATCTTCTTGGACACTCTTTAAAAGAGCTGTCCGTGTACTCTGCTGGGCGCTTAATAGCTTGTTTATTTTAAATTGCTTTTGAGGAACACACTAGCTCAAGTATTTTAATAGTACATTCATGTTGACTTTATGAATGTGTTTTGCAGTGTTACCCCCCCCGTGGATCACACTAAATGCGTTGCGGCTACGGTCCTGATCCAGTCCAGCTCTCACACTGACTCTCATAGGCACTACAGAGAGCGTTCGCTCCGAATGTGGAAAGCGTGCTCGTGAGAGCAGACGTCCGCGTGAAGTTCCTGTAAACAAGAGCCGTATTTGATGTCGTACATTTTTGTAGTTTTTTTTTTGGTGCTTTTTGACTTCATACAATGAGTAAGAATGCTTCTAGTGGGTGCAATGGATTCTGTGTGATCCTTATAGGTTATCACATGGTTTGTCTGGTATCAGGCCAGGTATCATGCCCCCAAGTATCAGTATGATACTGGGCCTGATACCAGACAAACTGTGTGATGATCTTATTATCACATACTATTTAATCATGAGCTTATTATCACGTACTATTTAATCAAAAGACCATTTTGTCTCCAGAAAATTTTCAGTTTATTACATGTATTATATCTAAACAGTGTAAACTGTGTGTTCACGCTCGTGCGCTGTTCTCTGATTGGTTGTTTCACGGGCACGATACCAGAGCAACAAGCTCTGAGTGGACAACTACGGGGGCTGATACTGGACATGGTTAAACTCTATATTCTATCAGTATCGCTGCCCTGGGCTTTGACACAGTATCATTTCGGCCTTTTCCCGTATCATTCATGGGCGGTTTCTAGGGTACAGGGCCAATTAATACTGTAGTATTTGATAATACTGAATACCCCTACCCAACCACAGATGCTATTATGCTCATGACAGTCACTCCTAACCAGCAACCAGCAAAAGTTTTATGTTAAACTTGTACGGTGCATGGAAATAACAAATAGCAAAACTCAATATACCAATATCCAGTATAGCATACATATAATAACCAGTTCAGCTATGGCAAAGTTGGCTCCAGCTACATTCACATAGAGGAAGGACAAAGCGTGATTTAGGGAAGAGGGAGGTAGCTGTACTTGATGTATGTGTGTTTTGCTTCATAAGTGAAAAGAGTGATGAATGGATGAAGTCCACAGCCACCACATAATGGTACCCCTGTGTACCGTGGCAGTGGGGGAAAGAGGTAGGGTGTATTTGAGAGAATAAAAGTCAGCCTCTTCAATCAGGACTGCCGAAAAGAATTCTTGACAATATATCCTCGTGGTGCTTTCATGATAAGCCATATGCTGGAGGGGACTAAAGAAATAAAATCTGTTTACTTGACCTTTGGTTTAGTGGCTTTGGAGTTGGTTTAACATGGCACCATTAATACAAGAGTCTTTGAAAGGTGGCAATGTGGCTGAATACAAATGTTGCTTTTATTTTTACTTTACATATACGTAGCAGTAGCATGCAGGCACTATGTGGGTATAATAGAATTTTTTTTTTTAGTTTTAGAGAAACATTCATTCAAATTTTAGCCATTGAGAGCAATTGGGTTTTTAGAGAACTGAAATTACAGTAAATATAGTCAATCAAATTATAAAGTATAAACAATAAGTTTCCTTTAGTTACGCTTTTAGTCAGTAATTCCCTCTTCTACACTGTCCGTCCTCACTTTTTTCTAGTTTATTCCTCATTGTTGTGCTTTGTGCATTCTTTTTCTGCAAGATTATATTGACTTGCCTCTCTGTTCTGCAATGAGAACTTCTCTGGAGTTCGACAATTTGTAGGTGTTTTGCAAATAGATGAATAGAATGAAATGTAGGAGTTGTGGCTGCTGTTGCGTGGCGTCACACGGTACGCAGCAGGACCAAATAATACCACAAACGCTTCAAAGTGGCGGTTACAATGGATACCCGTGCGGGAACAATGCACGTCTTGGGTGCTATCGTCATGCACAAGATGTAAACAGGTGTAAATAAGTAGTAGTGGAGCATGGTACTTCATGCCAATGTGCACCATTGCATGCCAAGTACATAATTTAGGTATAAACAGAACACAAACAGTGCACAAAATAGTCTTAACGCTTTTTAGGCGTGCCATAAATAAATAAATGAGGCGAAATGCGTGTAGCTGACCTGAGGGACTGCAGGGGAGGGCTGGTGGAGCAGCTCAGAGAGATAAGATGAGACAAGACCATTTAAAGATTTAAAAATTATATCGCGCTCTAAACTGCTTGTCCTCGAAACCTAGCCCTGCTGTCTTCCAGCGAAAGGCGGGGTACAGCCTGGACCGGTCGCCAGCCAATCACAGGGCTCATACCGTATAGACCAGGGGTGAGCAAACTACGGCCCGGGGGCCACATCCGGCCCGCCAAGGGTTTGAATACGGCCCGCCCAATCTTTCCAAAGTATTTCATTTAAACTCAACATACAACCTGGCATCATGGCCTGAGCCAACCTTTTGATGGTTTTATCAATTTCGTTTTTTGACATGGTCTGTTGTTTACAAAGTGCTCCTGAAAAAAGGGACACAAGCACATAATAATAATAATACTAATAATACTAATAATAATTATTATTAGATTATTATGATTATTATTATAACTATTATGGTTATTATATTATTATATTAATGCTAATTATTATATTAATTATATATAATATTATTGTTATATTTGCACATTTTACATAATAATAATAATATATAATATAATAATATAATAATATAATAATATAATAATATAATAATATAATAATATAATAATATAATAATATAATAATATAATAATATAATAATTGTTATTTTAATTGTATTGTAATCATTATAATATTTTATTATTTTTAAAATATTTAAATATAAATATAAAATAATAAATAATAATAGCAGATTGCATGACAATTTTACAGGTGCAATAATACCAGGTGGACTGTTACGTGTAAAATATATAGTCTGCCCCCCCCCCCCCCCCGTAAATTTTGTTGTCATATCAATGCGGCCCGCGAGTCAAAAAGTTTGCCCACCCCTGGTATAGACCAACAATCATTCCCACCTATGACCAATTTAGAGTCTCCATTAACCTTGAATACATGGTTTTGGAGCCCACGCACCGGGGAGAACATGCAAATTTCACACAGAGATGTTCCAACCTAATATGCAACCTCCTACGGAAATAAGAACACAATCTCCTGATTGTGAGGCCAACATATTATGCAGTATGTCGCTGTGTGAAAAGTTAAGTCATTTTAAAATGGACTACAAAATGCACAGAAAGCCAATTGATGAGGCCAAAGCAGGAGTGATGTCTTCTCTCTTTCTTGCGGCTGCATTTTGGACCAACTGCAGACGAGAGTGGGAAGACTAAGCTAAAAGTGAAATTACAGTAATCCAGCCGAGATGTGATGAAGGCATGGATTACTTTCTGGATTTAACCTTTGCCAACTGCTATACTACGTGAAAAAAGCTGGACTTTACCAATGTGCCAATTTGACCACCCAGTTTAAAATCTATGCAAACCCCCAGATTAGTAAGGCTTTGAGTAGAATGCCAAGGGGCTCAGGTCAACAGAAGTACTCAAAGGAGCCAAGCACCATCACAAGTTCAATTGTTGTCCAGACATACCAGTAGTGACTGGTATTAGAATGCATGCATCCTTCCACTTTAACAGAAAATACATACAGGTGTCGTCAGCATATTAGTTGATAGGAGATACCATTTTTTAGAACCCAGTGGGAGTAGGTAAAAGGAAAAAGTCAGGGTCTTAAAATGTAGCCTTGTGGGACCCTAAGTGATGGAGAAGCAGCTGAGAATTCAGCTTTACACAACTTCTGTTTGCTAAATAGGAGCTGAACCATTCCACAGCAGTCCCCACTCGATGCTTGTGGGCATGCCCACTCCACTGTGATTGGTCACATGCCCAAAGTGCCTCCTAACTATGAACCATATAAGGAAATCCGCCCCACTGTGACATCACAAATGGGAAAGTTTACCACGCCTTATGAAACCCAACTTTTTCAGCCATCCCAAACTTCTTTCAGGGCTCACTTCCGAATTTATAAACCTCATTATCTGAAACATTGGCATCATTAACAGGAGAATACAACATTATAACGACATCATAGGTCAAAAAAGTGGAAAAAGGATAATATATCCCCTTTCAAAGTATTTTGAAATTCATCAACATTTTCACTTTCATTTTCACACCCTATGGTTGTCCCCTTGGACATGAATCGTGAGAAGAGGCACTTATCTGGAGAGAACAGAGCGAGTAGCGAGATGCGGGAGCTGACCCAACCATTTTGATGCATATGTTGCACAGAAATATTGACTAGCTCTTTAGTCTGCGACTCCCTTGGGACTTGGTAATTGTCTGTCTGTGTTTCTATTGTTTAAGGTGACTGCATTTTGGCGGTCTTTCTTTTCAAATCCATGTTACATATCTTGGCAGAACTAGGATGGCTGAGGAAATGGATGATTATTTCATAAATTTAGGAATTTAGTAAAGTGAGACAATGTACATTACAGGCCGAAAGTGTGGGCACACCTTCTCGATCAATGTGTTTCATGACTATTTATGTTTTAAATGGTCAAACAATGAATGAACATGTGGAATTCTGAATATCCTCACGAGGGTTGCATGCATGCTGGAGCCTATCCCAGCTATCTTCCGGCAAGAGGCGGGGTACACCCAAATAGATGGAGTGGTCGCCAGCCAATCACAGGGCACATATAGACAAACAACCATTCACACTCACATTCATACCTATAGACAATTTGGAGTTCTAGCATGTTTTTGGAATGTGGGAGGAAACCGGAGTACATGGAGAAAACCCACACATGCACGGGGAGAACATGCAAACTGATGACATCAATGTCCGAGCGGGGAATCGAATCCGGGTCTCCTAGATGTGTGCTAACCACGTGCAGCCAATGTGAATATTAAAGTATGAATATTCAATGTTCTCAAATTGGAGCCTTACTGATAATATTCATGTTTTACAAAAATAAACTCCCCAAGTAAGCACATAACAAAATACAAATTGAGTGTATATAATCTCAATGGAAATTACATTATTGAAATATGTCCTCAAACAGTTTGCAAAACTGTCTAATCAACAGATTTCAAAGCAAAATAAACCTGTTGTAATGGGAGTTGCTGTTTTTTTTTTTTTTTAGAATTGCTAAATTCAGATATTCCTATGATTTGTTTAGTCTCCGGTGGATGAGAGAATACAGAAATATTGTTTACAAACAAATTTAACATCAGATCACAGAAACTAAAGAAAATGAATGCGTACCATCACAACGAGCTAAATAAAACAGAAAGCAATACTCCTAACAGCAGGTACATTTAACTTGAACCAACTTCCACAATAATGTCGAGAAACTTATAATAAAGGTGTAATTTGAATTGATGGTGTGCATACGTATTGTGTGTTTGTTTTTGTGCTGTGAGTTGGATGTAAACGTAAACACGACTTGTGCAAACAAAACACACACACACACTGATGGTATTGTGACTCTTGTGCTGTTGTACTGGCGGATAAAGATATCGGAGTTGGAAGATACTGCAAAGAGTGCAGACTTCCCCTGAATATCACAAACACTTATTGACGACATGTGCCTGCCTGACTAGAAACGTATTCACAGCATTGAACATCACTTCTTCAGCTTCCAACTATAGTATTTTGGATCAATGCAGAAATAATAATACTAATGGTAACGCTGATGTGGACCTTAATGTATATGCATGATGTGAGTCTTGGTCGGGGGTTATGTTTTTTTCATCTTGTATTGGTTTTAGAACCTGTTCTGAAAGCAGACATTTTCAATTTGTAGATGCAAAATATTGCACTTCTGGTCTTTTGATGACTTGCATCTAATTTGGAATTAGCATATCCCAGTGAAGTGTACAGTAATTTGTCTTTGATGATTGGTGGGGATGTAATAGATGGGGGATTGCTTGCGCTCCCCACTGCCCTGTCTCTCTCTCTCTCACGTTCTCTCACTCTCTCTCTTGCACACGCTCCATACGCCGATTCTTTGAAATGTGCTTTGACTATCAGCAGTGTTAGAGAGCGTTGATATTTTACAGACCTGCAATGAAAAGGGATTAGGTGCAAAAAAAATCCAAGGCTATGTAGATTTACTGATGATAATTTGTTTGTTTTTTTTCATCCTTGTAAAAAAAAAAAAAAAAAAGCAGACTTGGGGCCTAATCATCATAAAATTCCAAAGCTTTGAAGCTTTTTGGCTGTTTTGTTGCAAAGCAAGTGTGATGCTGGAGCTGCATTCAAAGCATCCATGATACCCTATCATCAGCCTCCGCCTCACCCCATCGCTTTAGTCTTTTTAGTCTTTTTTTTTTTAACCACAAAGCAGATACAAATGCTGGATAATGACTAAGAGACAGACTGTGGAAATAGACATTTCACTGTCAGGAGCTTGATAGGTTGTTTTTGTTTGTTGTGGGTATCCGTAGCATAGGAACATTGTAATTATCTGTGCAATTAGCTGTAATTATGGTGTAAGCATTTGTCTTGTGTGCTTTAAACTTCCAATGAGTTCTTCCAGGCAATATAAGAACAATGAATATAGATTGTTTTCTCCAGAAAGTGCAACTTGTTTACCTGATGGCAATTAGCACCTTATACCTGTGAGCTCTCTCATATACTCGGACCTGTGACATTATTCAATAATCACATAATTAACAATTGCATCGTGGATATGTCTCACAGCCATGTTGTTGTTGTTGTCTGCTGTCGATACCAGCATCTCCTCCACTCGTTTTAATTTATTTGTGTTCCTTTATGAAGTTTGAGCACTCCTAAAAAAAAAAGCAACGTTATTTTACTTCCAGATATGTTGCCTTAGGGGTTAATGTGTCAGAGTCTAAGATCATGTTGTTTGGATATGTTACGAAGACAGGTTCTAATGTGACATGCCTGTGATTGTTGCACACACTTTAATATGATGCTGTGAACTTTTCTGTAAAATACATTGTTGGATGCTGGGGGCGGCGTGTCTCAGGTGGCAGTCCTTCTTTTACCGTGTTGAATTACACTTTAAACGGATCCCCCAGTGGGGTCCTGCTGCTGTGTCATCAGCGTATGAATTCTGTTAATTTGCTTTCATGACAGTATATTCCATTTATTGTCGTATGAATGGGTGAATATAGTGACATACAGTGCAAGTGAAAATTATAAGGTTGTACGTATATATCTGTTTGTGATAAATGCGATACGATTCAAAAACAATAGGTTAAAACTCTGACTGTCAAAGTTAACACGATTAAAGTGTGCCCATTCTGCTTTTAACCTCACCCCACACCTTAGTTTGATGAAACGCAGCCGTGCCAGTTGATGTAGAGCCAGAAACGTGAAAAATATTGAGCAGAAATGGGCAAAGAAAAGAGTATTCTAAATGGTACGTTTAGCTTCAAAGACATGGCAGATGGCTCTCTCGACAAGACTGAAGTTATTTGTTGTCTCCGTGAGTTGAGTTGCCACGAAGTATGTTGCCTCTCCGTTGCCATGGAGAAGTTACTGGCACACTGCAGGTATTTTTTTAATTGCCATTTATGTAGTGGTAGCGTGGCATAGCAGAGTCCCAACTAACGAGTGTATTTTTAGATGCAATCCGTCAGTCGACTGATTTTTTTTTTTTGCTTTGAACTGCTAGCTAAAATTTTGGTTACGAGCTGCTACTTTTGGGCAGGTATAGCGCAGGAAAGCTATTTGTTATGTATTGACTTAAAAAAAATAGGAGAGGAAAATTCAAAGAATCAAATTCAAAGCACTGTGAACTGTGCGTTTTAGAATTGATTTAAAGATTTTACTGGCCTCTCAATTCATCTCGGACCTCATCCAAATTTACACTCCAATGACGTCTGAAGGCCAGCTCCAACTGGTGGTGCCCAAGACGAGACTTAAGACGAAGGAAGACCCAACATGTATGTAAATGGAACAGTTTTTTTTTTTTTTTGTGAGGGCTTTAACATCAAAATATGTATTTCTCATGAGATGCGTTGCTAGCTAGCTCATATAACTTGTTTTCTTGCGCTGGAATGCACAGAAAAGGGAAAAATATATATGTTCATGGGTCACATAAGGATTGTGAATGATGGGAAAAATTCCAAAGTTACTGTTTTGGAGTTTGCATGTTCTCCCCGTGCATGCCGGGGTACTCTCCGGGTACTCCGGGTTCCTCCCACATTCCAAAAACATGCTAGGTTGATTGGCGACTGCAAATTGTCCATAGGTATGAAAGTGAATGTAAATGGTTGTTGGTTGTGATTGGCTGGCGACCGCCTCTCGCTCGAAGTCAGCTGGGATAGGCTCCAGCACCCCCACGACCCTTGTAGAAAATGAATGAAGACAAACTATTCTAATTTGGATCAGCACCAATTGCCATAGAAACAGGTGTGCAACCATTTCCATAGCTGTTTTTGCAGTGAGTTTTATGGAAATAGGTTAAGGATTTTTTGCATATTACTGCTAACCCACAATCATACAACACTGAAAACATAACCTCCTCGGTGAAGTAAAAAAAACAAAAAAAAACTAAAAAAAACCACTGTGAAGCATCTTGTTCAAACTTCAATGGGTAAATACTTTCTTCGCTGACTGCACTGGTTTTGGTTCTGCCTCTGACGTCTTCACTATACCAGAGCATCACACACAGTGTTTGTGGCTGCTATAGTTTTAAAAATAAATCTTTTTCTGTACTTTTGTTTGCACAGTTTGGAGGACCACAATTTGCACTACTGGTGTGTAAGCCACCAGGGAGGGTGGGCATGAAACATAAAGCTTGAGTGATGTTTCAGCAGCGTCCCGGTGTCTTGCTAAGTCTACCTAATTTTGCTGAAAGGTTTTAGAATGTGCAAACGCCAAATTTATGGTCTTTGCACTGTTAAAGGATGATAAAAAGATGCCTTCTATTGTTTAAGGGTTGGAGTAAATGTGTCTGAGATTCACTAAAGCCTGAAATAGCCCACCACCACTTAAGGAAACGGAGCGGCTCCGGTTCCGTCTCGGCTGTGAATCAGCGCTTACTACAGCATTGTGTCACATTAATATTTGAGTGCTACATATTATCAAGTAGAAGGACTTAAACAGCACATGCACTGAAGTGTACTTACATCAACTCCTTGTTTATTTCTTCCAGAGACATCCATGCAGTCGCCATAATGGTTTCAGTGTTTGTATTGAACATGACCTCTGACCCCTGACCTCCTGCATAAGCTTGGTAATCATTTCATTTATTTTTTATTTGCTTCAGTCATGGCCAAAGGTTTTAGGTGTAACTTAAATTTAGTCTTTCAATAACTCTGCAGCCTCAGTATTTTTGAGAAACTTTTTTAATACTGGGGCCGCACAGTGGACTAGTGGTTTGCATGTTAGACACACAGTATGGAAGATCTGGGTTTGAAAATGTGGAATATTCATTTTCACGCATCCCTGCATGGGTTTTTTCCGGTTACCTCCAAAATTAGGTTAATTGGAGACTCTAAATTCCCTATAGGTATGAACGTGATTGTGAATGAATATGAATGTGATATCTATATGTGCCCTGCGATTGGCTGGTGACCAATCCAGGGTGGATGGATGTTATATACTGAAAAAATAAGCTATCACAAAAATGAAAATCAAGCATCAAACTTACTGAAGAAGAAAATTAAAGTTAGTCTTAAAACATTTGGCCATGACTGTACATTATGATTGATTTGCCATTTTAATCATAATCATTGCCAACTGTCTTTCACGACTGTTCATCATGATTTGGTTATCTTTTCTGTTTGTCTTTGTAAAAATATTGTTATTTCAGATTTGTGTATTGTTTGTTTCTTCTATTGTTCATTACCCCTATAATTGTCAATGTGTAATTTATTCACTTCTTAATTATCTTTTTTTTTAATGCCATCACATTTCCATTCGTCTTAAAGCAGCACATTCTTGTTTTTATACATGTATTGCAGGCCGTGTTACCACATTATTTTGCAGGATCATGTCCCAAGTGGTTGTTTTAAATCCCCCCCCCACCCCCAAACACACACACACATACACACACATACACAAGGTTGATTATTCTTTTTCGTTTTCTTTCCAGTTCTGGTTGGCAGTAACCGTTCAGTAGCAGAACGGGAAGTGCCAGGGCTCCGACGTTTGCTAAAGGAAGGGAGGGGATGGGATGGGGTGGGGTGGGGTGGGGTGGGGGAGTTGGAGTCGCAAGGTTGCAGCCCAGAGCAGTAGACTTGCTTGTCTCAGCAGAGTAAACATCACCCCTCGTCTGCTCACAGTAATGACTAACAGAGGAAGACGTGCGCAGAAACACTATCAGGAGTGCTACCTTGTCCCGGCAGACCTCACGCATACCCTTCCTATCATCTCCCAGCCTTTGCATTCCTAAACACAAGTAGATCCATCCTGAGCACTGGTATTATTAAAGGTGCTGTGCATCTGCCCTTGTCGGTTTGTGTCGCTGAAAGCTCGGAGGGGCACCTATCTTATACAAGATGGATAAGACAAGCGGCTCACTGAGCTTATTTGTAGCGCAGCCTAATAGTGAACATTCTGACTTGTTTACTTCCACTCATCGGACCCCAATTGGGAGCAATGGAATTGCACTACAACAACAGGAAATTATGAGTGATTGGGAGCATCTTGAGATCTGACCTCCAGTTGTTTGACTGATTTTCTTTTAATTGCTTGCCGTCTTTCACTTGACACCATCACAGCATTACGCTGGAGGTGAGACGGATGAAACGCTTGCATATTGCCGGCGGCGTGATAAGGCGTACCCGCCTTGGAAACATTTGCAAATGGGATTGCAATCAAGCAGCGGTCGTCACATCGCCGTCCACATGTTAATAAACAAATATAACGATTCATAATTGTTTCACAACATTCAACCGCTGACGGTTTCGGCACAACATTTGTTGTCGGTAGCTTTTATTTATACATTCTATTGAATACCTGGAATTTATTGGGAATTTGAAAACTGGACTTAAATGATCCTGTTATCTGATGAGTATTCCCAATCTAAGATAATTCTTAGAGCAATATTTGCAGATCGGCCACACAGCTAGGAGACCCGAGTTCAATTCCACCCTTGGTCATCTCTTTGTGGAGTTTGCATGTTCTCCCCGTGCATGCGTTATTTTCTCCGGATATTCCGGTTTCCTCCCACATTCCAAAAACATGCTAGGTTAATTGGCGACTCCAAATTGTCCATAGGTATGAATGTGAGTGTGAATGGTTGTTTGTCCATATGTGCCCTGTATGTATGAAATGAATACGGGCGGCACGGCGGTCGAGTGGTTAGCGCGCAGACCTCACAGCTAGGAGACCAGGGTTCAATTCCACCCTCGACCATCTCTGTGTGGAATTTGCATGTTCTCCCGTGCATGCGTGGGTTTTCTCCGTTTACTCTGGTTTCCTCCCACATTCCAAAAACATGCTAGGTTAATTGGCGACTCCAAATTGTCCATAGGTATGAATGTGAGTGTGAATGGTTGTTTGTCTATATGTGCCCTGTGATTGGCTGGCGACCAGTCCAGGTTGTACTTCGCCTCTCACGTGAAAACAGCTGGGATAGGCTCCAGCACGCCCGCAACTCTCGTGAGTATAAGCGGTAGAAAATGAATGAATGAATATTTGCAGATCTCCACATAACATGGACGCATTTTTAACTTCATTTGCATTTTATTTATCCAGCACAATTTTGTCGAAAACATTTATCATACCGAGACTAATAAAAGCATTTTTTGCAATAGTGAGGGTGTATCGTAGTTCTTGGAGCCAGGTACTAAATCCCTAAGAATGTATCTCTTTCGGGATCTACATCAAGAGACGACATCATTTGCAGAACAAGGTTGTATCAAAATAAAATCCCCCCCATAAGAGCAGGATTCATTATCATGCCGCCGCACGAGAGACTCGAAGAAGCTGAGGGGGAAGTTCTACAAAATGGGATGCGGCCTAGGAATTTGCATGGCAGGCAGAAGCCGACGCTGGGACCCTGCGAGGACAAGTCTTTGCTATGCCTGGCGATGTGCGAGACAGCAGCAGAAGATTATTGTTAGCATACCAAGAAAAGACCATGAATTCCAATGATTCTTCAAAGCACAGAAAGAAGACAACACTTTTTCCACCCCCTCTGAAGCACAGATGGCTTTCAGCACACATGATTCTATGTTGACGTAATGGTGCTCAAACCCCACCCGCTACCTTGCAAACAGATACACAACACATAATAAGAAACATGGACCACCTTTTCAGGTACATTCACATCCATGTTTTAGAAAGGAATTAAGTGCTGCTACAAGATAAAAGAAAGAAATAAAAGAAGATGATAGCTAAAAATCCAATTCTTAAGCAGCTGTTTTATATATTTCTGGGCTGAAGTAACACATCAAAGACCCTCGTCTTAGTCTTAAAAAGAACTCATCATATTCAATCATGCGCTCGCTCACTGATCTTGCAAAAGATACCTCCCACCCTGTCATTTTGCTCATTAAAGCCAGACTAACATAGGTTGCCCCGTGTCGCAGAAAACCCAGTGCAGCAATCACAGCTTGATGTCCTTGTCCATTGTTGACCTGTTTTGTTAACCCCATCACTCTATATCACTGCCACTCAATTAAATGCACCTTTATACAGCAAGAGTGCGCTCTGGAGTTGCCATGGATGCTGTGTAAAAAGGATTTAGAGAAGCGTTATTTGGCTCCCCCGGCACCGTAATGTGACAGGAAGCTAACCTTTCACACCCAATCAATGTTGGACTTTTTAAGTTGCAAAATGTAAAAAGGGCATCCCGAGTAAGTCACAACGGGTTTGTTCCATTTTATAGTCGACTATGAGAGAACTAGGATTAATAATAGTGCTGTCCTAATGGGCCGCACAGTGGTGGTCCCCGAACACCCTGATCAGGTGAGGGCCGGTGAAGCAAAGATCATTTATAAGCGGTTCATTATTTTACCTCCGCAAATCCTCTACCTGCCATTGATTTAATAAACACTGATGAATCTCCTTGTTGAAGGGAAGTGCCATTTTTCGTTTCTCAGATTTGCTATCTTTGTTATCTCTCTCATCATTCTCAGCTAAGGCTTCAGCAGTAATGCACAGCCAAATCTTTGCTGTGACCAGGAAGGGCAATTTTACTGACACACATAAAGTATTCCTTTTAACTCATTCAATGCCAAAGATGTATTTATATATTTTATAAACCCCAACACCCGATCCCAAAGACGTATGTATTTGTCTTTTACATTTTTATTTTTTTTGCATGAGAGACAAAAAGATGTGATGTCCAGGGTGTACCCCGCCTCTCGCCCGAAGACAGCTGGGATAGGCTCCAGCACCCCCGCGACCCTCGTGAGGAAAAGCGGTAGAAAATGAATGAATGAATGAATATATGATATAAAATATAATATATAATAATACATAATATAATATTTTGAATTAAATTTTTATTTTGATTGGCTGCACGGTGCATGCGTGGGTTTTCTCCGGGTACTCCGGTTTCCTCCCACATTCCAAAAAACATGCTAGGTTAATTAGCGACTCCAAATGTCCATAGGTATGAATGTGAGTGTGAATGGTTGTTTGTCTATATGTGCCCTGTGATTGGCTGGCGACCAGTCCAGGGTGAACCCCGCCTCTTGCCCGAAGACAGCTGGGATAGGCTCCAGCACCCCCGCGACCCTCATGAGGAAAAGTGGTAGAAAATGAATGAATGAATGAATATATGATATAAAATATAATATATAATAATATATAATATAATATTTTGAATTAAATTTTTCTTTTGATTGGCTGCACGGTGCATGCGTGGGTTTTCTCCGGGTACTCCGGTTTCCTCCCACATTCCAAAAACATGCTAGGTTAATTAGCGACTCCAAATTGTCCATAGGTATGAATGTGAGTGTGAATGGTTGTTTGTCTATATGTGCCCTGTGATTGGCTGGCGACCAGTCCAGGGTGAACCCCACCTCTCGCCCGAATACAGCTGGGATAGGCTCCAGCACCCCCGCGACCCTCGTGAGGAAAAACGGTAGAAAATGAATGAATGAATGAATATATGATATAAAATATAATATATAATAATATATAATATAATATTTTGAATTTAATTTTTCTTTTGATTGGCTGCACGGTGCATGCGTGGGTTTTCTCCGGGTACTCCGGTTTCCTCCCACATTCCAAAAAACATGCTAGGTTAATTAGCGACTCCAAATGTCCATAGGTATGAATGTGAGTGTGAATGGTTGTTTGTCTATATGTGCCCTGTGATTGGCTGGCGACCAGTCCAGGGTGAACCCCGCCTCTTGCCCGAAGACAGCTGGGATAGGCTCCAGCACCCCCGCGACCCTCATGAGGAAAAGTGGTAGAAAATGAATGAATGAATGAATATATGATATAAAATATAATATATAATAATATATAATATAATATTTTGAATTAAATTTTTCTTTTGATTGGCTGCACGGTGCATGCGTGGGTTTTCTCCGGGTACTCCGGTTTCCTCCCACATTCCAAAAACATGCTAGGTTAATTAGCGACTCCAAATTGTCCATAGGTATGAATGTGAGTGTGAATGGTTGTTTGCCTATATGTGCCCTGTGATTGGCTGGCGACCAGTCCAGGGTGAACCCCGCCTCTCGCCCGAATACAGCTGGGATAGGCTCCAGCATGCCCCGCGACCTTCATGAGGATAAGCGGCATAGAAAATGGTTGAATGGATGTTATTTTTATGTAAAATAACACTTTTTGTCGTGTTTATGTTGTGTTATATAGGTGTTGATATTTGAGCTGTCACAAAAGCAGAAGACATAGTGAAAAAGAACAAACTTGTGCTAAGTGCGCGCCGAAGATAATTAATGATCTCTCAATACTGATTAATGCATTTGTTTTTGTATGTTTGACGGAGCCATAAGCTGTGTGAAACACACAATGAGATTGGCCATTGTGTATTCCCTGTGGTGACGAGAGGCAGAAGCAACAACAGATGCTATAAAAAGTGCGGTGAAGTGATGAAAAGAAAAACGGACTGTTATTAAGGTTAAAAGCTCCTGATCTGTTTTTTTTTTTTTTTTTGTAACTGAGAGGCTTGTTTTTTTCCTTCTGGTTGCTCCTGTGCAGGGTTGTGGTCAGGCTGGGGTGTGTAAGGCGGGCACATCAAATCAAGATGAAATGGAATGATCAATTTCTCCTGCATTAATCCCTCCTCCCCAGCTACATTCTATTGATTTTTTTGTTCAGCTTTCCTGATAACAAGAATCATTTAAAGGTCACATTTTGATGTCTGTCAAAAAGAAAACATTCTTAATGCATTGTGAGTGGCCTTTAAGGCTTACATTTGTCAGAAAGCACAGAGTGAATCTTGGGATTTCAGACAGATTATGCTGACAACAGGCCAAAAAGCAACCAGGCGTTGACAAGATACCACTCTTTTTACATTTCAACAGATATAATTAGAGATTACACTTTCCCTTCTAGATAATACTTATGATACATGCCAAAATTAGTTCCATCTAAAGCATACATTTTTAATTCATCAGAAAACGGCCGACTTTGGAACCCCCAGTGGAGCTGCTTAAAATAGCTTGGTAGTGTTCTGTCCTGATGGACATGCAAAATATTGCTAATGAGGGTTTTGGCCAAGTGTTCAGTGCTGGTTTTGCTCATATACACCAATAGTCTCCCTGATTTTGCTTTTTGTTTTCCGCCTTTGCATCCTTCTATGATGCTGTCCATGCTAGACATCACACATATGCTGCTGTTTGAAAACAGTAACTGGTCTGATGTTGACCTTTACTTTCCCTGGCTCCAGGATATAGAGCTTTGCATCATGGGCCACCGCCTAAGGCACAGAGGATTCTGGGAGCAAGCGGCCTTGCATTCTTTGGGTTGAACAATTGTTTGAAAAATAACAGTAATTTTTCATTCATTGACATAGACATGTAGTTTGTCATCGGCCAATTCAAGTGACAATCATCTGCGAGCATACTGCTATAAACCAGGATAGTTCTGAATGAATACAGTACATATCAGCGGTTTGCAAAGAACCCTTGTTCCGCCATCTACAGCCGGTACAAGCTTCAGTCATGCCTAATCACATCAACTTCTCTCATCTCCATTAGAATCAGTTTAATGGTCAGGCAGGAACACCCCAACTGGCTTCTCCGGGGAGAAAATTGTCCTTCTCTGGAGGTGTGGAGTCATAATAGTGAAATATAGGACCTGGAATAGGATTACAATAAAGCCCAATACATACTTTCAATGGAAGTTGGTTAATCTGCAGGAAAGTTTTTGTGATGTCAAGCAGTCTTTCGTTGATTCTAATTAAATAAAACAAAAGAAAGAACAAAAGTGCAAAAGTACTTTATTTCTGGGCATATATTCTGTTTCACAAATAAATATTGTCACATGAATTCAAGAGAAAAAGAGTACTATAGAGAACAACGAAAGAAGGGTTTAGGCTAATACCTCACAGCAAGAAGGTTCTGGGATTGCATTTTTTTTTCTGGATACTCTGGCTTTTTGCGACCCAAAACATGTGTTGGTTTTGTAGTTTGTTGAAGGTTGGGTGGCTACTGAGATGAATTAACAAAACCTATATCCTCATCATTTTTCAGTTAAGTCAGATGGATATGTTTAGGTTTGTCCACCCTGGGTGGAAACCTGCACTCTACTGAATACCATTTTAACTGTGTGTCCTTTCACTCTTACTTACCTGTCCTGGATGTCTTGCACGAGGAGAGAGCTGACTGAAGAGCAGCCAGTCCTACCACTCATTGTGACTGGGTCAATATAAAACCTCATTACCGGGGTGTCATAGAAAATTTGTGCACTTTCTGCTCCATGTAGCAGCAATTTTGCTGTATAAGCACTACTCTGGTTTGTTTTAAGCATTTTCACCAAAGAAAGGCTTGGAAACCGGAGTCTCTGGCCATAGATGCTGCGCCCATGTGTTTGTGTATGTAATGACTCTTGGGGTGTATTCGCAGGCCACTCGTACTTATGTTCATTTCTATTTTTGTGGTAGATGTATGTTCAATAGCTTCCTGGTGGTATACGAACCAGTTACCAGCACGCATCTGATGCATTTGAAGACTCTTCCTGGCATAATGCAATAGAAACAAAGTCACGGTTTGTTGTTAAGATCCACCTTTGCATGGGTCAAAGTTAAGACTGATATCATGCTGCTGCTTCACTCCCGCAGAGCTACCTGCTAGCATATGTGTATATTTGTATGTGTTTGCATGACTGACTTTACCATGCTGTTCACCTCCAGTGGTACATGTGTTGAAGCAGGATTATCCTCAGGTACGAGGATGAAAGGGACATGCTATGAATGAAATGGATTAGGAACTCTTTTACCAATTTATTGGTCTTTTAATTACTGATGTTGCAATGCTAACTATGCTAAGACTAATTGTGCTCACTGTGCTTTGACTGAAACACACAGGAAATTTGCCCAAACTGAAAAAATATAGAAAATGAATTTTCCTTCCAAATGTTAACATAAAACACATTTTCGAGAAAAAAAAACTATAGCTGTACATACGCAAAACAATGTGAAAAAGACAAATGATGATTGAAATTGATTAATCAATAGATTAATTAACATTTATTGGCGATGCAGAGCAGAAATGCAGGTGGATCACAAGCACGATGCCTGGATTAGCCTGCTGATGTGTTTAATGTAACTGTCAGGAACAGTAGGTGAGAGAGGTTTTAACAGAGCCCACTGTAATTTTAAACATCCACCCACTTGCGCCGGTGGGAGAGATGGAGGCGTGGGGTGCGCCAGACTGCGCTGCAGTGTGCTGCTTACGAAAATGGCAAAGTGCGCTGGCCACACACCATTGGCACGGCATATAGCATTAGCATGGTTAGCAGCTGATGTCTTTGCAAAGTGTAAGTAAGTACTCAGTTACTGCATCATGCTCATATTGATGTTTATATATTGTACAAATTCATTTGATTATTTAAATGGATATATCGTAATAAAATGTCGAGTCACCGACTTATCTGTATTTGGAATACAAATAATACAGATATGTAATCAGTGGAAAATGCCTTGACGGAACCTGCTTACATAACAGTGAGTGAGGATTAGCTTCGTTTTTATAGGCTGCATTTTGTCCTTCGGCTTGTTTTCAGTCATTAGGTGCTTTGAGTGGAACAGGTGTGTTCCCCAGGCATACCAGAACCATAAGGATTGTTCCATGAATTTGCAGTACTAATACTACACTCAATTGGGAATCCTATAATGTGAAACCACCGAGTGAATTAGTCTGTGCATATTACATCGTCTAATTCAGTATCTGTGTCTTGGGCTGTTGTCCTGTTGTGTTGTGCTCTCTGTTGGCCTGTTGTGGGATTGTAGCCCTGGGACTCACTGAGCCACACAACCGATGGAGTCATAGGAGGCCAGTTGTCTGGCTGGAGCAGCCAAACAGAGTAGTTTGGCCCTTTCACTTAATCATAACGCAGACTCGGTCTTGCCTGATTGTATTCGTGGCTCCGGGGATCTGCCATAATTGGATCCTTGTAAGTGGGATGGAGGCGCTAAACAACCAGATTGCTGTTTGTTTATACCTTTTTATATATTAGTAACGTGCCGAGATTTCGTAAGCAGCCTGGGCCGCGTCTCACCGTCTGCACAGCTAATTAGTTATTCAGTCTTAACATATGCCTCAATTGTGACCTAGTACAGCAATTTGTGATTGACTCAACTTTAATTAGGGTTTCTTTTGCGGACTTTGCTTGTGCATGGGCAGATAGTGGGATCTTGGACTGCACCATTCTGCAGTCTTGACTATTTATATTTATCTTTCTCAGCTTGGAAATAAATTCCTGATGTTTGAGTAATACCCAATATTCAGATATATCTTGAGGCTAAAAAACAACCAAGAACTACAAAGAATTACAGGTAAAAAAAAAGAAGATTTTTATCGTACTGTCAGAACTGTGAGAATCATTCTAATGCAATGGCAATATCATACAGGCACATTTAATACAATCATCTCCACATTAGCGCACACAATACAAAAATTGTAATTAAATGGTGACACTTGAACAGATTACCTGCAAAATGTTTGTAGAGAAACACACGCAGGGAAAGGGGCATTTTTGTCACATAACCTCAAGTTCCCCCACTGATAAAGCTCATTTTCTTTAGCAGTGGGGTAGAAAGAGTAGAGAGCACAGCCCATTTGGTTTGGGCCCCACGTGGGGCCCACAGGGGTAGCCAGCATTTTATTTAAGGTCACTGGGAGTAAATGGGATTCAGGCTGTGTCTGGCAGGTTGCAGTGGACAGGGCCGAGACCGGGGCCTTCCACCCCTTGCTGGCCCCGGGCTCACTCTCCATCTCCTTTTGCAGCTCTTTTGCTGCCTTCCATTTCCCTTCCCTTTGCAACACCTTTACTCTTTATACTAGCACTGTGTCAAAGGGTAATAGCATGTTAAAACCCCCCTCGGGTTGTTCAAAAGGGGGAAAGCAGACAAAAAAGCCCCCAAAATTCTTTTAGGTCTGTACTGAAAAACAAAATTGTGTGTGTTGAGCAGGGCCTGCATTGTTTTGTTCTCGCTGTGTAATACCTGAAACACATGCATTCCACAGTAAACCACATGGGATGATCCTCTGTGAAGTGACACTTTGCTTGAGCCACTCTGTTATAAAGGCTGCATTAGGTTTTCAAGGGAACGAGTGGCCATCACAATCGAAAGACTTTTCTCTCAGGTGGAGGCTACAAAAAGCTACAATAGGATCTGGCTGCCAGTCAAGCTTTGTATCAGTGACTGTGCTTTTGTGAGAATATGAGAGGTCGGACTGTTCTCCCATCACAGCATGATTCAGTGAGAGTCAGAGTGAAAGGGATTTGGAGTCTAGGCTGCTGCCAAACTGCTATGCTCTTTTAATACAACATTGCATTGTGGGAATGGTGTAAATGATGGCAAAGACACCGACCAATCAATTCAAAATGAAACTAAATATTATATTTTTCTCCCAACAATGCACATGCTCTAGTAACAGCAATTGTCGGGCTGTATAGGGACACAAATTGGGTTAGTGAAGCAGTTGCGGTATGACAGTTGTGCTTGTGCGACCCCAAAATGTGAACGCCCTGAGTACATTGTGAGCAGGCATTCAAACCTGAGAAAGTCCATCCTGTTGCCAGAACAGTACAGTCTGACCCCAGGGAACAACTTCACAGTGCAGTTTTTGATATTGTGCCAGTGAAGGTCACCTTGACCTCCTTCTGTCCCATAGATGTTCTGGCCAGACAATGCACCTTGCTAGACTCATTGCGCCATTGCTGTAGGATTTCCGATACAAGGGTTAAGGGTCCGGTCAAACAGGTTAAATTTAATCTCAGGTTTTCCCATTGTTGAGTTGTGAGGTCAAAATCCCTTACTATGACGAGGAAAAGTCACCAGCCTTTATCACAATGAAACAATAAACAATACTAACCATGTGTTAATGTATTAATTAATTAATCTATCAATTCAGAATGAATAATCACAGATTTTATCATATTACTGTACACTGTATAATACTCTGCCTTTACTACTTTTGGAAAAATGACAATCCAGAACCTCATCTTTTTGATCCTTGTTATACACGAGTATCTATTACAGATAATGCATTTTTGCCGGAGTATGAAATGAATACATTATCCGTATTTGTGTTTAAAGAAAATGCTCATTATGTATTCACTCTTCACGCTCTGTGATTGGCCAGTCGCACACAGCGACCGCCTCTCCCGAGACGGCGGCAGTGGCAATGGTTCAGCTTGCTTCACACGGTGCAATTGGGAAGTTGACTTGTTCCTTAACATGCGTTATTTGCAGTGCACAGCGCTGGGCATACCATTAGGTACACCTGCACGGGTGCAAAAGAGCATGTACGGCCATATTACTTCCCTCTCAAGATGTTGCAGTCTGCATCTTAAACTTGTTTCATAATTACACGGTGCATTTTTTTTAAGACAGCGGGCACGATCGTGCATCAGTCACTGACAGTGACTGCTTGTTTGGGTGGTGGCTGGTTATATAAAGTCAGTTCTATTTACATGTATATACACATTGGTGATTTGGTAGCAGTCAACTCTTAACTTCAGTTTGTCACATTTAAGATGTCCGTGTGAAACATAAACAACAATGACAATTCCTATTGTTACTGAGTAGCACACGGCGTTACTTATCATAGCTGTATCTGGGGAGGAGAGACGGCATCACGATGGATGAAGAATTGCTAGCTCTAAAAAAAAAAAAAACCCTGCAGTGGTAGAAACTTTTTTTTCTACCCACCCAGAATCAATTGCAAAAGACGCCCGAGGGAAGCTGGGCCAGACGGACAACTGTCCATTGAATAAGTCACCATGATATTGATTCTGATACATGGAGCACATAGAGCTTGATATCACAGCTATAGTATATACACAGTTAGTGTATCAACATGTTGCTATAGTTTGGGTATTATGCAGGTTACAGAATGTCCGCTCTCCTTGGGATGGCTGTGTCTTCCAGCACAAGACGTGTTCTCCAGTACTCGGGTAAAAAATGTTGATGGCAAACGAGCATCTTGTTGAGTCTTTGTAGCGAAATTGAGGGCTTTGTATCCACTCGTTTGTCTGTGAATGATGCTGAGGCGAGCAGTTAACGAGGTGTTAGTTAGTTCGTATCAATGCGCCAAGGAAATAAGTTTCGGTTGTGTTTTAAATCATCAAAATACGGCAAGATACTGCAATTATTACATGTTATCATCAGTGTACGTGTTAATGCATGATCACAGCATGTACATCAAACAATGCAACGTTGTTTGATGAATATTTGATTTTGATTTTAACCTTTGGTTAAAAAAAACAAAACAAAAACACTGCTTAAAAGTAACGCTGCATTTCAAAAAACAAACATCATACCAACAGTAAAATATGGTGGTAGTAGTGTGATGGTCGACTGCATTTTTTTGGCTTCAGGACTAGGAGGACTTGGTGTGATAAATGGAACCATGAATTGTCTACCAACAAATCCTGAAAGAGAATATCCAGCAATTTTTCCATGAAAACTGAAACAACACGGGTTCTGCAGAATGACAATCCAAAACATACCAGCAAGTCCACCTCTGAATGGCTGAAGAAAAACAAAATAGAGACTCTGGAGTGGCCTAGTCAAAGTCTTTACCCAAATCCTGCTGTAGCATGACTTTAAAAAGACGGTTCATGCTGGATTTCATGGCTGAATTTCAACAATTCTGCAAAGATGATTGGGCCAAAATTTCTCCAAAATTTTCTCCAAAATCCAGTTGTGTTGTCATTCGATTAATATTTAAATTTGTTTGATGAATTGAAACGTTTAATTGTGACCCTGTGTTTTTTTTAAGACCAAATACATTTCACAGGAAATATTAAGTGTCTATTTAATGTGCAGTAGCATCAGACTGAAAATCACGTGGGCTCGAGTTGGACACCTGTGGCTCAACAACTGTGTTTTAAATCATCAAAATACGGCAAGATACTGCAATTATTACATGCTATCATCAGTGTACGTGTTAATGCATGATCACAGCATGTACATCAAACAATGCAATGTTGTTTGAGCTTTTTTTAGAGGTCTTAATAGTCCCAATGACAGCATTGTAAGCTAGCTGAAATTAAATTATTTTCTTGTATTATAATGCACAGAAAACAGAGAGGAATATATGTTTATATTTCACATAAAGATTGTGAATGATGAGCCAAATTCCACAAAAAGCTCAGTTCCAGTTCTTTAATGTGTAATAATTTATGACTTAAGACATACATTGACGTGTGTTTTGACAAGCAGAGCACTGCGTGATACCTTTAGGACCTACATACAATTTTCCCAAAGTCTCATAACTTTCGTTTCACAGTTTTTCTTTGGGCTAACCCCTGACTATACTGCAAGAACAAAAAACAAACGAAGAAAAACAACCAAAAAAAACACAGTATCCTCCCCCAAACATATGCATGGAAATTAGGTAAGAATGCGATTATGCAGATTTAGAGCGGAGCCATGGGTACTGAATGTCAGATGTCAGTAATGCATTTTTAGACCCTTGTGCAATGGAGATGATTATCATGGTAATTATTCTGCATTTGAACAATCTGTTTTCAGTGTGTAACACTGGGAAACACATCTGCCCAGGGATCTAAAGTTGGTGTTTGTTTGCCACCATAAGCATGCAAGGGAGCGACAGGGAAGAAGAGGCAGGGTGAGATGATGACGACTGTGCAATGTCTGCATTGCAACTGAGATAAACCTGGTAAAGAGAGAAAGTGTAGCCAATTCCATCTCCTTTCTTTTTTGCTCCTATACTTGGCTTCCCTCACATTAAAAAGATTGGGGTGGAAGTGGAGCACATATCTTTATCTCTCAGATGGGGGAGGGCTGGCTTGAGCCCAGGCTTTTCCTCTCTCTGTGCCTCCTTTGCCGCTTTGTGTTTTCCCACCACGTTCTATTCATCCTTTTATGCACTCTGTATTTTCAGAAGCCAGGCTTGTGGTTTAATATGCATGATAAATTTTATTCCTGTGTTCATACCCATTATCCGTTGGAATGAATACCCCCCACCCTGACTATGCTCTTCAGATTGGGAAATGTCACACTACGTGATGGCCTCATCCTCCTGGTAATTATTAACCCCGTGACTGGAGAATGACCCCAACACCTACACGCACGTCTCATGCTCATCATAATGCTTTGCCATCAGTGTTTGATTCCCCTTTCAGTCCATCCAGACACCAGAGCTGCTCTCATCCCACTGGTACGTGCCTACTCACAAAACACACTTCACACAACACTCTTGTAGACACCACTCAGGTTAGTTTATGTATGATGGCGTTGGAAACCATTGGGAGGTTAAAGCAACAATCACGGCGCTATATTAGCAGCGGGGCGCATTTCTGATGATCCACTTCTACTGTGTGCGCGACAGTAATGAAAGAGCATTTATAAGTGACAGCAGACTTCACAGTGACATTATAAAATCTACAAAGGGATGAAAACAATGCATGTTTTGGAGTTTGAAAATATGCAGTAGTAAATCAACAAAATACAAATTGGTGGTCCACAACATTCATCTTGGTGTGAAAAAGTGTTTGCCCGTTTCCTGACTTATTTTTTTCACTTAAATGTTTCAGATCATCGAACAAATTTAAATATTAGTCAATGACAATGCAACTGGACACAAATTGCATTTTTTAAAGGGAAATTCTTTTTACTAAGAGAGAAAAAAGATATGGTCTATTTACAATAAGGTACACAAAAATACAGTAGTTATTGAGGACGAACAACTAATGACTAAGGCACACAAATTTAGAGTAGTTACTGAGGAGCTTTGGTGTATTTTGTGTATCTTATTATTATAAAATGTTCCTAAAAATCCAAGCCTACATGGCCTTGTGTAAAACAGCGGTTGCCCCCACTGTTAAAAGATAGCGTTATCTTCATGTGATTCATTAAGATCTATCCATCTAGCAAATGATATAAAGCCACTTCAAAAGCATTAGGACTCCAGCTAACCACAGTGAGAGTCATTACCCATAAATGGTGACAAATTACTTCAAGAGTGCAGCAATGACTCATCCAAGTCACAAAAGACCCCACAACAACATCCAAAGAACTGCAGACCTCACTTGCCTCAGTTCAAGTTAATGTTCATGACTCCACCATAAGAAAGACACTGGACAAAAATGTTCCAAGACGAATTTTGCCAGAAAATATTTTGATGAATATTTGATTTTGATTTTAACCTTTGGTTAAAAAAAACAAAACAAAAACACTGCTTAAAAGTAACGCTGCATTTCAAAAAACAAACATCATACCAACAGTAAAATATGGTGGTAGTAGTGTGATGATCGACAGCATTTTTTTTGGCTTCAGGACTAGGAGGACTTGGTGTGATAAATGAAACCATGAATTGTCTACCAACAAATCCTGAAAGAGAATATCCAGCAATTTGTCCATGAAAACTGAAACAACACGGGTTCTGCAGAATGACAATCCAAAACATACCAGCAAGTGCACCTCCGAATGGCTGAAGAAAAACAAAATAGAGACTCTGGAGTGGCCTAGTCAAAGTCTTTACCCAAATCCTGCTGTAGCATGACTTTAAAAAGACGGTTCATGCTGGATTTCATGGCTGAATTTCAACAATTCTGCAAAGATGATTGGGCTAAAATTTCTCCAAAATGTTGTAAAAGAGACTCGTTGCATTGTGTTCAGTTGTGTTGTCATTGATTAATATTTAAATTTGTTTAATGAATTGAAACGTTTAATTGTGACCCTGTGTTTTTTTTTTAAGACCAAATACATTTCACAGGAAATATTAAGTGTCTATTTGATGTTCAGTAGCATCAGACTGAAAATCACGTGGGCTCGAGTTGGACACCTGTGGCTCAACAACTCACCAGGTGTCCCAATATTTTACCGTTTATTTGCTGCATGCTGTTCCTAATTTCCTTTGCCGGGCAACATGGATTGTTACATGGGAATTACATTAGCCTTAATTAGGGCCTTTAGAGATTTTGCACATACAGATGTACAATTTGTGTTTCTCCTTTTTCTTGATGAAGCCAGTTTTGTAATTTATTCAGTAGCAGCAATAGCTGATTTCAATGCAAATCACGCATAATAGGCTAAAAGGTCCATATCTGCACACAGTGCTTATTTATTTGTGTTTTTTTGGATTGCGAGGTACTCTATTGCATTGAAATGAGCATGCCACAAGTCCGAGCGAGTTGCTGAGGGCGTGCGTTGTTGTCGAGTGAATTCTGGAACAAGATCGGTAGATTTGCAGGCTTTTCTTTCGGTATGTGTTTCACTGTGCCATAAGCTGTCTCTTGATGCAGGAGAAAGGATATCTTGTCAAGGTCACAGCTCTCTGCTAATTAGTGTTCACTGTTGAACTGCTGGGTTGTGCCCTTCACCCCAGGGTCCTCACATGGCATTTTGTATGTGTGTATGTGTGTGTGTGTGTGTGTACTATCATGCTTTCCTCTTCCTTTTTGTCTATCAGTGCAAACACTAGCCATCTATTCGATACATAGCCCTACAGTCACCCCAGACTTGACTGAGATAGGCCAGTCACATGTGACAAGCGGGAATAGGGGGAAGGAGCTGGAGATAAAAGGAGATGGGAGCAGAGAAAGCGTCCCGCTGGACTTTGTCTGCTTGTTATAGTATAAGAGAGGACATTCCAGAGAAGGTAAAAGAAACAACTGATGGAACATTGCCATGGCAGCCATTGGAGGCAGGGTTCATGCTAAACAATGATGGTTCACTGAATAACGTTGGTATCTGAGATTGCATTGCCAAAGGTGCAGCCATATCTTGAGTCGTACACTTTAGGCCAGGGGTCTCAAACATGCGGCCCGTGGGCCAAATGTGGCTCGCAGGACACTAGTTTGAGGCCCCCGCCTTGATATGAAAGTTTAATGTTAGTGCGGCCCGCGCAAGTTTGATATATGGATGCTGTATGGTATCATGTACCCAGAAAAAAATTATTACGTTTGATTAATGTTCATGTTAAAGGTTAAATAACTGTTAATAGTTATCCTCACTATCCGTGTGGAAGTGGTAAGTTTTTGGCTATTTAAGTTTGAAGGAAATAACTTGAAGGCTACCGTTTAGGTCGCTAGCTCTCTAGTTTGCGAGTTAGCATGTGTCTCAAGACCCTGCAGTTGCGCAATATGTTGTAAATAAAAAGAGTATAAATGTGACTATAGTCGTGTTTTGTCATGTCTACAGGGCTCTAATAATGCTTTGTTCATTTTAATCTGAAAAAAAATAATTTGTCTACCCACCAACTATATGTGCTTTCTTAAGTTTTTATTATTTGCCGTTTTATTATTATTATTATTATATTTATTTATTTATTACTGATTGATTTTCTTTATTCTTGATTTGTTTATTTATTTTTCATCTTATTTTGTGCAGAAAAATAAAAATTAAGATATTTGAGAACAGTGGAATGTTTTATCAGAGCTTTTCTTGTAGAAAATCGGAACCAAAGCACTGAAAAAGTTTGTATATTTTTCTGTTTTTAATAAATGTGTTTTTTTTTTTTTTTGGAAAACCTGATGCGGCCCAGCCTTGCCCAGACCCTAGCTCCAGTGGCCCCCAGCTAAATTGAGTTAGGGACCCCTGATTTTAGGCACTTATACTAAGGAACTGCAATTCCATCCAGCTCTGTCCATGAGTGATATTACTGTGAAATCATTAGACTAATTCATCATGTCTGACATCTTCGTGTTTTCCAATGTCCCTTTGGTAGAAAAAAAAAAAATCCAAGCCATAGAAAAGGTTCTGAATAATTCCTCTCTGCACAGAACACACAGCCACACTCATTTGTTAGACGGCCTTGGACATCTGTTACGCAAATTAGCACTGTTTTTGTTGTGCAATAAGTTTGAGTGTGTCTGTCTTTGACTATACTTACGGGAAACCACTTGTACAGAACATTACTTTGCTTTAGTTAGTAACAATTTCCCGAAAACATTGATCCAAATCAGAATCATGCATTGCAAAAATGTTTCCTTGTTTAATTTTTTTTTTTTAGCTTTTCAATAATTCGCCCTTTCCACTGAATCAAGCACAAGATACCATGCCGTAACTGTGTGCACATTCACATAACATTGAGGGGCTCTCCAAAAGCAAACATTTTCAAGTCAAAAGGGCAAATAATTTAAGCATTTCAGCCTTTCATCCACATGGAAATAGCATTCCCTCAACATCATTGCTGAACTGCCACCTGATAACGACATTGACTCCGACAACGATGCTGTGCTGCGCAACCACTTATTAATCTGACACAGTGTCAATAAAAATAAAAATAATACATAAACCCAGTTAAAATTTCTCTCAACACAACATGGAGTTCTGGGTGTTAAATTTCACACTCAAGTCCTGATGTTGCGGGATGCGGTTTCATTACATCGGCACTGTTCCACCTTTCTTACAGCTGATGATACTAACTCAGAAATTCCTGGGTCACCTTCACCCCCCCCCCCCCCCGCCTTCTCCATTTCCTAGACAGGAAAAAGATGTTAGCTTTTAAAGGCAGTATGAAGAATCCTGAGTCTTCTCAACAACCAGGATTGAGTGAAACAAGTCTCATTCCCTAAGCACCATGCATATGGCGTTATCGTACTCCTCACCACATGCGTGGTGCTCACCTTCGTTAACTTTTATGGATTTATACATCAGCGTGCTACCTCTTTTTTCCATCAACACCTCACCTTGTTTTTTTTTACTTTACAGTCTTGCTTTTTACCCTCTCGCTCACTCACTCACGCTCACTCCCCCTTTCTTGTCCTAAATTTCTTCTCTTCCTCTGGCCCCGTAGTGAGTTCGAGCCTATGAATCACTAGTCGTTCTAAAAATAAGTTAAGTTCATTTTGCGGTCATAGGGCATTTCCAGCTTTATCAGCCAAATCCAGGGACTTAAATAATCAGGTCTCATAAGACATTAAGCACAGCCTTCTTGCAAACACTCACGTATGCTCCAGGCTTGAAAGTCCATCCATCCGTGTTTCCTTTTTTCTTCAGCTCAAGTTACTGAGTATCCGGTTTTGAGACTATAGATTCAATTAAACCGTTTAATTGACTGACGGAAAATAGCGGGATATATGTATGATTACTTTATTACAATATGTATGTATTACTAGACACCCCCTGTGGAAATAGACAATAATCACCATGCTTTTCTTCATAAAGCTGTGTCTTAATAACGACATAATTGCTGAGCTTAATCAGGAATAAGCCAAAGCAACAAATTGCTGATGTCATGATGCTTTCATACAATAGAACCTGAATGCGGTTACCATGTAAACGGAAAAGGAAAACTGTATAAACTTTACAGTTCTCTACAGGAGGAAAAAGCAACCTAGTACTATATAGTAGTCGGCGATAACAAGGCGCTCCAGCTTCACGTTGCATTTTTAATCTCTTTGTTAAGTGAGGATGAAGTGTGGAGTCTTTCTGCCTCGCTCATTAATCCCAATAGTTGCTTTAAGGGGGAACGGCACTTTTAGTGAGTTTTGCCCATCATTTACAATCCTGAAAACATATTTATATACATAACATAACATATTTATATGCACGGCAAAACAAGTTAATATGAGCTAGCTAACAATGGATGCCATAGGAAGTACCAATGACGCTAAAAAAAATGCCAACAGTATTGCATTTACATAACTGACTTCTATATTAACCAAGTTGATATTGTTATTGTAGCAGCTAACATGAAAAACTGTATTTATCTAGCGGACTAACACAATGCTTGCTAGCCGCTAGTCACAGACGGAAGAGTGGATACTTAGCTCTCAATTTCACTACAAAGACTTACTTACTGACTGTTGTCGCTGTATCTATGCTGATGTTGTTGCCGGAACTAGCATAAGTGAAATCAATGTACCTTGGAAATGAAGTTTTGGTAGTTTTAAATCATCATAATACGGCAAGATACTGCAAATATTACATGTTACATACCGCATGTATATCAAACGATGCAACGTTGTTAGAGGTCTTCATGGTTGAAATATGTACGTCCCAATGACATGCATTGTTAGCTAGCTCATATTAACTTGTTGCACTATAATGCACAGAACACTGAAATGCAGTCAATAGCACATTGGGTATGGTAAATTTGTACGCCTTGGCAGGTCTGCAATAAGTTCGACAGTACCCCCCCCCCCCGAAAAAGCATGTAATTATTATACAATTATTATTACATATAATGATAATAGTAGAGCCTTAAACTCATAAACACACCATAATCTAACTGGGGAATGTGATGTATAGCATATATTTACTTTAGGCTTTTACAATTACGACATTATTAATTGATTCAGGATATTAAAAGAAATGACTGAAAAATGGAGCTTCGGTAAAAAAAGATTAGCTTTTGAATGGACTGTGACTGCCCAGCCTGCTGTTTAAACAGCCTCACAAGCTTTGGGCAGGTGGAGGAAGAAAGCTCTTATCTGTCTTCATCATAATATCAAGGTCATGGATGGGTAGCTGAGCTAATCGCTTTCTTCTCATTTCTTTTTTGCGGAACGAAAGAGCTGGCAGGCGTGCCGTTTATTAAGCCCTCTCCAGCCAAAGACAGAATGTGATGTGTGATCCACACATGGGAAGTATGATAAACTATACAGAAACACAATTCAAGGATTCGGAGGTCTCATTGTACATCAGAAATTGTGCTGTACACATTATGCACTCAGACACCAGCAGCTAAATCAAGTGGGTGATGATATAATCTATGCAGATTCTATTTCTGCATCAAAGGATTGAATGGTGGGCTTCGGAGATGCACTGTTTTGTCTGTATATTGTGCAGTCATGCATCATGGTGCACATGACTAGTAAATACATACATAGATATGATCGGTACATGCGTGAGAGATAATAATAATAGCCTCGTGTTGACACACGAGATTGCCTAATGACGAGATGACGACGGCTAGATCCTAAAGATAGTCTTCCTTGGATAGATTTGCCATGCACAACGTTTTATCCGCATTGTTCATTAGACTTCTGAAGGAATAATTAACAAGGCTTTAAAACACAGCTTTTATGGATCACCTGCTGTCCCCCAATATCATTTTTGTGATTGCTCAGCAGAATCCAGGGAGAAGCATTGACGCCAACGTCTGGCACCCAAATGCTTTGCAGGATCAGTAACTCTGCAATTAAAGCAACGTCGCTCAGTCTTGTGCCTCGCGCCAGAGCGTTGAGCTCTCACCACAGGGCTTGTGTGAACAACACACGCAAACACCATTTCTTTATAAACAGCAGCATTGCTCCAAGATAAGAATAAATAGCCTAAATGCACTGATGTAACACGCCGTTACATTATGTTTTATCGGGCTGAACTGTGTTGTGTAGTGATAAGCCAACAGCTAGGTGCTATAATGGGAGGCAATATGTTGTTCATTTAAAAGGTAAAAAAAAAAAACAAGATGTGTTATTTATATGTGTTATTTTTTTTTTGCAATTTTTTTGGGTCCAACAGCATTACCCGTTATCACAGACTAGAGCTGTGAAGAGCGCAATCGTCTTCCCTAGTTCCAGCTTCTCAAAATGCACACATTTATCTGTCATGTCTGGAGGCTGCCAGATCACTGGCCAAATATTAACATCCAACAAGCAAACAAACAGTCTTTCATGTGGTAGATAAAGGCGACGCGTGTGGTGAAGTTAATGGGACCGGGCTATTAGCATTGTCACTCAGTCTGCCAGGTCTGACAGTGCGGCTCGGTCTGAGGGCCTCTCCTCTCCTCTCCTTGTCCACCTGCTTATCACATGGATAAATTAACTCCAGCAGGCAAGTCAAGCGTGTGGAGCGGCAGGGGTGGAGTTATAGTTCCTCACCCCATCACGAGACAGCAACACCAGGCACAGATCATTGCACTGTTGACTCTAGTTAATAGCGTGGGGCCACAGTGGGTCCGATATTTTGGGGGGGTTCCGTAAGATTGGCATGGTGGGCAGGAGAGTAAACACTCAATAATTAAACACAACTGCATGTTTGTCAGAGGTGATGACAATGTCCACAACTCTCCTTGCGCCTCTACTTACTCAATTACCTAACTTTACATATTGGTATATTTTTTTACCGCCTGTAGGACAAGGTCAGGGTATCTGTAAGACTGTGTCGTTTTTTTGACGTTTGACCAACAACAGTCGAAACAGGGACCTCACCTATAAAACTGTGTCTGGAAATCTGACTAAAAGTCTCCGCATGCCAGAAACCTAAAATGCGTGAAGGGACAAAAACATTCCCACACATTCAAGCAATGTAGACCAGATGGACAAACTACCATGTACCATGGCAAGGGGTGTACAGGTAGTCCAGGTGGTTCAGGTGGTCCCGAGACCATCCAACCTTCTGTATCCGAGGTTGGATTAATTGTCGTACTCTTCTCTTCAGCACCCTGGAATAGACTTTCCCAGGGAGGACAAGGAGTGTGATTCTCCCGATAGTTGGAACACTCCGGTCACCCTTCTTGAAAAGAGGGACCACCGACCCAGCCTGCCAATCAACAGTTGCAGTTCCCGACTAGAGATGAGTCAGCCAAGGTCGTCCCTCAACATGCAGAGCCTTAAGGAATTCAGGGCGGAACTTGTCCACCCCCAGAGCTTTGCCACTGGGCTACCCCAGATACCGGAACCACGGTGATCGACGGTTTTCCAGAACCGACTGAAAGTTGTATCCCATGGCCTCACCAAACTCCTCCCACGCCCAAGCTTTGCCTCGACCGCTGCCAAAGACGCCTGCAGCTTGGCCTGACCATACCTGTCAGCTGCGTACAGGTGGTGAAGGTGGTCCCGAGACCAGGACGAAAACCATATTGCACCTCATTTATCCGAGGTTGGATGAATTGTTGTACTCTTCTCTTCAGCACTCTTGAATAGACTTTCCCAGGGAGGACAAGGAGTGTGATGCCCCCTATAGTTGGAACACACCCTCCGGTCACCCTTCACCCAGCCTGCCAATCAACAGTTGCAGTTCCCGACTAGAGATGAGTCAGCCAAGGTAGTCCCTCAACATCCAGAGCCTTAAGGAATTCAGGGCGAAACTTGTCCACCCCCAGAGTTTTGCCACTTGGGAGCATTTGACTACCCCAGATACCTGAACCACGATGATCGAAACTGTCCACGTTCATTTCCTCAGACTCTGCTTCCTCAACGGAAGGTATGTAAGTAGGATCGAGGAAGGCCTCAGAGTTTTTTGTCCACCGTCCAACCAACTGCTTCTCCTTTCTGAGGCGTCAGACGGTTTTCCAGAACCGACTGAAAGTTGTATCCCATGGCCTCACCAAACTCCTCCCACGCCCAAGCTTTGCCTCGACCACTGCCAAAGCCGCCTGCAGCTTGGCCTGACCATACCTGTCAGCTGCTCGGGGAGTCCCACAAGCCATCCATGCTCCACAGGACTCCTTCAGCTTGATGGCAGCCCTGACCTCTCTTGCCCACCATCT
This sequence comes from Doryrhamphus excisus, assembly GCF_037039965.1. Lineage (NCBI taxonomy): Eukaryota > Metazoa > Chordata > Actinopteri > Syngnathiformes > Syngnathidae > Doryrhamphus > Doryrhamphus excisus. The sequence goes on along the minus strand of NC_136371.1, from coordinate 3,447,178 downwards.
GGTTCGGGGTCTGCCGCCACAACTGGCACCGGTCTGGCACTGGTGTCCGTGTGAATGGTTGCTTGTCTATATGTGCCCCGCGATTGGCTGGCGACCAGTCCAGGGTGTACCCCGCCTCTCGCACGACGACAGCTGGGAGGGAGTAATGTTGAACATTATATAAACAGTATATATTTATATTTGGTTTGTCTTAACAATGGTTTAGGATTTTCAAGGGTACATCCGGAAGTGACTGTGTCAATTGGAAGGCGTTCAGGTTTTAAGTTTTATTGGCCCAGTTTGCCTTGTGGGTGCTCTCTTTTTAATTGAACATTCATTAGCAAGTACACTGTTATACCCCTACAGTTTGTAGTGACATTCCCCCAAATGAAACACAATTAAGCCTAGGCAAAATGGTGGTTTGAATGGATCCAGATCTGCACTATAACTGCATATAGTTTGTGCTCTCGCCTGCTAGCCATAAAAGAAATAATTCGGGGGACACTGGCTGATGCTCACAGTCTATGACTGCAACAGGAAGATTACAGGGACAGCTAAAAGTGGAGCATTAATTGAATTTTAGAGATCCCGACGAACATTATGTGCCACAATGACCATGAGGCAAACCTTTTTAACACAATGAGGAGAAACTAGAGGGTAGAGAGGGGTTAGTCCTTGCAATCCCCGACCCCCTCCCTCTTAGCTCTTAGTGCCACTCAGCAATGCTGGTGCCATTGCTGTGTTAACACTTTCTGTTCTCACGGGAGCAGAGAGCCTGAACTGTCGCCCACCTTCAATTGGCTGAGAACGGTAAAAACCATTCCACCATGGTCATCGTGTGTCAGTGTTTATATGACACAGCTTTCCAAAAAGATGATCTTTTCTGCTGCTGGACATGTAATAGAATCCAACTCAAACATGTCAGCAACATTTAGATCAAATTTTAAATATAGCCGAACGACATCATGACTCAGCATTCTGTAGGTTTTTGAAATCGGTGCAAGAAGGCACATGGGAGAAAGACCAGATACATGAACTTTATCACAATTTGTAACAATTTATAGCAATGATTGACGTCAATGCAGTACATTTAATGGAAGGCACACATTGCTCTGTAAGGGTTCCTTCCAGAGAGTGCATCTGAATGAATAAAAACAAACATCCAGAGGAGTAATTACAATAGATTTAACAAAAGTGGGCAGGAGAAGAGATTGAATCCATCAGTAAAGACTCTTGTTGGATATCACTGGTACCTTGGGTCTCATTTAGCCATTGACTAATGCTGTTCCTGCTGCTTCATTAATTGGCCTACACCAAGTAAATAATGAAAAAAAACACAATGTTGTCTCTGCCATTGCTATGGAAAGATGAAAAACTTCAATGGAAGGGAATTGGTAAGGACAGAGAAGTGATAATTTGGTGCTAAATAGTGCTAGCGAACCTTTGGCCAACTCATTTAGTAACTCACAACAGCCATGCACATTCTGTTTTGCAGTAAAAGTCAACATGACAATACTTTGGAGAAGTTTTGGAGAAGCGGTAGCACATTGTGTGGATACTGCGGTGGGTATGTAAGGTGGAGGTCGTTGGGTTGCCAACCGTCTTATCATTCAAGAGGGAGACAATCAAAAGAACATGACTTTAAAGGGAGGAGGGCCGGCTTTGGAGGTTTTGCCTCTGTGTGGGAGACATCCAGGTATCTGTGTTGTTGTATTGATGGGAAGCACTGTGCCGAGACGCACTACCCCCATCCTTTATTTCCTCTTGCCCTGTTGAAGCTAAATGAGCTGTGCTTCAAAAACAGTGCTTTATCAAAGACACCGCAAATTGCTACCCTTTTCTTTCTGTGCAACTCGTACTCTGACAAATATTATGTGTATTTCTGACCAAAGTGCTGCAAAAGAAGCCTTCCCGGAGTGATTGGTTACAAGAAATCCCACAGAGAGGTTGAAAAAGGAAAGATGTTGGTTAGCATTTCTTCAGAGATACGGTGCGGAACCGGAGTTTGACGCCATTTCTGCATGAACTGTGTGCTTTTCTCTCAGCGACTGTGTCCCCCCCCCCCCGCCGTATCCGATGAGTTCTGTCTCCGAGGACTTTGCGACTCTCCCTGCACAGTCTGGAATCCTGCACTGTCAAGTCATGATAATTGAGGTGTACTATTAGATTGAGTATTTGATTATTTGTACTTCAATGAATTTCCACAAGGGGTGGCAACGTCCCCTTAAATAAATAGCTTGCCCCCTACCAAATTAAAAATTTTAGAAGTGAAAACTCATTCATTCATTTTCTACTGCTTTTTCCTCACGAGGGTTGCTGGAGCCTATCCCAGCTTAGAAGTGAAAACTCCGCTAGAAAATGTATAAGACAGGTCCACTCATCTCTCGTCTCCGTGTCCGTGCTGCGGTACTGAATATGTCTTCACCCCCCACCCCCCTCCAAGAAACATCCAATCACTATTAGTATGCAAATGACCCAGGAACTGCTCTGTGGTGTCAGGTTTCATGACAGACTTTGATGAAACAGAGAAAGTGACCCTTTAGACAACTAATAATTAGTAATAAACTAAAACTTAATATAATATAACATTTGTTGGTTGGTTGTCATTTTAATTAAAAAAAAAAAAAAAGCAAAATAAATTAATGACAGGCGGCACGGTGGTCGAGTGGTTAGCATGCAGACCTCACAGCTAGGAGACCAGGGTTCAATTCCACCCTCGGCCATCTCTGTGTGGAGTTTGCATGTTCTCCTCGTGCATGCGTGGGTTTTCTCCGGGTACTCCGGTTTCCTCCCACATTCCAAAAACATGCTAGGTTAATTGCCGACTCCAAATTGTCCATAGGTATGAATGTGAGTGTGAATGGTTGTTTGTCTATATGTGCCCTGTGATTGGCTGGCGACCAGTCCAGGGTGTACCCCGCCTCTCGCGCAAAGACAGCTGGGATAGGCTCCAGCACCCCCGCGACCCTTGTGAGGAAAAGCGGTAGAAAATGAATGAATGAATGAATAAATGTATAATGAATAATTAATATAATTAATAATTTCAATGAAATGGAACATTTTGCCAGCCTCCATATATTACCACGTGCATGCGTGTCTGTTTTCCTTGTCTCATGAAGAGCATTTACTCTGTACATTGATTCAGCACTTAGACGAGGGGTGTCAAACTCATTTTTACTGATGGCCACATCACCGTTATGGCTGCCCTCAGAGGGTCACTTGTAACTGTCAATATGGAGTACATCAATATAAATATGAATATAACCTTATGACATTATTACACAATTGTCCCTGCATTTTATTGTTATATTGTATTATTATATCATATGAATAACTGGCTTTGAAATGGGAAGTGAAGTGAGAGTGTCGTTGTGAGATGGAGTGAGACCTCGTATCGGTCATACAGTTGCTTTGCTTTGAGGGGAGGCGGGGCCACTAGCATACACACAGGGCAGGAGTGGAGTGTATAAATTTGGAAGGAAAAAAGATGATTGCAAAGCCAAATGCCGCAGCCCCCGTATAGGAACATTAATAATCAGCAAGGTGAGTCCATCAACATGAATGAGCCAGTATGCCGAATTTATTTGAAGGTTGTGGCAACATTAACAAAACAAACTCGCCAAACCTCAAACAACAGTTTCCATATCTGGGGAGACTCTTTGAGACGTTTCATTGATGAAGTAAACGGAACAGCTCAAAATTTTGTGTTCACAGAGAGTAATGCTGCTCTTTAATACAGTTGAGAAGCCAGCATTTCAGGAAATGCTCCAAATGTTTTCCAGACAGCATGAATTGTCCATGAGAAAATACATAAAATACATAAAGTTCACAGTGTGAAATAGTGTACAGTATAACAATTTGGTAGAGTTAGTAGTAAGTGGAAGAGTGATTAGAGTGACTGAAGAGTGTACTGTTTCTTGAAATCGTTCATTTTTGTTGTGTTATTACATTCATATTTATATATTCATATTCATTCTGTCATTGTATATCGTGAATAATTACTACTGTTTCATTTTTTTATGGCTTCTTATGAGCCAGCATCAAAAACCGGCTGTCTTATGGATCACGGTTGTCTGCCAGTGCGTCAAAATAAATGAACGCAAGTTAAGGTCGAATGATTCGGGGCGTAGGAAATGCTGTAACGATGAGGAAAATAAGGGTGTCTTCTGCTCTAATGGTGACACAACGGCGCACGCAATCAAAATTCCTTTGCTATTTGGCTATGTAGCATCAGATTATGTCATTATTAATTAGGCACTGTTCCCTTCTGTCATCATATAGCCAAGTCGGCAAGTAAACTTAAATCAATAGTTACACAAGGACCGGCCTAGCTCCTCTGGTGTTCTGTCACTAAATTCCACACTAATTGGCCAAACCAGCTGAGAAACACAAAAAGGGTCTTATATTGAGTCTGGTTATGAGTTTGCATAGTCTAAAGGGACATTTGATATACCTGAAGGAGATGCCTTTGAAACTAAATGCGCCATTCTATGTTTCAGGTTCAGTGAGACCCGGCCTATTTATTCGGCATGCAAGTATAAGCATTGATCTGCAGATGCATACATTTAGTACACAGCTTGACATAATTGCTGTATGCAATATATTGCAGACTAACCGACCATATATTTTCCCAGCCAGCCTCAGTAGCAGCTGCTTAGAAGTTTTCCTAGTGTGTGAAGGTTTCCGCCACAGCGGTGTGTGTCGATGTTTATTTGTATGTCTTCATTTGCCTCTTTGGTGTTACCCCCGGTGTAAGAAGCCCAATAGTTCCCAGGTTTGATCTCAGGAACATTCTTTATTGGATGCATCCCTCTGAGTTAAATAGTTACCGCGTATGTCTGTTGACAAGGTTCTGACTGAGTGGAATATTGAAGCAAGAAAGCAGGTGGGAGAACAGAGAGAAAACAAACCAATTAGAATTCATTGGCTGGATTGCGGATGCAAATTTAGAAACTCCGGTTGAGAGGATTTTGATGTTTTGTCGTTATTAGTCAGTGTCCTTTCGGGCGGGTCATAAACTGTTATTTAATTTTTGAGTGTCAAAAAAGAGCAGATTGACAGCCATCGCATCAAAGTTTGCTCTCCACAGATGACAGGTCCGTCTCTAGATGGTTGTTTCATGCAGGTAAAAATACAAAGTCGAGAATTGAGCTCACGTTGCCGGGTCTGTGATACAAGGCCTTTTGTCCTTAGATCGAGGGTGTTTCTCCCGCGGTGTCATATCTTTGATGGAATTTTAATGATGAGCTCAAGTCGGAATTGTCACCTTCGATGCACTTCACCATAAGTATATAACACGTGCTTTGACATATGTCTTTGAAGAGTAGAATGACCCTGAAAAGTTTTCATTTTCTTTGACATTTGCATGCTGCACATTGTTTCTTGTGTTCAATGGAAGTGTTTGATCAGGAGCTAGGCTGAACAAAAAAAAAAAAAAAAGCTTGGGCCCAAGTCCGCCCATTGAGCTTCTCTTGTGATGTTTGGAAAAGAATTTACCTTCTGTGGTGCTGAAATTGAATCTGGTTCCAAAGTGACAGAGCGGGTGATAGTAGCTTCGCTATAAGCGTACGTTCACATATGAGCATTGTAGTTTCTGGCGTCCTCTTGACAGGCCTTGTCCCATTTCTCCTCCCACTGCACGGCTCTGCAGCCACAGCCCATTTTCCTTGCCCAGTCTCAGCATGCGCCATGGACTGCTCTGTTGCCTATTACTTTGAGTGCTGAGCTATCAAAAAGTCTGATTTGTTATTGATAAAGTAATGGTCATAAAAGTGAAACAATGCCCATTTATTTGTTTGCCTGGTGGGATACAGTGCCTGCTTTTTATTGTTCTGCTGCATTGTTTTATTGCCGCAAAGCCCATGTAATCCTCTGCACTTAAATGGTATGTTAACCATAGAATTAAATAATGATTTAGTAGCGAGAACTCCATGATATATCAGCGTTTCAACATATTAGCCTCCAGGAAATCAAAGAATAAGCACGATAAACTTTTGCCGCAAATTTCTGACTTCTTTTCTCCGCAATGACCTTGACAGTGTATCCCGTGGCTAATTGAAACACGCGGATGAAACGCACTCTCTGTTTCGTCTCACCTGCCTTCAATTCCTCTGTTTTCATTAGCACACGCTCAGTCAATCTGCCAAGGGACGGCTCAGCGCCACGCTCGCGTTACAGGTCGACTGACTTCAGAACACGGTGGACATGTTGGATACGATTCCCTATGCATGGAGCTCGTGACACCTGCTTTATCTGTTGTTCCTTTTGTCAATGGAGGAGGGAGCGGATGAGTAGCATGTTGTCGTTATCACCCTAATTTCAAGCATAGCGGTGATCAGATACAGCAGCAAGGCTCGTTCAGTTGGCGAACTCAAATGGGAATGTTAGACAAATTAGTCTGTTTCCTCCTGGATTTGAGTACTCAAATAAAGAATCAGTCTTACCGCGTTATTAATAACATTGGTGAGTACAGCTGGGTTTGTAATGTGTCTTTTTTTTGACAAAACGTGCCTCTAAGGACACTTTAAACCAATCAAAACAAAGTAATGTTCGACAATACAGTCATTTACATCATGAAATGGGATGATGACAATGTCTAAACTAAATAGAATCATTACTATATCATTACTAAGACACCTTGCTGCATTTGTTCCATCGAACAATGGCGTGAATGGAGTGAGCCCATTTGTTAGTCATGCAGCTGCTTGATGTTTTTGGAATGTGGGAATTTGTTTGAATTTTCTCCGGCGAAAACCCACGCATGCACGGGGAGAACATGCAAACTCCACACAGAGATGCCCGAGCAGGGAATCGAACCTGGATCTCCTAGCTGTGTGGCCTGCGTTCTGACCACTGGGTTTGTGGGACACCTGAATGATGACAATATCTAAACTAAATAGATCAGAATCATTACTAAATCATTACTAAGGCACCTTGCTGCATTTGTTCCATCGAACAATGGCGTGAATGGGGTGAGCCCATTTGTTAGTCATGCAAGTTGCTTGATGTTTTTGGAATGTGGGAATTTGTTTGAATTTTCTCCGGGAGAACATGCAAACTCCACACAGAGATGCCTGAGCGGGGAATCGAACATGGATCTCCTAGCTGCGTGGCCTGCGTATGACCACTCGGTTTGTGGGGCACCTGTATTGTTTTTTATTCATTCATTCATTTTTTACCACTTATCCTTACGAGGGTGGCGGGGGTGCTGGAGCCTATCCCAGTTGTCTTGGGGCGAGAGGCGGGGTATTATTATTACACCCTGGACTGGTCGCCAGCCAATCACAGGGCACATATCACCAATTAACCTAGTATGGTTTTGGAATGTGAGAGGGAGCCAGAGTCCCTGGAGAAAACCCACGCATGTACGGGGAGAACATGCAAACTCCACACAGACATGCCCGAGCAGGGAATCGAACCTGGATCTCCTAGCTGTGTGGCCTGCGTTCTGACCACTCGGTTTGTGGGACACCTGAATGATGACAATATCTAAACTAAATAGATCAGAATCATTACTAAGTCATTACTAAGACACCTTGCTGCATTTGTTGCATCGAACAAGGGCGTGAATGGAGTGAGCCCATTTGTTAGTCATGCAGTTGCTTTCTCTCTGCGGATGTTTTTGGAATGTGGGAATTTGTTTGAATTTTCTGTAGAGAAAACCCACACATGCACGGGGAGAACATGCAAACTCCACACAGAGATGTCCGAGCGGGGAATCGAACCTGAATCTCCTAGCTGTGTGGCCTGCGTTCTGACCACTCGGTTTGTGGGACACCTGTATTGTTTTTTATTCATTCATTCATTTTCTACCGCTTATCCTCACAAGGGTGGCGGGGGTGCTGGAGCCTATCCCAGCTGTCTTGGGGCGAGAGGCGGGGTACACCCTGGACTGGTCGCCAGCCAATCACAGGGCACATATCACCAATTAAACTAGTATGTTTTTGGAATGTGAGAGGGAGCCGGAGTCCCTGGAGAAAACCCACGCATGCACGGTGAGAACATACAAACTCCACACAGAGATGGCCGATTGTGGAATTGAACTCGGGTCTCCTTGCTGTGTGGCCCATTGTTGTTGGAATCTCATCTTGTTTGGTTCTCATGGACCCAATTGAGTTGGGTGTCCCGTGACACCGCACACTAACAACTACCCTACCCTGTCCTCACCCAGTATTGACTGGTTTGTGTTTTTTAGTATACCTTGTCAGTGTAATTTCTTTATTAATCCAAATACAGTACATATGTAAGTATTGTATTACTGCAACAAACCTGTGCCATTCAATGTGGCTGTTCTCCCTCCCAGAAGCCTGCTGTTCATGTTCTCTCCTATACGCAGCTGCATACAATCCAAGTTTTGAACTCCACCGCCATCGCGGTGTCAGGCTAATCAACAACATTCCGAACTGTTGTACACGGTAGCACACCGGGCCTTCTATATGCACACTGTTTGACCCCGTGTTTCTGCAAGAGGATGATGAGATGATGCACCTGATAGGTTGGCAGCCTTGCAACAATCAGTTAAATGACGGACAGACACGCTCAGAGCGCAGCTGCACACAGCACCCTGAGCCAATTGTCTGACAATCAGAGAGGGCTGCTATTTTAGGTTTCCCCTCCCCTTGTGGGGAATATATTCCAGCGAATCAGTTGGCCCTTAGGCGTTATAATTATGCAAAAGGCTGAGCGGAGAAAATCTTGTTCAACTATTATCTTAACTTTGATTCCTATGACTTGATCATCTGTTTAGTGTAATGTATAGAAATATAATCCTATAACAAATATTTAGCTTGGAAAAAAAAAAATGAAGTTACATTGGACATAGAAGTTTGTAGATTGTTGCGAAATCTTCACCTGTAGCAGCCTCCTAGGCATCCGTTTGAAGGGCAGCTTGGCTTCAGGTCTGCCCACATTAAGGAGACCTGTAAGCGGAAAGGGCACGGGCCTGCCATTCGCTCGCGGGCTCTCACCTGTTGAAAAAAAAAAAAAATTGAGTCTCCTGTGAGAGCTTTCCCGTAGCGCTATCAAAAGTTTGACACACAAAAGCACCCTGGTCATTATCAAAGTTATTCATTCATTTTCTACCGCTTTTCTTCATGAGGGTCGTGGGGGGTGCTGGAGCCTATCCCGGCTGTCTTCAGGCGAGAAGCGGTCGTACACCCTGGACTGGTCGCCAGCCAATCACAGGGCACATATAGACAAACAACCATTCACACTCACATTCATACCTATGGACAATTTGGAGTCACCAATTAACCTATGTGGACGAAAACCCACGCATGCATGGGATGGCCGAGGGTGGAATTGAACACTGGTCCCCTAGCTGTGATGTCTGCGCGCTAACCACTCGTCCGCAGTGCCGCGTGAGTAACATGTGTCATAAATAAATTAACTGTACCCACAAAATGCCTGATTCACACACAAAAACAAAACAAAAAAAAAACCCCGCCAGATGGAAATGACTGTTTGCACCCACAGCAGGTGAATTCACATCCTAAAATTCTCCTCAGGCACAACAGATGTACAAACTCTAAATAGCACATCTGCATTGTGCTCTTTACTATTTACATAAAGCCGATCTGCATTTTGCACATCAGTAGTCTGCAGGGACACGTTCACCGTGCACGAGCCTACGCTCAGCAACTTAGACCTTTGCATGGAATTACACGTCACTAATTAATTTACACTGAAGCCTGCAAGCCTTTGTCTTTGAACGAGTGCTCAGCTTCAGGTTGTACAGGTTCAAGCTGTCCGTCCGGGCTGCAGCTACAAGTGCGTTTAACTACTATGTATGCAGACCAGCTAACTGCTGGTCACCGCATGATCCCCCTGCTAGGTTTTTCCACTGGCCTTTCATAGACCTCCATCATCTCCACCTGCTTATACCCCAGAGAGCTCCAACTAGAAGAGCTATGAAGGCAGGTGCTGGACGTCTAGACAAGGGGCTCATTAGCTTTCCGAAGGCTCACCAGCTAGTGATTGCAGGGACGTATGCTGACTTGCCTGCAGGGAGGGGGGGCAGGTTCTGATTGAGAGCATGCTTTATTACAGGGGCTTAGGTGTGGGGGGGCTCCAGGATTAACACATAAGTCTTCCACCTTCATGGGTACAAAGAGGACTTGGTAGTGCTCAGTGCTGCTGCAAAATGCTTTTCTGTCTTTGCATTGATAGACTGGCCACAGGCTTAACAAAGTCCTGGCTGGATTTTGGTTTTTTTTTTAGGGTTTTTTTTTTTTTTTTTTTTTTTTTGCTGACGGCAGTCAACATAAAGTAGACCTGAAAGAGCTCTGGGAAGCTTTTAAAAAGAAAATTAAAGAAAATAACTTTGATAATGGGCGGCACGGTGATCGAGTGGTTAGCGCACAGAAGACCAGGGTTCAATTCCACCCTCTGCCATCTCTGTGTGGAGTTTGCATGTTCTCCCCGTGCATGTGTGGGTTTTTTCTCCGGGTACTCCGGTTTCCACCCACATTCCAAAAACATGCTAGGTTAATTGGCCATAGGTATGAATGTGAGTGTGAATGGTTGTTTGTCTATATGTGCACTGTGATTGGCTGGCGACTAATCCAGGGTGTACCCCGCCTCTCGCCTGAAGACAGCTGGGATAGGCTCCAGCACCCCCGCGACCCTCGTGAGGAAAAAGCGGTAGAAAATGAATGAATGTTACTTACGCGGCACTGCGGTCGAGTGGTTAGCGCGCAGACCTCACAGCTAGGAGACCAGGGTTCAATTCCAACCTCGGCCATCCCATGCATGCGTTCCAAAAACATGCTAACATGCTAGGTTAATTGGCGACTCCAAATTGTCCATAGGTATGAATGTGAGTGTGAATGGTTGTTTGTCTATATGTGCCCTGTGATTGGCTGGTGACCAGCAGCTGGGATAGGCTCCAGCACCCTTGTGAGGAAAAGCGGTAGAAAATGAATGAATGAACATGTTACTCACATACTATTTTTGTTTACGGGAAAATTCATCCCCCATTTCTGATATTTGATTATTTATGTAGTGATTTGTGTTGTGCATAGTAGTCCAGGTTCGGATCTGATTAAGGAAGCAACTAAGAGAGCAGTTAGCCGGTGTCTTGGATGTTTTGAGGATGGCGTTGAAGAGAGTGGGCCACTTGTGTAAGTGTTTGTTATTCAGGTTTAATTATGTCCACAGGGCCCGAGTGTGTGTAGGCCAATCTACACAGCGCCTCTTTAGCCCGAGCCACAGCGGACCAGCTTGATGTCTTCCTCTTCTTTCCTCCTCCCCCGAATAAGCAATTAAAGGTCATATCAATTAGCGTATATGTCTCCAGACTCATTTTGAAACAGCTTGCTTCTGTTGCGCTGTCAAGAACAAAGTATACCAACCTGAAGCTCGGCTGCCCTTGCTCAAATCCTAAAGTTTGGGGAAATGTGTGCTCCGACGCTGAGTAGCAATAATGAGTTGCTCGGTTCAGGTCTCACTCAGTATGAAGTGTGTTTTTACAGATTATGCCACATGGAACCCATCCTCATATCATCCTATCGTGAATCAGATTGTAGCAAATGCTATATTTGTGAGAGAGATAATGAATTATTTGCATAAAATCTCAATATGACCTCCCTACAAGGTAGTCATTTCTTTCATGTTCTGCATGTCGCTTCATGTACGGCAGGGGTCTCAAACTCAATTTACCTGGGGGCCACCGGAGCTAGGTTCTGGGTGAGGCCTTGGCACATCAGGTTTTCAAAAGAAACAAAACAAAACGCATTTATTAAAAACGGGAAAAAAAATCAATAAAAAAATCTTCAATGCTTTTGCTTCTGCTATACCCTACACTTTTTCAGTACTGTGGTTCCGGTTTTCCACACATTCCACTGTTCTCAAATACCTTAATTTTTATTTTTATATACACAAAATAAGATAAAAAATAAACAAATTAAGAATAAAGACAATAAATCAATCAGTAATAAATAAGTAAAATAATAATAAAACAGCAAGAAAAACGTAAGAAACCACATACAGTTGGTAGAGAAATTATTTTTTTCAGATTCAAACGTACAGTATTGACAGTTATTTAACCTTTAACATGAACATTAATGAAACTTAATAATTTGACCCAATTAGCAAGTTAGCATCGTACTCAGTTCCATCTGGGAGCAGCGTCGTAACTTTAACAACATGTTACACTTGACGTGTATTTTCCGTTTGTATTCCAAATCATTTCCTGCATTTATTTGTACCCAAGCGTCATAAGCCTTTAGCTTCATTGCTAATCCAAAGCAAAACAGGGCGGGGTAACAGTATGGGCGGGGCAAAATCATGTTAATTGTGTGCACACAGCTTTAAGCTGTCATTTCAACATTAAACTTTGGTAGCAAGGTGGGGGCCTCAAACTAGCATCTCGCGGGCGGCATTTGGCCCACGGGCTGCAAGTTTGAGACCCCTAATGTACGGTTATCTAACCATGTGCCAGGCCCCAGTGTGCAGCTTCAAGATCCATTCAAGACATTGTAGCAGATACACTGTATATTGCCACCTTGGAACCAAAAGCAGAAACACAATTTGTTAAGTCTGGAGGGCCCATATTTCCATCTCTCATCATATTGTGTGCAAACTTAATTCACACTGTGCCAATTGAGAGACAGAGAATTGTTTTTTAGTGATGATTCACGAATCCTAATGAAGACAAAGAGACAGACATACGCTTGTTTTGAATCCACCACCACCACTCGTATGTTTATGCACTCCAGGATTATACTGTATATGTTTGTTTGTAAATAGAAATGCTGTCAGACGTTGTTCGCTTGGCAGAGTGAGCCGGAAGGGGGGGGGGGGTGAAGAAGGAAGATGGGCAAGGTGTGAGGGGGGGGGGGGGGGGGGGGTTCCTGAAGTATGATTAAATGGCTTTTAATTCATTCATTTATTCATGAAATCCAGTGGTTCTCCTGTCTTCGGAAAGACAGCACAGCAAATGTCCTTGCTAGTTTCTTCATCACACTTTGTGTAATTTGCAAAGGAAAAAAAAGCGGGGAATCGAACCTGGATCTCCGAGCTGTGTGGCCTGCGTGCTGACCACTCGGTTTGTGGGACACCTGAATGATGACAATATCTAAACTAAATAGATCAGAATCATTACTAAATTATTACTAAGGCACCTTGCTGCATTTGTTCCATCGAACAATGGCGTGAATGGAGTGAGCCCATTTGTTAGTCATGCAGTTGCTTTTTCTCTGCGGATGTTTTTGGAATGTGGGAATTTGTTAGAATTTTCTCCGGCGAAAACCCATGCACGCACGGGGAGAACATGCAAACTCCACACAGAGATGCCCGAGCGGGGAATCGAACCTGGATCCCCTAGCTGTGTGGCCTGCATGCTAATCACTCGGTTTGTGGGACACCTGAATTGTTTCTTCATTCATTCATTCATTTTATACCGCTTTTCCTCATGAGGGTCGCGGAGGGGTGCTGGAGCCTATCCCAGCTGTCTTTGGGGGAGAGGCGGGGTACACCCTGGACTGGCACTGGCACATATATGGCACATATAGACATATAGAGTTTTTTTTTTTTTTTTAACTTCACCGATGAGGTTATGTTTTCAGTGTTGTATGATTATGGGTTAGCAGTACTATGCAACATTTTTTTAACGTATTTCCATAAAACTCACTGCAGAAACAGCTATGGAAATGGTTGCACACCTGTTCCTATGGCAATTGGTGCTGATCCAAATTAGAATAGTTTGTCTTCTTTCATTCATTTTCTACCGCTTATCATCACAAGGGTCGTGGGGGGTGTTGGAGCCTATCCCAGCTGTCTTCGGGTGAGAGGCGGGGTACTGGTCCCCAGCCAATCGCAGGGCACATATAGACAAACAACCATTCACACTCACATTCATACCTATGGACAATTTGGAGTCGCTAATTAACCTAGCATGTTTTTGGAATGTGGGAGGAAAACGGGGAGTACCCGTAGAAAACCCACGCATGCATGGGGAGAACATGCAAACTCCACACAGAGATGGCTGAGGGTGGAATTGAACCCTGGTCTCCAAGCTGTGAGGTCTGCATGCTAACCACTCGACCACCGTGCAAATACAAATCCATAAGAGGGTAACCAAAGAAAGCGATATTACAACACATGATCATAGAAAGACACAGCTTTTGCTTCACCAGCCTGCCTTTAATGGCCGGACACAGTTTTTAAGTTTGTTTTTGTTGAAAGTTGGCCGTGCGAGGTGGTGACAGGTGGCATTCCGTCTGCAGGCTCGTTTAACACAGAATGTAAAAATGTGTGCGGGCGTAATGTGCATTGTGGCCGACTGCAGGGAATGATCCAGGTTGGGATGTCAGTATTAGCGGCATACGTGTCCGTCAAACATTCCTGTTGATTATTATCTGAAACAGCCTGACATCAAATATTACCCAAAATATTTAAGTTTTAATGACTATAGCAGCGCTATCCGGCTTGACTGATAATTCTTCTATTATTGTAAATTATTGGGGCTTATTGTCTTCTAATAGATGACTCAACAATATGTCGCTACAGTCCATGTCCATTTAGGTAGTATTTCCCCATGTCAAAGCAAGATCCCCATTCTTTTTTTAAATCAGATACACAAACTGAGAGCAATCAGTTTGTTTTAGTGCATTAGTGCATTTTTTTTCTTGGTTCTACCTGCTGCTTGTCAGTGATTATTTGACACACGATAGCATGCATATTTACATTTAATACTGAACTCAATATGAACTAGTGATGTGCGGATTGATACTAAATTATTGATACCTCAGATACTAGATCATTTATGCTCTAAGATAAATTCTGACATCAAAATATCAATACTTGGATATTTCAATCATATTAGGTACAATAGCTTAGTTATACAGTATTATGCCAAAAGCTGTACTATTATTTAAAATCGATCATTTCTGCACATGCATCCTTTCCTTTCGCATTTTTTTGTTTACGACTGTCACATTATGTGGGAGTTATTATTATTTTTAAAATGTACCAATGTATATATTGCTTAAATGTACTCTGGATGTGCAATCTATATTTATTCCATGTTAAAATTCTCTTTTCTCCTCTTTTCCGCTGTCACTGTTCCAGAGTAGTTTTTCCGAACTTTTAGTATTTTTAGTTTCTTTCCGAGAGCTATCACCACCTTTTACTGCTGCTGACTATAAACTACCTCACTATTCCCCACATGTGCAATCCGTGAATGCATAGAAACGCTACTTTTGTGCAATACATTGTTTAAAGTGTGTTTTAATTATTACTTATAATGAGTGTGCACTGAAAACAGGCAAAGCCTTTTTTAGTCTTGTTGTGTTTTGTGCAATGACAATCAAAGTATTCTATTCTATTCTATTGTCCATTGTCAAGGCACCACAGGCAACCAAACTGTTTTTTTTTTTTTTTGTAAATCAACTTTAGCTCTAAAAGCTTGCTGGGCAGAGTGCTGGATCGTTTGCATAATTAAGTGAATTTACCTCAAGTAAACACCCGCCTGTGTCCTTTTTTTTTTTTCAACATGATGCAAATATTCGCAAATGTCTGATAATATTTTGTTATAAATTAGTTTTTAATATTGGTGAAGTTAGTTTCACTTTAGACGATATTAGGCTTTGTAGGTACAGCGGTAGTTTCCCCTCACTGTGCCTGACTGCTGGAGCTCAATACTACAAACTGGACATAAATTACTATTGTTTGGGGTATATTTGAAATGATTAGTTCTACCCTAAAAGTATTTTCCAAAGCTATTTTCTTCAAATTTTATCTTTTATTGGATGAGTTTTTTTTTTTTTTTAGAAAAAACAATCAATTTTTTTGTCATGGTAACCTCAGTGACATCATGACAGAGCTCCTCGGGCACTGGAATGTGAAACTGGCGTAGAGTATAAGCTCATGGCCAATGCTGGTTCAACCCCAGCTCTGAACTAAATCTGCATCAGCATCAAAATTCACCGCAGTGGAAAAGAGGTAATTGAAATGCAATATGCATACATCCAATTTTTTTTTTTTTTTTTTATCAGCAGTTGTTTGGTAAGACTCTGCATCCTGCTCGTCTCAGTTGGGACTATTCTTTTTGGGCAGAGAAACAACAAACAAACAACCACAAAGCACACGCCTCGTCTTTGTCATGAGATATATTTCACATCAAACGGAAACTACACAGAGACATTTTAATCAAGTGGAACTACAACAATTAAGGCAAAAAGTGACAGAGAAGTGCTTTTGTTTTCCTCTTCATGAAAAGAAAAAGTACAGATGTTTTAAGCTTTCATTTGCATTTGTCTGTGGAAAAAACAATTGGTGTTCAATCCTTTTGGAAACAGCCCCTTTGTGCGTTCTCAATACATGTCTGGACACATAACGCTAACAAACACTTTCTTTTTTTTTTCATGTCTGTGGATCCCTCTTGGCCAATGCTCTTCTCAACAGGTAAACATTTTTTTTTCTTCTCTGCTACCTTCAGTGTCAAATTGCCACATTTTAACTGTCAGATTGTTTTCCTGTCAAACCCCTCTTTGCCTCCCTCGAACCAATCACATTTGATATTTAGCTCTGAGTGTCTGAGTGGGGTCCCCTGCTGTCCAAACAAGACCCTGCCCCGCCACCCCCACTCAGATTGTGCATGCCCTTTTCCTAAGCACTGCAGTGGAGGGAAAAGGGCAAGAGAGCAGCGGTCAGGCGAAACAATAGCACCGTGCCGAGATGTCAAGCCCAGGGAGCTGTGAGGAGGATGATGATGATGATATGAGTCCACCGGTGTTGTTGTTTCTCACTCTGTTGAATGCTAACACATAGCCCCGTGTGGCTGGGTGTCCACCCACGGCGTGGTCAGGAACAGAGTGGTAGTGGTATGGTTGGGGGGGTGGGGGTGTAACGAGCCCGTCTGGACTGCTGAGCCATGATTTGTCGAGCAGTGTGTAGGGATGTTCATGTACATTTTAGGCTGGCACTCAGTCTGGTTTTTGCAGACTCTTGGCTGCCCCCAATTCTCTGTAAAGCCTTCATGTTCTTTTGACAGCGGCATGGCCACTGGCGACTGGCGCTTTACATCGAAAAAAACATCACTTCAGAGGAAATGCTTCCAGTTGCGTCCAAATGCTATGCTGATTCTCAATTATATTGGACAGGAAATGGTCAAATTAGCTCAAGTCAAACATTCATTCATTTATTTTATATACCGCTTATCCTCATGAGAGTCTATCCCAGCTGTCTTCGAGCGAGAGGCGGGGTACACCCTGGACTGGTTGCCAGCCAATCACAGGGCACATATAGACAAACAACCATTCACACTCACATTCATACCTATGGACAATTTGGAGTCGCTAATTAACCTAGCATGTTTTTGGAATGTGGGAGGAAACCGGAGTACCCGGAGAAAACCCACGCATGCACAGGGAGAACATGCAAACACCACACAGAGATGACTCTGCTGGGAATCGAACCTAGGTCTCCTGGCTCTGTGGTCACCGTACAACCTCAAGTCCAACATTCATTCATTCATTTTCTACCGCTTTTCCTCACGAGGGTCGTAGGGGGTGCTGGAGCCTATCCCAGCTGTCTTCGGGTGAGAGGCGGGGTACACCCTGGACTGGTTGCCAGCCAATCACAGGGCACATATAGACAAACAACCATTCACACTCACATTCATACCTGTGTAGAGTTTGCATGTTCTCCCCGTGCATGCGTGGGTTTTCTCCGGGTACTCCGGTTTCCTCCCACATTCCAAAAACATGCTAGGTTAATTAGCGACTCCAAATTGTGAAATTATGAATGTGAGTGTGAATGGTTGTTTGTCTATATGTGCCCTGTGATTGGCTGGCGACCAGTCCAGGGTGTACCTCTCCTCTTGCCCAAAGACAGCTGGGATAGGCTCCAGCATACCTGTGACCCAAGTGAGGATAAGCAGTAGAATGAATGAACGAATAAGAAGAATCCGGCCCTCTTCTTCTCTTCCAATACAGAACAGAATCAAACCTGTGAGAAGTCTCCAAAAACCAAGAAGTCCAGCTGTACTCAAGTCAACGTTGTGGACTGACAAGAGTATTGAACGTTGACGACACATGAGTAGAAAAAAAGCCCAAACACATCTGACACTGTAGAGATCCTGTCTTTCCAGTGTACTCCTGACATTCTTTACTCTTGCTGTTCTTTCTTTTTTAAGCGAGGATGCAGGACAGCCTGGCAGGGAGGCAAAGGCACATCTCTCGCAGTACATGAGTGAGGGAGATAGATTGAGCATGCCAGACAGTGGCTTGTGGATTTATACAGATTTATGATGAGAGGAAGTGAAGAAGGAGAGTCGTGAAGGGAGACGAAGGGAAGCATGAGGGCAGGCTTTTAATGCATGATTGTTTTTAGGCTGGAAGCCTCAAGCTGAATGGGAAAGGACGTCCCAGCACATGTTGTTTGACTTCATTTCAAGTTTTACTTCAGACAGCTGTTTGGTGTAATTGACATTTTCTTTAAAAGGTGTATTGGTACCTTAACATTACACTCTAGTGGGGCCTCGTCACTCTAATGGGGTTGATTCTATTGTCGCTGTTCTGTGGTTGATTATGACTTATTTATAAAATATATTTTGTAAGACAGCGGTACGGTGGTCGAGTGGTTAGCGCGCAGACCTCACAGCTAGAAGACCAGGGTTCAATTCCACCCTCGGCCATCTGCATGCGTGGGTTTTCTCCGGGTACTCCGGTTTCCTCCCGCATTCCAAAAAAAATGCTAGGTTAATTGGCGACTCCAAATTGTCCATAGGTATGAATGTGAGTGTGAATGGTTGTTTGTCTATATGTGCCCTGTGATTGGCTGGCCACCAGTCCAGGGTGTACCCCGCCTCTCACAGGTTGGCATATCAAGATGCCGATGTAACAGATGTTGTGAGTGTATGTTGGTAAATCTCACTCCTGGAACATTAAGAGCCTTGCAGGTTACATTGATTAGACAGCATGTTTTTAGCACAGGTGCGCCTTGGGCTGGCCACAATAAAAGGCCACTCAAAATGTGCAGTTTCACTATATTGGGGTGTAAGAAAACCTGTTAGTGGCTGGTATGACCACCATTTGTCTTCAAAAAGACCTTGTCTCAGGTTGCATGGCGGATGAGTGGGTTTCACAGCTATGAGACCCGAGTTTGATTCCACCCTCAGCCATCTCTGTTTTTGGAGTTTGCATGCATGGGTTTTCTCCGGGTACTCCGGTTTCCTCCCACATTCCAAAAACATGCTAGGTTAATTAGCGACTCCAAATTGTCCATAGGTATGAATGTGAGTGTGAATGGTTGTTTGTCTATATGTGCCCTGTGATTGGCTGGCCACCAGTCCAGGGTGTACCCCGCCTCTCACAGGTTGGCATATCAAGATGCCGATGTCACAGATGTTGTGAGTGTATGTTGGTAAATCTCACTCCTGGAACATTAACAGCCTTGCAGGTTACATTGATTAGACAGCATGTTTTTGCACAGGTGCGCCTTGGGCTGGCCACAATAAAAGGCCACTCAAAATGTGCAGTTTCACTATATTGGGGTGTAAGAAAACCTGTTAGTGGCTGGTATGACCACCATTTGTCTTCAAAAAGACCTTGTCTCAGGTTGCATGGCGGATGAGTGGGTTTCACAGCTATGAGACCCGAGTTTGATTCCACCCTCAGCCATCTCTGTTTTTGGAGTTTGCATGCATGGCTTTTCTCCGGGTACTCCGGTTTCCTCCCGCATTCCAAAAAACATGCTAGGTTAATTGGCGACTCCAAATTGTCCATAGGTATGAATGTGAGTGTGAATGGTTGTTTGTCTATATGTGCCCTGTGATTGGCTGGCGACCAGTCCAGGGTGTACCCCGCCTCTCACAGGTTGGCATATCAAGATGCCGATGTAACAGATGTTGAGTGTATGTTGGTAAATCTCACTCCTGGAACATTAAGAGCCTTGCAGGTTACATTGATTAGACAGCATGTTTTTAGCACAGGTGCGCCTTGGGCTGGCCACAATAAAAGGCCACTCAAAATGTGCAGTTTCACTATATTGGGGTGTAAGAAAACCTGTTAGTGGCTGGTATGACCACCATTTGTCTTCAAAAAGACCTTGTCTCAGGTTGCATGGCGGATGAGTGGGTTTCACAGCTATGAGACCCGAGTTTGATTCCACCCTCAGCCATCTCTGTTTTTGGAGTTTGCATGCATGGCTTTTCTCCGGGTACTCCGGTTTCCTCCCACATTCCAAAAACATGCTAGGTTAATTAGCGACTCCAAATTGTCCATAGGTATGAATGTGAGTGTGAATGGTTGTTTGTCTATATGTGCCCTGTGATTGGCTGGCGACCAGTCCAGGGTGTACCCCGCCTCTCACAGGTTGGCATATCAAGATGCCGATGTCACAGATGTTGTGAGTGTATGTTGGTAAATCTCACTCCTGGAACATTAAGAGCCTTGCAGGTTACATTGATTAGACAACATATTTTTTGCTGGCCACAATAAAAGGCCACTCAAAATGTGCAGTTTCACTACATTGGGGTGTAAGAAAACCTGTTAGTGTCTGGTATGACCACCATTTGTCTTCAAAGAGACAATGTCTCAGGCTGGAGTGGGTCTCACAGCTATAAGACCCGAGTTTGATTCCACCCTCAGCCATCTCTGTTTTTGGAGTTTGCATGCGTGGGTTTTCTCCGGGTACTCCGGTTTCCTCCCACATTCCAAAAACATGCTAGGTTAATTGGTGACTCCAAATTGTCCATAGGTATGAATGTGAGTGTGAATGGTTGTTTGCCTATATGTGCTGGCCACAATAAAAGGCCACTCAAAATGTGCAGTTTCACTATATTGGGGTGTAAGAAAACCTGTTAGTGTCTGGTATGACCACCATTTGTCTTCAAAAAGACCTTGTCTCAGGTTGCACGGCGGATGAGTGGGTTTCACAGCTATGAGACTCGAGTTTGATTCCACCCTCAGCCATCTCTGTTTTTGGAGTTTGCATGCATGGCTTTTCTCCGGGTACTCCGGTTTCCTCCCACATTCCAAAAACATGCTAGGTTAATAGGCGACTCCAAATTGTCCATAGGTATGAATGTGAGTGTGAATGGTTGTTTGTCTATATGTGCCCTGTGATTTTTGACCAGTCCAGGGTGTACCCCGCCTCTGACCCGAAGACAGCAGGGATAGGCTCCAGCATATATGTGACCCTAGTGAGGATACACATCATAGAAAATGGTTGCAGACCTGGTTTGGTCTGCAGTTGTGAGGCCGGTTGGGTGCAATGCCGAATTCTCTGAAAAGCCTTTGGAGTTGGCTGATTGTAGGTGCGATAATCCTGCTGTCTAATCAGGATCTTCATATTCCACACCTATGACATGGATGGATTATCCTGACAAAGGAGAAGGTTTCACAAACACAAATTTGTGAACAATATTAGAGAGAACTCGGCTTTTTGTGTACATACAAAATGCGGAGGTGTTGCTTTCCAGGTTGAATTCGGCAGGCACTAATCATTGCAGAGCAAATATATATTTCTGCTTCCATCCTGGATAGAAATCTGCCTTTAATTCCCTCTACAGATGTTTACAAAGCTTCAGATTTGCTCTCCTCATCCATCATGGTATACATATCATTCATTTTTATTGTATTGAAACGGTTGAATGCATTCCTTTGCATGCTTCACTGTTATACTTTCCACAAGTTAGTTTATTGGTCTGGTTGAAGGAATGACTAAAATTCAATTTAAAGAATGTCGAAGGATTCTTTTTTTTCCAAAAAGCCTATAACATTTCTCATGTACATGTACATGCGGAACCATACTCTTTTTCATAATTCTTTCTCTTGTGAATGGACCACTGGGTTTCTGACAAATGATACCTTTCATCCTTCACGTATTGGTTGAGAATACATGTGGTTAGTTGGATCACGTAGAACAAATACATTCAACCACTACAAAACACTGGACAAAGCTCTCTCCGTAAGCCTGCTATTATTCCACTCACTTGAATCTTGCACAGTCTGGGGGTGACCCTCCTCGGTTTGACATTTACGCTTATAGCTTATATCATAGTGAGGCTTCTGTGTGGATCTTGTTGTGGTGGAGTGTCTTTTGAAATTAATTTCATTCATAAACAATGATGGTAAAGGTTGATGAGAGACCAAAGACATAGTAAGAAAAACTGTTTGTTGTTCAGCAAACAGCTGGCAAATTTGTTATTTATGTCATTTTTCTGCGGCACGGTGGTCGAGACCAGGGTTCAATTCCACCCTCGGCCATCTCTGTGTGGAGTTTGCATGTTCTCCCCGTGCATGCGTGGGTTTTCTCCGGGTACTCCTCCCACATTCCAAAAAAACATGCTAGGTTAATGTGAGTGTGAATGGTTGTTTGTCTATATATGCCCTGTGATTGGCTGGCGACCAGTCCAGGGTGTACCCCGCCTCTCGCCCCAAGATAGCTGGGATAGGCTCCAGCACCCCCGCGGCCCTCGTGAGGAAAAAACGGTAGAAAATGAATCAATGTCCTTTTTCCATTTGTAGTTTTTTTTTGTGTGTGTTTTCCTGTCTAACTTTACTTCCTGACTTTGTTTAGCTCCTCCCCTCATGTCTTTTCTGCTCTTGTGACCGCTCACCTTGTTTGGTTGGACTTCACCTGGTTCCCGTTTTGCTTTCTCACTAATCTCTCGTGCTTTTATGAATAACACTCAGTAGACTCCATGCAGAGTGCAATTTTTTTTTGAGCAACATCACAACTTGATTGTGTACTATACCCCCCTCCCCTACACCCCTTCCTCCTTTTACCTGCATTGTATGCGCCAAACCATCAGGGAGTGAATATGCATTGCAAGAATAAAAGAACAAGCGAAAATAAATCACATCTTCTCTTATAACATTGGATGCCCCCCCGGAGTCTTGTACCTAAATACATGAAGCTGCAAATAAATAAATGATCCCCATGTATGCTTGGAAATAGAACATACTGTAACTGAGGTACCATTGCAAACAGCAGATTGTTTTCTCATGAAGTGCATGCACATCAAAAAATGCGGTTTATGGAACCAATTCATCGTTGCGACGGTGACGCTTATCATTGTCATCAACATATATTCCTGCAGATTTGCTAACAAAAGATCATTAATGAAATGTAAATGTAAAAAAAAAAAACAACAAACAAGCTTGATGAAGCTTTGAGTGTGTGCTATGTTAATGTACAGTAGTTGGCTTCCTTATAGCCTCAGGTAGAAATATCAAAAAGGTGATAAAAGAGGGCCTGTGTGAAACTTGTACCGCCATCCATTCTTGTTACGTGAGCAAAAAGTTTTTTTTTTATGGGACCTGCTTGGATCGTTACAGTTCCATCTCCGTGAGGAAACAGCCTGTGCTCTGGAGCGGCACTCTGCTTGATGAGAAGTGTTGCTGGCGAGAGGAGCTTTTTATGGTTTGAGCCTACTCTGTCACAGCACCCCCCAGTGGCCTCTGCCTGCACCCACAGGCATGGCGGCTACCCTTGCCCGGGTTAGGATTATTCTATCACAGACATACTTCACAAGTACTTTACGCTGATACTCCTGGTTTCCATAGATTTTCCTCTGGTTATGCCTAACACTGCCCTCTTAGGCTGCCTGGCTTCCTTGTGTTGTCTTTTTTTCTTGCCTAAACCCCCTCCTGCTTGTCTCTCTGGAGTATATATGCAAATGAGGGGGCGGTCTTAAAAGATAAAGTTGAAAGGAATCAGAAACATAAAACATCTTGGTGCAGATGTATGGCAGGAAATTCTACTAATTGTTAGTCTAGTCCTTGATTCAAGACTTGTTGTCCAGGCTTGGGACCGGGTTTTGGAGAGCTGCAATGGTTGGGTCATATGGGGCCCAGTCCTGGGTCCCGGGGCTGGGAATTGAGCCCCCATCGACTGGATATAAAGCTGCGTCCTGTACCGTGACACTAACAGTACATAATGTATGATTAGTAAGCGTCTAAGCTGTACGGTGAACGAGTGGTTAGCGTGCAGTCCACACGGCTAGTAGACCCGGGTTCGATTTCCCGCTTGGGCATCTTTGTGTGGAGTTTGCATGTTCTCCCCGTGCATGCGTGCGTCTCCTCCCACATTCCAAAAACATGCTAGGTTAATTAGCGACTCCAAATTGTCCATAGGTATGAATGTGAGTGTGAATGGTTGTTTGTGTATATGTGCCCTGTGATTGGCTGGCATCTAGGGTGCACCCCAACTCTCGCTCAAAGAGAGTTGGGATAGGCTCCAGCATACCCCCGCGACCCTTGTGAGGATAAATGGTATAGAAAATAGATGTGCGGTAGGAGCCTAAAAAAGTGATGAAGTCAAGGATTATTTCATCATGAATTGAAAGTCAGCTAGGATAGGCTCCAGCATATCTTAATAGAAAATGGATGGATGGCCCATTTGTGTTAAATGTGTCTGATGTTATGTTGCTGCCGTTGCGGCCATTGACATGCATGGCTTACTTCGTTTTTCGTCTGGCCTGCCGAGCAGCCCGGATGACCTTCATGCCCTGCCCAAAATCCTAAGGGTGCCTAAAAGTACCTCCAAATTACCCCAGTTACACCGTCTAATGCTCACGCTTCTCATGAACTTTAACAATCTCCTAACCCCACAGCAGCTTCGAAGCGCTGAGAAGTGAATACAAATCAGACATCACAATTTGGCCTTAAGGACCGGGGGAAATTACCTCTTATTTTTTTCTCGTTTTTTTTTTTTTTAAACTTCTCTTTGCCCGATATATCCTCTGCTTTCTTGTCACAACAGGCTGTGTTTGCAAATGGTCCTGTCAACTCTCTGTCCCTGACTGTGTCTTACGTCCAATACAGTGCAGACAGAGAGTAATCTCCACATGTGGAGAGGCGAAAGATTTATTATGCTGCTGTTTATGTTGTTGCTTGCTTAAAAGTAAATTCTCATGCACAATCGCAGAATTATTCATTTGATCTTTAGCATCAAATAAGTCGTTGTCGGCTGTGGCCGTGACATTGGAAAATGTATTCCCTCTCAGAGTAGAAAGCGTGTCATTGGCGGACAAGCGTTTCTCTTTCGATGGGCCACATAAAAGAACAAAACACGGTTAAAGGAATGTCACCGGAAGTGCACTGACACGTCATTAATAATAAATCAGAAGCTGACCGAGCAGTAAAGATGGACGTAGTGGAAGAAACCCAGAGTGGGAAAAAAAAAAGAATCACCTCCTATTTATGTCAATCACATCCCCACGTATGGCCTTTTTATCACAGCCAGAAGCAATTAACCTTTCAGAAAACAGTGTCACTGAAGTACACACTAAAGAACATTTTGGAGATGTTCAACAAGTCCATAGACAAATGACTTTGAAGGTTGCCATTTATGGTCACCTTGTAAAAATGGGAGTAAAGTTCACATGGGTTTTATGTTCTTCTAATGTCTTTTACTCGCTACTAAGACAATTCAAAGCACAACTCTTGTCTTCATTTGTACATCAGGGGAGCTGACGTCATCGTGTCGTTTGTATATTTTGCAAATGACTCCTGACGTAAATGCAGCTGAATAAAAAAGTTACTATTATGGGATACATTTTATGTTTCAATGGCTGCTGCGAGGATGTCTTATAATAGTGATGGGTGAGAAGCGTGTTTTTCAGCTAAATGTGTAGGTCTTTGAAAGCTGAGGGCAGGGAATTAACCTGTTGCTGCTGCTGCTGCTGCTGCTGCTGCGTATTTGCAGAATTCTTCAACCCTGATACCGTTCCAAGTCTGCTATACAAAACTCTGTGTTTGTGTGTGTGGGCGAGAAAAAAAAAAAAGGTCTGTTTTGTTTGTGTCATAAGGAATGTGTGACATAATCACATGTTTTTAAACCTTATTTAACTACAGAATATGAAGGTATTGACTTTTTTTTCATCTGTTCAGAACTTAGATAAAGTTATTGATTTACGAGTGAGAGTTTCATTTCTTGCAGTGAGCATGCATTCGACAGTATAAAAACAAACATAACATGTCCAAGGGCTGCACGGCGGTTGAGTGGTTAGCGTGCAGACCTCACAGCTAGGTGACCTGCGCTCAATCCCACTCTCGGCCATGCATGCGTGGGTTTTCTCCGGGTACTCCGGTTTCCTCCCACATTCCAAAAAAATGCTAGGTTAATTAGCGACTCCAAATTGTCCATAGGTATGAATGTGAGTGTGAATGGTTGTTTGTCTACGTATATGTGCCCTGTGATTGGCTGGCGACCAGTCCAGGGTGTACCTCGCCTCTGACTCAAAGACAGCTTGGGATAGGCTCCAGCACCCCTCTTTTGACCCTCGTGAGAAAAAGCGGTAGAAACTGAATGAATGAATGAATGAATGAATGAACATGTCCAGGTCCAGTCACTAGCGTACACAGCATACTTTCTGTGATTAATTGACATTTTAATCATGATTACCCATATAGAATAGTCGCTTACAGGGTACACACAGTCAAGTACAGTCTCCAAACTAAAGTACACATCCTTGTCACATAATAACAGATGGACCAAGAGGACATTGGACGATTACACAGCTCATGTAGTTTTAGGTTTTAGCAGTCAGAGGGATGTCCAGTAGAAACACAGTATTATACAGTAGTATTTACTGTATATTTTGTGGTACCTAGCAAATCAAATGTTTTTCGTTCAATGTGTCTTAATTGGAAGTCTTCCGGACTCTCGAGTTAGGACGGCTGCTCCTCTATCTTGGGCTGCAGGGAGAGACCTTGAGGTAATGTGTGTGTGTGTGTGTGTTAGCTTCTGCGTCGAGAGAATGAAAACACCTTAGTGGCAAAATGAAAACATTTCACAATTCCACAGTTAACATTTTTTTTCCTGGTCTACAGTCTAAAAGAGTAAAGCTATTTAAATGCTTCAGCGCAGAGACTGATTGTATCAAAGGACAAAAGAAAAATAGTATTGGCAAAGGTGAACAAAATATAGTGGAGTCATATCCTATATTAAAACTGAGAGAATTGCTTATTTTTCTGGATTTAGTAGTAGTTTAGGCCATGACTCATCGGGGTATGCTGGAGCCTATCCCAGCTGTCTTCGGGCGAGAGGCGGGGTACACCCTGGACTGGTCGGCAGCCAATCACAGGACACATATAGACAAACATTCATACTCACATTAATACCTATGGACAATTTAGTGTCATTTTTTGAATGCAGGAGTAAAACACGCAAGTCTATAATTATTTGTATTGTGTACAGTATACTAAGGGTCTTAATAAGATATCCGCTGATATTGTTAAATCTCAGTAGGCACGTTTTATTAGCACCCAGCTTCATCTCGCCATCACACCACACAGCTGTCAAGAGCCTAAAGACCAAAATCCACACTTCTAGCCTTTACAGTAAAAAAAAAAAAAAAACGCTGCACATTACATCCTACTAGCTGGCACCTTACAAAATAAGGGCCTCAGGGAAATTGCTTCAATTCACAATGAAAACGGTTAAGCAAGAAAGAAGTAAGGTGTCTTTCTAATTGGTCATGATTTTTTAATTACTTTTGTTGAGACAAAATCATGCATTCATTCATTTTCAATGTTCCTTAATCCTCATTGGGTTCTATCCCAGGGCAGTTCCCACTTAGTGACAGTGTGAATGGTTGCATGTCCCGACAGTATATGCCCTGTGATTACAGCATGTAGTCAAAATTTTGGCTAAAGATGGTTGGGATAGGCTCCAGCTCCCCACAACCTCCAAACAGGATAAGCAGTAAAACATGGATGGATGGACATCTATTCATCAATGATGTCAATATTCTTCTTTTGGAACTGGACATAGAAGCCCGCTCGGGCATCTCTGTGTGGAGTTTGCATGTTTTCTCCGGGTTCTCCGGTTTCCTCCCACATTCCAAAAACATGCTAGGTTAATTGGCGACTCCAAATTGTCCATAGGTATCAGATTTTTAGGCTGATATTGAGCCGATAATTATCTGTAGCTGATATTATCGGACATATGTAATGCATCCTATTCAAAACTGAATTTGACATTTGACGGTTTGACTTGAGGTTGTACGGTGGCCAGACAGCTAGGAGACCTAGGTTCGATTCCCCGCCGGGTCATCTCTGTGTGGCATTTTCATGTTCTCCCAGTGGGTACATGGGTTTTGTTCGGGTATTCCGGTTTCCTCCCACATTCCAAAACATGCTAGGTTAATTGGCGACTCCAAATTGTCCATAGGTATCAGAATTTTTGGCTGATATTGGGCCGATAATTATCTGTAGCTGATATTATCGGACATATGTAATGCATCCTATTCAAAACTGAATTTGACATTTGACTGTTTGACTTGAGGTTGTACGGTGGCCACACAGCTCAGAGACCTAGGTTCGATTCCCCGCCGGGTCATCTCTGTGTGGCATTTTCATGTTCTCCCAGTGGGTACATGGGTTTTGTTCGGGTATTCCGGTTTCCTCCCACATTCCAAAACATGCTAGGTTAATTGGCGACTCCAATTGTCCATAGGTATCAGATTTTTAGGCTGATATTGAGCCGATAATTATCTGTAGCCGATATTATCGGGCATATGTAATGCATCCTATTCAAAACTGAATTTGACATTTGACTGTTTGACTTGAGGTTGTACGGTGGCCACACAGCTCAGAGACCTAGGTTCGATTCCCCGCCGGGTCATCTCTGTGTGGCATTTTCATGTTCTCCCAGTGGGTACATGGGTTTTGTTCGGGTATTCCGGTTTCCTCCCACATTCCAAAACATGCTAGGTTAATTGGCGACTCCAAATTGTCCATAGGTATCAGAATTTTTGGCTGATATTGGGCCGATAATTATCTGTAGCCGATATTATCGGGCATACGTATGTAATGCATCCTATTCAAAACTGAATTTGACATTTGACTGTTTGACTTGAGGTTGTACGGTGGCCACACAGCTCAGAGACCTAGGTTCGATTCCCCGCCGGGTCATCTCTGTGTGGCATTTTCATGTTCTCCCAGTGGGTACATGGGTTTTGTTCGGGTATTCCGGTTTCCTCCCACATTCCAAAACATGCTAGGTTAATTGGCGACTCCAAATTGTCCATAGGTATGAATGTGAGTGTGAATGGTTGTTTGTCTATATGTGCCCTGTGATTGGCTGGCCACCAGTCCTCTCGCCCGAAGACAGCTGTGATAGGCTCCAGCATGCCCGCAACCCACGTGAGGATAAGCGGTACAGAAAATGGATGTCTGGAACCGCGTTCTTGTGCAGACCTCAGACCGCACCTTTAATACAATGATCAACTGTATTGCTTTATTGCATTTGCAATACTTTCATTTCTGTTGTAGCACTACAACTAATTAGGCCCCCCCCTTGTGTACGAGGAAAAACATACTTTCTTTCAACCTCAGCTGTGTACAGCAAATTTTCTTATCTTCCGTCCTGAGAGTGGCTTTCATATCCTTTGAGACTTTTTAGAGTGCACAACATCTTTTACATGTTAATCTCCTTTGGAATCACTCGGTGCATTAGGAGTTTTTGTCAACCTTGGCAGCTGTGTTTAAAGTGTGGGGCCTAACATGCACTGATGCGCTCGCCGTTCCCTGCAGGTTTTTATGGATGTTTTGGCCCCACGGTCACTGCTTTCTTCAAGAAAGCAGCTCTATACTTGGAATTAACACGGTTAAATCTTCTTCCTGTCCCTGTTCTTTTAGAGTAATTACGCAATGTTGCCTGTGTAGCAAAAGATGATGAGATGAGAGAAAAGCCATTTTGACTCAATGGATGCTAATTCAAGCTGGAAATTCTAAAGCGTTGTTATACAGTACAGTACATTTTCCCAGCAAAACAACCGCAAGCAGGAAAGGTCTTTGAGGTCACAAGGAGACATTGTGTGAGATTTTTTTTTTTCCCTCATACACTTTAAAATGGACAGGGTAGCGGGGTGAAAATATATACACTACATACTGTAGCTTGGCTGAGCACTGACAAATATTTGGCTTTTGGATGCTAAATATTTGATAAGATGATGGAGTTGAGGTATATGATGGGTACCGTGCAGAGTGCCCCTAATATTTGTGTCTCCTTGTTATTTTTAGATAGATTTCCTCCTTGCTCCGTGACACACGCTTGTCATGAAAGCATCCTCCGCTGCTTTTGAGATGCATAGAAGAGGGCAAGGAAGCTAGCGGGCTGACTGAGGCAATTAGGTCTATTATTAGTACGACAGAAGGAAGGATTGATGCCCACAATAGTCAGTGTGTAAGCAGAATGCTCGGCTTCCTAAAGGAATTTTTAATAGTGAGAATTTCCAAGATTATATGGGCCTTCATTAACATTTTCACACATGGCTGCCTAACAAATGAGAAAAGAGCCCTCGCGTACCACCAGATTTATCACATGCAGACACACAGCAGAGCAGCCTTCCGCTACTCCACTGTGCCGAACATACACTGTATCTACTTTTACAGCAGCACTGGCCATGGGCTCTTTGGCCTTTGAGTAATGGGGCAGCAGGACTGTGCTGTTCCATGCTACATAATATATGAAGCTGCATTGTTTATCTGGCTATGGCCTCCCAGAAAACCCGGGGCTGGTTAAGGACACGGGGCTGCACTCTTATTGCTGACTATCCAAGGAAGAAAGCTGGCACGTGGACTTACTCCTAAATGTTCCGTGGCAGACTTTAATTTGGACTTGCATGAATGGTTGCTGTTAAGAGCTGATACACAAGCAAGCGTCTTTTTCGTGTAGGAATACATAACCGGTTCACGCTTTACATTCTTTGCTCCGTGACATCTTGAGGAATGATCTCTTGCTTGCTTTTCCCCCGACAAAAGTTCATTAGAATGACTAATAGCGCTCTGTCGTGAAGTGAAACGCATCAACAAGGTTACAAGTGTGATCTGAGGAAAGTGACACGCAAGGAAGTGAATGCGTCTTCATACATGGGTTGAAAATATCTCTCCGTTATATATTTGATCGAACATATTGAGCTACATGCTATTGGAACTTTCCGTTTGAACGTCTCTTATCTCCTCCATCTTATACGTGCAACGTCAGCAGCAGCCTACGCTGAAGGAAAACGGGGTCAAAGTGGTTTTCTCCACTCTTGCTTGTTTTGAGGATCGTTGCATGAATGACTTGTTGCCATAACAAAGCCAGCAGCTCAGAAAGCTCTCCTCCTCCTTCATCCTCTCCGGGTTTCCCTGGCTGTCTGCCAGACCGTCCCTCCGTATCAATAATGAACGTTTTAAAGAACAGCTTTGGCAAGTGCAAGCCCACCTAATGTCCGCAAGACAAAAGGAGATATTGCCATGGACGGGGGACCTAGAAATCAATTTCCCATTTGCCGCTTTAATTTCACCGAGATGTGCAGAGAGATTAGGGCCGAAGGCACCTGTAAGCTCCCTTGTTGATGAGCTTTACCTGGCCCTGCTGCGCTGGCCGGCCTGACCCCCTGGCTAATTAAAGCCCTCAAATTGATCCACAAACAACATGATACAGATCTGTCCTTTACCACCCTCAGGAACACATCTCATTGTGGAAAGTATCCCATAATGGCCTCATAAAACAACAGTTTGGTTGTTTCCTGACATCAATGCTGCGATCCATTAGATTGCCTCACTTTTATGTGGTTATGGCTGCTCTAGCGGTTGAAGGCCTCGCACTGTGGTCATTTTAGTACTGTGGTACTGTACTTGATATTTACTTATGACTGTCAGTCCTAATTGTACTCGCAATGTTGATTTTGTTTGCAAAAAAAATGGATTGGAGACAGGATTCAGGATTTCTCTTTCATGGGCATTCAAAAGATATAAAAACAGATAAAAATAGACTGCATGTAATGAGCAGCAACAAAGGCCACTATTAAGAAACATCAAAAATCTCCTATAATCGGTGCATATTATGGGGTGCAATGGTTTGGTTCGGTTTGATACTTTTGTCTTACAGTTCAATACTTTTTTTGATACAAAAAAAATAGCTTGCCTTTTTAAATGTGTACACTGGTTCTCCCCTAGGTTGTTTTTTTTTAAATTATTATTATTAAATGGGGATTTCTAAATTAAGACATATTAGAAAATATCAATTTCATATGTGAACTACAACTTATGATGATAAACTTTTTCCTTTGCATGCATTTAAATTGAAATGACTTACTTGAAGATAGTGGACAAAATAAAAGTAGCCATAGCATTACTTGCAGAGAGTTAACGGAATTACTTACTCAGCAGTAGAAGTTAATTATTTAAGACATCTATTGTAGGTAAAGACATTAAATGTCTCTAATCACCAATGCAATGTGCCTTTTATGTCTTATAGCGTTCCCTGTTCTCCGTTGTGTGGGGTGGGTGTGGTGGTTCCTATATTCCCTTTGGTGATTCCTACACAAAACGACTCATACATAAAACCATACGGGCCATATAATGTGCTACATTCCTCTGTTTCTTTAAGTTTTTTACTAAAAGACGTGGCCCGGTCAAATACACCAAGCTCAGACATAATTTGGTCTAGTTTCCAAGGCAGTAAAATTACATAATGGGCTGTCTCGGTAGCTGTGTGCTCGGCTATGAGGAGTTATTTTTAGCAGCCAGCATGTTGCCCTTCCTCCTAATACAATAGTTGTCAGCTTCATTGTGGTGAATTTTTAACAAGGGCATTTTCCTAAGCCCCTCAGAGGAGTTAATTAAAGTGATAGAGGCTACAGCTGATGAGCCACACCACCCTGACCTTGAGACACTTTCCCCACCTCTTTGCAATTGTACCTGCATAATCAAAAAGCAAGCATACACACACACACACACACACACACACACATACCCATCCCCGGTCTCAGTGCTGCCTTGCCACGTTGCCTCCACATCCAGGGCCACTAAATCACAGGGGAACACCAACTGTCCTACAACATATACACAGACTTTGTCACACAGCATGGCTTACTATTTTGTAAAGGAAATTGTTTTTTTTTTTTGCAGCATAACAATCAGAGCAGGTTATTATGTGCATGTTTTTATGCCTCGATGCAGATAAGACAGTGCTTTATCTGCTTGTACATCCATCCAACTTGTATACAGGTGGTTCTCGGGTTATATACTGTAAGTCGAGTTTAATTTTAATTTAACCTAAATTCACTGAAATTCCTGAATTAACATAAGGCTTAATAGGACACAGTGTTGATTCTGGTCTTCCATCCAGAGAACAGGCAACCTTTCCATCTCAATAATGACACCACTAGGTTGCTGAGTTATCAATTTTTGCTTTCATAGGAACACATCCATTTACATGGTGAAGGATATGATCTTTATCCTTAATGATAAATGTCACAGTGGAATGGAGCCGGTGGGGGTTTCTCCTCTCTTGGCTTCTGATGTCCATTTTCATGATAACTTTTTCTTTTTGTTAGCAGACTTTGATAACAAGAGCCTGCTCTATGCTTGGTAGACGTAATGAATTAGAAATAGTTCATTCATAAGTCATATCATCCATGCATGTTTTTGGAATGTAAGAAAAGAATGGAGAAAAACCCACGCACGCACGGGGAGAACATGCAAACTCCACACAGAGATGCCCGAGTAAGGGAATCGAACCCTGGTTTCCTAACCACTCGTCCACCGTGCGGCTTGAGGACCACCTGTAGCTTTAAAAGCAAATCTTGGTTTATTTTTTAATGTGATTTCCACAAATTTTCAATATCTCACAGACCTCCTCCATCCATCCACACAATCCCCCACACCCCCCACCTCCTGGCACTCCCCTGTAAGACCAAGCTCCGAACCTGGGGAGACAGAGCCTTCTCCATCGCTGCCCCCCCACCCTCTGGAACTCTTTGCCCCATTCACTCTGTGCTTGCCCTGACCTTCCCAGTTTCAAAAAACAAGTAAAAACCCACTTCTTTAAATCTGTTTTTAATGTCTAACTTTTTATATCTGACTGCTGTGCTCCCCCCCCCCACTTTTACTCTTGTTGAATGAATGAATGTTGTATTTTGGTGTGTCTTCTACTCTATTTACTTGCTTTTATTCAACTCCATTCTGTAAAGTGTCTTTGAGTATTTTGAAAAGCGCTATACAAATAAAATGTATTATTATTATTATTATTAAATTTTGCACAAAAAATTATCAGGGCTAAAACGTGATGTAGTCTAAAATGAAAATGTAAAATGTAAAATTAGTAATAGTATTATCAAAGTTACTGTTCCAGTTTCATTGTGGCCAATTGGATGCTTCCAACTTTGTCAACAATTTACATTGAGGCCCTTTTGTGTTCCAACACGGCTGTCAACTTGAGAGCCCTGACCTCAACCCCATTGACTATATCTGGGATGCACTGACACTGAAATTGTGAGCCTACACACAAATTCACAAAATGATGCTTTTCTCTGATACCAGTGTCTTTGCAAATTGCTAACTACTTTTTTTAGTTTCTGCTTCTGGTGCCTTTTGGATATAAGTGATTGTTTATACATCAGTGTTCACGGATCAGGGTGCTGTTCTCTCTACGCCAAAGACTCTGTGGTGGATTTTGCTAAGAAAAACACCTTGATTCTTCTCTGTTTCCGAGCGTCTCAAGTAGAAGCGTACGGCCTCTGTGCAAAGCAGGAGCTGACATTGTATTTGGTGATGTGGTGCATGCAAATGATTCCACTGTCAAGGCTGCTTATTCTAATATGACAGCGTCGTGAGTTATCTGGTCGGCTCTATATTGGCAACCAGATCTGTGGCTGCCAGCTAGACGGTTGCAGCTTAACTGTGTGTGTGTGCGTGTGTATGTATGTGTGCCATCAAGCGAGACAATGAATAGATGAAGACATGCAAGAGAGTGAATCCAGCCAAGACAGCCATCAAATAAGAAAGACACGAGAAGATGTCTGCGAGCCTGTGGAAGTGTATTTCTCCTGGCCTGTCGCCTCCTCCTCCTCCGCCTCCTTCTTCTTCTCCATACCCGTCTGACTCTTTTAATGTTAGCGCTGTTTAGTAGAGCTGTCTCTTTCTAAAACGGCACCGAAATACAAATAAAGAGAAAATGAGTGTGGGGGGGTAAAAAAGGTTTGGTCAGATGGGATGTCACAGCAGATAAGCATCATGAGCTGCTCCATATTTATTATGTGCAACAATTTGACTAACCAGAGAATTTAGATTAATAACATCAGGCTCCGGGAAGTAATTTCCTTTTTGCCAAAGTGATTTACATGGCGCATCGCTAAGAGAACAGCTCTTGCAGGCGTTTTTTTGTTGTGTCAGCTAAATATAATGACATTTAAAGTACCAGCCAAGGTTAATAGGCTTCCCTCCATGCTCGTGAACTTTTTGTGCATGCTACTCCCTTTGTTCTTCTTGGGAGCTGACCTGCTGCTTTTATGCCTACTCACTGTAACCTACCTGCTCATTTTCACAGCCCCCCCGGGCACCCTTGTATCCCAAACCCAATCAGCCATGATTGAGTAAATACTTAGCATGTTTTCTGGGGATGTATTTATAAGTTATCACATGGTTTGTCTGGTATCAGGCCACGTATCAGGCCAGGACCTTCCGTCTCGGGCTGATACTGACACTTGGGGGCATGATACTGGGCCTGATACCAGACAAACCATGCGATGATATCACATACTACAGTATTAATTGGCCATGTACCCTAGAAACCGCCCATGAATGATACGGGAAAATGCCGAAATGATACTGTGTCAAAGCCCAGGGCAGTGATACTGATAAAATATAGAGTTTAACCATGTCCAGTATCAGCCCCCGTAGCTGTCCACTCAGAGCGCGCTGCTCTGGTATCGTGCCTGTGAAACAACCAATCAGAGAACAGCGCACGAGTGCTTAGTGCCTAGTGCTTCTCCAGTCACCAAAAAACCCAAACTTGATTAATGGAACTTTAATTGTCAGACATTGATAAGATAAGACTGTTGATAAAATATTATTGTTGAAATATTTTTGCAATTGTTGTGTTTACACTGTTTAGATATAATACATGTAATAAACTGAAAATTTTCTGGAAACAAAATGGTCTTTTTATTAAATAGTACGTGATAATAAGCTCATGATTAAATAGTATGTGATAATAAGATCATCACATGGTTTGTCTGGTATCAGGCCCAGTATCATGCCCCCAAGTGTCAGTATCAGTATGATATTAGCACATGTGATAACCTATAATTATCACATACTATTTAATCATGAGCTTATTAATTAATTCATTCATTCATTTTCTACCGCTTTTTCCTCACGAGGGTCGCGGGGGTGCTGGAGCCTATCCCAGCTGTCTTCGGGTGAGAGGCGGGGTACACCCTGGACTGGTGGCCAGCCAATCACAGGGCACATATAGACAAACAACCATTCACACTCACATTCATACCTATGGACAATTTGGAGTCGCCAATTAACCTAGCATGTTTTTGGAATGTGGGAGGAAACCGGAGTACCCGGAGAAAACCCACGCATGCACGGGGAGAACATGCAAACTCCACACAGAGATGGCCGAGGGTGGAATCGAACCCCGGTCCTCCTAGCTGTGATGTCTGCGTGCTAACCACTCGACCACCGTGCCTCTTATTAATTAATTTTCTCGATTAATTTAATCAAAAGACCATTGTGTTTCCAGAAAATTTTCAATTTATTACATGTATTATATCTAAACAGCGTAAACACAATAATTGCAAAAATATTTCAACAATAATATTTTATCAACAGTCTTATCTTATCAATGTCTGACAATTAAAGTTCCATTAATCAAGTTTGGGTTTTTTGGTGACTGGAGAAGCACTAGGAATATTTATAGTTACAGTGACATTTCCACAAACGCTGTGTGTTCACGCTCGTGCGCTGTTCTCTGATTGGTTGTTTCACAGGAACGATACCAGAGCAGCTGCGGGGACTGATACTGGACATGGTTAAACTCTATATTTTATCAGTATCACTGCCCTGGGCTTTGACTCAGTATCATTTCGGCCTTTTCCCGTATCATTCATGGGCGGTTTCTAGGGTACATGGCCAATTAATACTGTACTATGTGATAATAATGGGTTAATGCATACTCAAAATACACTGAAACTCTTATGTGGACTTTACAACATACATGATTCCACTGTGTTGGAATAGGGACTCGGTAGTCGGTGGTAAAGAAGCTGCTGAGGCAAGGCCGGCCTACCTTTCCTTCGCCCACTCCCACATTTCAGACAGATCTATTTTTGATGTTCGGTTCCTCCTCGTGTTGGGCAGGTGCTCCTAATAAGGTGCAACCCGCATTCCATGAGGTCTGTGGGAGGGTAGTTATTGATAAATCATTAAGGTAGTGGAGGAATTGTAGCTTACTCTGCTTCGGAGAGCTGCCTCACTGCTGAATATTTCATGGACACACAGATGTGCTGCTGTCTATGTAACTGCTCAAGGCTGGGCTGATTCCTACCATTACTGTTATATCAGTGAAATCCCAGCACTTGTTCCACTATAGAAACCCCAAAACAGTTTTTTTTTTTTTAACATAAAAAGCAGATGATGCACCTGTTTGGTCCCAGCAGCCGCCTGTTCTGTGTTTGGAACCCCTCCCACGCTTTGCTAAAGTGTATGTAAAGAGGAGCAGCAGCCCACAACACAGTGGGCAGAAACAGCAAACAAATATGTGTCAGAATAGAATAGAATTGTTGCAGCCAGCTAGAATTTGTTGTAGTATTTCTCTGGGAAATAGTCAAAAAGTCTTTTATTAAGGAAAATTAAAAGGTTCGAGCTATGCTGGAGCCTATGCCAGCTGTCTTCGAGTGACAGGCGGGGTACACCATGGACTGGTCGCCAGCCAATCACAGGGCACATATAGACAAACAACCATTCACACTCACATTCATACCTATGGACAATTTGGAGACTAGCATGTTTTTGGAATGTGGGAGGAAACTGGAGTACCCGGAAAAAAAACCTACGCATGCACAGGGAGAACATGCAAACTCCACACAGAGATGGCCGAGGGTGGAATTGAACACTTGTCTTCCAGCTGTGAGGTCTGCGCGCTAACCACTCGACCACCAGCTCCAACAAATTGTTTTTTTTTTGTTTTTTTAATGCAACAATGGAATGAAGTGAAATGTAACAAGGGAAATCATTTACCACAAAACTAACATTAAATACATTTGTATTTTTTTTTACAAAATAAAAAAATATATATTCTTTGACTATCCCGATGTGGCCGTCACTGGAAACAGTTTCAACACCCCTGGTTTACTTCCTGTCATAGCTAGTGGAGATACAGTACAGTGCAATGGAACCCGGTATGGACAATATGACTGATTATTAGCATTAACAAGAAAATGAGGCTCTTCCCATATTCTTCCCATTGGAGAAATAATTTAAAAAAATTTGGAGTGGCCAATTAACTTAGCATTCATTCATTCATTTTCTACTGCTTTTTCCTCACGAGGGTCGCGGGGATGCTGGAGCCTATCCCAGCTGTCTTCGGGCAAGGGGCGGGGTACACCCTGGACTGGTCGCCAGCCAATCACAGGGCACATATAGACAAACAACCATTCACACTCACATTCATACCTATGGACAATTTGGAGTCGCCAATTAACCTAGCATGTTTTTTTGGAATATGGGAGGAAAACAGAATACCCGGAGAAAACAGAGATGCCGGAGTGGGGAATCGAACCCGTGTCTCCTTGCTCACCGGAATGCAGCAGAACGCACAACCAAACTGTAGCAAAAGTATACAGGTACACATCAGTTCAACGAAAGCGCAAGCTGGACAGAACACAGCTGTCAATGATGGCACAAAAACACCACGATGTGCCAACGAGTCCCAGCTGAACTAAATAGCATCGCTCTGCTGATTACTCATCAGCCTCAGGTGCGCTCATAGTGTCTTGCAACAAAAGTAAAGGTACTGCCGACGGTGCCAAACAGGAAATGGAAATTAATGGTAAATGGGTTCTTCATTTGCGGAGTCCTTTTATACCTTCAAGGCACTCAAAGCGCTTTGACATTATTACCTCGTTTGTCTGCTGATAATGAAGCATCAAGACCAGATGAGACTCAGGATTGAACCCACAACTATCAGGTAGGGAGATCTATAATCTATATACAAAATTATAAATAATGTCAGAAACTAAAGAAAATTCTAACCTGTTACACGGAACGTGACAAGAATAGAATATTCCCCAACCGCGGCCATGCAGCACTTCAATTGCTCCAATTCCATTAGACTTATCTCCTTTGTGGGAGACGGAGAAACAAGTGCTGAGTCAGACCGGGGATTACTTATTCACCATGTCATCTGTGCGGAGGCGTGTAGTTCGTGCACTGTCCTTATCCCCTGCTTCGCTTTTTACCTCGGCATACTCCCCCAGGATGCCATCCTCATTGCACCCATTTGTCTCAACTGTGTCCAGCTGCCCCTACCCATATGGGAGCGGAGGCACAGGCCAAATGGTAGGCAGCGTATAAGGAAGATGGAAGGGATGAAAAATGAAATGAGGTGGTGTGTTGGTGGTGGTGGTGGGGGGGGTTGATAGGGGAAAGTAGAGAAGGCAGGACTGGGACAGGGGGAATGGAGAGAAATATGGGCGAATGAGAGAAGGAGATCTCCAAGCTCACCCAGCCCTGATCAAAGCGCCGTCTCCCTAATCCTCCAGATTCAGCAGTCAGCCTGTCTCAGAGCATTTCCAGGCGCAGACAAAAAAAGAAAGGAGAAGCACTTGCAGCTAAATTGCCCTGAAGTGGTGCTATTTTTACTTCATCAGAGGAGCAAAAAAAAAAAAAGTGGGACCCCTGCTGGGGGTGTGCACAAGGAGGCAAGGAGGTGTTTTCTCACAGAGTCCCTCTCAACAAGAGACACAAAACAGCCTGGGAGTGTAATATAAGCATATGCTTAAATAGGAGCCAGTGATGCAATGTTTACAAACTATATACTGTCACATTTTGCATCTTGTTTAAAAAAATGCTAATTAATCTGCTTTATTACTCCAATGGGAAGAATATGGGAAGAGCCTAATTTTTTTGTTAATGCTAATAATCAGTCATATTGTCCATACCGGGTTCGATTCCCTGTTGGGGCATCTCTGTGTGGATTTTGCATGTTTTCCCTGTGTATGCGTGGGTTTCCACCGGGTACTCCGGTTTCTTCCCACATTCCAAAAACAATGAGTGTACTGGATTTCTTAAGCTAATAGCTATGGTATTGTACTGCCAAAAAACGACGTCCGACTTGTTTACTCTCGATTTGTATCTACTATAATGGCTAATGTAAATGTAAAGTTGACTATATATGGGTGTTAATTCATCTAGTAGAAGGACTCCTACTTATGATTGTCAAGTGTGGAAGAGTGGTTAGCGCACAGGCCACACAGCTAGGAGACCGGAGTTCGATTCCACCCTTGGGCATCTCTGTTCTCCTTGTGCTCTCCGGGTACTCCGGTTTCCTCCCACATTCCAAAAACATGCTAGGTTAATTGGCAACTCCAAATTGTCCATAGGTATGAATGTGAGTGTGAATGGTTGTTTGTCTATATGTGCCCCGTGATTGGCTGGCAACCAGTCCAGGGTGTACCCCGCCTCTCGCCCGAAGACAGCGGGGATAGGCTCCAGCACCCCCTGCGACCCTCATGAGGAAAAAGCGGTAGAAAATGAATGAATGTTTTACCATAATAACTGCTATGGTAATGCTAGTAGTTTTAAAATTATGTGTTAAATATCGGCAGTGGGCTGCACGGCGGTCGAGTGGTTATCACGCAGGCCCCACAGCTATGAGAAATTTTCTAAAACTCCTGGTCGCATGCACACTTGAAACACAAAAAACCTGATTATGCATAATAAGGACCCCATTTTTGTATTACCGTTTCACTGGATTCTTGTAGGGTTGCACGGTGGTCGTGTGGTTAGCGCACAGATCTCACAGCTAGGAGACCCGAACTATTTCTGTGTGGAGTTTGCATGTTCTCCCCGTGGGTGTTTTCCTGATAATACCGGGTACTCCGGTTTCCTCCCACATTCCAAAAACATGCTAGGTTAATTGGAGACTCCAAATTGTCCATAGGTATGAATGTGAGTGTGAATGGTTGTTTGTCTGGACTGTGACCAGTCCAGGGTGTACCCCGCCTCTGGCTCGAAGACAGCTGGGATAGGCTCTGTGATATTCCCTTGTTGTTAAGTTGAAACTGTACATTTTTGCCTTAGTAATGTCTCATTATCTTAAGGAACCAGACAATTTGTAGGTTCAAAATGTACATTCTGTGACATTTCTTTTCCTGCAGTGGATTGTTTCCGTTGGCTACGTATCCTTTTATGTTAGCATTTGCTTCACCAGCCAATGAAAAGCAGTCCATTTGACACATCAAACACTGTATGTTGCACTCAGAGAGACCATGAGCATTAGATAACAGCAGTTTAAAGATGTTTAGCTTTCATATGCATGAAGGTGAATCACGGTAGCAACGTGTGCTTCGGGGCAGAGCTGGAAAATGCCTGCTCAGATGATGCCGGGTAAAAAGGGGGAGAGGTGGAGGGAAGTAATGAATGAGTCGCCGGGAAAGCTGGGAGGAAACTGGCAAGCGATGGGAGGCTGTAAATCAAAGGGGGGAGTTGAGATGGAGCAAGAAAGGTGAGGTCAGTCAGATGGAGGAAAGAGAAGGGGAACTGGCCAGCAGCATAGAGGAGGCGGAGGTGGATAAAAATGTGGTGGTGAGGTAATGGCAGTGATGAATAGCCTGTGGCTGATTACTGGAAGCCGGCTTGGTGTTTGAAGATTAGATTTTAATACAGCACTTTGACTTCACTTTACTTAGAAAATAATCACAGCGGAAAAGCAAATTAAGAATTATTTCGTACAAGTGAAATTGATTGTGCCTGTTTGCCCTTGACAAGAAAGGCTCACACGAGCTGCCATGTTTGGGTTGTTGTGGGCTGTGTTATTGTGGGAGGTGCAACAATTCATCTGCAGGTGATTTGTAGGAACTATTCTATGCTTTATTAATTGTCCTACTTTGTGTACAACTGGGGGCTCAGTATCTTGCCCAAGGATATTTCCACATGACCATGGGAGGACGGAGGATCCGACGTGCAACTTTCAGGTTTGGGAAACAAGTTTTAGGAGGCCTGATATCACAAAGGAAGCCATTTAAAAACATGTCACCATGTTGAATACATGAGATGAACGTTTTTGAAAATAGATTAATCCCTTATTTATTGCAGTGAAGTCAGTTGCTACCAAATATGTATTTATGTTTTTTGTGTTTTAGTGTTAGGGGAGCTGAGTGGGAGGCGGACAGGAAGTGATGTCACAGTTGAGTTTTAGCTTGGCATGGGTTGCAGGCTAACAGTAGCGCATGTTTGTTTTGGGATTATTGTGTTTATTGTAAGATAATTCAAGCCTGCAATAATGCCTTTTTTTTCCGGTGTTTAATTCTGGTGCTTGTGTGTCTCACCAAGCATTGCAGGAACATAACTGACACCTAGACACCAGTGGAGAATATTAAATATTGTTAATATTAATATATTATTAAATATAAAATTGTCCATAGGTATGAATGTGAGTGTGAATGGTTGTTTGTCTATATGTGCCCTGTGATTGGCTGGCGACCAGTCCAGGGTGTACCCCGCCTCTCGCCCGAAGACAGCTGGGATAGGCTCCAGCACCCCCCACGACCCTCGTGAGGAAAAAGCGGTAGAAAATGAATGAATGAATGAATATTAAATATACATTAAATATAAATATAAAATAATAAAATATTTATATTGAATATAAATAAATATATTATAAATATATTTGTAATTTTGTTCATTCAGTGTGATGTGGCGAGGGGTTACTGTATATTTACCATATATTTACCATATATATATATATATATTTTTTTATTCATCCCTGAAGAGTTCTCATGTCCGATCGGATTAGCAGGAAAAGGGAAGGGGACACTCCGGAGCCGCACGTGCATTGAAAGAGACAGCTGCTGATGTATTTATGGGAGTTATTGTTGGTCGACTGTCTCATCATCATTTTTTTTTCAAAGTCTGGGCAAAAGCTACATCATTTTATACGGCAGCTCTGTAGTTGGGAGACAGCGTGAACGTGTAAAATAGTCGACAAAAAAGATCAGTCGAAAGCGCTGGAAGAAAGGCAGCTTTGACAATGACGTTATCGCTCATCTGAAATCTCGGTTTTGATCAGAAAACGACACATCGTTCGCCTCTTGCTGTGTGTTTGCATGCAACAGGTTCGGTCTTCATCCATATGCTTTATACTGGATAACATGCATTTGGTTTAATATACAGTACAATTGTCAACACTGACATTTGGCATGTGGTGTATCTTTTTACTTTAGTATAGTCCAAAGAACCAAATTAGAGTAAATGCACCCTTAAATGTTGTTTCGTCCATGTTTGTTGTTCCCCTATGTTTAAAGTGCGTCACGATTGTTTGTTTTTTAGCGGTTTAATTGCTGA
Organism: Doryrhamphus excisus; assembly: GCF_037039965.1. Taxonomy (NCBI): domain Eukaryota; kingdom Metazoa; phylum Chordata; class Actinopteri; order Syngnathiformes; family Syngnathidae; genus Doryrhamphus; species Doryrhamphus excisus. The sequence continues at coordinate 3,403,898 of NC_136371.1, read as the reverse complement.
GAAGAACACATTAGCTTGAATTCTAAGGGCAAATAATACATAGAGGAAAATGAGCTGGCCTGTGAGCATATGAATGATGACTATGAATGAGCGTCCCTCTGTGTTCACTTTCAAACTAAATTGCCATTGTTGCTTATTCTGACTCACCTACCCCCCCTGCCATGCCTGAAACATAAATACTTGTAGGTATTGACTTAGGGACTGGCTAATTGAATGCACAAGGCAGGCTTGTGTGACACGCTCCGATATGAGCCTCCTGCTTGAGAACAATAGCGGCCACAAGCAGAGAGGATTCGGTTCGTCTTGCCAGCCATCACGGTGGATTGTGCGTGGCGGCGGCGGCGGCGGTGGTGGGGCTGCAAAAAATAGTTTTCTGTCTGTTGCCAAGGTTACAGTATTGACAACATGACGTGACCATTCATTCGCAATACTGTATCTCCCTGGCCTTCTGTGACAAAGTGGCGGCTAATCTTAGCCCTCAATCTACGCAGCTGTCATTGTGAAGAGGGGAAGCGGCCCAGGTGAGGAAAGCTGGGTCAGCTTCGTTCTATCACTTTGCACTGAATTCCACTCCCAATGCTCCCACACTATCTGCCAGCACCCCACCGCCTCTTTCCAGGTAATGCATGTTCCCTCGGCTTGCTGATAAAAAAAGCTGGCTCCCCCCCATTCCAGCAAGTATAAAGTGTTTCTGTGCAAATCTGTGTCCCTTTGCAGGCATGCAGTTGCATGAGGAAACAGCATGAAAGGCAGCTGGACGGTAGTGACAATAAAACTGTAATTGAAAGATATGTTATCATGCCTATTTTAAGCAGGGGGAAGTGGTATCGTAGGAAAAAAAAAAGGGGGGATGAGGGGATTAATTAATAATAATAATTAAAAAAAACACTACTCAAAGGAGCAACCAAAACGCTGAAACTAAAGGCATGTTTGGCATGAATAAGTTGCCCCCCCCCTCCTCCTTTTGTATGGTGACACTGACAAATAGAGCTCATCCAGTGAAAAGGAGACTTATCTTTGATGGGTAATGAATTCAAATCATGGAGACGAACGCGCTCTTTCAGGTTCAGAGTCCTTCTAGCTGAAAGTCACATTATCTCACGCCAACAAACGGAATGCGTTCTGTCCCGTTGTGCCATCTGCACACCTAAAAAAGGAGAGTGTGACATCTCTTCAGGCACAGTTGTTTTGCTGCTGTTTGTTGCCCCTTTGTGATATCGCTCCGTGTTTCCAACTCGCAACTCGGCAAGTTGCTTCTGTAAGCGAACACGCTCTTCTCAGATTGCTGAAAAATTGAGCTTTGTGATACACAAGTTTTTGCTAGTACGTTTGTTTTTTTTTTTTTTTTTTTTTTTTCCTGATGCCATTCCAAGTGAGCAAAAGAGCACCCCAGCTTAGGATACCTGCAGGATATACCAGTGGCCAGGCACAGGGGTATTTAACCAGTTGTGCTGTTGTTGTTTTTATAACAGACACTGTTTTCAAAATGTGCACAGACCCGTTTCTGCTCAATTGCTCCCAGCAGCAGTACCAAATAGATTTAGCGGTGATACTGTTCGAGGAGAGAGGTGGACAGTAGTGAGAAAGGAGAACGAGAGAGAGCTTAAAAATAAGCCAGAATGTAGTTGAGCTCCGTATAAGGCTTTGAATATATTTGAAACACAGATTGATCACAGACTTCATCAGCCTATTTTATTATCTGCTTGGCAGTGCAGCATATTATTAGGATTACAACCAGCGCCTCTGTTACTCGGGGCTCCTCCCTGCTAAATTTGCCGTTGGGTATTCCTAGCATGCCTTTCACTTTCTTTTTTGTATGACATTTCTGTGTCGTGGATCACATGTCGGGGAAACAAATATTGAGGCAATTAGATATTCCGACCTTGTTCTTTTCTTTACCCTCATTAGTTATATGTGATTTGGCACCCTAATATCTAGAGAGAATGTAGCGGATATTCAAATGAGTGCTTTTATAATGGGCAATCTTATAGCCAGACTTTGACATTCCGCAAACTATTAATTGAATAAAAATGAATCAAAGCCTCTCGAGTCGCGTACAACACATCCCGTCTTCAGTCCCTCTGCATAACTTTTCTTTTATCTATAGCTAATTTATGCCAGGCATAATTTGGGCAAGATTAAAATGTACAGGGTGAACTGAACATCTTGTTGCTATTGTGTATGTTCCTGAATATAACACAGCTTCCCAGAATTAGATGAGTTTTAACTAAAATATTTAAATTAGTGTCTCTTAATATGTGAGGGGAAAAAAAAAAAAAACACTTGATCTCCCTCCCTTTCTCTACCGCTGAGACAAGTTGAGTATTTACACCCTGGGTGAAACTTAAATATTTTACAAGATGTCTCCCCGTGTTCATTGTTGTTGAAGGAAGTTGCTTCAGGCCATTGTCTTTAAGCATCCTTCATTACAGGCAAACTTAGTGAACACACGATGTAGATTTGTCATGATTAAACCAGGGTTAGGCTTTGATTTGGACAAAATGCAATAAAGGTGACTCAGACGAGGGCCCTTCAATCTTGCACAAATGTAGAACGTATCTCTATGAAGTCGCTCTCTGTTGACTCCGCTGCTCCACTTTGAAGATGCATTTGTTGGGTTTTTTCCATCACTCCAGCCTTCATCGCGGCCTTCAAGATAGAATCAGGCAATATCCAGATCCTCAACATTGCATGTGTTGAACGCTATTGAATTGCTTGGTTTGTAGAGCCACAGTCCTATCTTCTGTAGACTATATTGAATTTACCATCCACAGCAATCAATAATACTAAGTTTTGCAAACACTATTGAAGTCCATCCTCACGCTCCTCCTACCCGTTGTTTGATTTCTCCTGATTGCTTTGGAATTCAATTAACTGTTTAGAATTTATTTTTTCTTCCATGCAATAATCCCCAAAAGTCAACTTTTGCATTGAGAGATAAAATGTGACTCAACACATGACATGATCGTCGTGATGCAGGTCTGAAGTGGTGGAGAGCAAGTGAACTCATTCATTTATTTTCTACCGCTTATCCTCACTAGGGTCGCGTGTATGCTGGAGCCTATCCCAGCTGTCTTCAGGCGAGAGGTGGGGTACACCCTGGACTGGTCGGCAGCCAATCAGAGGGCACATATAGACAAACAACCATTCACACTCACATTCATACCTATGGACAATTTGGAGTCGCTAATTAACCTAGCATGTTTTTGGAATGTGGGAGGAAACCGGAGTACCCGGAGAAAACCCACGCATGCACGGGGAGAACATGCAAACTCCACACAGAGATGACCAAGGGTGGAATTGAACCCTGGCCTCCTAGCTGTGAGGTCTTCGCGCTAACCACTCGACCGCCGTGCAGCCAGTGTATTTAGGTCTTAAAATGGCTTATTATGTCTCAATTGGGTGACTCTGGGGGTGTTAGTTCATGTCTAGAGGGCTCTAATGTAAAAAAAAAAACGTATTTAGGTGGTCATGGGTAGGGGAGAGGCATATTTTGGTTTCAGTTTCAGCCAATCACAGGGCACATATAGACAAACAACCATTCACACTCACATTCATACCTATGGACAATTTGGAGTCGCCAATTATCCTAACATGTTTTTGGAATGTGGGAGGAAACCGGAGTACCCGGAGAAAACCAACGCATGCATGGGGAGAACACACACAGAGGTGGAATTGAACTCCGGTCTCCTAGCCGTGAGGCCTGCGTGCTAACCACTCATCCGCCGTGCAGCCCGCAAGTGAACTATCTCTTCTCATTTATTTTGGTAATCCAATTGACTCAAGCACTCAATAAGATACAGTCTCAAGTATTATTCTGTTTTCCGAGCGCCTCTGCATGATAACTGCGGGCTGAAAGGGCAATTGCAAAGTTGTGTATTGCTGTGGCTTTTAGTACATTGAGATTCACCATCGGCCTCCTGGGTAATGAAAGGCCTAATAAAAGATTCCATCAGAGTGTCTGGTATATCCGGGATGCAGTCAGGCCCAGACGTGCCCAGTCTCCGGGCACACAGAGGGGAGGGATGCCAACGCTGGCAGGCCTGATGAATGTGTGGTACACCGCACCATGACAAAGACGAATGTGACAGCCCCCGTCCCGCAAAAGGGGGGAGGTGCACAAATACCGAGGGGCCATCATGCGACACTGACCACCTCCCCTTCTTAGTCACAAACCCTACTGGCTGATCCCAAGGTTGTGACAGAACCAGAGGAAAGAATACTGGATTATCCTGCTTTAGTCCACCTCCCCCATGGACATTCATCCCACAACAGCATGTAGCTGAGAGACGAGAGGCTTGGAAGCCAGAGTATTTAATTCATAAAATCATAGAACTGCTGGGGTTGAATCCAAAAGTTTACAACATGATTAAGGCCCTGGAAAAATATCAAACCAAACTAAATGCAAAGGAATTCATCATTAGGTCTTCTTCGACCGGAATTGATGCAGTAATCTGTGCAAGATGGTAAATAGTGTGATGCCTGGAGCTTTATTTGGTTTTCAACGTGATTAGAAATGGGAGGAAATTAAAGACTGCAGATCAATAGCAATATTTGTTTTATATTACTCAGGTGTCTTTTGTCTGCACGATTGAGGTCTGATTCCGTCTCCTTCAGATAAACACAAACTGGTCTATTAGGCTGATCACTTACACTTAAGGTGAACATGCACTTGTACTTGCCCAAGTGCCTATCTGTAATCACTTAGCGTATTTTCATTGCATCTAAATGCCAAAAGGGTTTTGTATTTTATAAGTTTCAATCCGAATGATAAAGACGATTTACCGAGTTGATGTTATGACAGACTGCAGCTAACTGCAGCATTTAAAGGAAATCTCTGCATTCTAACCAGAGAAAAGTTAGTATGAGCTCGCTAACAATGCACATTATTGATAGGTACCTATTTCAACAACAAAGCCCTCCAACATGTTATTGTTTGACATACATGCTGTGATCATGCATTAACAAGTACATTGATGATAACATAGAATTCTTACACTGCCTTGCTGTATTTTGACGATTTAAAACATGACTGAAACTTCTTTCCTAGGCGCATTGATTTGGCCCAGGAGCTCACGCTACTTCCGTCAACAACAGCAGCATAGAAACATTGACGGAACTTACAATACCCGCCCCCCCCGGTGGAATGGCTGTGTCTTCCAGCACAAGATGTGTGCTCTAGTACTCGGGCAAAAAATGCGGACGGCGAACAAGCATCTTGTTGAGTCTTTGTAGCGAAATTGAGAGCTATACCCACTCTTTGGTTTGTGACACTAGCAATTAGCAAGGTGTTGCGTTACTCTGCCAGAGAAACATAGTTTTGCATATTAGCTGCTACAATGCTGAATAGGTGCAGATTCTGGAAGCGCTATAAAGCATTGTGTGCTGCTCTATAGGAGTCCGCAACTCAATACAAAGGGCTGGAAAATAAGCATAATATGTCCCCTTTAAGTGATTATCCACAAATCGGTTCAGGCAAATATACACAACTTACAAAAGTCAACCTCCATGACCTTATTTCCAAAGTCCTCAATAGACAATGTCATCTTCTCTGCAGCTAGGACAGGAGGAGGAGGAGGGGGGGGGCCGGTAACTATCCCCTCTATGGGCCTCTGGTGAGTGGGGTAGAAGCACCACGGGTATGTCGATAGGAAACTAAGATAATTAAGAGGCAGAAAAGCTGGGATTGGTTTCTATTGCACCCTCTTCTTCTGAATGCCTGGCCTGTGGACAGGCTAATGCTTTGGTCTGAACAGATACTGTGCAAGTCTATTAATAGACTATTGAGTGGTATCGATCCTTAGCTCATGTGACACTTAAGATACAATGGACTATAGATCGCAGCATAGAGCCATGACTGTCTTTTTTTTATATGGCTACAATTGCATATGATTACAGGAGTTTGAGCCTCAGACGGACTCGGTGTAACGACGACCAGAAATTGGTTGCTAAAAGCTGACAGCAATTTGGAAACTTTTGTCATAATCACAAAAGCCTTTGAACAAAATGACCCAAGTGGAGACTTGGCTTTGCCTAGATCTCATACTTCCACTCCATAATGTGATGAATTGTTTTTTTATGTAAACTATCATAACCTGGATATGTTTCAAAAATGGATGCATTACAGCCAAGATGAGAAAATCTCCAAAATGCTGAGACAAAATTACAGCTGAATTACAGGGATAATGACAAAAGGGAATGGTGGCTATACAGTATCAGTAACCGCTCTAATGGTCAATTCCCACATGCCCTCTGCTGTGTGCTAGATTAAATGTAATGGATAAGGTACCTGTTTAGCAGAGGCTTACTTGTGACCAAACGAGAAAGTGAACCTCAAATAGCTAAATTAAAACCTAAATAATAGATGAACGATGCCAGGATGTGAGAGAAAGAGAGAGAGTTAGAGAGAGAGAGAGAAGAGGAGACAGCTGTAATTTCCACTCTTGGGTAGAAAAAGATGCCTTGGCATGTAATTGCGGGGAATTTATAAGGGCATGACAGAGAAACGGAGACAAGGAGAGACATACATCCTGCTGTGAGGATCACCTTTACAGAAGAAAACTTAATAATGAGCGTTGCAAGTCTCCAAACTGTGTTCAACCAAGTTTGTTGTGATTAAGCTTGACTTCCATTCTTCCATCAATGTGAGCTTCTATGTTGAACAAACCATCAGCGTCAACCTTGGCGGTAAAACGTTGGGAATTTTTAGGTAGAGCAGTAGTGCAAGAGTTTACTGTGGCGGCGGCTTGCATCAGAATGTATTGAAATACATCGCAAGGTGTTTGAACATGATGCATGATGTCTATTGGGCATGACTCTTGACTGTTTACGGCTCACTCTCAGAGACGTGCTCAGTACCACAACATTCCAAGTTCCACTTCCAGTAGTGGAGCTGTGGCGTCTGCCTTGTTTGCAAAGACAATGGAATTAAGTGTGGAGAGATTGCATACAAAAGGCTGGAAAATATGACATATATCTAATACATTTTTTCCTATTAAATGAAAATCTGTTGCATTTCAGTCTGTGTAAGAGAACAATAACGTGGAAGCAGAGCATTTTCTGTAACAAGGTGAAACTGGCTTACACTGCGGAATATTATTAGGTCTGATTGCAGGCTTCTGAAGACGTACGGTTTTAGTAGCAATAGAAAAAGCCAGAGTCATCTTCTGGATTTCCACTGAGCTTATTTTGTCTATGCTTTGTTTTCTTGTCCATGCACCTGTGGAAAAAAAGGACTTCCCTGCTGACAGCTAGTGATGCAATCTGATATAAGTGGAAAGAGGGGGGGGGGGTCCTGTATGTGATCACAGAATAGCCTCGCCGGTGAAGAGACTATTGAGTGTGTATTATTTTCAACAGCCCCCCTGGCACATTGATTTAGCCTGGTCAAGGGGGTTTGTAGCTGAATTGGATTTGAATTTCCCCGTGTGCCTCGAATATCCCTCGTTAATGGCGGTTAATTGGTTCCAGAACCAACTGTGATAAGTGCATTTCTGTGATATAGGATTCCTTATTTATAAATAAAACATTTACATAGTTAGAGCATGGAATGTGTTTTTTTTCTTTTTGGAAATTGAATATTCAACCTGGGTGGCACGGCGGTCTAGTGGTTAGCGTGCAGACCTCACAGCTAGGAGACCAGGGTTCAATTCCACCCTCGGGCATCTCTGTGTGGAGTTTTGCATGTTCGCCCTGTGGGTTTTCTCCGGGTACTCCGGTTTTCTCCCACATTCCAAAAACATGCTAGGTTAATTAGCGACTCCAAATTGTCCATAGGTATGAATGTGAGTGTGAATGGTTGTTTGTCTATATGTGCCCTGTGATTGGCTGGCGACCAGTCCAGGGTGTACCCCGCCTCTCGCCCGAAGACAGCTGGGATAGGCTCCAGCACCCCCCACCACCCTCGTGAAGAAAAAGCGGTAGAAAATGAATGAATGCACAAAAAATGAAGTCAAATAACGTCAACGATTCTAACATTTCCATTTCTACTGCGTATTAGTAAAGTTGCTTGGCTTACACACTCACACACACACACACACACACACGGATGGACGTTGTGTCAAGGGATTCACACTGATCAGATTCCCCCCCCCCCCCCCCCTCCCATCCCATAGTGGGAGGAAATGGCACTGAATGAGAGGAGGAAGAGTGTGAGAAGGAGTTAATCGCCACATTAATGTTGCACTTCATCATCGTTTCCTGAGCCCGCCTGCTCACCCCCCACGTGTCAGCGGTGTCTACACAGCGCCCCCTGCTTCTACTTTGAGCTATGATGTTGTCAAACTAAATCAAATTGACTTTCTTTGACTGAATAGCTGTTACTCAAGTTGGAGGCACGTTTGCAGAGACACACAGCGCCACATGAAAGCGGTTGATCCTTGAAGGTGATTCAACTGTCTGCTGGTAGAAAGAGGATTTGTACTGACCTTGGCTGTTGTGTGTATGCCTTGCAAAGTGAGGGTTTTGTTCCTTTCATGCATGCCTGTTTGACACTGGCCCTCTGAATAGAAGTATTTTTACTTTGTACTTTTTTTTTTTTTTTTTTTTTTGCAAAGGCCCACATGTGGTGAGCTCACCCTGTGCAGTGTTTGGACACAGCTTGGCATTACTAATGTGTGCTGGTATATTAATTCATGTGTGCACAAGTGCATGTAGGAGCCATACTGTGCTCAGAGATGGTTTGAGGCAGGCGGTGAAGGTGAGTCTAAACAGGCTACTCCCTCAGGCTTTCATTCCAGTCCATTCACAATATAACTCAAACGTTTTGTTGCCACACGTGGCGGCTCATCCCCTGGAAATGACATTAATACCAAGAGTGGTGCACAATCCTTAAGCCTCTCCATCAAATTTTACATTCCTTTTCCCTCGTGTGCAATCAGAGTATTCTTACTAGAATTTACTCAGTAAAACATTAAAACTCAAGGGTGTAGTTTGGTACTTGAGGACAGTCCCAGGGACATAAAGCATCCATAAGGGTAGTGTATACAAATTTGAAAGTTTTGAAATTTGAATCCGACAAAGCAAAGTTGAGTTTAGTTGAACTATATTCTATTATTTAACAATACATTCATTCATTCATTCATTTTCTACCGCTTATCCTCACGAGGGTCGCCGGGGGTGCTGGAGCCTATCCCAGCTGTCTTCGGGCGAGAGGCGGGCTACACCCTGGACTGGTCGCCAGCCAATCACAGGGCACATATAGACAAACAACCATTCACACTCACATTCATACCTATGGACAATTTGGAGTCGCTAATTAACCTAGCATGTTTTTGGAATGTGGGAGGAAACCGGAGTACCCGGAGAAAACCCACGCATACACGGGGAGAACATGCAAACTCCACACAGAGATGGCCGAGGGTGGAATTGAACCCTGGTCTCTAGACCACCGTGCCGCCCACAATACACTCATCGTATTTAATAATTAATCTTCTCTCACAAACCCATCAAAGTCCTCATCTTCTGTATCTGAATTGAACGACTGGGCAATTTCGCCATCAAACATGCCGGGTTCCCACTCATCATTGTCGGAGTCAGTCTCATTCAATGATGGTAAAGCAGATATACCTTAACCCAAGCATCCACCGTCCATTCACATCATCGATCCACATTTGCGAAGGAATTACCACCATGTAGTCAACGGTGGTGTGCAGGTGCAATGAGGACAAAGGTAATCGTAACTGTCGACATTCTCCTGATTTTTCGTTGTCTTATACTCCATATTGGATTGTTGAAGTAATTCCCCTCCTCAGACCTATGTGCATGTTTTTTTTCCGTTCCCATCTGGACTATTTACTAATCCGGCACAGTGTGCTCTGTTTTTTTTTTTCAACCCACCAAAAACCCACCCATGGTAATCCAATTCCTTGATGTCTTTAACTCAGTACATAGACATGTGTTCCTTTCAACTTGCTTCTTGGTGAAATGTCTAATGATCACAGGTGTGGTGTTGTTATTCCTGCCATCCAGTGGAATTTGTTATCTCATGTTGCTGACATCCACATCCATCCCCTTTTGATTGCAGAAAGTTAGCCATGTGTTACTCGGTTGAAGCTACATCCATTTCATCTGATTATCCTCATCTGTTGACAACAGATGGGTGTGTAATGGTGAGTCCAGTATCATGAACGTATTTGTACGCGGGGAAAGCGACCCATAGAATGCTGTCTGCAGAGTGAAATCTGAGTAAAGTACAGCTCTCCATTTGAACAGACATGTCTTGGCATACATGGTTTAAGTCTGACACATGACTGTGATAGTTGGCTATTAGTCAAGGTTGACATGCTCCTGTCCTTTACAAAGTATAGAAGTGACAAAAATCATACATTGCTTGTCCACACTGTAACAATGCGGTGTCTGCAGTGATGTGCTTCCTGACATTTTTTACATTATTCGTATTTTCCTGACCCTTGACATGAAAGTAAAAATTTGTTACTTTTGATTCTTTGCCATCTTTTGGTCAGCCGTCTCCTCGTCTAATTCCTTATTGGGTCGGTTGCCTCATTCCACAATTCTTGTACGTTTAATTAGATCTGATCTGTCTGTGTGTTTGCTTTTGAGAGCCACCCTGTTAGCTTTGTCTCTAGCTTTACAAACGTTAATGCGACTGGGTCTACCGTACCATCTGTTTTGTGTCACTTTCTTTGACACAGCTAAATCTCTCATAATTAATTCCTGGAAATCACTGTATTTCATTTCTACAATGTCTATCTTGTCCTAGCTTGCCTTATCTTATAAATAGTAGCAAATTCATCCTCTGAGCTGGTACATTCCAAGTCTGAAAATTGTTGTTTTCTTTTGCTGTGTCTCATTGTTGCTAGGCAATCACACGTGTGTGTGTGTGGGGGGGTAGCTTGGCTTTTAAGCGTCTAGCTCAGGGGTGGGCAAACTTTTTGACTCGCGGGCCGCATTGATATGACAAAATTTACGGGGGGGGCAGACTATATATTTTACACGTAACAGTCCACCTGGTATTATTGTATCTGTAAAATTGTCATGCAATCTGCTATTATTATTTATTATTTTATATTTATATTTAAATATTTTAAAAATAATAAAATATTATAATAATTACAATAAAATTAAAATAATAATTATATTATTATTATGTAAAATATGCAAATATAACAATAATATATATAATTAATATAATAATTAGCATTAATATAATAATTATAATAATCTAATAATCTAATAATCTAATAATCTAATAATCTAATAATCTAATAATAATAATAATAATAATATTATTATTATTATGTGCTTGTGTCCCTTTTTTCAGGAGCACTTTGTAAACAACAGACCATGTCAAAAAACGAAATTGCTAAAACAAAAGGTTTTATCAATGGCCTGAGCCGAAAGGTTGGCTCAGGCCATGATGCCAGGTTGTATGTTGAGTTTAAATGAAATACTTTGGAAAGATTGGGCGGGCCGTATTCAAACACTTGGCGGGCCGGATGTGGCCCCCGGGCCGTAGTTTGCCCACCCCTGGTCTAGCTGCGATATGAATTTGTTCATATAAACAAATGTGTGTCTTTTGCCGGGCAGAGTTCAAGCCGAATGTGTCAGCAAGTAATCCTGCACTTGTCAGGAAAACTCTAAAATAGTCCAATTCTGATCATATTCCGAGATCGTCAGAAAACATTCACTCTAAACAGGAAGTCAAAAAAGGCCCAGAAGACTCCAACCACACCCAGGGACTCAGGACGGTTGGCCAGCCCCATCGAAGCCCCCAGGTGGGAGGGACCCCACGGAGAGGATGCCAGGATCCAACCAATGCCCATTTCCCCCAACACCTGACCACCAGTATCTACGTTATTCTGGACCAGAGACCACCATCCAACTAAGGAACCCATGAACGAATCCCTCAGGGAAGCACCGGCCTGCACTAGATGGGGCTTTCCTAGGTGTCCCAGTGGAAGGATACAGTTGTGGGCACCAGGGAGGGAGCTCATAGAGGCCGGTTCTAGTGACCAAAGAGGGCCAGAAACCATGTCATGTAAACTTGGTGACTACCCACATCAAAGTTGCAGCAAAAACCAACCCACATTGACCCAGACTTTGTCGATAAAGTGGGACCCAACTCCCCGATCTGCTTTGATCTACCGTGGCATAGAATATTTTTTCAGTGGTTTACTTTTTGTCGGAAACCCTACAGTACTGTATTGTACCAAGAACAGGTTTATACAATGCATGCATAGCTAAAGCTATTTTTACGGCTTTTGTGTTGCATCTCAGAGAATGAAATACTTAGGGAGATAACGAGCTGACATGTTGACATCCTCCTCACCTCTATCGCTGCAAGGTATTTAATGCCACACACAGACTCGGGCAGATGTCTGTTGTTCCCAAATTGTTTTTGCATGCTAACCGGGTGATAATTTGCAACAGTCAGCTTGTGGGAAAAAAAAACATTTAACCCTGTTGGTGCCTTTTGTTAATAAGACACATGGTGTGTTTTTTTAGGACAACACAATTTGAAGCAACAGTTCGTCTGACAGTGGCGTGGCGGTACGGTGTGCGTTTTGTTTTGTGTGTGTTGCTGTGAGTGATAGAATGACAGCCAAACGACAAGACTTGAGCTGTGATCACAGCTCTGTGAGGGGGAGACCAATGGCAAAGGCTGGCTGGATGCCTGTCAGTTTGTCTTTCTGTCAGCCTTTCCTGGTCATACTGTGGCTACGCATACATATAGACACACTCAAATGTACCTGTCTCTGTGCTTAATGGCTTCCTGTCCATCAAACACGTTTGCCCACACACACACTTCTCTCTCACGCACACACACAAACACACCCACACGGTCAACAAACTGGCAACTGAGACACCACGGTGCACTGATTTCAGCTTTGGTTCCACATCACCTGCGACTAATGGTGGTAATTAATTGATGAATGAGGTCAAATCGGAGATATCCAAGCATGTCTCAATTCACATACAACCCAATCTCATCCTCGCTTCCAAGCCACCCCTCCCTCCCTCCCTCCCGAGTTGTTTTCTTAATGTGCTGTGCACCACATTCCCTCAGTGCTCATCTGCATAAGACCTTGGGATGAATGTTAACGATGTGTAATTAGACAAGAGGTTAGATGGATGAGAGGGTGGAGGCAGCGAAGCCAGGGTGGTGCTGCCACCCGCTGGGTGGAGAGAAAACAATACACAACAGTAGATGTTTGCATGCATTTACATATACAGTGGAGCCCAGTACATTCAACATTCCGTGTACACAATCAAATTCATGGATTTTTGGACAAAAAAAAAACTATTTTTTTCTGCAGAAAACATCTCAGTCTGTAATTTTTATAACTAAAATGTAATAACAAAGGTGAAATATACAGCATACATATACCACTGGATATATAAAGTTTGGTTTATTCAGAGCAACCAAGCCATTGCTGATGTTTGTTATTCTGAGATGATCCATTTCCAGCCTCAACGTTCCCTCACCAGACATGCAAAGTCACTTAAAGTAACATGCAATTTCTTTGCATCGTTCCATCCGGTGTCCCAGCTTCACAGGCACACATTCTGTAGCTCAGCACACATGACTGGGGTTAAAGTGTTTTAATTTGGCACCCTAACCGAGCTGTGATGAAGACAGGCAGACGGGACAGGAGTTGTGACGGTGAAACCTGCTAAACGGGTGTTTCTCGGAGTGGAGTTTAAAATCAATGACTTATCAAAGCAGACATAAACGTGTTCAATGAAAGTAGTTGGTAAACATGTTTGTGATTGCAGTCGAATAACAGAGGGTTTGTTTGTTTCTCTTTTGATGTCTCACTAAGAACTAAGGTTCTCCGTGTTGGAGATGCCATGTTGAATCTCCACTCTTAATTAATTTGGGGAGCGTAGAGAGAGAGTGTGTTTGTCACCCTTGCTCTTGCCTGTTAGTGCTATTTGTCTCTGGCTGACCTTTGATTTCACACTGCATTGCTTTTCTCCCGTTATGGACAAGAGGTGTTTGTTTTTTTTTGCTGACAATAGTGGAAACCTTATCTTTTAAATAAGTAATTCCTCAACAGCTCTGTGAGTTCACCAGCAGCAAAATATTGGGATTGCTGAAAAGGCAGCCACTCCAGGGAAAAGTTCTCCTTTCTATATGTGCTACGGAACCTTTGCCTAACTCTCATTAAAATATCACAATGTTTCAACAATGCGTTCTAAACAAAAATGTGTTATGTGCAACATGTTCTTTTAACAACATGGTTGTGTTTTAATGCTAATTTCACTGGATAACTGCTTTGCTAGACGTTTTTAAGGCCCTGTGGGTCGAGATGTGACGGTATACTGCAAGCCGTCAGTGGGTAGACCTTTTGCACTCCATCAGCGACATTCTTGTTTGATTGTGAGGACCTTTTGAGGTGCTTCATAATGTTTGCATGGCATTGTATAGGTTGTGTAGAAACACTTATGGGATCTCTGATTTCACAGACAAACTACAGTAAAGTCTCATTATATCGATATTCTCGGGAGTCGGAAAAAATACCGATATAACCGGACTATCCATATATCCGATCCTGCGCCGAACTGCATTAAAAGTGGGCGGATCTTTGATATGGCATGTAATTTTTTCCTTGAGTTCATGGATTGCGTATCTAGCATGCTTTTGTACTACAATACATTTTGTACTACAGTAAATAAAAATAAACTTACGCTGTAGTGATTACCGGTTACCGGGACATAATTCACCCCGGAACTATCCATAGGGAAGGTGTTGCCACCCGGAGGGGTAGGCGCGAGGGACGGGTGTTTTCCGCCATGTGTGCTGCACTCTGGTGGTGGAAGTGTGAAAAATAAAGTTGACTGGAAGCAGCCGTTCGCCGTGTTCTTTTTTGGTATTGAAATCCTTAAGCAAAGATTGATTTAAGCTGCTTTTGTATCGATATAAGCAGACCAAATTGGCTGGCGGGAGATGAAAAGGGCATCCTAGTAACCGGATTATCATAATAACCGGGTATCGTACTAACGGAGCTAATTATATCATAAAAGACTAGAAATTTGCCGGGAAATGAAAATAGTATCGTAATAAGTAGTAATTCGTTATAACCGTTATCGATATAACGAGACCTACTGTAACAGGTTGAGTTTTAAATTTTTTCTCCTGCCATCCTTCATATTACCGTCAATTAAATATCTCTTGTAGGCTACTACTTCCCTCTATTCCCGGTCCCGGCAACAACAAAAATGTAGTTCTATGTTCAAAGTTTCAGTTTGAGCTGCTCCCAGACCACCGACATCAAATTTTGATCTATTAGTGGCATTTTGATGTATTTGGGTTCAGACCATCTGAAACGTGTGAAAGAATGCGGCACACATGACAGGTGGGAAAGGATGTGAAGATATCGGAGCAAGGCAGCAACAATTGAGGTGACAGCTGGAGTTCCAGAAGTGGGGCGGATGAGGAAATTGCAAAGAAATGAATGTGCCGGCACCTGGATGAAGCCTGATGCTGAATGCAGTAATATTGATGCATAGTCATGAATTATATTTTTGTGGTGGCTGTTTGTATATGAAGTACATGCATCCTATCCTCTGGTACTTTGTTGTAAAAGTAATCCTTTGTTTATTGCAGTTAATTGGTTGAATACCTGACCATTCATTTTCTACCACTTAATCTCACGAGGGGGTGCTGGAGCCTATCCTAGATGTCTTCGGGTGAGAGGCGGAATACAGCCTGGACTGGTCGCCAGCCAATCACAGGGCACATATAGACAAACAACCATTCACACTCACATTCATACCTATGGACAATTTGGAGTTGCCAACCGAAACCGGAGTACCTGGAGAGAACCCACCCATGCACGAGGAGAACAGAGATGGCCGTGGGTGGAATCGAACTCCGGTCTCCTAGCTGTGTGGCCTGTGCGCTAACCACTCGACCACCGTGCAGCCCATATCTGACCATCATAAGTGAATTTCTGCGAAATAGGAGTCCTTCTAGACATGAAATAACACCCATATATACTCAACTTTACACTTGTATTGTATTTATTATAAAAATCGAGAGGAAATAAGCTTTTTAAGGCATTCAGTAAACAAGTCGGACGTCGTTTTTTTTGGCAGTACAATACCATAGCTATTAGCTTAAGAAATCCAGTGCACTCGTTGCATTGCGTAGCTCACACACTTAATCTGAGAGGAGAGATTCGTCGCTGCCTCATCTCAGCATTCTGCACTGTATTTGAAATCTGCAAATTCAGTGATTTTTATTAAGAAAATGTTAAAACTGATTGGAATCCTGCTGAAAATACATTTATAATAGTTCAATAGTGGTGAGGCTATGACCGCACATCACTATATTGGTTATAGACTGATTTGTTTTCTCTATTTGTCAAATATTTGCCATGTAAAGGAAGTATAAACAACTTAGATACTAACCATCATGAAGCGTATTTCACAGTGGTTATTTATGCAGGTAAATGCTTAATGGTGGCTTGCAAAGGTGAAGCAGGTAAATTAAATTCAGTGCTTTGTTTCTACTTAAATGTCAACAGATAAAAGGTTTTTTTTTTTCCTTTTCTGAACATCTCCTCAGTACCTGTCTGGAAGCCTGCTGGTATAACACCTCATTCAATGGCTGCCTGTAAACTGTGGCTAAGGCTGTGGGAGATAGAAGTGATGCCTTCAGCCCTTTGTTCAACTGTGACATGGCTCCTCAGACACCTTTGTCCTGCAAGGAGAGGCCCATTCACTGTGTGCCTGGGGAACAAATTGAATCTGGTTGACAATTAATAGCCGTGCCGCATGTTTAATTAAGAGCATGAAGCCAGCGAACAACGCCAGGGAGATAAACAGAGGAGAAATGCACAGAGCCAGACTGGCCACACAAAAGGAAGTGGTCATCGCGTCTGGTTGATCGATTCTCTACTGTCTGCAGGGAGCAGCCTTCACATGCCGCCTTTGCCTCACCTTTGAACCGAGCCAAAGTTTTAGACAGGAACGATGAGAAGCCGATAATGCTCACATTGGAAGTGGAACTATTGATTAAAAAAAAAAAAGTTGAGGGAAAGTTAATTAAAATATGTTATTGTGGTTAGCATGTCAGCCTCACAGCTTATTGGAGACTATAAATTGTCCATCGGTGTGAGTGTGAATGCTTGTTTGTCTCCATTATACTGTATGTGCCCTGTGATTGACTGACTGACAGCGTTTTTGAGTGTGATGGTTTCTGCTAAAACTGTACCTGGTGCTTCGCATGATTATTATTTTCATGTTGAGCACAAAGCACACAGTTAGACAGACCACTTGTCAGTTTCTATAACAGGTCAGACCATTCCAGCCATCGCTCCACAGATCGCTACACGTACGCATTGTTATTGACCCCCCACTAAAACCCGCTCACTCCCGTGCACTTGAATTAAGAGGTCCTCTTCTGCAGCTAACAATCACATCAGTCAGCAGGATAGCCCCAGCTAAGAGCAAAAAGAGTAGTTCATGTAAGGATTTGACTGATATAGTGTATGTGCTTGGAGAGCATATTTGTGTATGTGTGTGTGTGTGTGTGTGTGTGCTGACAGGCTCACCGAGATGTAACTGGCTCATGTAGAATTACAAGGGTCAGCGTTTGCTGTACAGACTGGACAGAAAGTGGTAACAAAGAATACAGTTTGGCAGACATTGATGATACTTTCATGCTAACAAGTAAAAAGCAGACAGAAAGTGGGGGGGGGGGGGGGCGACTTTTTCCCAGCTAATTGGCACAAGCTGAGGACCCGACCCGTTCCTTTTCCATTGGTGAGCCATTTCCAGGACGCGTCAGTGTTGTTGCTGTCATTCATTCCGCTTGTCTTCAGAATACTTCCTGCAGAAATTGACATAACATCATCCCACTTTACTTAACCACTTAGTCTCGTGACCTTCACCTGTACTTTCGCTGCTTTTAGTGTGCATGTACCCCCCCCTCCGTAGAACATGCTGTATCTTGCTACTCAATTTGAAACAAAAAGAGATGATGATATTAGATTCACTGCACAGACATATTCTCACACACTTATTTTTTCCTGCATGTATGAGTTCAGGTCTAATAACGCACTGATTTTAGAGGACAGGTTTTTTTGGGTGGCATTGGGTGTATCTTGGATTGAAGGTTTGAAATTGGTTTCATGCAAGGGCGCTTCAGTCATTTGGCGGCACTGAATAGTAATTCAGAGGATAATATAGGCATTAATTGATTCTGGAGCCTGAAATAAATACGCTATTGGGCTCGCAGACAGACCTCTTCTCATTTGCACATGGAAGCCAGGGGGAGCCTCTGCGAACCACCCACCTTCCTTCCCTCATCTGTGAAGTGCATCGGGCCTAGATGATAGCCGACATGATTGACACAAGTGAAATGGTGACACACTAGAGTCCACTGTTAATATAGTTGTGCTCGATTGTATTGCTGCTCTCCTATCGGTAATATGAGTGAAATTTTACAATGCGCTGCATAGAAAAGATTGTTACAATGTCTCCAGTGAGAGAAATCTCTACCCATTTATATTTTGATGACACATAATGCCCTCGCAGTGGATTTTCATTGCCATATTTGTCTCGTGTAAAGTATGAAAAACACGAGCTACAGTGTGTCATCTTACCTTACATCATATTTTGAATCATGGAGGCTCTGTGTCTTTGTTCTACTTGGTCCAGCTGTCAGCAGGAAGTGACTATATAGGTGGAGGTGCTTCAAAGAGGTCAATGATGTGCAGAGTGGGCACCAGAGTTCATACAGCCCACAAAGTGCATGGAGGTGAACCTGGCCACTTTTTAGCCGAGGCCTTCAACACCTTCCAGTGTCTCCACGTGTACATATTGTCCTCCTGTATAATAATAATACCCCGCAACATTTCTTTAATGGTACACGTCTTAAAGCCTTTGCCAGAAGTTAGCGCCAGAAGGGGAAAGAATTAAGAGTAGGGAAGGATGCAAAAGAATCATTGCACAGGACGCATTTCTCAAGGGTACAGCCGTAGGAGGTCCCATATGGGCTTTAGAACAGCAGGCACACACACATCCATAGCAATAACCACAGGGTCGCCATGTAGCCTAATTATGGCTGACAAAGATGAATGTATTACATCTCAGTCAACTTTACGTCCAATTCTGTGTCGCTTACATCTGATCTGCGCTTGCACATACCCTATTCATCAGTCCTCCAGGTCTATCTTGTAGTTTACACTGCAGTTTTCCACAACCAAATAATTGGGTTCAGTACTGCAGGCATGGCAGTGCTGCAAACATTGCAGATATAATGCACTGCTATTTACTGGTCTACTGTAAGCCTTTGGTTGCTAAACCATAGTTAACTGGAACTGAGACAACCTTGCCATTTTTGGTTAAATTGCTAATTAATCCCAAGCGCCTGGTTTAAAGACAAAATGTACCGTAATTGAAATCTGGAGATAAATATACACAGAAGTCAGATGTACATAATATTGCATCTTTTTAAGTAGAAGAAAACTAGTTTTTGCTTCTACACATGTTTATGAGTGTGCATGTGTGTGTTTTATGACATTTGGGGTGTGTCATTTTGACCGGCAGAGGATCAGTAGCAGGAGGTCACCAGCCATGGCCGATCAAGATGAAACCCCCTGATTCTGGTCTCTATAGCCCATCGATTGGGGCATCCCCAGGAATAAGGCACATGTGTAATCACACTGGAAATAACTGAAGGCCTGACCGGGTCTGTGACATTTTGCACATAAAACGGATTGTGTTGGTGGACCAGCAACTGTGGTGAACATCGATTATGGGAGCAGAGAGGCATGCGATGCTGAGGAATAAGCAGAGGCTCCCCGGGAGAATGCTTCTGTTTTTCAGAGCGATCGTAAGACCAGCATGCCAAGCACAAATGTGACCACAGCCACTGACCAGCGACTGGAAAACGGCTATCCAGGATCAATACCAAATAGATCCCCAAACTATGTATAATGTTAAGCAGTGGGTGGTTTGTCTTTCTTGTTCCACCCCTATGGAGGAAAAAGCAATCGTCCATAGGAGCGTCAATGAGTACAGCAGCTTAAAGGCCTTTGCTATAATTATGGACAGTGTCAAACATTGAAAATATGATTTTATTACTAGAGAAACCGGTCATATTTATGTATTTATCTGTACTGTAGTAACTGAACTTGAAACTGAAACCAAAAAATGCCCCTCCACCACTCATGACCACCTAAATACCTTTTTTTCTTTACATTAGAGCCCTCTAGTCATGAACTAACACCCCCAGAGTCACCCAATTGTGACATAATAAGCCATTTTAAGACCTAAATAAGGCTCGCACTGGCTGCACGGTAGTCGAGTGGTTAGCGCTCAGACCTCACAGCAAGGAGGCCAGGGTTCAATTCCACCCTTGGTCATCTCTGTGTGGAGTTTGCATGTTTTCTCCCCGTGCATGTGTGGGTTTTCTCCGGGTACTCCGGTTTCCTCCCACATTCCAAAAACATGCTAGATTACTGCCATTGACTGCCACGGATATATTGTAGCGGCAAAAGAGGGGATATTATGGGTGGCGGCTGCATGGTGGTGGAGTGGTGAACGCGCAAGCCTCACAGCTCGGAGACCCAAGTTCAATTCTACCCTTGCCATCTCTATGTGGAGTACTCCAGGTATTCCGGTTTCCAAAAACATGCTAGGTTAATTGACGACTCCAAATTGTCCATAGGTATGAATGTGAGTGTGAATGGTTGTTTGTCTATATGTGCCCTGTGATTGGCTGGCCACCAGTCCAGGGTGTACCCCGCCTCTCGCCCCAAGACAGCTGGGATAGGCTCCAGCACCTCCCGCGACCCTCATGAGGAAAAGTGGTAGAAAATGAATGAATGAATAAAGCTCGCACTATGGGGGTGACGTTGGGGGGTTTCAGCTTGCACACAAAAACATCCATCTTGCTCTGTGGCAGCAATGCAAACTTCTCATTTCCATTTCTGCCAAAAATGACGCAGCATATCAGTCGCCAAACATGAGGTGTTAGTAGTTGTCGCGAGGCAATGAGCAAGCACCATGTGGCTTCAGTACAGTGGATCTAAAGTGGACAGCCATCCCCTCTAATCAGTTTGGGGATCTCATGGAAGCCCCACAGAAGTCTTAATGAGCAGAGAGTTGATGGGGGGGTGGGGGCATCTTTTTAACCCAGCAGAGGGACTCGTAGCACAGCCTTGCAACACTTTAACAGATGCCAAGTGCAGCTGTCAACAGCCCCATACTCTGTTCACACCCCATTGTTTTTGCGTCTATGTTCTTTCTCTCTTCTTTGACTGTATGTCTGCTACTGTATCACCCCTCTGACTACCCCCCCCAAGTTCCGCCCCGAGCATCAGTCTTGACAGTGGATCCTATTAGATGTGCGCAAACAGTCATAAAGGCCAGTTGGACTTGCTTGAATTGATTCACACACTTCTTTCACCTTCCTTGAAGAGTAATATATTGTGCCTGAGCTTACATGCATAAAACGTGTGATATGTTATTGCTTGTGCATTAAAAATTCATGAAGTATAAACAAAAAAAACCCACAAAATTATTCAGTGGGTTTGCTTGCATCGAACCAAAGCATACTTTTTAATCGCCACCTTTATGCTTCTACTTGTGTTAATGCATTTATCATTGTCATACAGAGGAAAAAAAAGAACTTTTTCTCCTCTCTTCTCTCATCCTTTATGGTTATTGTACCTTTTCGGTGACTCTTCAGCTTCTTGCTGCATCCCTCTCTCCTGTGTGTATGCATCTCTTCTGGGTCTAATTGCATTTAAATTTGTGCCGGCATAGTCTTGTGATGGCTTCGAGCTTCGCCAACCCCTCCTCCCCCCTGCGAGTGGATTTGTGCATGGCCCTGAGCAGGTTAGTTTCCTCGGCTGCCTTGGAGGAAGTATCAGATGACCTGGCACTCCTCAGTGAAACCCAGGTCATCAGGGAGGGCTCCTCTCACCGTCTCCTTCCCTTGGCCCCTCTCTCATGCACTTCCTGTTTTTCAAGTACAAGGCAAGGTCAAAGCTTTGAGAATGCATTCCCCAGGCTTCACCACAAGGCAGGCCACAGGCATTGTCCTCTGTTGTCTAAACCAACATTGCTCTATCTTCTCTTTCACATCCTCTTGCTTGCTCATATTCAATTCATTAGCTGAAGCTTTCACTGCATGCGCTCCCTATTTATGGTAATCATAATGATTGTGTATTTCGAACATACATACACGCAAGGTTACACTGTATACATGTTTACAGTCACACAATGTCTGAAAAGGAGTAGGAAGAAGCAGCTCTTATTTAATCCTACCTTTTGTCTGTGTCCCATCAATTAATTATGTTTCTTGAAATGAGAAAGAATGAATGAGAGATGGCGCTTTATTGATCTTGTCACTTATACACAAGTACTAGCGAAATTGTACAATCATCCATCCATATTTATATACTACAACATACTATACAGTGAGACAAAAAGTGGACAGGACAGGATAAATGGGCAATAAAGGAGGGGGAGAAAAGTACATAGGGAAAAAATGCAATTCCAAATTAAACTCCAAAAATGAAGGAGAACAATGTGGAACTGTTTAAAAAAAAACTCAGCATACATTTGCACAAGTAAACACATCGTTTACACAACATGAACACAAGACTTGCACCAGAAAGTGGATAGGGTTGGATGAGGCATATGTGTGTCTTACAGTGCGTGGCCCGTGGACGTTCCCCCCCATCACATGGTGCCCGACCTTAGAGCTCAGTTTTCAGGGTGTCATTGCGATCAAACAGCAGTTGCCATGGATACGTCAGTAGGTGAGCCCAGACAGGAGAAACAAACAGGTGTCCGTGAAGAAATAATGGAGGGTCAGAGCGTCCCACTGCAGTTATCTCTTGGGAGAAGCTGTTATCACAACACGACCTTGGTTTCGGCGTGGGGTGGTAAGCCGAAATCCAGATTAAGGTTATTGTTTGGGTTAGTGTGAGCAGCCATGTTCCATTAGACTCTGTGTCCATTTCGGTCTCTGACTGCCTTTGCAAAGCCGAAAACTTCTCCAAGATGGTATCCTTGTTGTGATTCGCCATCACAGTCAGAGTGGGAATGGCTTTACCCACCGTAACATTCACGACCAAGTCGATCTGTTGCCTCTTGTCAATTGTGTCAACGAGTTGATCAGTTCCATTATTTTCATATAAAAAATAGCTCATATTACTACAATATTTGAGGTATTTACTCAGTTTGTTCTATTTTTTGAATCCGACATAGAGTATAGTACATTTATTTTCATTCATTTAGATGAATGGGGGTCCTTGCACTGTGCCCCAAAATTAGAGCACATACTGTTTCTTGTTTAAGTAACTTTTCACCCAGATTAAGTCTACACTCCTGATGCCGTACCGTTATTTTTTTTTTTATGAAGACATTATGATTAATTTTATTAAATTGTTTTATACCATCTATAAATACTCGGGCTGCAAATTGTTTGTGATCTTTTGCACCACTGATTACTAGAGGCAAAAGAGGGGGATGTTATGGGTGGTGGATGCATGGTGAAAGAGTGGGTAGTGCGCAGGCCTCACAGCTCGGCGACCCGAGTTCAATTCCACCCTTGCCATCTCTACATGGAGTATTCCGGGTACTCCGGTTTCCAAAAACATGTTGGGCGACTCCAAATTGTCCATAGGTATGAATGTGAGTGTGAATGGTTGTTTGTCTATATGTGCCCTGTGATTGGCTGGCGACCAGTCCAGTGTGTACCCCGCCTCTCGCCCGAAGACAGCTGGGATAGGCTCCAGCACAGAGGGAGTCCAAATCACACCAGTCTGGTGTCAGGTTATTCCGGGACAGTAGTGCCCTCCATCATGGAATACATCATGGAATGGAGTGGTTAGCGCACAGGCCTCACAGCTAGGAGACCCGAGTTCAATTCCACCCTTGCCATCTCTATGTGGAGTACTCCGGGTACTCCGGTTTCCAAAATCATGCTAGGTTAATTGGCGACTCCAAATTGTCCATAGGTATGAATGTGAGTGTGAATGGTTGTTTGTCGAGGCTCCAGCACAGAGTCCAAATCACACCAGTGTGGCGTCAGGTTATTCCGGGACAGTGGTTCCCTCCGTCATGGAATACCTCCATCAAATACCACCCTCATGTTTGCCGATGCCTTTTGTGTTCCATGAAAGGGTGACGGCTGTGATCCAGCCTACAAAGAGGGAATTGTGACTGCAACTGATTGCGACAAGCATATTAAAGAAAGGGTCACGTAGTGTGTATTTTCTGATGCTGTTTCCGCTCCTTTCTTTGGTGCTAAGAAGTGAAATAGAATGAATAAGTTAGTGTCATCTCCAATTTCACCTTGGTAGATATTTCAAAACCCCATTCTCTTGAGGAAAAATGCCGTAACCTATAGAGTGAAAGTATCATTTGAAAGGCGAGTCACAAAACCGTCTTCTCATGTTGGATTTTACCTTTTTAGAAAAGTTAAGTTAAAGATGGTATGCAGAGGGGGGGGAAAAAAGAGGCAAGTCGATGAGTGCAGGAGTGACACCTTCATTGCAAGACAATGCTAACGGCACGTCGGGCTGAGACAGGTGACTGGTGATGCTGATGACACTGATTGTAAGTCAGCAGACAGAAGCACACACACCGACAAACTCTCCATCTCAATCAGCCTAGAGACTTCTAACAAGGTGTCCAGATGAGATTCACACCAAACAAGTCGTACTCGTACTCTCCAAACTGGTGCAAACTGACTTTTCTTACATTTTTTTCCACAACGCCGCATGTGTAGTATATTTCGACAGCACCTGGAGACAAAACCTTGGCCGGGATCATGTCATAAGAGGAGGATGAGGCAAACGGAGAGGAAGTACAAACAGCCTTGCAGGACCAAAACTCCTGACATGTGAGGTTGAGCGAGGCAGGTTCTGTGTGTACCGAGAGCCTTCCCTGAATATTTCCCCAGTGACTGAGAGCAGGCCAGAGGCGTTGAGGTCAGCAGATAGAGTCCAAAGCCCATTGACAGCTGCTCGTTTGACTTTGATGCACCATCAGTGTTGAGCACTACAATCCCCCCACCCATTCCTCTCGCACTCACCCACAAGCGTGTTTGCTCAACCTGAACGCATGCTAGCCTCTCATTATGCCGCCCATGCAAACTTTGTCTCTTTGCAGCTGTTTAATGGCCGCGCGTCTGTTTTTGTTTGTTTCCTCGCCATAAGATTATTCCACCTTTATGGTTGGTCGGGGGGTTGGTATTATCCCTGGCATCTGTTCGTAAAGGAGGGGCTCACACAAAAAGCCAGAGGTACAAAGGCTCGTCTTTGTTTGTGTTTTCGAGTCTTTAATGGGAGACCATGCTGCAGCCTCTTGAATAGTCTGCAAGTGAGAATGTGGATGGATTTTTAAGAGAGGAGTGATGGAAGGTGTTAACAGGCACCACGGTCACCCGCCACAATCTCCCTGCTGAATAGCTTGCATTAATCTAATCAGTGCTGTGTTAGTCTAATTTACTTACAAATGCATGCATAAAAATAACGCTACCATGACCCTTTTTCCTTGTACTCGCTATAATTGTTATTGAAACAATTAACACATTTGCTCGGTGTGCTTGCGCTTCCAGAAACTGTGCTTTTCTCAGCATTACGGCTATTTTATAATACAAGCGATATTTTAAACTGGAAGATTATTCTTTATCTGTCTTTGACAACTCCCTTCTGGGTAGTTTAAACTTCAACAGAATGGCAAGTTAATCAACACAGTGCGGCGAGCCTCAGCTTGCACCTGGAGGCAAGGGCACTAGTTCATGCTACAACCTTTCTTTGCTGGGACAGCAGCCAGACTAGAAATGCCCTCACATGGCTGCAGCCTGCAGCATCCTTATGGGCTGCCTCCATTGTGCTGTGTCCCCGTGCCAGGTCACAGTTGGGACCAAGTCTATCGGAACCTCTTTTCCATGGTGCATACATTAAAGCTGCGGTATGTCACATAGAGCCAATGCCGAGAGGGCATTAACTTTTAAAGGTAAAGGTACCCGAACCCGCCCTTTTCCTGCTTTGAGTATGTAAGCGACGCTCTACGGGACACGCGCATGCAGAATTGTTACTGTAAGTTTGCAGTCAGCTAATGATCGTGATCGTAACAACGTCATGACTGCAAATTGTTGATCGAGTGACCAATCATCTTATTTAGGCCAAAATGAGGATTAGCGGCATATGCTAGCTGGTGTTGAAGTTCTCATATTTTTTGCTTAAAAATATGTAATCTGGCGGCTGCATGGTGGTCGATTGGTTAGCACGCAGACCTCACAGCTAGGACACCACGGTTCAATTCCACCAGTTTGCATGTTCTCCCCGTGCATGCGTGGGTTTTCTCCGGGTACTCCGGTTTCCTCCCACATTCCAAAAACATGCTAGGTTAATTAGCGACTCCAAATTGTCCATAGGTATGAATGTGAGTGTGAATGGTTGTTTGTCTATATGTGCCCTGTGATTGGCTGGTGACCAGTCCAGGGTGTACCCCACCTCTCGCCTGAAGACAGCTGGGATAGGCTCCAGCACCCCCCGCGACCCTTGTGAGGAAAAAGCGGTAAAAAATGAATGAATGAAAAACTATATTAGGAAAGCAGGAAGTGGATAAATGTAACAGCTCCAGCATACCCCACAACCCTTGTGAGGAAAAAGCGGTAGAAAATGAATGAATGAAAAACTATATTAGGAAAGCAGGAAGTGGACAAATGTAACAGTTACTGATTGTAAAAGTACCAGATGGAGGGGTAGGATTTAATAAGCTTTGCTTCTTCCTACTCCTTTTTGACATGTGGAACTGTGAATTGATTATGTGATGCACTCAATTGTAATGTGATGCATATTCAAATGAAATAATAATACTTCAGTCAGTAACATCCAGCGGCTTTAAGTGCACCAATTAGTCAAAAGAAGCACCAAAATCATAGCACCATCGTTTCTTTCAAACTCTAGTCTCACACACCAAACAAGACAATAGTCTCACAGAATAGCCAAAGGTTTGTCGACCAATTCATCACGGAGAGAGATGTGCATCTTTAAATTCATATGAGAGATGGCAGCAGGTCTGTCCTTGTGTCAAGTACTCTCGACAGTCCCAGGACGTGATAAATGTCCCAGCTGAGGAGTGAATTGCCGCCTGTCGCAGGTAATCATTGGGTTGTCTACCAGCATGTAATGTGCTTTTATTTATGCCTATTAGTTTGGTGAGAAAATGGCCAGGTAAGATCCGACATCTTACATCGTACACTTAACTGATGCCGAGGACAGGACAAACAAGGGAAATGTTTAAGAATCTCTGTGTAGCGGTACTTGACGTCACTTTGTACACAACCTGACTCCAAAGGCAACCTGTTCTGATCCGGCTGTAGACGCATTAGAAGACTGTTGTGCAATTATTATTCAAAGGTTAAAGATCCTTTGAGGCGTGTCAAGGGCAGATCAAAAAGGATTTAGGAGAGGATCGGACCAAAATTTTGAAAAGATGCTCACTCAGTAAGACAGAGATGTCAATCTCTCTGCTTAGCACCTTGATGTCCTTGAGCTTGATCAAAGCTTTTGGAACAAAGTTGGTCTCAGAAGATGATCTGACCTTAACTGCCTTCCAGGTCTTGTCTTTTGCATTACCGTTACTAGTCTCCATGTACCTTTCTTGAGCTCTCTGGTACTGCTCTGGTCTGTTTTCCTTCCATTTATGCTGCTGCTTAGGCTGGAGGAATGCCAATGAAGTGGGCTCACAGTATTACAAACACCAGAGAATGGTGATTAAAGATGACATATCTAAGCCTCACTCCTCCTCTCTCCTCTCTGCTCTTTTTCACAGGAGATTGCGGCTTATTTGATAACGTTTGAAAAGCATGAAGAATGGCTAACAACATCCCCTAAAACAAGGTAAGCCAATTATACTGCCATCTTTAAAACCATAACTTATGATTCATTGTTGTTCATTTCAAAATGTTTTTTTTTTTTTTTCAAAATATGCTGGGCTTGCAACATCTTTCAAGTTCAATTCTGCCGGGCTGATAGCACAGTGCACACAGATACACCAAATCAAAAGAACATTATATATCATAATTGCATTTAATAGGCATGCCCATTCATAGAGCACCATACATTTTGACCAATCATTTTTTTACATAAGGCACGACTTTGGATTGATAGTAAACAGTTGTTTATTGATGTTTTTTAGCTGATCTCTCCAGTTCCAGGATAAACACCCTTTGCTTATTTTTTCTGTTGCAAATGTTGTCGGACAGACAACAAAATTGATTCGTTACGAAAGCGAATAGTAGTGTTTACATGTCAATGCATTTTAAATCAACTCAACATGCTTTGTGTGGCAAAGGTGTTGCTAGGTGCTTGTTGCGTACACCCTTCTACATCTAAAAAAAAATCATGAAAAAGTTCAATAATTTTTTGTCACTCATTTCAGAATGTGAAACCCATATATTATACAGATTCATTATACAGAGTGAAACATTTCAAACATATATTTTTTGATATGATTGTGGCTTATAGATTATGGAAACCCAAAATGCGGAAAATTGGAATATTACATCAGATCAATGGGAAAAAAATGTTTTGTTCATTTCCATGGGCCTCCTTTTGCATGGATTGTGTGGCACTGCTCAGGTGTATTGGAAGCCCAGGTTGCTTTGATAGCAGCCTTCAGGTCATCTCCTACAGCCTCAGAGGGACAGTAATAATAGCCCTAAAACAGAAACCATTCCATTTTAATTCCAAAGTTGGTATTACTTTTACCTTTACTACTCACTCCAAAATGTAAGAAATGCAATTCTGGTGAAAAACGCAAGTATACATTGTGAAAAAGGTTTAAAAAAAAAAAAACAGTTCTGAAGGATGCTCTAACATTGAAAATGTCACAACTCTGGCATCCTCCAACTGAAGACAGCCCGACACTGACACTTGTGTGAGATGTGCGACTTTTGATCCAGTGACTTTCCAGCCAAATGGTTCCCTGGATGCTCAGGGCCAGTCTGTCACTACTGGCTGTCACATACGTGGTGTTCTAGGTTGCTTGTGCACTTTGGGATTTCAACCCCACGTCATGTCTCAGTGCAGGTGCAGCAATATCAGAAAACATGTCACCGGGGAGTGCCCCCCCACCCCCTTGTGTGTACATCTGCAAAACACCTGACAACACAAAAAAAAAACATATCCCATGGTGTAGAGGAGCTATCACTGCGGGACAGGTTGTGTGGAGGTTTCGAATGTGTCGATTTCAAGGGAGGTGCACAAGAGGGGCTTTGATGTGTGTGTTTTCCTGGATATCAGTAAAAGGGCAGAGCATAGTGATGGATGTCAGGCCTGGAAAGCTTGTCAGCAGTGAAAGGGTGCTGCATATATGTGTGATTGATAGGAGATGACTGATGGCTGGCCCCCATAGAAAAAGCTTTCTGTTCAAGGTAATAGGTGATAGGTCAAACATGGGACACCTGTGGTTAAGTGTTTCCTTATCATTTGTCATCACACATCTGGATGATCGGTGTGTGTGTACGGTTGGTGTGACCCCTGTGGGGAATAGGTTAAGTAGGCTAATTCTCCCCCCCCTCCTAGTTTCTGTGGACAGGTTCATTGGGGCGTGATGGGAGGAAAAGATAAGCAGCAGTGGGGTCATACGTGCAGCAGGGTAGACCTGCACAACTGCCTCTCATGTAACAACCCTGACATATGCAGGTTGTAAACATGGGAGTGGGCCACAGCTGGAGTTCAAGGAGGTGTTTGACCAAGGTGACATGCAATGCAAACGGAGATGGCAGCGTCATATATATATTACAATACTTCTCCCATCATGTGTTCTCTAACAACATAACCAATGTTCTCAATTTGGGGGGTTTCTGTTTACCACATATTCTGAAGCCAGCAAGGGGAGAGTAATGGCGTTCCTGAGTGATTGATGCTCCTAGCTCAAGTAATACACATCCGTTTTCAGATAGGAAGTGCAATCGTGTTTAAAATCAATACCGGTGTTCTCCCAGCGACTGCTTCAACGGCGCTACAGCTAATTCAGGCCGCACATGTCAGATCTAGGGAAATCTTTCCCAACTCGGGATCTGCACTTTAATTTACACACACAGCCATGCTAGATTCCATTTCCATTAAGGGGAGAGCCTGGTATTATGGCTTTAATGAAGGCCGCAGCCATGCTGTCATTTAACATAGCTGCCACCCAACACCTTTACTCCACAGTGGGGAATGCATTCCGAGGGACAATTAGGAGTTTCCTCCCCTATAGGTATTCTTGTTCTTTATATCCGTGGCCAGTGAAAATGTGTCCATGTTGCCTCAGTGTTTTGGTCAAGAGGGTGAACACAAACAATGCACTGAAATAATGTTTGCAAATCTGGGAAACAACTTGGGATTTGACCTCATCTTGAGGGTGTAAAGCAGGGGTCTCAAACACGCGGACACTAGTTTGAGGCCCCCGCCTTGATATGACAGTTTAATGTTAGTGCGGCCCGCGCAAGTTTGATATGGATGCTGTATGGTATCATGTACCCAGAAAAAATGATTACGTTTGATTAATGTTCATGTTAAAGGTTAAATAACTGTTAATAGTTATCCTCCCTATCCGTGTGGAAGTGGTAAGTTTTTGGCTATTTAAGTTTAAAGGAAATAACTTGAAGGCTAGCGTTTAGGTCTCTAGCTCTCTAGTTTGCGAGTTAGCATGTGTCTCAAGACCCTGCAGTTGCGCAATATGTTGTAAAAAAAGAGTAAATAAAAAGAGTATAAATGTGACTATAGTCGTGTTTTGTCATGTCTACAGGGCTCTAATAATGCTTTGTTAATTTTAATCTGAAAAAAATGATTTGTCTACTCACCAACTATATGTGGTTTCTTAAGTTTTTATTATTTGCCGTTTTATTATTATTATTATATTTATTTATTTATTTATTGCTGATTGATTTTCTTTATTCTTGATTTGGTTTTTTTCAGCTTATTTTGTGTAGAAAAATAAAAAGTAAGATATTTGAGAACAGTGGAATGTTTTATCAGAGCTTTTCTTGTAGAAAATTGGAACCAAAGCGAAGATTTTTTAATTTTTTTTGTTTTTAATAAATGTGTGTTTTTTTTTTTTTTTTTTTTTGGAAAACCTGATGCGGCCCAGTCTCACCCAGACCCGAGCTCCAGTGGCCCCCAAGTAAATTGAGTTTGAGACCCCTGGTGTAAAGTATGTGTCTGGAAGAGAGACACCAGCGGTGCCTCTGACAAAGTGTGTCCGACAATGAGTCCTCCTTGGGCAGGCGAGGTGAACGCAGCATCCTTGTGTCCCGATTTTCCTGAGTACCAACGGTGTTTCTGACAAAGTGTGTGTGACTTTATGAAGTTACTCCTTTACACATACAGTATTTGCCATCCAAACGGCAAACCTCCAGACCGCTGACATTATGGCTTCAATGAAGGCTGTCGTTTAACATAGCTGCCACCCAACACCTTTACTCCACAGTGGGGAATGCATTCCGAGGGACAATTAGGAGTTTCCTCCCCTATAGGTAGTCTTATTCCTTATATCCGTGGTCAGTGAAAATGTGTCCATGTTGCCTCAGTGTTTTGGTCAAGAGGGTGAACACAAACAATGCACTGAAACAATGTGTTTGCAAATCTGGGCAACAACTTGGGATTTGACCTCATCTTGAGGGTGTAAAGTATGTGTCTGGAAGAGAGAGAGAGAAAGAGAGAGACGGCATTCTTTGCCTGCCATAAATGAGACAAACGTCTCCTCTGGGCTTTTTGCGAGGTGTTTGTATGCTGTCAGATGTAGAAAGTATTGACCAGAGGGTGTCACACAGCGGTCTGGCCAAAGAGCTAATGGACACCTGAGTATTGTGAAAAGGTTGCTTGTTATCGTGAGCATCTATAAGTCTATAGAAAGGAGACTTTGTCTGTATGAAAATGTGTGCGTGTTTCTGGATGTTTCTTTTTCTGCTTTGTTAGTGGTGGCTATAAACGTGGCTTCTAAACGAGACTCGGATCTGAGCATATTTTGGCAAATTTGACGTACATCTTGCAGGTTTGACTGACCAATAATTTGGACACAATAATTGTCAGTTTTTCTTTAATCCGTATTGTTGATGTCAAGCAAGTCAACTATAAAAATGAACTATGTGTTTAATAAGTGCTTCACATGCACTCCACTTGTCTTCACACAAGAAAAATAATACTTTGAAAGGACAGATTACCAACATCCTATCTAGGAATAAAACAATATTCAGGGTTATTGTACCATTTCAAAATCTTTACTATATATATTGTCACGGTTCGGCATGTCTGTGTTGCGATGCGACCCCAGGATGCAGAGAGCAGGACCAAATGCAGGTAAAAATATTTATATTTGGCAAAAATTGCAGCAGCAGGCAAAAAGGCAACTCAGGAAGCAGAAGGACAAACTTCTGAACTAAATACACACAGAAATTAGGCAGGTGTGTGTGACTATGGCAACGAAGGCAGACGAGGCAAAACAGGAAGTCCAATACAAAATAAGAGCGTCAAAAACGGAAGCCAAAGCCCAGACAGGGAACAAATTGTCACGAGGGAACCCACACAGGGCGTGACATATACTTTACCCTAGTTTCATATCCCCTACTTTTTGTACAATTTGTTTGTTGTTGTTGTTGTAGAGGTGGTCCAGTTTTCCGCGACCGGGAATAAAACTGCATTGAACCTCTTGTAGCCGAGGTTTAGCGGTCATGCCCTTCTCACCACTTTTGTGCAAAGATTGTCTGCAGTTAGTAAACGTGGCGCCTTCACATCCGGGTTCTGAGCTCCACAGCACCAGCAGTACCTTTGACAAAGTGTGTCCGACAATGAGTGCTCCTCCTTGGGCAGGCGAGGTGGACGCAGCATTCTTCTGTCCCAGTTTTCCTGAGTACCAACGGCAAACCTCCAGACCGCTGACTTTTTGAGGCTTGTTGGTGTGTGGATCATGTAATCATGCACACAGCAATATCATAATTGTCTAATTTTTATTTCAATATGGACCAATAATACTATATTATCAATATGATATGTCCGACACTGGCTATCCCTAATTAATGTAAGACAATCTAAATATTTGGCTATTTGAGGGTTAATTAGTCATTGTGACCATTCTAGAAAATAAATTTATTTTTTTACAGTTATTATGACATCTAAAAGGGGTTTGTCAGCCTTTTGCACTACATCATCCACTGTGTGTGTGTAGGCTTTATTAACAAGTGGCTTATTTACAAGTTTAGAACACATGTGCACGTGTACTTACATCACACACACCCCTACACACACATTGTATATTGAAACTATCAAACAATAAGGACCGGTCCTTGGAGGACCCCGCAATGACACTGAACCCTGCCGCCCCCACATCCCAGCGCAATAGCCCTTTCTCCTCCTACATCCACAAAAGCAGCGGCAGCGGCACTCCAAAATGAAACCGGGTCCCTTTAGACAGCTTCCAAAGACAATGCTTTTATTAAAACCTACAGCAGTGGCGCCACCCTTGAGGCACAGGCTCACCAACAACACAGTAAAGCAAAGCTGAGAGGCAGCCTGGAATCTGCTAATGACTGTTTGTTTGCTATTGTGTATGGAGGCTGTAGATGTGTGTGTACAAACAGTATTTCTGCAAGCTTGATGGAGCATGACTACGCATTTAAAAAACATTCTAAACACGCAGCAATTTATGAATGTACAATTGAGATGACATTAAGGTCCATAATTAACAGTGAATCACCGTGAATGTGTTTTGAATAAAATGTAGAGCACTTGCATACACAACATGCAGAAGGTCGTTCTGCTGAAATAGTTGCTTCCTTTGCTGAGTACGGCCGACAGAAGAAATGAGCTCTAAAAGAAGGTGTTGTGAAAGAGGGCGTTATCAAAGATAAAGGGGTGTTAGATAAGATCACTTTGAAATGAAGACAGTAGTAATGAATTGAGTTTGAGTCAAAAGCCAGAACGCCAATGAAATGTGAAGTGGGCTGAGGTGAACTAGCGTAATCTCTCTCATCTTTTCGCTTTGCATGTCCTCTACTGTTTTTTCATCCCGACTCATCGGGAATTACTCGTGATGCCGCCGGGTCGGGACGGTGACACGTTTCTGCTTTAACTGACTATTCCCTGACTTCCCATTTATAGTTTATGAATAGAAGAAGGCCAGGCACTATACCAGTTCATGGCTTTACACGGCTCATATGAAGGGATGTCCACTTTAAAGAAGACTTTCAAACTTGTGTGGTAAAGAATGAAACGCTGATCCTGGGGTTAATCCCCACTGCCATCATCTCGACCAAGGTATGCTGCAGCCAGTGGTGTTTTTTTTTTTTTTACCATAGCCTTCAATGTCACCTAAAGCCGTCCCTTTTTACTGAGTGCCTGGTGTTGTTTTCATGGTTGTATCGACTCCCATGTGATGCCCACCCACCCAGCATCCTTGGGCTTCAAGAAATTTGCCATATATATTATTATTGTTATTATCCAGTACATTGGTTGTTTTTACATTCAGGTGCAGCAAGCAAGCATTAGAAGGGCAGCTTCTTGTACAGTTTCTTGTGTCCAACATCTTCTTCTTGAGCCAGGACATGAGACTTGTTCATTCATTCATTCATTTTCCACCGCTTTATCCTCATGAGGGTCACTGGGGTGCTGGAGCCTATCCCAGCTGTCTTTGGGCGAGAGGCGGGGTACACCCTGGACTGGTCGCCAGCCAATCACAGGGCACATATAGACAAACAACCATTCACACTCACATTCATACCTATGGACAATTTGGAGTCGGCAATTAACCTAGCATGTTTTTGGAATGTGGGAGGAAACCGGAGTACCCGGAGAAAACCCACGCATGCACGGGGAGAACATGCAAACTCCACACAGAGATGGCCGAGGGTGGAATTGAACCCTGGTCTCCTTACTGTGAGGTCTGCGCGCTGACCACTAGATCGCCGTGCAGCCCCACATGAGACTTGTCAAGGTTTAAAATAAACCACACTGGCTGACTCTCAGTCGTCTATAATCGTCTATAAATCACTTATTCAAATTAAATTTCTCTTGCTCTTGGATAGAAATTATATGATTTTCACCTTGGTTGATGAGGTTTCCAGAGCATTTGAAATGACAGACTCCTTATTGACGTTCCCTTCTTACCTGTGCAAAATGATAAAGATAATAAAAAAACTATCCAACTGGAAGGTGGTGGAGTTCTGGCATCAGGCGCCATATTGTTCTACAGCGGCTGTCTGGTCCTGGAACAGTGTCCTGTGCTGCTTGGTGAACATCCCAGTCAGAGGCAGCTTAGCCCACTTGGGGGAAGAAAAGTCACGAGATGAACAAAAAGAGTTGGAGCTCAGAGTGATGAAAGAGGAAATAAAAATGATCATTGAAAGAAGGGTGAAAATGATGGAGTGAGAGCAGTTTGGAAAATGGAAACATGTCGATAAGAGAAGGCAATTGATGAGATGGTGATAGGAGGAATCCTGATGGATGGCATGAGGAAGAGTGAGGGGGAGAGGATTTACACAAAGAAAAGAAAGATTGAATATTGGAAGATTAAGCTGACGGTGGTGCAAGGGAGTCGGGGAAAAAATGAAAACAGATTGCGTAAACAGTAGATACAGAAGGAGGTGAGGAATGGATTCGGCTGACAGACCGAGAGAGGTTCTGTAGTTTTGGGACAGCAGAGGGAGAATAGAAACGGTCAGTAGATTATTGGTAGCGCAGGCCCTCAGACTTCCAGCCAATTTAACCGTGCCTCATGTTATTCTGTCCTCTAAAGTAATGCCCGAGCCAAGCCCAGTGAAGCAGCCGCAGCCTGAGGCTAGTGGAAAGGGACAGGGGACTAGATAGATGTTAGTTCTTATCCTAGCCGCTGTTTATTCGGCCCGTTTGCCCCACTGGAGACTATTCAATAGAACATAGGACATAATCTAGCAATATCGCCGATATTCCCTTTGCACTTTCCTGCTAAAGGCAAAGAAGACGAGGATTATTGCTAGAAGTTCAACTCATTTTGTTTGAGAATGGCATGCATTCATTTCAGAATCAGAATCAGAAAAGGGTTTATTGCCAGGTATGATCAAACACATACTAGGAATTTGTTTTGGTATACTAGGTGCAGACGCATCTATTAAAAAAGAATGAAAAATACAAAATATACAGAATAAACAGTATAAATATATGTACACAGTCTGGTTTTTCTTTGTTATTCCGGAAGTGCAGTTTGATTAAGTCAGGTCTTATTTTTTCAGCACCAATTGTAGAGTAGAGACTAACCTCCAATTTTGTTACTAAGATTCTATCATAATTCATTGATAATGTAAGAAATGTAATACAGTGCAATTTTGACATTATGTGCAAACACAATGGTAATAAACTTTGCAGCTGCAGAAATATCGGTGAGCAGAAGCAGTCGATGCGAGCCAGCTTATTGTGAGCAGGCGGTGGAAGGGAGTACAGCCAGCAGCAGGCCACAGGAGAGAGGGGATAAATAAATAGAGGAGGAAGTTGATGTCAAGCAGGTGTTCAAGGAGAAAGTGTCAGCCAAGCGGGCCGAGATGGGAGAAGTGCTGCCTCTGCAGCCTGATAATAAGACTTAATTCAATTAGCGCTTCTGCACCAGTGAGCAGCGTGCAGGCTGGCTGTCATAGAGCGGGTACACAGGCCCAGCTGAGTACACCCTGAGTTACCAAAACACATGGAGGCCACTTCACACTGGGACAGACCTTTACTGTGTTGCCACACACACACACACACACACACACACACACATTTATCCAGGCTTGAGTCACTTAGCAGGGTAAACGACCTTGCTTAAACAAACACAATACACAGGTACTTTCTTAACTCACAAACAAACAGACCTCTCTTAGGTCAAAACAGCAAGTATTTTATCGTTTCAGCCTCTCAGGCGCCGTCCAGTGTGGTCAGAGCTGAGAATTGTAACATCAAATCCCTATTTTCAGCTCATCAAGCCCCATCACCCATTTGGGTGCTATTTAGGCGACATATGTTGTGTTGCATCCGACTCCCTCAAAGAAGTCAGTCCATTTTCCCAACGGTACCCAGAAATCTGGCCGTAATGTGCTATGGGTGTGGCTCTGGCTCCGGAACCTTCCAGATCACACGGGTGTGTTCAAGTCGCTTCCAGTGTGGTGGTTGAGCATCAAGAGAATAACGGAAGAGAAGGCGCAGGACACACGGATTTAGAGAGATGGTTTTTGCTTGTTATGTAAAGAGAAGGAGAAAATAGATCCTGGATCGCTGCCAGGGAGCAGGGTGAATCACCAGAAAAAGAACAGGCACGACACGGACACTCTCAAAAAACACACACTGGCACACCTTCTGTCCCAAACTTTCTCTCCAGCTGAGCTTAACAGAACAGGAAGTACAGCAGGAGAGTGTGATGTGACGTGGCACCGTCAAATGTATAATAATGTCCAATGGCGGCGCTGACCCGTTGCATCTCATCAACTGACCATTATGTGTATTTATGAGGTACAATAATGTAACATTGTCTGAAATTAATTAAGAAAAAAGAGCCGCAATTTGTGGATTAAACAGTCGTCAGGATGTAGCGCCTCCATTTGCTGACCCCTTGCCTGTCACACACTGATTGAGTTGCATAACTAAGCACTATAATAATCAATCCGCCGCCTTTTTTTTTTTCCAAACACCGGCGTTCTGATTGTTCAGAAATTACACAGGCCCTTAATCAAGGGGTTCTTTCTAACTTCGGATATCATCTTGGCCGTGTTATCACGACAGAAGCTGTGATGACACGTCTGTCAGTGTGACAGACAGTTGAACTGTGCTAAGGGTCACACCCCCTTTTTTATAGCACAGCCGACCCCACTTTCCCAGTTATTCCCGCTTTCTTCCCATGTGAGAATAAGATAAGATAAGATATGCCTTTATTCGTCCCTCAGTGGTGAAAAGTACAGAATCAGTTAAGCAGTACAAAATACACAATATAGAAAAAACAACCCAAGTTATATACAATGGAGTTATATACAATACAGTATGTAGATAATATGAAACGAGATGAGATATACGTATGACCAGTCTATACACTGCGATCTTGCTAGAGAGTTAATATGAGGCATTATGGAAATACACATAGAACTTAGTATATTGCTTTTAGAGCCCTTAATATTGCACATGGAGGTTGATCAGATATTGCACAGTGAATGGGGTCTGGAGTATTTTCACAAAATAGTTATCGACTATAGTTACGGTCACTGGTTCTTGGAGTGTCGGCCGTGTCATGACGAGCTGCGCTATTAGCTCTGTGTTTGTTTACGCTTAAGACTTTACGTCAAGGTGGACTTGGTTCAGCTCACATTTGCTTGTTAACTGGGCCAAGTGTGTCGAGTGCTGTTAACGCGTCATGGCGAACACATCGGGTCCACAGAATTCGGCGTGAACTTTCCAGCGTCATGTTGTGGGGAGGTCGGTCCCCAACAATCCTCACTCGATTGTGGAGGCTACCTTCACTGACCTCCACTTCTTCGGGGGTTGCAGCCCCATCCAGATTTGATTCTACAACGGGAGCGATTACACTGCGGGCTGTGCGGCTGCAAGCTAGGCTACACACCTCACACGTTTGTGAAGTTTTATCATCTAGATGCGTGT
Organism: Doryrhamphus excisus; assembly: GCF_037039965.1. Taxonomy (NCBI): domain Eukaryota; kingdom Metazoa; phylum Chordata; class Actinopteri; order Syngnathiformes; family Syngnathidae; genus Doryrhamphus; species Doryrhamphus excisus. The sequence goes on along the minus strand of NC_136371.1, from coordinate 3,365,322 downwards.
GCGCCAGTTAAAGTGCATGCAGTGTTGGATGCCAAGGTGTTACGATATGTGTGAGATTCACAATTTGCTCTGTGGGAAATTTACCTTGTTTGCTACAAATGGCCGATCACACAGTGAAATGTCCACAACAGACACAGAAAAATAAAAATAAATTGGTAACAAAGTGAAAAGGTGTTTCACCTTTGATATCCGTCTTGCAGGCATAGTAAGAAACAATTATGAGTGATTTTAAAGGAGGGGTTGGCTCTGTTAAAAGAAGGGATGTGACCCTCGTCATAGCTCGACCTGACGTTGTGTCAGTGCTGCTTCTGTTGACCCGAGGCAATATTCCATAGTGAAACACCTCACTCTGTCATCAAAGAGTACATTGGGTAACCCAAAGCTTTTCCACAGGTTCATGGCATTATTTCCTAGAGTCATACTTAATGGGACTTTTATGCTTTTTCCACTTTTCTGACCTATAAATGTTGTATTATTGTGTTAAACTATGCCACAAATTTCCGCAAATGAGGTTCCTTAACGCTCAATTAAAGAATGTTTTTCTTGTGAGCCAGACTTCCTTATATGGGCATTCCCAGGTACAAGCTGTAGTTTTGACCTCCCCCTTGTTTTGCTGCTAGTAGAAGATTTCACCGTCTTAGCCACGCTAATTGCTTCAAGGAAATATTTCTGGAGTGCTTGGGAGTTTGACCAATCACAGCGGAGTGCGCGTGGATGGAATAAATTAAGACAGCTTTGGAAACGCTCGGAAATACAGCTGGAATGGGTGCAGATTCTGGAAGATCTAGAAAGCTTTGTGTGCGGGTTATTGTGTGTAGCTGCTCTATAGGAGTCCACAGCTTGATTAAAAAATGAGCATAATAGGTCCCTTTTAAAATAACACAGAAAGTGTATTTGTATATTTCACTTGCCAAAAATTATTTTTTATGATAAATACGAATGAGGGCGGCACAGCGGTCGAGTGGTTAGCACGCAGACCTCATAGCTAGGAGACCAGGGTTCAATTCCACCTTTGGCCATCTCTCTGTGTGGAGTTTGCATGTTCTCCCTGTGCATGTGTGGGTTTTCTCCGGGTACTCCGGTTTCCTCCCACTTTCCAAAAACATGCTAGGTTAATTAGCAACTCCAAATTGTCCATAGGTATGAATGTGAGTGTGAATGGTTGTTTGTCTATATGTGCCCTGTGATTGGCTGGCGACCAGTCCAGGGTGTACCCCGCCTCACGCTCGAAGATAGCTGGGATAGGCTCCAGCACCCCCCCGACCCTCATGAGGGAAAAGCAGTAGAAAATGAATGAATGCGAATAAACACACACAAAAATAAATATAGCCAGAAGAGAATGACATCAGTGTGTGTTAAATGTAATATAGTTGTACACACTAACCCCTGGACCATCTAAACAGAGACACAAAGAGGTATTATTGGGTTTGTTATTGTGGTTTTAGTTTGCATGGTGTACAACTGCGCTACATCATACATATACATATGTTGTACATACATCATACATATGTTGTGACACTGCTCTTGAGTCTTAAGTCTTGAGCGTATAATTATGCCCTTCCTGCTGTGCTAACGATTTCTGCCAAGTGCACCACCTTGAGCATGCCATGTAGGTGGGATGCATTCTTCGGAATTCTCAAACAGGAAGCCTAATGCAGAATTTCTGATGAGTCCAAACATCTGGACAGAGCATCAATGGGGCTCAGTAAATTTAAATCCTATATACAACATATGAAAACACTCTATAATAGTTATTGACATTGAGAAACACCCAGTGTGGCCCCGACTTGAGTGAGACGTCTTCATTAGTGCAGATTTGTGTTGGATAGCTACCCCTGCACTTCATTCGGATGCTCCTTCCCTCACTCTGTGCTTTACCCCAGGCAAGACCTTGACTACTTAAATTGTTTCATTAGAGGTGGTAAAGAATGAAGTTGGTGAAAAGTGGAGCGCCGCCATGTATTAATTTTATATCACTGAATTAATCAATTCAAATAAAAGGCAATTGATAAATAATTCAAACCGTTTCTTTTTTTTTCCATGTGCATTGGAGAGGCATGTGCAGACAAAAAGGTTAAGATAATTTCAGACTGGATAATTAATATTCATGCTTGCCTTAAAATGAAATAAGAAATAGCAATATATTTTTTTAATTAGAGTCTTTGATAATGAGATAATTCTAACTGTGATGGTACAAATCACCACAATAAAATAATTTCATTTCTGTCCCCCCCAAACTAATTGTAATCGATACTCGAGCCCTGTCTGCACCCTTTTTGTGTGAATGTAATTTGAATAAACAGATTATGAGTCTTATTATTCCACATCGTGAGCAAAACTAATTAACAAGCCTGATCAACAAGTACATTCCCACCTGCTAGGCAAAAATATTAGTCTATTAGTGTATTTATTATTAGTGTAATTACCGTGAAATGTTGCTAATTTCTATGTGCAATATCAGTCTTTCTAACATTTCCTGTGACTAACCTAAAGCATTCTAGCCGATAGTGATATCAGCTACCAAGCCTCTCAATAATTTACAGGTGATGTGCCAGTTGAATCGTAAATGACCTCGTCACTCTGATAAAGCCTTCAGTTAAATAATGGAGCAAGCATCAAATAGGGAGAGGCAATTTCTCAATTTTTTTCTGACTTGGTATTTTGGATTTTGCATGGATGCAATGGAATGAAGACACTTTTCAAATGGTATCGGGTGCAAGGCAAAAACCTCTCCACTTCACAACTGGGTGTTTTTCTGTGCCTGATGTCACAATGTAGTAATACAGTGACAGCCAAGTATCAAAATCTGCAGCAGTACCAAATTTGCACCTTAGTTTTGTGCCGAGAGGCGGATTTGAGAGCGAGACAGGAATGTAGCAAGGTGCACTCACTCTGATACTCTGCAGCCTCAAATATGTGTAGCATTGTTTTTTTTTAAAAAAAAAAAAGACAGATTGGTCAGTTCCAGAAAAGACGACATGATATCATAGCCTGTTGGAAGACATGCATGACATGTGAATAGCCACGTTTACATGAGGAGTTTTTCTCTTTCCGAATGACCTTTCCGAAAGCAATGGGAAGGAATATTCCAATCGCGTGTCTACATGTGCCGCTATAATAAACCAGAATAGTCAATGGCGCATTCCACTGGAGCTCGGGTCTGGGTGAGGCTGGGCCGCATCAGGTTTTACAAAAAAAAAAACCAAAAAAACGCATTTATTAAAAACAAAAAAATTTAAAAAACATCGCTTTGGTTCCAATTTTCGACAAGAAAAGTTTTGATAAAACATTCCACTGTTCTCAAATATCTTACTGTTTTATTTTTCTACACAAAATAAGATGAAAAATAAATGAACAAATCAAGAATAAAGAAAATCAATCAGTAATAAATAAATAAATATAATTATAATAATAAAACGGCAAATAATAAAAACTTAAGAAAGCACATATAGTTGGTGGGTAGACAAATTATTTTTTTCAGATTAAAATGAACAAAGCATTATTAGAGCCCTGTAGACATGCCAAAACACGACTATAGTCACATTTATACTCTTTTTTATTTACAACATATTGCGCAACTGCAGGGTCTTGAGACACATGCTAACTCGCAAACTAGAGAGCTAGCGACCTAAACGGTAGCCTTCGAGTTATTTCCTTTAAACTTAAATAGCCAAAAACTTACCACTTCCACACGGATAGGGAGGATAACTATTAACAGTTATTTAACCTTTAACATGAACATTAATCAAACGTAATAATTTTTTCTGGGTACATGATACCATACAGCATCCATATCAAACTTGCGCGGGCCGCACTAACATTAAACTTTCATATCAAGGCGGGGGCCTCAAACTAGTGTCCTGCGGGCCACATTTGGCCCGCTGGCCGTGTGTTTGAGACCCCTGCTTTACAGTGTATCAGCGTTCTCGCTAACTGAGTGATATTAAGCAAACAAATACAGGAATCCAACAGCCTTAATCACCTTAGGCTCGTTACAGTAGAAATAAGAGATGAAGACAAAAGAGCTCTCTGAGTGACATGAAGATAGAGACGCAAAGGGAACTTGCGATAAGAGGGGAACGTGACGAGGAGCGTGGACCACCTGCTGTTTTGGTGTCCTCTGGCAACGTGAAAGTTGCTTTAACTGAACGATAGGAAGGAGAAATAAATGTAGGGTTACTGCACCCACAATTAGAGCATGAGGGGATTAGCGGTTTGTGAGAATGTGGTTGTGGGCTGTTTTTCGGTTTGTGTTCTTTCTATTCACCACCATGTATTGTGGCTGCATTGTGGCCTTTTGCAGGGTGGAGGTAAAAAAAAAAAAAAAAAGTAGTCGGTTGTGTGTTAGTGGGGCTACGCCGCTATCCTGCTTTGCCTGTCTGTATATAACACTTTCTGAGAGCCTGTTTACTGTCTTCTTAATGCCTTTATAGACGTCAAATCCCCAGCAACCCCCTAATGTTTGAGCATCCCCATCTTAGCATCTATTTCAATTGGATTTAATTTCTCCCTGACAAACACAGTACTCACATGGGGAGACTCAACATTAGGGTTATTATGAGTTTAAAGCACTTAAAAGCTTTTGGCCATTCTGACATTAGGAGATGCAAGGGTCCAGAGGAGGAGGCAGCCATCACGCTCCACTTTTAGTGAGAAGTAAATCCCAGCTGTATGCATTTCCATGTTTATAAGTGTCGGTTTGTGTTCTGCATGCACATATTTATTTATATATACAGTACACATGCGAGCAAAAAAATTGGCCTGGCTCAAAGAGCCTTGCATCCTGTCTGTAGCAGTCAGCGGTGTGACTTTTTGGCTGAATATATTAGTTCTGTGCTCCACAACATTCAAATTCTGTATCATTGCATCTTAGGCTGCCTCTTCAGAGCTTCTTCCCCGAGGTTGCACATTGAATCGAAGAGCTTTTCGGAGGCAAAGAGGTGTGACTTGCCCTGAGAATTCCATCTTGCACTCTCTGCATCTGTCTCCCTTTCCTGTCTCTTATTTATTCCTCCTCTCTGTAGTTCCCCCTGCCTCCAGATGTAAAGCAATTTCATTTAGGGTGTTTTCACATTTTTATCCAATCATTGCATGCTCGGAGGATTCAAAAGGCACATGACATTTTAATTGGGGCCTAATTAAGGATCTCTGATTTAATGAATGTAATTCAATACAGATCAGTCATGGGTGTGAAGCGCTGACATGGAGCAGAAGGAGATAATGTTCACGCAGCCCCGTCTGACTCTTGCTACCAAGCCGCTTTAAGGGTTTTAGGGGTCCAATGTCCACACTTCACCCAGCAGGAATGAGGCATTGATTAGATTATGATTAGACCTTGACTTTCTGGGTGCAGCTGGGTTCAGTGCCATACCTGATTACCGGAAGGCCTGGATGCTATTTAAATCCACACAATGGGCGACATTTCTCCCGCTTTGCCAACATCTGTCCTGTGGCAGTTGCAGACTCGTACTATGTGAAGGTGACTGTGCCGTGCTGGTGGCTGTTCACATGTTTGGGGGGATAATAGGCCAGAAAGGGAAGAAGGACGGACACTGGCAGGGGAGTCTGGCCAAAAGGGAGACCTTGTCGAGTGCACAGCTGGATGGGCGCCTTATCTAAAATCGTGTCTAACCGCTGTGGACTTCAGCTTGTGGACACTGACGGCATTGACAACTGACAGGGAGAACGGCCACTTCCTGGCCCTAACACACCATCACTCACGTTCTGCCTCAGTCACTGACATCTCTTTTTGTTTCTACTCAATTATGTACCGCTTTATTCCATGCAGAAATGCATTTAAAACTTATATTATAATAATGTCATATATATTAGTCATAGTACAGTCTTTCTTTGTATCCTAGTTGGCATTATTTTCTAAAAAAACTATATCTAACCTGTAACGCCTACGGCTTGCAGTCTCAAGCTTCCACCTGTCATACTTAACTACACGGCTCCTGCCATATCATCTCAAAACAAGCATTTTTAGCTATCTGTGGTATTGTAAAAAAAAAAAAATAAATAAATGAATAAAATAACTCCTATGAGGAGTAGTGGGTGCATCTCGCTCATTACTGAAGAGAGAATGGAGGGTGTCGGAGGCAGCTTGGCAGTGTCGGAATGTCATAACCAAGTGTCTATGCACTTTTTCCGCATCAACAGATAAACACGAGTGTGGCACATCCAGCTACAGAGACTTTAGTTGTGCTTGCAGGCTAGCCCTACCTCTTACTTCTTTATCACCACATCAGGAAATACGGCACGGGATTCTTCGTAAATGCTTTGACAAATTAACAGCATAATTACAGTAAACAAAATCTCGTCATCATTATTATCATTTGAACTTTTGCCTCTGTGTCGCCATCTGGCCAGCTTTTCCTCACAACCACACCTGTCTGGACCCAACTGCCAGCAGGGGCGTAAATGCTCTTTTATAGAGCATCTTAAAGTGACTTTTTAGTCTGACATTTCCAAATATGTCTATGGAAGCACTTTAAGAAGCAAGAGTTACAGACATTTTTTTTTTTTTTTTTTTGAAGCTGTGCAGTGAATGTTTTGCTTTTTTGAAAGGTTTACCAGAAGTGGACTGATTTAATTGCTTCTGGGTGATTCATAACACAAAGTCTTAGTCCCACACATTTATTTTATAGTCACATCCTGCTCTCAAATGTTTAAGGAGAAAGTCACAATTTTACCTTATCTGTAATCTATAGCGTCTAAATTAGGTTACATTAATGATCTGGTGGCTTCTCACTTGGTTGGTTGAAACGCTCAGTGGAGGGAGTCTCCAATTGTAAATAAACACTGTTTCTTCAAGGAAGCCTAGTAGGAACTTTTAAAGCATCAATTTCTTACTTACTTAAGATCTGGGTTCGAATCTCAGCTTGGACTCTGTGTGGAGTTTGCACCTTTTGTTTTGCATGTGCGTGGGTTTTCTCCGGGTACTCCGGTTTCCTCCCACATTCTGAAAACATTATTTCTTTTTTCTAGCGCTTTTTCCTCACGAGGATGGAAGTGTGGGAGAAAACCCACGCATACACGGGGAGAACATGCAAACTCCACACCCAAGGGTGGAATTGAACCCTGGTCTCCTAGCTGTGAGGTCTGCGCGCTAACCACTAGGCCGCCCCATTCCGAAAACATTCTAGGTTAATTAGCTACTAAATTGTCCATAGGTATGAATGTGAGTGTGAATGGTTGTTCGTTGCCCTGCGATTGGCTGGTGACCGTTCCAGTGTGTACACCACCTCTAGCCCCAAGACAGCTGGGATAGGCTCCAGCATCCCTGGTGAGGATAAGCGGCATAGAAAATGGATGGATGGCTGGATATCACAAGCTTTGGGTCATACTGATTGTTTCTATTACCATTTTTAAGCTACAACCTTTTGAAATCGGGCTGCGCGGCGGACGAGTGGTTAGAGCGCAGACTTCACAGCTACAGGCCACGGTTCAATTCCACCCTCGGCCATCTCTGTGAGGAGTTTGCATGTTCTCCCGTGCATGCGTGGGTTTTCATGCTAGGTTAATTGGTGACTCCAAATTGTCCATGTGAGTGTGAATGGTTGTTTGTCTATATGTGCCCTGTGATTGGCTGGCGACCAGTCCAGGGTGTACCCCGCCTCTCGCACGAAGACAGCTGGGATAGGCCTCCAGTGAGGAAAAGCGGTAGAAAATGAATGAATGAACCTTTTGAAATAGTCATATCAAAACCACTGTAATAATTACAAAAAAAGCAAAAGTATTGCACAAACAGTCAGAGTTACAGTATTGTCCTCGGTGTCTCTTCCATTGACAACAAAAGTTTTGGAGGGAACAAGAGGTTCAGTATGACTACCCAATGTCTAGAAATTAAATCCGTAAAGCCCGGTGTCGACACCAGCGGAATCGGCAGAAGTGGCGCCATGTTAAACTTTATGTTGCTTGAAAATAACCTGCGCTTCAACTGTGTTCCGGGCAGAGATGGTTGCAGTGTAAAATAATGAGTTTTATAGCACAGTTATCAGCATGATATTCCTTAAAGATGCCGTGCTGCATATAGTGACATTCTCCATCTGCAGGAGGAAGCAAATTGATATGAACAGATCAACAGAGCTGTGCCCTTCTGGATGTCCTTGGCACCATACTTGGCCCTGAAATTGATTTCTCTCATATCTCCTATGCCAAAAAGCTCTCATTCAGAGATTTTATACTCCCACTGCTTAAGCATTTTGTTCAGGTTCGGGTAGGATTTAGTGCTTGAATGTCATTCATTTCCGACATTTCTGTCCATACTTTTCAAAGTAAGCTAATAGTATTGCAGCATATGGAGTGGTGCTATTTGTCACTTTTGCGGTTTGTGTATTTGTTGGTAGATGCATCTGTGATCTGTGTCCTTATGTGTGTGTGTGTGTGTGTGTGTGTGTGTGCAGTGCCAGGAGCAGGAAGATTGCTTTTGATTTAATAGTCATTGTGCTTGACTTTGTGTGTAGTGGGTTCTCCTTTTCTTGTCTCCGCTGTAGCAGCTGAACTTTCTCAATTCAACATCTCTCTCTCTCTCTCTTACACACACAGTATTAAGTAAGGTGAGCAGGCTGATACCCAGGGTTGCCAGATTGGTGATTTTGTTGCTAAATCTGGCAACATATTTTCTCAAGCGAACAGTAACAAATCTAACAACTTTTTCAGACGTCGCTGAAGAGTTTTCTGGTATTTGGGGGCATAAAATTGATCGCACATACAGTACTGTCCTGCAGTTCTTCATCTCACTGAGCAGCAGCGAGATTGGGAGAAAGTAGAGGGATAAATTAAACCAGTAGTCCTAACTGCAAGATAAAGGGTGGAGGCTGGAGGTGAGTCCAGCTGTCTTGACGTTGAGATGCCCATAAAAATTGTCTATTTTTGATACTTTCATTAAGCTTGGATTATGTAACATCGAGGCGCCATTGGATGCTGCACAAACTCATATTATTTTCAACTCGGTTTATAATGACTCAGCAAAATGACACATTTTTTGTTGATGTAGGATCTAGAAATTTGCCATCTAAATCGATTGAAACATTTTCATCTTTGCGAATCTTAGAATATCATAGTCCTGATTAAATTGGATTTCATTTCTATACGAACTTAAATGTTTTTTTTTTTTTATAAGCCAACATCATCTCTCTGTGTACAATACTAGTTCCATATTGGCTTTGTGTATCTGGCACTGCTTCAGGCCGCTCCCAGGAAAGGCGACAAGGTCAATGCTAATCACCACTTACATAATGAATTTGCTTGGTCATTGCTGGGTCCATCTAAACGGCTCAAGCAGAAAATCTGATGGCTTGCTTTGCCTCAGAATACCCATGCACAAATTGCTTCCCCCTGTAGTGTCCTGCTGCATGGCTAATGTTGTTATCATGCTGTTCAAGCCACTGGCTGACCATTTATGTCTTGTTGATAGGGACATAGACATCCCAGAAGGCACTGTTCTCATCCACATAGAGATAGATTAAGGGACTAAAGGCGATTGCTGAATATTAATATATTATCTGTACAGAATTTGGCTGGAATGTAAGGTATACAAAACTGTGGTGAGACCAGCCATGTTGTTTGGTGTAGAGACAATGCCACTGAGGAAAAGACAGGAAGCAAAACTGGAGGTAGCAGAGATGAGGATGCTGAGGTTCTCCTTGGGAGTGACCAGGATGGATAGGATCAGGAACAAAAATCAAAATCAGATCATTACATGTTAGAGGCCTTGGAGATAAAGTCAGAGAAGCCAGACTGAGATGGTTGGGACATGTCCAGAGGAGAGATAGTGAATATATTGGTATAAGGATGCTGCCAGGTATGAGGCGTAGAGGAAGACCAAAGAGGGACAGATGCAGAAGACAGGGTTGGATGGAGGAGATTGATTTGCTGTGGTGACCCCTGAAGGGAAAAAGCCGAAAGTGAAAGAAGATGAAGAATTGGGCCGGTTGACGAGACACTTCCCCCTGTGGTCATTGCAAAAACTGCCTATTATAGTTTTATTTACAAATAGCCTGCAGGTTGTGCCAGTTGTATTCTAACTCGCCCATTCTGCCTGTTATGTGATAACTACACTGTTCAGACATTCCTGTAGTCCCAAAGGGGGAGAAACGTAGGTTCTGATCAGCTTTCTTCTTTAAGCTCCAACAAATGGGGAATGAGGACAATACAAAGAGTCCTTTGAAGAACAAAGTCAAGCTGCCACGTACGACTTCACTCTGGGGAAAAAAAAAAAAAAATCCCTTACATATTTTCAAGACATGGGAGGGAAAAGCATCCCTAACAACAAAATGATATAAATTACCATTGTTATGGTCTATACAGTTCAATTTAATGTGCTTGTAATGATAAATTATTTTGGTTATGAATCTAAAGTGGACCTGAGTGCAGTCAGAGCAGCAGGACTGTTGAACAATTGCAGCTGTCTCCCAGGGCTGTGGCCATTAGTCAATAAATTAGAAAGTAATTAGTTTCTGCTTCTGTGGCTCTATTTGAAGCGCTCCGCACAGGTGTAATGAGAATTTATTGGATCTGTTGATCCAGAGGAGAAAAGAAAAGTCGAGGATTTGTAACACTGCATTTCCATCTGCCTTGCTTCTTCTTTTGCTCGCAGCGACAGGTACCGTTAGTTATGATGACCATCACAGTGAGATTTGTTCTTTGCAGGACCAATTAGCCAGCTATGAATATTTCATGTGTGGGTAGTTAATACCATTTTCCTCTTGGAGTTATTTTTTTTTTCAAGTTGTAGACATTGATGAAAAGAGCAAAGTTGCAAAAGACAGCCTGTTGCATTCTGAGCATGTTCTTTCTGGCCAGTGGTTTAGCTTATCTACATGCTGTGCGCTATTTTGTTTGTTTGTTTTTTTTCCCTCTCACTCTAAATACAAAGAAGTGAGAGTATCAGACTCCAGCCATCAGGTTTGCCTAATTGAACCGCTTCACATTCCGCTTTCATGCCATTGTGAGCGGATCGAGGCAGCCAACACAAAGTGTTTTGCTTTCAGACAACATCAAAGCTATTTGTTGTCTGGTGGAATGTAAGGTCAACAGGAAAGGCAGAATCAATTGGAAAAAGGCAGCACAACTGTGATGTCAGTGGAGGACAGAGAGAAAGCAGGAGGGAAAAGATGAAAAAAAAAATGAGGAAACATTCAGTGGCGAGAAGTTGAGATGAGAAGAGCGGCAAGGGCATGGAGTGGAAGAGAAGACAGAATGGATGGATGGATGGATGAGCCCAGTGAAGCACATCGGTCCCAGCTCATGCTATGGCCAATTAGAATAAAATTAGCTGGACCTTGGCAAAGGCTAGGGCGCACAGTAGGGCCGGAAGAGGGAGAAGGAGAGTGGAGGAGGGGCAAAGGCGAAGAATATCTTGGTGATTAAAACCAAATGATTAGTGGTGTGTAAGGCAGAGGGCGAGAGAGCTCGGGTCACCTAAGCCTGGAGGGAGAGAATAATAATAATGAGACCAACCTTCCCTTTTCTCGCTGTCACCACCCTCCTCTCTTCACAGGCTCACACAAGACATTTTTTTTTCCAGGTTGTACGTCCCCACACTTCCACCATCCATCACATTCACGGAACTTCTACATTTGGGAATGTGTTTGACTTTGGTTGTCAAAGGTCAATGTGATCACTGTGACTTCATGTCTGGACTATTCTTTCAATCTTTTTTTTTTCTCAGGGACACCTTGAAAGAACTTCTTTGGATTTTACATACCTGTGGAATCCATGAATTTTGGTTGTCAAATGCCGAGATTGTTGTGACTTCATATCTCCCATCGGTCTCATGTTTGGGAATATGAGGCCATCATTTTCTGATTAGGACCTGGTTTCACATGATTTTAACCTCTGGAAACCAAGCTTCATTGTGACATCACAATGTTTTAAAATAAGTTCCTTCTTTGGTAGTGTTGGCGAAGACAAACAACCATGTGATAAATCCAGCAGTCTATCATTGTGCCTTTACCTGTCCTGCTCCTTCTGCCCTTTTTTCACAAACATATTGCTTTCCATTATTCTCTCTTGCCTTTGGCCAAATGTGCGTTAATACTGTTGTTCTGGCGGACAGTTTAACTTTGTGTGATAAGCAGTGATTTATGAGTACTTTGTCTGTCTGCGTCAATCAGGGGTGTAGATCTGCAGGTGTAAGGTAATAAATGGATTGGGTGCAAACAATAAACTCAACATAGCACTAGCATCTGTGTGTGTGTGTGTGTGTGTGTGTGTGGAGGGGGGGGGGTTATAGCATCTTATCAAAGTCTATTCAGTATTGATGCCAAAACTGAGAAGAATCCTATTATGTTTACCTGTCAACTTATATCACCGAGTAAAGATTGAAAACTCAAAAAATGGGTTGAACTTTGGTTTAAGACCAGCCTAATCTATTTATTGGATATGAATCTCAGAATTATGAGTAAGCATTTTTTTACTTGTATAAAGTGACGTGTCATTAGCCTTTAATTCCTCCAATCCATTTTCTATGCTGCTTATCCTGGGTTGCAGGATTAGCTGGAGCCTATCACAGCTGTCTTCAGGCGAGAGGCGGGGTACACCCTGGATTGTTCGCCAGCCAATCACAGGGCACATATAGACAAACAACCATTCACACTCACATTCCTACCTATGGACAATTTGGAGTCGCCAATTAACCTAAAACTCCCCCACAGAATACTAGCCATAGTCATGGTGTCAGATACAAATAAGAGAATACATAACAGGTCAGTAAATATACACAGGGCGAACATCAATACCACATTGGATCATAAAAAACAAATCACATAACATTAAACTCGTAATATTAACAACTATTTACAGAGCAGTTTAGCAAAGCATGCTGGGAAGCAGCATGAGTTGGAATTTACAATATGGAAAGATGTAAGTGCCAGATTGTAGTAATTGTTAGTTACTACACAATATTATTGACATATAAAAACAAAATGCTAAATAAAATGTTTGTGAACATTGTTTACAATGTTATATTATACAATGTTTATATTTCTACAATGTATATAAAATAGTAAGACTTTCTGACCGTATTTGTGGCTGTTGTTTTTACATGTAAATCACAAATAACAAGAATGGACCCTCATTCATCTTTCAAGAGAGATCAAAAGTGGGGGTCTTTTCCACAAGGGCCGCTGATGTGGTGATGTGCTTGAAGTCAATTTAGAAAGAGCATGCACAGCATTGGCCCAGGCCACACGTCTGCAGACATGGGCGACAACAATGGGTCTCACACTAGCCGGATAGGTCTGAATAAAGACAAATAAACCACGAGGTGGATTTGTTAGTGAAAAGAAAGTTGTTTGTTTCAATCGACAATGGCAGAAAACAATGGTCGGAAGATGCGGGTGACAAATAGACAGCGTACAACATGTGACCATTGTTTGGGCTGTCAAAATAATTAGTTGTTGGCGACTGATTATCATTGCTACAGGACACCATGATGAAGTAGTTTAGAGGAAAACAGGAGCAAATAAAGGCCTTTACTTATCCAAGGCAGGAGATGCTTAAGACCCGGGGGCCTGTACCACTTTGAAACAAGAGGAGAAACGGAGCAGTCTTATCTGCCTCGTCATCAGTGTATCGTGCTTGTACCCCTGAATGACCACTGGTCGGACGTGAACGGTGCCACGTTTAGCGGGCCCCAGGGACAGTGGACAGGAGGACTGGTCAAGTAGGCGACAGCGAGGGTCACAGGGTCCCACAGGGGGAAGAATTCCCAAAGGGGTCGGGCAGATGGGTCTGGAATGAATGTGTTCTCAGACAGGTGGATGGCTGTCACCCTCATTTTGCCACTGCTTGGAAGCAGGTGGCCTCCTCCTCCTTCTCCCTTCGTGGGTCACCTTCACATAGCACTGCTTCCCCCCGGGTCCTATCCCATCATATATACAGTGTAGTGCACACACGTCCGCCCACATATTGACACACACATACAGTGGCGGTGCTGCTCATACTGTTGACTCTCAGTCAACCTGGGCACCTGGGGACGGGTGGTGTAAACAGTCACTCTCAAGGTTGAACCCAGGTGTTTCATTTCCATTAAGGTTCCTCATTACAATCACAGCCTCCTCCCACTGACTTTGGCCCTAACATGGACTGAATAGTCATTAAATTCCAACCTACCTTCCCTTTGCCTTTGCACATATGGTGATTCGCAGGGTCTATTTTAGATGTCTGTCTGAGAAATAATTATCTCTCCACTCTCTGCCCCAGACATCTTCAAAAGTGGATGTGCCATTGATGATTTTTGCCCTACATCATAGCTTTGCTCTTGCCGTGACTCTACAACCCAATGTGACATAATTAAACTAACAAAGTGACATCAATAGAGACAGAAGTGCTCTGTAATTACAGCCTGTGCTAGGACATCATAAGCAGGCGGTGTCATCACCCTAACGAAGGAAATAAATCGATGGCAGTCAGACAAAGCCTTTACGATCTTCTCCGACGACACACAAAGCTTCCCATAAACAGGAGTACAGGCAGAGTTTAATGGGAATCTTAAAGTTGTGTAGGCCGCTAGCTTTTCTTTACTGCTCCTGCCCAGCAATACAATGGGCGCCTTGACAGTTTCACCACTCCTCTCCTCTCCTTCATTAGTTTTTCCCTTCTCTTTCGCCTCCTATCCGGTGTCTGGTCCTCACCCACCAGAGACACACAAGTGACAGCACCTTCTCTTAATAACTGTGCACTCGTCTTCTGACATGGTTGCCCAAAAACAGCAACTCTCACACATGAAGCTTGTCCTATGGAGCGTCGTGGGAACAGTGAGGCTAAATGTCAAGAAACGGTTGCTAATTTCTTTGTGCACACGCCCGTGCATACAGCTGCTCTCGAACTGCACAGACAAGACACCCTTTTCTGTATGTGTGCTTGAGGATAAATGTCAAGGGATGATGTAAATTCACATGATTGCTTCCAGAAGTAGTTCATCACAATGACAACGCTGGACAGATCAGGCTGTGATTGTCCTCCAAGAGCGTCGGTGAGATCCAGCAGGAGATGCGTAATACATGCATGTATCTGTAGGCTGTTGTTAGATCTAGTCATAGTGTGACATTCATCCGGTATCGATAGTGATGGTACGCTTCTGTTCAGAGGTTTGGAACCAATGCAGAGATAGCAAATAGCAAATGAAAAAAATCAGTAGTATTTACACTCCAGACTAACAATGCATCTTTCATTATCGCAGTCTGACCCTTCCCAGTGCAGTCATTCTATGTGTTATTGGAAATTGGGAATTAAGGGTGGGCTCTCACTCATCCGAACGCATTAGCTATAGCATGTCGCTTGAGCATTAGCAAGCTCACTGCAGGGTTTCTTATTGTTATGAACTGTATCAAGAAGACACCTTAAAGCAGGGGTGGACAAATATTTTGACTCGTGGGCTGCATTGAGTTAACAAAGTTGTCCGGGGGGCCAGAACATAACTTATATATAACATACACACACACTATATTTTATGCTTATAATTTTCCTTGAGGCTGCATAGCGGATGAGTGGTTAGCATGCAGGAATCACAGCTGGGAGTTCAACTCCACCCTCGGCCATGTCTGTGTAGACTTTGCATGTTCTCCCCGTGCATGCATGGGTTTTCTCCGGTTTCTTTCCACATTCCAAAAACATACACTGTGTCCAGTTCCAAAAAATATGATAGTCAGGTATGGGCTGCATGGCGGGCGAGTGGTTTGCGCACAGGCCACACAGCTAGGAGACCGGAGTTCGATTCCACCCCCGGGCATCTCTGTTCTCCCCATGCATGCAAGGGTTTTCTCCGGGTACTCCGGTTTCTTTCCACATTCCAAAAACATGCTAGGTTAATTGGTGACTCCAAATTGTCCATAGGTATGAATGTGAGTGTGAATGGTTGTTTGTCTATATGTGCCCTGTGATTGGCTGGCGACCAGCACAGGGTGTACCCTGCTTCTCGCCCGAAGACAGCTGGGATAGGCTCCAGCATGCCTGCGACGCTTGTGAGGATAATCGGTAGAAAATGAATGAATGAATTAATAAATTTTCCTTGAATTGTCTAATTTTATCAATAAAAGCTGTATGTTCTCATATCCCTTTTTTCAGGAGCACTTTAAACATCAGAACACATCAAATTATGTAATTTAATTTTACAGTTTTTTTTTTTCACAATAAGACATCCAAATTGCAAGTCATGTTGACAGTTTGTATGTTCTAAGTTGAAATACTGGCTTCAAATGCTTGCTGGGCCGCATGTAGCCCCCGGGTCGTAGTTTCCCCACCCCTGCCTTAAAGCATATGTGTCAAACCCGGAACCCATATTATTCAGACCTCAAACAGCGTGTACCCCGCCTCTTGCGCAAAGACAGCTGGGATAGGCTCCAGCATGCCTGCAACCCTCACGAGGATAAGCAGCACAGAAAATGAATGAATTTTAATAAGATGTTTTGTCAGACATGGTTCAGCAATTGAAATTGTCTTCTAAGAAGCCAGTGAAAATCAATTGTGTCTTGAAAGATGGAAGGAATATATCAGGTGGACATGGCTTTCATATGAAAAGTGTGCACCAGTCAGTTTTTTTTTTTTTTTTTTTTTCAAATATACTACCGGGTGACAGTAGTGGATCTCCCTGAGCTTCCTTACACCTCCATATCATTGTTCAAAGAAAACCCAACTGCATATATTGTTCAGAAGAAATATGAGCGGTTGATGATACATTTGTAAGTGCATGTACCACATTGATGAATAAAACATAGATCCAATTCAAGTGAAGTCTCTTACCCCAACCTGTATACAAGACCCAGAAGGAAACTCTTTCCCCGCTGTTGACTGTTGCTTTTATGACTACCACCACCAACAGTCAATCACCCAAATTCTCTCTGCTACACAGGTGACTGATGAGCCGGTGTGTCAAATATAGGGGGACCAGTCAATCAGCCTCCATGTAAAAGTTGCTGGAGGGCGTGTGGAGAAGCGCTTTCTTTTCCAGACACTTTTTATAGTGGTGGGAAAATGAGGGATTAACTTCCAGCCAGGTTTGCTTAGATGCTCATTGCAAGTGTGTCTCATCCACTCCAAAGTGTATGGCATTTATTACGCCGCGCTGCCATGTGTGTACATGTGCGGCGTGTGTGACGATGTTCAAGGGATAAGAGGAGGGGGGGGGGAAAGGGAATGGCAGCGGATCATTTATGGAGCAGAGTGTGTTGATGTGATTTACTGTGTGAGAGCTCCATGGTCCGCTGAACTTAGAAAATGAGCAGCCAGAGGTGGCCATGATTGGAGGCTTACCTCTCTGACTACTTTATGAGTGTATTCAGATGTGTGTTTGTGTGAGCCATGTAGATGTGGTGAGAATCAGTAGCCGGACAGAAGTAGATAAACAAAGCCAGGCGTACGCAGTCTGTCATCTTCATTGTATGTGTGTGTGTGTGTGTGTAGCCTATTAATGTGTGTGTGTGTCTACCCAAGAGATGTGAAGTTGACTTATGTTCACTCGAGTGTACGTGTGTGTGTGTGTGTGTGTGTGTGTGTGTGTGTGTGTGTGTGTGCATATAAGGTCAGAGCCCCAGCCGATGCATCAGAGACAGCGTGGAGTGCCCTCAGATATACATCCATGTGTCAGAGGTCATCATAATCAAACATACCCAAAAGAACGAAAGAATGTTGACCATAATGTGCGCACACCCTGATACTATTTATGCAGACTATAACTTATTCAGGTCGAGTGGTTAGCGCGCAGACCTCACAGCTAGGAGGACCAGGGTTCGATTCCACCCTCGGTCATCTCTGTGTGGAGTTTGCATGTTCTCCCCATGCATGCATGGGTTTTCTCCGGGTACTCCGGTTTCCTCCCACATTCCAAAAACATGCTAGGTTAATTGTCCATAGGTATGAATGTGAGTGTGAATGGTTGTTTGTCTATATGTGCCCTGTGATTGGCTGGCGACCAGTCCAGGGTGTACCCCGCCTCTCGCCCGAAGACAGCTGGGATAGGCTCCAGCGCCCCCGCGACCCCCGTGAGGAAAAAGCGGTAGAAAATGAATGAATGAATGAATGAATAACTTATTCATTGATGATTGAATATTTGATTCATGGAATAACTAATACTAATGTCGCTGGCATCAGAATAAACTAATATCCTTACAATATAAATACCGGTTATCACTGCTAGCAATACATTTTAGTCTTTTTCTGTGCTTCTGTACTTCTTGTAACGACCACTTATCAATTCAGCGCAGTCCTACGCTGCAGTCGAGTTGAATTCTCGCATTCCAAATGGCACCACCATAATACTGTCATTGGCGTAAAAAACAAGTTAAAGCGAGTTTATTTATTTAGCACATTAATAAAAGGCAACCCAAAGTGCTCCGCGGATCATGAAGATAGAATGAATGAAAGAGGCAAGTAAGAACATAAAAATAATAAAATGATCAAAGCTTGGGGGAGAACAATAAAAACACAAGCAAGTAATCAGCAAATAATGCAAGGAAATTAGTTAAAAGCATCTCGAAAATGAAACTCCCCGCTGATCAGCACATTGCTTGAGATTTTAGCGACTGATAGTATTTCCTGTTTGAAATTAGAATGACTTTCATTTCTTTTTATAGTACATGGTAGTCAGATGTCACCATGTGATATAAAACAATTCTGTTCTTTGTTTTTTATTTTGTAATTTGGTGATAAACATATAGACTTTGTATTTAAATTTCTTGTCTATAAATTTTATTAGGTAAGAAATCTTAAATTAAGATTTGGTAAGAAATCTTAAAAGAAACCTATTATGCGTTTTACACTTTTGTGACCTACAAATAGCTAGAAAGTAGCTAGAAAGTTTTATTCCCGTGTTAAACGATGACAAAGTTTCAGATAATGAGGTTTGCGCATTTGGGAGTCAGCCCTGAAGGAAGTTAGGGATGGCTCAAAACGCTCGGTTTCAGAGGGTGTTGCAAAACTGGAGGTTTGTGATGTCATACATAGATGGGCTTTATTTTGCTCTCCATGCGCTGTAGGGCAGATACGCTTCCGGCCCTCCCACAAGGGCCTGGTTTTATGAACATCCAGCAGCCACACAACTACAGCAGTCCCATGACTGCTATTTTCATCAAAACAAACAACCCACCGCAACTCACCGGCGGTGGCGTACCACAGCCACCGCAAGTCAGAAATGAGACTTGGTCTGCATGGCCGCCATCACATGGTCATGGATGGTGTCTGTCCTGCTACCCCCCCAAATCTACCACTATACACCCTGCCTGTGGGTGCCGTCGAGCCCTGGGCTCCAAATAATCCTATGATGCCTGTCTTTGGATGGTATGGTGACCAGACGGGGCACAGAAAGATGTGATTCATAGGTGAAAGGTGGGATAGACTTTCTGATTCGCTCCGGCACACAGATAGAGTTACAGCTCAATTTCAACGTCTCTACCCCTCCACCCCCCGTTCTATCCTCCTGACTAAAAATAGGACCAAGAAACTAGGGAGGGGAGAGGAGGAATAGCTTCTTCCTTTTTTTTTCCTACCTCATTCTTCTAACCTCTCCAGCTTGTACAGCATCACTCCTAACTCCGTAATTCAATCTCACCTTTAAAAGTGGAAAAGGAGAGTTATTTTGACCTCGGTGCTTCTTTTCACCTCTGTCTTTTTCCCAGTCTGTGTTGTGCTTTTGGCTTTTTTTTTGTGGACAAGGCAAGATTCTGAATTAATCATAAACGGTTCAATAGCTGGCCGAAGATGTGCTCCGTCATTTGAGAGGATCAATGGAGGAAGGACAGTGCCACAGTGATGGCACTGCCTGGAGGAGAGACAGGGAGGGCCATGTCCAGTTGATCCATAAACTCATTCTGGCATGAGGCTAGATGGGGAGGAGACAATGTCCTTGCCCACATCTTGTCTCTGCCCTATACTCTCTGGAGAGAGACTGATGTCAGTATGCCCTACTTTTAAAAAAAAGTTACGTTCACATTGTATACGGATGGAGAAAAGTATGCAGTAATTTGATGAGTAATATTTACCTGTAGACAAGGTAGTTCCAACCAACGGATAAGACATGCATGTTTACATAAAAACGTCTGTCTCCACATTGACTATTGCATCACAAACATGAATACACATTGTACATATTTTATGTGTAAAAACAATTCTGCAGCACTGACCGTTGATTGAACCTTATTTTTATTTTTTGTGACTACCACATGCAAATCATCTTGTTCTGTTACTACATGTTCATATACAAAAAAATGGTTCTTTTACACAGGCCTCGACCATTGCACAAGTGTTACTTCCTTTTGCATCGTATAAGCGTCATAGTAGAAGTTCAACTGAATAATGTGACACAGATAAGCCTTGCCGCACGTACTGTGAGTATAGAATGTGTCTTTACAAAATGTAATCCTGGAATTTTTTCACTATCCAGAACAATGGGTGATAACATGTGAAGCTTTGCATGGACTATTTTAGTCATTGTCTCCTTAGTCTAGTCCTACACTAAGCCTTCATTCCAACTGAAGTCTGAATATACTACAGCTATTGCTCACACAAATGTTGCAGAATCCTTTTCAGCACATACAGCCGTCGTCTGCATTTCAGGAATGAATAGGAAATGTCTTCACAGCCGGAAAGCATACAAGCTCTTGAAATTCAAATTCTTTGTCACCTATGCAGGGGACATCAAAGCTCTGAGGTGTACGTGTTGACAGAGAATGGAGTGGTGTAGCCAGCCAACAACATTGTTATTTGTGAATTATGTCCTGGTGGCATGAGCAGAGAGCTTTACATCTGAGGAATGACAGCAGCTTCCCTGAAATGTGCATGAAATGTGCTTAGTATTATCAGTGCAGCATCGTGTCCAAGTCACCTGTCTCCCTCCCTTGCTTTCTGCAGGGCGACTGTGGACCAGATAAGAGCATGAGCTTACAATATATGCAGTAAACCAACATCCTTTGCCCCCCGCCCCCAACAGGGTCTTATAGGGACAGAGACACAGCAGCAAAGCTAAACGATCATTTATAGTGTTCTTATAGTTCCCTATCATGATTCATCATCTTTGCTTAAATAAGATATCTTATATATTGTTTGGAATTATGACTGGCGACCGGTCCAGAGTGTACCCCGCCTCTCGCCTAAAATCACATGGGTTGGCGCCAACATACCCCTCACAACCCCAGTGAGGATAAACGGCACAAAAGATGGATGTTTGTAATTATTTTCCATATTGTTAAATTTTTGAACTGGATGTTTACAGTGATTATAGCAAAGGTTTGATCAATGTGTCAAAAGTTTTGCGGAGGAGGAGACATTTGGAGATGAAATAGAGAACTTGCAGATATTGATCCAAGTCTTAAGATATGAAGATGAAGATTGGTGATCTTCTATACATAGAATGGTAAGTGTAAATTACTCCAGAGTTGGTTATCCTTCAATTACTGTTTTAAACCAGCTTCTTAATGAGCGTAAAGAGGTTTTTCATTGTAATTGTGGCCACACGTCGTGGACGAATGTTCGTCACAGTTTTTCTGTGCATCGTGCAGATAGCATCCTTATTAAAAATGCATTTATATCACACTTTCAAGCCAAATTCTTCTTGTAAAAGTGTTGCTTGAAGCAGTCATCAGTGAAATGATCACTGCAAAGGACAGAACTCAAGGTGGTCTATTGTTTTTCCGTGTGCTTACTTTATCTATTGTTGTCTTAAAGCTTTCTCTTTTGGAAAATAAAACTAACTTACAGTATCACTTGGATATTGTGAACATCCAGCAGCAACACAACATCAAAAAATATACTTCCTTATACTCTCCTTCAGCTGAGAGGTGTTACCTTGATGATGTCACAACTTATAAATGTGATTTTTTTTTTCTAATTTACTGCTAAACTCGAACAATATGCACCATAATTACAGACAATGTTTAACATATTTAAGCAAAGTTGATTCATCATATCAGGGTCCGTTTAAACTATGTGATTAGTTTTCAAATAATTCTACTTATCTGAAAAGTGATGGTCCAAGTTCTGTCACAATCACTGACAGTTTTCTATAGCAAGGAAATGAGATGAGGCACACTGTCAGAGACCCATACCCCTCCCTTTGTAATTATAGAAAACAAATATTTAGCACAGTATATGATAATACATTTGGCAAACTCTGTTTCATCATTCATTTCCATCTAGTTCATGACAAATGCAGATTGTTGTTTCCTCGTAAATATGATGGTGACCTTTCAGCTTGTCCATAAAGTGAGAATTAGAAAGCAAGAGGAATAATGTGATTTTAATCAAACATGATCCGTAACTTCCAGTCGATTGGGAAAAAAAGCCAGTTACATAGCGTATGTATATAATATGTATAATCAGGTATTAGTCGGAGTGTTGACAGACCAATACACCAACTTGCCAAGGTACCTCATTGTCAGTTGAAGAGAAATGTGAGAGAAAATGTGTGTATATGTGTGTGTGTGTGCGTGCGGGTGTATATGAGCCCGAACAGGCACTGACTCTAAATCCACAGGCCGTGGCAGATTTACATTTAAAGTAGTTTTAGCAAACACCCCACTTGCAGATTCATTTTTTTCGCAGGGCTGAAGGGACAGGCTTATCTGCGAGTCATCTGTTACGCGCACTGTGTCCAGATAGGAGCCGGAGGAGGCGGGGGGGGGGGGGGGGGGGATGATGTACCATATAATGCAGCACTGTTGCTTGAAGTCTAATTGCATTACATGTGGACTTACTGTACCTCTTCGCTGCGGCGACCGCTGCAGATGTGTGTCAGTTGCCACTTTCATAAGTCTTTTAACACGCTGGATGTATGTTTCAGTAGTGATTGACAGCAGCAGTAATGGAAAGCATCATAGTGGTATTGATGTTCTGTCACTCCTTTTGCTATTAATGTTATCCCCGCATGGAGCAACAGGGTTACTAGCAACTTGGAGTGTGGGAGTGTGGGAGTGCCCAAGGGCATATTTGTGCCTCATATTTACTCGGGTCAGTGTGTGTGTAAGTGTGTGTGTGTGTGTGTGTGTCTGAAACCCCAATAGGAGGAATGCGCTGTAAGTGTTTTTGGATGAGTAGGTGGAAGTGTTGTTGTTGTTGACATACTACACTACAGGCTGAGATTTCTGAAGGCTTCGATGGGTAATTGAGAACAGCATGTGTTTCCTCCTCCCGAGCCACCGTAGGCCCAAACCAGCTCGCCCTCCGACCTCCAAAGCCTCGATGGAGTAGCACTCATCTTCCTCTTCTTATCCTCTCCTCTTCCTTTTCTTAAATACTGCCAGTTGAGCTTGCGGGAGAGAATAACAGCGTGCATGGTATTAATCAAACTCGGGGGTAGAGTGGGAAAGGGGCGGCGGGAGCCCAGCTATTACTGCTAAACAGGTTTACCAACAGAGGAATATTTTCTCTGTGACTCATTTGACAGAAATCAGTGTTTCCCGCAGGGCTGCAGACAATATCATCATAAAATTGGTATGCATATGTGCAACCCCCTTAACAAGTCCCATCATAATGTGTTAATGAGGACATTCATTCATTTTCTACCGCTTTTCCTCACGAGGGTCGCAGGGAGTGCTGGAGCCTATCCCAGCTGTCTTTGGGCGAGAGGCGGGGTACACCTGGACTGGTCGAGAGCCAATCACAGGGCACATATAGACAAACAACCATTCACACTCACATTCATACCTATGGACAATTTGGAGTCGCTAATTAACCTAGCATGTTTTTGGAATGTGGGAGGAAACCGGAGTACCCGGAGAAAACCCACGCATGCACGGGGAGAACATGCAAACTCCACACAGAAATGGCCGAGGGTGGAATTGAACCGTGGTCTCCTAGCTGTGAGGTCTGCGTGCTAACCACTAGACCACCATGCAGCCTTAATGAGGACAACTAACAGTTAATGTCTGAAACTTGTGTATGGTATCACTGACCACCCTGGGGTTCCGAAAGTTATGAGAGGGACCAATCAACTTTGAAGTGTACACACGGTGCATTACTTCAATTAAATAAAGTTGATGTCTCCATCTTATATACTGTACATGTTAACTGAATGGCAGCACATGTCCGTTTCCTCGTTTAAAGCTAGTATGTGCTGCTTTTTATATTGGCATAAGATTGACGCCATTTATTGTTTTGCTTATGTGATCGGTTGAAAGAAGTTTGGCGTAGCCCGTCAAAAACCGATGCAGGTCAGCCGTAATAGCAGTCAGATGCTATTTATTAAATAAGCACAGCTGTCATTCCTACTATAATGATATCAGAGCATTGGGAGAAACCATTAATACTTTCAAAATATCTCTTAAAATGCCAGAAAACTTAAATCAGCAATGATTTACGCACCATAGATAATAGCATTACTAATTGTAACACACACAGACAAAAATCGGAAGTGACACTAGGAAATGGTTTCAAAAACAAAACCTCGCATAAACGTGCATAAACATGGAGAATTCTTAGTTGGTGCCAAATTGATCTGTGGCGATCAAAATTAATTAGTGTCAGGCCACCACAATTACATTCAATTCTTATTATATATAATATAGTATATAATAATATATTATATACCGTTATATGCATGCCACACAACAGGAATATATTGGTGGAGACTACACCTGCTTAGTGTTTTGGATTATGTCAATAGAATTTTTTTTAATACCTGACTCTGTGTGATTGCGCTTTGGAGTAATTGCGCACTTCCACTGAGGATTTTCCTATAGTTTCTTCCCACGGATCCATGTTGGATCTCAGTCACCCATTTATCATTTTTATCATTTATCATTTTGGTGCCAATTGGCCTTTAGAAAGTTGAGCTCAGCCCATGAGAAATGGGACAGGGGTCCCTGCTTTTGGCTTTATTATGCATGCTGCCGTCCTCATAAAGCCAAATTACCCCCAACACCCCCGCCCTCCTTTGACTTCCTCAAATGAACAAATGTGATTGAGCGAATGCCATTACCTGGGTAAATGTATGAATCCCAAAGGGGCGAACAAGGCCTTACACCACCCTGAGGGTAAAGCTTATTATCACTGCAAAGTCCACAGAGGAGAGAAGCAGCTGTGGAGCTGGTCTGAGGTCCACATTTCCATATTAATCTGGCACATTTAGGCATTTGAGACAGAAGGCCTCCTGTCACGCTTCTATGATAACAGAGAATTTAGCTTTCCCCTCTCATGTATAAATATGTAGAATTCTGATAAGATTAATTGAATCCACTACGCATACAGTGGCACGAAAGGAGTGGGTGGGAGACGTTAGAGACAGCAGGGGGGATGAAAGGAGACACCTAATGTTGCCAAAGCTTTTATTTCAGACCGGCCTCGGTCTCAGAGGGTGTCTGGGCTCGTTCCTCTCCATCCAAAGTGCCTTGAATTGAAAAGAGCATCTACCTAACGGAGCCTCCAAAATAGCTACCTTTTTTTGCACCGAGCTGATAAAAATGGCATGGAGCCTCTGACACCAAAGCCTCACCCCAATTTTCAGAGCTGTGGAGGAGATCAGATAGCCTTGTGTCATTTGATTTTCTGCCTTATCTCATCCGTGCCCATCTTTTTGTCTCATGCAGGGCTATGTTTTGAGGAGTACACGTTGCATGTATCTCTTGAAGGGCAAAAACTCTGAGTGATATCGGAATAAACAAAAGTACCACGCTGTGATGTGGCTCTTCGAGAGCCGAGCGCTTATGACTGTCCTTCATTTGACATGAAGGATGCAAATCTGCATAAGTACTTCTATATGAAGCAAAGTTTATTACCGTGCTACCTTTCATTTCCTTAATGATGGTGTAAACTTCTCAAAAACACAATTAGGATCTCAAACAGTCCTCAAAACAACCAATAGGATTCGAGGGAGGGTCATATCAAGAAGATGGCAGGTCAAGGATCCTTAGATGTATTAAAGACAGAGAAGTGGGAGTTGACGTTGGTGAGTGGAAGTCGCAAAACTAAAAAAAAAGCTACAAACTCGTAAGGGAGATCATCCGTGTGTGAGTGGCATCTCTCATTAGAAAATGTTGTCTGGGGCCACAGAGGAGGGACTGCGGGGAGGACCGACCCCCCCCCACCAATCCTGGCCTCTGAGAACGGGCTGAGGAAGTGATTGATGAGTGATACTAAGATAAACAAGCACCCTAGCCCCCAAAGGCATTCCTGCAAAATGCTGCACGCCGTTATAAATAAACATTTCAGAATAATAAATAAATAAAAGAATGGAAAAAACAATCGTTGGGGTTTCTTATTATGGAAATTGTTCCTTGAGACAAAAATCTACCCGGCTTTTGTTCTTGGCTTTGATGAGACTTTTTCTGTTTAGGTGTGTGTGTGTTTGTGTGTGTACTGTGCTTATGCATGTGATGAGCTCAAAAGGTAGCCAGGCCCAGCAGCTGACTGGATGTTACTTTCTCTTTCTCTCTCCTTCTACTGCTCATTCACAGCAAGCCACCGCGCGCTCTCTCATTTGGGAGTGCTCCAAATCATAGCAGCTGTGAGTGCAGAATGTGTGTGTGTGTGTGTGTGTCTTTGTAAAAAGAGCATTTGGGTGTTAAACTGATGTGCAAGTGTGGCATATGCACAGATTCATCCTCATGATACGGGGGCCGAGCCACAATACACAAACACACACACACACATCTCTGTCCAATTGCTCTGTAATTGTTGAGTGAGTCGTAAATGTTTTATGTTACACTTTCTGCTAATGTTCAACACTGAGCACCAAATGTCTCTGTTACAAATCGAAGCAGAAAGGCAGATTATCATCAGTTACATTATATCATGATGAGCCTCCAGGCTGTGGTCTGGTGAAGGGAGAATGAATTATGAATGGAGTGTGAAGGAGAATCTTCTATTCTCTCTTGGGACTTCCAACACTGCTACTCATTTAGGTTGGATGAATGAAAGATAAGGAAGAACGTGTGGCACTCATGCATTTTACTCCGCGTGAACAAGAGTCATTGAAGCTACTCATAGACACACACACACACACACACTTGGGTTGCGACACGCATGTTGCAAAGCGCTTTATACATTACCAGCTGAAAAACCATAAAAATCTATCATTAAAGCCACTGGTGCATTCTCTTTTATGTTACATGCCTTCTTTCTGTATGATTCTGTATGATCTTTGCCTGACAATTACTCACCACATTTTCTCCTGGTCTTTGTCTTGTCACCATGGTTGCAGGCCGCAGAATGGGTCGATGATATTGTACAATCGCAAAAAAGTGAAGTACAGAAAGGATGGCTACTGTTGGAAGAAGAGGAAAGATGGGAAGACCACACGGGAGGATCACATGAAGCTGAAAGTGCAAGGAGTTGAGGTGAGTCTGCAGGCCAGAGTTTGGATGCATGGCTGTGGGAAGACGTCATGGTCTGTTTAGCCACGTTTCCACCAAGTTGCACTGTTAAGGTTTAGTTCAGTGTTTTTTTGTTATCATGTAAAGGTATTGGGGCTGCAGGGCGGATGAGTGGTTAGCGCGCAGACCTCACAGCTAGGAGACCAGGGTTCAATCCCACCCTCGGCCATCTCTGTGTGGAGTTTGCATGTTCTTCCCGTGCATCCGGGTACTCCGGTTTCCTCCCACATTCCAAAAACATGCTAGGTTAATTGGCGACTCCAAATTGTCCATAGGTATGAATGTGAGTGTGAATGGTTGTTTGTCTATATGTGCCCTGTGATTGGCTGGCGACCAGTCCAGGGTGTACCCGGCCTCTCGTCCGAAGACGGCTGGGATAGGCTCCAGCACCTCCGCGACCCTCATGAGGATAAGCGGTAGAAAATGAATGAATGAATACACAAGATAATGCACTACAGTTTCTCACATATCATCAGGAATTGAATGCAATATGAAATATTACCGGGCGGCACAGCGGTCGAGTGGTTAGCGTGCAGACCTTACAGCTAGGAGACCAGGGTTCAATTCCACCCTCAGCCATCTCTGTGTGGAGTTTGCATGTTCTCCCCGTGCATGCGTGGGTTTTCTCCGGGTACTCCGGTTTCCTCCCACATTCCAAAAACATGCTAGGTTAATTGGCGACTCCAAATTGTCCATAGGTATGAATGTGAGTGTGAATGGTTGTTTGTCTATACATATATGCCCTGTGATTGGCTGGCGACCAGTCCATGGTGTACCCCGCCTCTCGCCCAAAGACAACTGGGATAGGTTCCAGCACCCCCGGCGACCCTTGTGAGGAAAAGCGGTAGAAAATGAATGAATGAATGAAATATTACCGGGCGGCACGGCGGTCAAGTGGTTAGCGCACAGACCTCACAGCTAGGAGACTAGGGTTTAATTCCCCCCTCGGCCATCTCAGTGTGGAGTTTGCATGTTCTCCCCGTGTATGCATGGGTTTTTTCTGGGTACTCCGGTTTCCTCCCACATTCCAAAAACATGCTAGGTTAATTGGCGACTCCAAATTGTCCATAGGTATGAATGAGTGTGAATGGTTGTTTGTCTATATGTGCCCTGTGATTGGCTGGCGACCAGTCCAGGGCGCACCCCGCCTCTCGCCCGTGAGGATAAGCGGTAGAAAATGAATGACTGAATGAATAAAGGTATTGAAGATACCACATTGGTACTTTGGTACCATTGATACCAACGTCAATGATCTGGGAGGTTCCTTTTTAACAATTTAATTGTGTTCTTCTTTGTTGAGAACTTGTCGTCTTGTTTTACTGATCCTTGGCAAACTGAACTTGGTGGAAACATGGCTTGAGTCTGGAGATAGGCAACCTTTTTGTCATCGATGAGACCTTCCTGGTCGGTAATGGAGACGGTCGCATGCTGCTGTCTCCAAGGAGCCTCACCAGGACACAATGCAGCACAACAATAGTTTTCCCTAGGAAACCAGTGGAGTGGAGCCGATTGTTTGTACCTTATTAAGACTCTGGATGTTGCCGTTGCTCCGGAGAGCCTACATTAATCTTGCTTGTTCAAAGCAGTACTGAGCAGCAAGCGCTCTCTCACCCCACTCCAGTCACCTCCCACATAAGCTATAAAACACCCAGTTGTATCTATTTTTGGCTCTCCCCGGTTTATTTCTGTTTGATCTGCGCTAGTGGCGCGAAATGTTGATGCAGCGAAGATGATGTATCAGTCGTACAACTTGAAACTTTGCTTTCTTTGTTGTCAATAGTGGTGAAGTTTGGGTTCTGGACCAGGAGTGATGTACAGCAGATGTATTTATGTGTTTAGATTTTTGATTTATGAGTGCCCGTGTAGACACACAAAAGCATGACTTGTAGCACACACCTCAGGCACTGGTGTTTATGTCACACAGTATGACAAAGCTCAGGCGTTCTCCCAGTAGGCGCTTTGCTCCGTGTCTGCGCTCCTCCAGATATTTGTCACTCTGAGGAAATGGCTCGGTGTCATCGCTGGTCCTGCAGTGGTCCGATAACCTGCTGGGATTTATACACACATTTGTTTGAGTTCTTATATATTTTTACATCATCTGACAGTTTCACCAGTATGGTATGACTTTAGTCAGCTCACTTGTATCAGTATGTCTGATCGATTTCCCGGAACATAAGCATCACGTTACAGACCAGATTCAATGTTTTGGCTGTACAGGTCTTTCCTAGGACTCATGTGCATCTCTTAACAATATGCACTTATAATTTGCTCATTCACACATCGCCACGGACGACAAATCCCCCATTTTCCATACAAAACGAGGAACGTCACTCTAATGAGCTCATTAACTTGCGCATTCACTCTTTAGCTTGACACCTGTTATACTTTAAGGTACTTATGAACTTTTGCAACTGTTGTCTATTACTTGAATATTGCTTACAAATCACCTTACTTGTAAATAACCATTGGGCACACAATGTTTTGTCACATTAAATACTATTTTAGTTATACATGTTATACCCCATTCGGGGCAACGTGAATAAAAATTAAACAAGCAATTAGCGCCTAACACTCAAAATTCGAGTGCGCCTGAATGCTTCACAAAAACGGACACAAATTGTTCCTTGCTCTGTGTGCATCATTTATTGTTTGTATGTATTTTTGTATTTCAGATACTACTAAGAAGGGGGTAATGGTTATTTTGGAGTTTGGGGCACCATGGGAAGATCCCATGGTTATCAGCAGGTCATCATAAGGACACCACTGGACATCAGTAAAGAGCCTAACAACACAAAAACAAATGAATTAAAGAAGTCTTCTATTTTCCACACGAACAACAACAATAGCTAAAATGGCCCAATGGTTAACTCTTTAACTGCGATTAATCATGTGACAGCTCTAGTAAAAATACATTCCTCTATACCAGTGCTTCTCAAATACCGGGTGGGCCCCTCTGGGGGAAGCACAGTGAACTGTCAGGGGGGACGTGAGAGGACTTTCAATAGTAGTGCAGACTTGCCAACATATATGATTTTTTTTTCTTACTCAGAATGCCGTTTGACTCTTGAATATGCTTGTATGCTTCACCGCTCTCCATTTTGTTGCATTGCGCTGGCTTTAGTTTGGAGTTTAATCTGTACAATGCAGATACATAAATAGATATTATCGGTTTCTCAGTAGTATTTCAAAGGTTAGGGTTAGTATTTGACGAATAAATCCACAGCATTAAAACAGTATATGCTGATTATCGTACACCAGTGCTAAAGACTTTAAGAATAGACATTATATGGGCCAAGTTCAGCATACAGGGAAGACATGGTTCAAGCCCCTGATGCTCGGTGACGTGTTCCAGGACATGAGGAACTACGAGGCTGAGGCATTTTCTGGGGGCTGCCTAAAGCAGCCTAGCATGGAAAAAGTAGATGTCTGTCCTGTCCGCTTTGCAGTGCTGGCTCAGCAACCCGTGTTGGCTTCCCTCCCTCCTCTTTCAATCTCTACACTTTACTGTGTTAAGTCTCTTCCTTCCCCTGTGTGTCTTTGGTCTCTCAGTCTTTTAATTCTTCACCAAATATGTCACGGCCCTGTTTTCTCCTCTACTTCTCTTTCTCCCGACTGCCCTTTCTCTCCTCCACCCTCCACTACCCTCCAAGTCCACCATCCAGACAGACAGAACCTTGAGCTGGGTGGTAATGCTCCCTGTTCCCTAAAATTGGAGCGCAGGGCATGTTGCGGAATTAGCGCTTAACAGGCCGTGAAATAGCAGCCTGCCTTCCTGACGTCTCCCACATCACTCCAGGTGAGTTGGCCAGACGGCTGGATAAATGAGCAAGCAGCACCCGCAGCACACGGCATGCATTTGGGTCACCTGAGGAGAGATGTCCGTCAGTGATTATCTCACCCACCACTCTGGCCCACCGAGCCAGAGTTGTTTACGCACCCAAATTGTCATGAGGGTCTTTTGCCACCGCTCGCACAGGTATATCCGGTGGTCACCAATCTGTCAGGGGCCTCGGTGGCAGCAAGTGTTGATTGGTTTCATTCACCTATGATGTCATCTCAATTCAGGGTTTTGGCCTCATTGGGCGTAATGTAGCACTAGCATTCGCTGCTTTCTGTGAAGTAGGAGTGCAAACTCCAATTTTGGTGAAACATTCAATTACACATAAAGCTTCTATGCTAGGGGTGTCCAAACTACATCAAATATGGCAGAGTGGCTCCTTTATTAGTGACACAAATACATGTACATGAACACACCGCACCACATACATGCATACACATATACTCCGGTTTTATCAACCCTGGGGTGCATTGAGGGTGCACACCCAATGTTTTTGTCTCATTTGTGGTTCCAACAACAACCCCAAAAAAAAAGCATTCAAACTTACCATAATATATTCATGGCAATTGCGTGATGTCACTTTTTTGGCACATGTTTATTGGTTATACAATGGGAGGGGGGCAATGGCAACTTTCCATCCATCCATTTTCTATACCGCTTATCCTCACTAGGGTCGTGAGTATGCTGGAGCCTATCCCAGCTGACTTCGAGCGAGAGGCGGGCATTGGTTGCTGGCCAATCGCGGCCAAGAGGCTGGGTACACCCTGTTTGAGGTCTGAATAACACATGACACATATGCTTTAAGCCAGGGGTGGAGAAACTACGGCCCGGGGGCTACATGCGGCCCACCAAGCATTTGAAGCCAGTATTTCACCTTAGAACATACAAACTGGCAACATGACTTGCAATTTGGATGTCTTATTTAGTAAAAAAAAAGCAAACAACAAAACTGAAAAATTAAATTACATAATTTGATGTGGTCTGATGTTTAAAGTGCTCCTGAAAAAAGGGACATGAGAACATACAGCTGATAGTATAACACTTTTACAGATAAAATTAGACAAATAATTCAAGGAAAATTAACGAATTCATTCATTCATTTTCTACCGCTTATCCTCACAAGTGTTGTGGGCATGCTGGAGCCTATCCCAGCTGTCTCCGCGTGAGAGGCAGGGTACATACTGGACTGGTCACCAGCCAATCACAGGGCACATATAGACAAACAACCATTCACACTCACATTCATACCTATGGACAATTTGGAGTCACCAATTAACCTAGCATGTTTTTGGAATGTTGGAGGAAACCGGAGTCGGAATCGAACCGATCTCCTGACTGTGTGTCCAACAAGCTAACCACTCGTCCACCGTGCGGCCTCAATGGAAACCTTCGGCTCTTTATTTATCAGGCCATGACACATGGTGGAAATATAATTAAACAACAAAAAAAAGCAATAATGCGGAGAATTAAACTAAAGTAAAGAGAAGTGTAATGTAAAGAGAAAAAAGCTTGAATGTTGACAATTTGCACAAAGCTTTGTCTTTAATTGGACCTTAGTTGAATATTTTTAGAAAATATTAAAAAACATATAGAAATAGCAAAATGTCCCCCCCATCCTTTGGTTTCTCAATATACACCCCTCCGTGGAAAAAGTTTGGACACCCCTGCTGTATGCCAATGTTACTATCTCCTCTTTGCTGATTAGCTGTTAATGTGTGTTTGCCCCCCCTCAACAACTCACCCACCCAGTCTATCCTATCTCCCCATTATTCCGGCGCTTTAATAAACTCTCTCAAACGTAGATCGATTTTCTCTTAAGTGAAGGTGGCAGTGCCTCTGACTTATTTCATTACCACAGGCTAATTATACTGATTGAAATGAGCTTTTCTTCTCAAGGTATGTTAGGCTGCTCCTACCATATGGCCCCCCTCCTTCTCACAAAAAACTTTACATTCATTGCAGTTCTTGGCCAACTCCTTAAATCCCATCTCTGCCTTGGCACCTCCCCACCATCCCTTCAACCCCCCCCTGCTCAGACGCCTAAATTATCAGCTGCTGTGTCCTTTGCACCCGTAACTTGTCATTTCACATTGGATCCACCCTAATGTGTGATTTCAGCTGTGCAACTGTGCAATGAAGGAAGCTAATGGAGCATGCTGGTGACTCAATCGCCTCTGTTCATTGATAATAATGAAGACAAATGTCAAAACATTAGTTGCAAAGGCTGGAATGGAGTTGATGCTACATGCTGGATGCTGTATGATATTGGCTTCCAATAGCACATGACCTTCAAGATTATTTTTTTACCAATAGATTGTTGATGAATTAACCATATATATTTTATCCATGTAAAATATTCAGCTTAATATCTTTGATATCTTGTCTATAGATGAGTCTGGGCAAGGTAGCGTTGTGGCATTATTGATCGATGTCTGTTCAATTGAGTTTTTGTACGAAGTTGCTATTTAAGGATTGTGATTTAAAGATGGTATGGTATCATTTGTTTCGAATATGAATACAGGCTATAGTATCTTTGCTGTTTTGAGGTTGGCAAAAGATCAACATAATCTTTTGTTTGACTTACCTGGCTCGTTGGAAGAAGTCCGATAGCGTGTCAAAAACAGAGCACTCTGTAGACGGTGAATCTGGAGGTGATTAATTATATTCGTACATCATATGATGGTGCTACAAATGTTGCACTGCTCTTCCTGCTGCTTCTTCTTTGTTGGTGTTATGCAGCCATTTTTACGGTCAACGGGCTGGTCGGTCATCAAAAGTAGGAATCAAAATATTTAAAAATGAACGATCCTTGGAGAATCGGAATGTAGTCCCATCGATTGCCATCGATTCTCAATGCTCAACCCTACTGCCTCGGCACTACTGAAAATTTGTGTCTTACCTCGTTCACACACACACTGATGAAAAATTATAAAATACTTTAAAATATAAAATGAATCATCATTTTAAAATTGTTACGTGCTCGCACATCGTCTCTGTTAAATAATAAACTGAACTAAATAAAGCATATTTAAAGATTGCCAGACACACGTGAGAAGGCCCTAAACCAGAGGTAGGGAACCTATGGCTCGGGAGCCAGGTAGGGCTCTTTTGATGACTGTATCTGGCTCTCAAGCATTTCTTACCACAATAAAAATTTATTTTTGCTAACATTTTAAAGTAAACCATCACAGAAATGACTGTTAAAAATAATATTCAAAATCAACAACTTTCTTATGCATTTTAATTCGTCCATCTATATTCTGCTGCAATACGGCCAACCATATCTATCTTTCCTGATGATATTTTCCAGGTCAAACACCAAAACTTGATTATTACTGGGTAATGCTGTAGTTTACCTCAGCCATTGAGATGTCAAAAAAACATGTAAATGTAAACTTTCCTCCTTTAGTCAAATAGCTAAAGCTGCAGAACCAAGCCTTCTGACGAAGATGGCCAAAAGAATGAAATATGTCTACGGAGTACGGTGCAAAACTATGCAGCAGCAGAAGTTGTATTAATGGCAACAAGTATTTGATTTATTATTAGACACTGCGCTGCTCACGAAAGTGTGCTGGCCACACCCCATTGGCGTGGGGTAGTGTGCCTGGTCTACGTAATTAGAGCCCATTATATCTAAAACTGTTGGTCTTACATAAAAATGCACACATTTTATTGCATTCAATGTTTAAAAAAAATGTATATGGCTCTCACAGATACACATTTTAAAATATCATCATGGTTCTCTTCGCCAAAAAGGTTCCCGACCCCTGCCCTAAACAAAGAGCTGGTGGCATCCATGTTTTTTCTTACCTCTGATCCAAGTCAAATGTGAAATTAAGATCAAGATTCATGTATTGCCGAAAACAAATATTATATTTCCATGCACATATTCAAAGTCGGTAAACTGTCCTGTAAAAAACTGCTGTCAGTTGAAGTGTCTTGAAGAACCTTGCTTTGATATTCACTATTGGGTGAGCTTGCCTTGGAGCGCACACAACAACGGTCACTTCTGCTAAGATACCTGTCTGCAGTGAAGGTAAAAGCAATGTATTAGTAATATTTAAAAGACTGGTTACCATGGTAATGTGTCTTAATCCTCTGCTCTCGTGATAGATAGATAGATAGATAGTGTGGCTGAGAAATCAACAGCGAGTGCAAAGGTACAGGATGGTTATGGTTTTGTAGGTCTCAATTATCCGGGACAATATGACGTAAAGATTAATGGATGGAGGGACCTGATTTTTTTCTGCTGTGAGGAATCAGTCATGGTCACAGTTCCACAGTACGTCACAAAACATGAATCCATCATTGCTCTGGCATCGTCAAGGTGGTTACATCACTACTTCAACGTCATCGATGTAAAAGGCAAGAACATACATGTGGAATGTACATGTGACGACTCAATGGTTAAAATGTTAAGCCTTAGGCTAATTAAGCTTCATGCACAATCACTAATCCGTGCCCTGGTATGTTGTCGGGTTTTGTCATTTGGGCTTTTTGATAATATAATGTTCCTTTTCTGCTGTAATGAGTGGGATAGAATCTTCACTATGATGATGTGCAAAATCACTCCAAATAGAAATGGAATTGTCACCAAGGCCTTATTATTATTATTTAGCTTTTGAATGCCGGGTTGGTAATGGAGGCATGCATTTTAGTTATCTACACTTTTTATATTCAGCAGTGGAGATTAAAATGTGCTTCTATCCCCAGCATAATACTATAATGGGGGTTGGACTGTTTTATTAGCAATTGAACCATCACATTCCAACGTAAAAATGCCTCACCCCCACATCCATTCCCATTGGGGAATTCCACTTTAGCCATACTTTTCCTTTGAGCCCATTGTAATTAGTTTTCTTCTTTCGTTTTACAATTGTAATATCTCAGCGGCAGTTAAAACCTCTCTCCGCCTTCCGTGTCGACCTCACTATCACCGTTTCAATCCAGCATGGAGGGGATCGTTTTGTAAAGGTTGCGGTGGAGAGCACATGAATTAAAGCGCTGTCAAAATGCTGTGCGTTATCGACAGCTTCTGTCATTTCATTTGCCACTTGTTGCCACATGTTGCTGGGGGTTGTCACGCTGAGGTGCCCCCCCACAAAGGACCCCTACTTTATTATGAAGGTGATTGAGGGGCTGTCCGCATAGAAAGGTTTCCAGGTCAAAACCACATTTTATCGTTGCGGGCTTATCAATTTTGTAGTATAGAACTACTGTTTTTTTTCAGAAATGATGTCACCTGAGACCCGAGTTCGATTCCACCCTTTGCCATCTATGTGTACAGTTTGCATGTTTTCCCTGTGTATGCGTGAGTTTTCTCCAGGTACTCCGGGTTTCCTCCCACATTCCAAAAACATGCTAGGTTAATTGGCGACTCCAAATTGTCCATAGGTATGAATGTGAGTGTGAATGGTTGTTTGTCTATATGTGCCCTGTGATTGGCTGGCCACCAGTCCAGGGTGTACCCGGCCTCTCGCCCAAAGACAGCTGGGATAGGCTCCAGCACCTCTGCGACCCTCATGAGGAAAAGCGGTAGAAAATGAATGAATGAATGAAATATTACCGGGTGGCACGGCGGTTGAGTGGTTAGCGCGCAGACCTCACAGCTAGGAGACCAGGGTTCACTCCAAATTGTCCATAGGTATGAATGTGAGTGTGAATGGTTGTTTGTCTATATGAGCCCTGTGACTGGCTGGCAACCAGTCGTTTGAAGACAGCTGGGATAGGCTCCAGCATGTGAGGATAAGTGGTAGAAAATGAATGAATGAATGAATGAATGATGCCACCAATCCATCACCATCACATGACCAGAAGTGAGTTAACATTCCCCTGATGTTTTTGTTGCCTTTTCATCCAAGATGACTTGTAGAAGTAATTCCACTTTGCTGTGAGTCAAAATGAGTCTCGGAAACCGTAAGACGAAAGACTTATGCTATAGTTTTGGTGTGTCGTGTGGTTTTGTTTTCGTTTATCTGTTTACAGCCTGTATTACATCCTTTTCACCCAGTGAACTATTTACTAATCTATTTACTAATTTTGTGTTTTTCAATCTCCCGGTATTATAAGAAACTGTACATATAAAGAAGCTTGGACAACAGTTTGTACTCCATGGAGTAAGAACCGTATAGAGACATCATCTCGTCTTTACACCAAGGCTGTGCAATTATTTCCCACAATTCCACATAAATGTTGTGTCTCATCTGCAAAACCGTTTTTGGTAATTGATGTTTGAGATGAATTTAATTCTCGCTTTCTTTTTGCTTGAATATTTCTCGCTATTTGTGCTGACTTACTGCGCTTGGCCTATGTATTATTAAGCAGCGACACTGAGGTTTCTGGTGTGTTTTGCTTTCTGTTTTACGGCTAATAACTACATCAAAACGTACCAATGTTCCAACATTCACTCTTCAAAGGAGGTGTAATGAGTCTAGCAGCAAAGTTCAAACAGAATGGTTAAGTGTTTGTATTATTGGGTGTGAGCAACATCGGCTTTCCTCACAGTGATGGTGCAAGATTCGATGTTACATTCACGTGTCCGGAGGAGGAGTTGAACACAGGAAGCAGGTTTAACCCCCTTGCTTTGAGGAACAGAAGGAATACCAATACATATTAAACGTCTTATCAATGTTTTTATTACTGTTGAGTGCTTGTCTTTTGAATTTTATGACCTTTATTTGCTCATTTTCTTGTGCAAGTGTTGTACTTTGCATCATGCTACTTTGCATCCAAATGCATCTGCCCCCCTTTTTTCTGTTCTGATTTTCAAAGCTAGTTCTGTTTGTCAACAAAGGCAGGGGCGGGTTGTGTCTCGATGTGCATGTTCTCGATAACCTGAAAAGAAAAGCAGACAGCGACACCAACAGACTTGTGAGGGTTTGCCGTTCACATTTACATGTAGAGAGAGAATGAGTCATTTGTTTAAGCCCAAGGGGATGCTAAGCTTGTTCTGCTTTGTGTTTTGACATTGGTCCCACATTAGTGTCACTGTTCCCAGATAACCGCGCGTGCATCGTTATCATGTAGACTGATTTAGACAGATGCACTGACACCCTCGCACACACTGCTTACTACATCTGCAGGTTTTATTGGATGCATCAAGACAGTCTCAGGAGAGCGGAATCCTCATTATGGTGCTTTATAGGTTTCATGTGTGAGTCAGTCTTCACTTTCAATATACACACAAATACAGGAGATACTCATTTTATAAATGCTGGAAAATTAGGTTCTCGGATACAATGAGATGCTCATAATGTGAGGGGTAAAATAGTGTGAAAGACTTTAGAAAATAACAGAGCAACAGAGGGTTAGGAGGTGGATGAATTCTGAGGGAGAGTGGGGGGAGGCGGGGAGTGAGGCAGGGGTGAGCGGAGAAGAGAAAGAAAGCCGGAATGAACGATATATAGCCTCTGGCAAACAGAAAACAATTGTTACACTGCCTCCCATAACCCACTTCAACCTTAAACAGCAGATTTTTTTCACTCAATTAATTTCTACACATTGGAGCAGGGGCCTTGGCTGAAGCCGGGCTTTTATGTGCCCCTGCTGCTGCAAGGCCTATACACATCTCTGTCTCTCGCTCCCTTTCACCTCCTCTCTCCAGTTTTTTTTCTTCTTTTAAATACACTTTTGAGACATGACGCGTGAATATACAGAGAAATATTACCAATTGTAAGTAAACAGTCACACATCACCTGTTATTCAGTGGCAACTTTGCATTAGGTGTAGACTAGGATGATTAAATTGGGAAATTAATGTGTGTAGTGTAATGTAGTGAATGTTAACGTAAATGTGTGAGCATGTGTTCGTCTCGTTCTGCTAGCTTGGAGTTTTCCATTCAAAAAGGCTTCAAACAAGCAATGGCTTATGCCAAATTGTTTCGTTATAACTCTTTTCTTTAAATACTGTTATTGATGGAGATGTAAACATTGTGTTCCAAAGCCTCCCCACCGTCTGTCAATCAAACGTTTGCATCTTGGTTTTGCCATCTTTAGTTTTCATAGATAGATAGAGCTCCCGTATAATAATAATAATAATGTGGAGAATAAACAGATGACAATTGCACAAATAATTTCAATAATTTTGAATAAATAATAATAATTTAAAGTTTTGCATATGCGTGTGGGCAGGTAGAGTGGCTTATTTGGCATGTGGAATGTTTGGAATGTGTAAGGAGCATGGTCCTCGACCTTCTCCATATGAAAAGTGCCTTGAGGTCACTTTTACCGACAATAGGTGCAAATAAATAAATAACATTGAATTGAATTTAAGTTGGCTGCATGGTGGACGAGTGGTTAGCAGGCAGGCCACACAGTTAGATTCCCCCTTCGGGCATCTCTGTGTGGAGTTTGCATGTTCTCCCCGTGCATGCGTGGGTTTTTCTCCGGGTACTCCGGTTTCCTCCCACATTCCAAAAACATGCTAGGTTAATTGGCGACTCCAAATTGTCCATAGGTATGAATGTGAGTGTGAATGGTTGTTTGGATATATGTGCTTTGTGATTGGCTGGCCACCAGTCCAGGGTGTATACCCTGCCAACATGCAACAACATGAAACTTTGATATTTGATACAATAGCAGTTCAGCTGAAATAAAACCGGTTGATGGTCGCCCTGCGTGGACAGCAGGTCATCTTGGCCGAGCCCTGAGGGTCGGCCCAGACAGATGGACAGATAGATAACTGAGGGCATGACTGAGCTGTGTCTGTGTGTGGTGAGTGAGGGCCACTCAGAACAACATGAATCATGACTCCGGCTGAGAGCAGGGGAGATCAGATCAATACCCGCCCAGAGGGGGGGGAGGAGCACGAGGGAGAGTGAGGATACGGATAAAGGAAAGACACAGGAGGCGTTCATCACTGGACCACACTGACATCCCAGCATGCTCACCGCCTTTCACATGTTATCATGCATAATAAACCGAAGAAAGCACTCGCTAATATTCATGCTCAAAACCGAGACACAGTCAATGTGCCTTTAATGATGAATTATTGATTATTCAAATGAATCCCCCGGAGAGCCTTCTTTCAGTCATAGAAGTGTAAGGAAGCATTTCACCAAGGTGAAGCGCCATCTAATGAGAGTCAGTTTTAAAATGTTGACACATTTCATATTTTAAATGAAAGTGAAAATATCAATTGATACTGTTTTTTTTTTCTTTTTGCCACACCAAGGATGGGGAAACAGTGCACTCAAATATTTAACATGCCACCCAAAACCGAAGAGAAACTGTAAGATTGACAAATTCTCCCCTCCCACAATGCTCCTCATTCCTATATATATATATATATATATATATATATATATA
Organism: Doryrhamphus excisus; assembly: GCF_037039965.1. NCBI lineage: Eukaryota > Metazoa > Chordata > Actinopteri > Syngnathiformes > Syngnathidae > Doryrhamphus > Doryrhamphus excisus. The sequence goes on along the minus strand of NC_136371.1, from coordinate 3,324,877 downwards.
TATATATATATATATATATATATATATAATTTTGGGGCGATAAAGGTGAAGGACACTTCATTGCTATTTTTCTCTCCTCCTCATGTGCTTGCATGGTCTGAGTGAAATCCTGAGATAAAGCTCAGCACCGCTCCATGTTTAATGGAGCTTAATCCCACAGATTTGAGATACGGAGCTGCGAGGTAATTCCCTTGTGCCCATCTTCACTAGCGCAGAGTTGTTATGTGACCACCTTGTTCTGCCTGTTTGCAGTCAGGCAGGTAGATAGACAGAAAACAAAAAAGAACATTACTCCGCTAAGGGCAAATATGTTCCTTTTCCCCCCTGTCATATATTCCAGAATGTTGGCCATCGTTTTCACTTTGAAATGAATTATTTTCTGCAGTATTTTCCCTTCTGCTCATGTTTACTTTGGCCGGTCATTCAACATCCCTCTTGATGGGGGATTTATAAATTAAGCTGTAACACAGACAGGAGTGTGAGCCAAAGTGACGAGTTTGGGGAGTCACAACTAAAAGCTTAGTGACCACAGACAAGACTCCAGCCACAGCATCACAGCGGGATGCTTGGAGGGAGTTAAGAGGGGTTGGCAGGTTTTAGACGATTTGGAGAAGCCACATGCTTGGGGGCATTATACCCATCAACAAGCCTCCTTAAGTGATGAGCTGACACAAACAATTTACTGTTCACCCTGACAGTGAAAATATTTCCAATCCGAGTTCATAAAACTGCTGTCAGAGAATATGCCAGCCTGGCTTCCTCATTTTGTGTCAGATTGCCCATCGTGTGCTTCGTTTTACTACAGTACATGCGTGCAATATACATTCATTCATGTTACATTGAATTTTGTCAGCAAAAACACGAGAAAAGCTTTCAATTGCTATTGAGTACATTATAATATACCCGCGTTCATTCATTCATTCAGGGTTGCGGGGATGCTGGAGCCTATCCCAGCTGCCATCTGTTCGCCAGGCCAATCACAGGGCACATATAGACAAACAACCATTCACACTCACATTCATACCTATGGACAATTTGGAGTCGCTAATTAACCTAGCATGTTTTTTGGAATGTGGGAGGAAACCGGAGTACCCGGAGAAAACCGGGGAGATCATGCAAACTCCACACAGAGATGACCAAGGGTGGAATTGAACCATGGTCTCCTAGCTGTGAGGTCTGCGCGCTAACCACTAGACCACTAGTGCCATGCCGCTAAAATATATATTTTTTTCCAACAGTTTAAACAGTAGCCTGAGTTATTAATCTTTCTCCTACATCTTCTTCATTGTCGGGATCGAACAGCCTCATAATTCCTTTATCACACATTTTGTCGGCCTCTCTGTTAGTGTCACATTCGTCCCAAGGCAAGCCCTCGAGCTTGTGCTGTAGTCAAGGCTTTTGAAACCCATTGGTGATTTTTTGACACCCTCCACACCCGCATAAACAATTGTCCACAATGGTCCATAACATAATCTGCAAGCTTCAGCCCTTTGGCGTCTGGATGTACTGAGATGTCTTGGGGTTTGCTAATACAGGTGTGAGTGTGCGCAAGTTGTTGGCATCTGAGGGGGCACGTTGTCCTTCAAAGCTGCACTCTTTTTGGCATCGTCACTTCAAGGTCTCCATCACTCGCCCGTTCTAGAACTGCAACAACTGCCAACGCAACCCAGCCACCTCTGCCAAGGTGTTCTCCATCCGTCCGTCACTACTCCTCTCTCTCTCCTTCTTTGCATAATTGCCCAGGTAATTGTGGAGTAATTGACTGCGTCACCTGCTCGCTGTAAGTTCTGGCTTTGTTTAATAAACAGCTGGAATATGCACCACATGCTGTTGGAGAGAACAGGAACATATTAAGGCAGGCAGGGAGGGAGGGCTTGAGCCTGGGAGAGGATGTAGGTGGAGGATAGGAAAGAGCCTGTGAACACGGAGCGTACACACATGCGCATTTTCCAAACACGGACAAAGCGATTAAATTCTCCAGGCAAGTCCTGAACTTGCTAGGGAAGGTGAGCTTATTATCGGTGATGCAAAGCCGTGCGGTAGAATGTTATGAGAGTGGAGGAGATGCATACACTTACACACTTACACGGTAGGCGGGGATGAGGTTACGGAGACCAAGAGAGTAGTAGAAGTTTTAAGCACGAGTGAAGGCGATAGATGGATGTATGGAAGCTGGAACAAGAAAGGAGAGAGGGGTGAAGTGAAGCCTCTCAAGGCTAATGACATTAAGGAAGTCAGATGAATCGACACCCACAGAGTGTTATTGACGTCCCCTGAGCCTACCCAAGCAGAGCCAGCCTCCTAGCCGGGGTATCGGCCAGCCCTGCTCCTCAATTAGACTGCCTGATTAGATTCCCTCAGTTGTGCCCTCTCTTGGGGTGAACAGGGTGGCATGATGGATGTGATGGTCAGGATTATTAGAGAGTGGTGTCACCCATGCCCCGCCTGGGAGGCACCAGCCGATAGGTTTGACCATTCTCTGCAGGGGCGTGGAGGCAGAGTGCAGGGGTCTCTTATTGAGGCTGTCAATCATCAGTACTTACAGCACAGAAGCTGTGTCTATTAACAGTTGGCCATATTTGAATTTGTTCACCGGGACTGATTTAGCATCGAATGGCTCGGTGTGGTTTTGCTACGTGTTACTTAAATTCGAAGAGGATGTGTCCTTAACCCTATTCTCCACATTCCTTGGTAGTGACACTCTCTTATAACCATTCATCACCATCTTGGCTCCTGTGGTGCAAAAATGGGGCAAGTCAGGTAAGTGTCCCAATTCAGCAGTTTTGAAAGGCAGCAACTAATGATAGCTCAAGAATGGGGGCTGCTGTTTCCTTGAAAACTTTGTTTCTTGTTCGGCTGCTTGTTGGATGGCTGGCTAGCCAGCTAATGACCTGTCTCTGATGAATTAGCGTCTCTGACACCCTGCAAACACACTCTACTAAGGTCAGAAAAGCTTACGGATTTCCATACACGGCGACTTCAACAATCCCACACAGCCTCCAGTCGGACAAATGAGGATGTGTTTCCTAAAGAGGAGATTTGCTTTATAAGTGGAGAAATGTGTCATAGTGGCCTATGTTGTGGTGACTTTTAATGGCAAGTGTCTGTTTGCGCATCCCACTCAGTGAAGATGTTCTTGCAATGGTTCACCTGATATGATTCTTTTCTTTTTTTGAAAGCTGGCATTCAACCCACCAGTCTGTGTTCAAGAGTCCTCTTACACCCACTAAATAGCTAGTGAATGTGCCTCTGCTCAAGCACCTCCATATTTCTTCACAATAGCACCAAGTTGTTTTCAAGTACAGATTGGTATAATGCTCCATTATGCGGTGTACCGTATTGAATATTGCATTACATTGATTTACAGTATAACTGACTGCAGTCAATGTGTCAGCCTTGCTGTCGAGGCAACTCTGTGACAAATATACAGATAAGTGACGGCTAGTAAGAATACATGGATTAACACACGTGAATACATAGTAGAGCGCGTCAACGGTCGAGCACGTACATGCTGACAAACCGAAACACATCAGTTCATGTGCACGCACATCCACCCCCACACACATGCACACACACACACACACACGGTGTTTGTTGGGAACTGGCTGAAATGTCAAACGGTGTGCACGGCCGCCTCCTGTCGACGCCTCTCTCCTTATTTCACAGCAGCACCTGGTGGTGACAAAGAGCAGAGTAGAATCTCCCAAGGAGGTGAATATAGGAAGCAAGACGAGGAGAGAAGAAGAGACTAAGAAAGGGCGGGACAAGGTCAGGAGAAAAAAAATGAGAGTAAATGACCAAAAAGGTGAGGATGAGTCAAGGAGAGGTGATGAGACAAGAGAGGGAGGCGAGGGAGCTCCTCCCTTTTTAATAAAAGACCCTCTTTGTCCCATCCAACTCTGGTCTACTTAATTTCACTTTCAATTGATGATATTTGAGCTTCTGCCAAAGTTTGAGGGATTTTAAGCACCGTGTCAAAGCCAAGATCCATAATGAATGAAAAGCCCCCCTCCCAAATTGATTTCTGGCTAAATCAAATCCCGGTATTCAATTATCTGCCAGAGCGGCCTCTAAGGAACTTTAAAGTTGTGTACGCTGACGTATAGAGAAAGAGGAGGAGGTGGAGGAGGGCAGAAAGCGGAGAAGTTCTGAGCAGAATGCAAATGGCTCCATCCCGGCGTAGTGTCAGAACAGGTGGCCCGGTCGTTGGTGCTGGTCCTGATGAATGAGTTGTTGAAGTGGAGCCCATTGCTGCCCTGAGCTTGTGGCGGCTCCAATTCTGCCCAGTAAAGCATTTGGCCTCCTCTGCCAGGAAGGCTTAATTGAAGGAATCATCACAGGGACCAGGACAGATCTGCTGGTACTGGGACCAAATTGTCTGTCTGCCTGAACAGCCTGTAACATTATAATAGTGTTAATTATTGTTATATTAAATAATAGTGTCCAACCAGGACCGGAATCATTTTAATTACGTCGCAGTCTGTGAGGATAGCTGCAATTATGTCACCGGATAAACGATGCTGCTGGGTGTGATGATGCTTCATTGTGTTTTGCCGTCATGCGCATATTTGCAATCGTACTGTAGCTAAACCGTGAAACGGTCAAGTACAGTTTCTTTAGAACAGGGGTCTCAAACACGCGGCCCACGGGCCAAATGTGGCCCGCAGGACACTAGTTTGAGGCCCCCACCAAGTTTGATATGGATGCTGTATGGTATCATGTACCCAGAAAAAATTATTACGTTTGATTCATGTTCATGTTAAAGGTTAAATAACTGTTAATAGTTATCCTCCCTATCCGTGTGGAAGTGGTAAGTTTTTGGCTATTTAAGTTTAAAGGAAATAACTTGAAGGCTACCGTTTAGGTCGCTAGCTCTCTAGTTTGCGAGTTAGCATGTGTCTCAAGACCCTGCAGTTGCGCAATATGTTGTAAATAAAAAGAGTATAAATGTGACTATAGTCGTGTTTTGTCATGTCTACAGGGCTCTAATAATGCTTTGTTCATTTTAATCTGGATAAAAATGTGTCTACCTACCAACTATATGTGGTTTCTTAAGTTTTTATTATTTGTCGTTTTATTATTATTATATTTATTTATTTATTACTGATTGATTTATTTTTTTTATTCTTGATTTGTTTATTTATTTTTCATCTTATTTTGTGTAGAAAAATAAAAAGTAAGATATTTGAGAAAAGTGGAATGTTTTATCAGAGCTTTTCTTGTAGAAAATTGGAACCAAAGCGACGTTGTTAATTTTTTTTGTTTTTAATAAATGCGTTTTTTTTTGGTTGTTGTTGTTGTTGTTGTTGGAAAACCTGATGCGGCCCAGTCTCACCCAGACCCGAGCTCCAGTGGCCCCCAAGTAAATTGAGTTTGAGACCCCTGGTTTAGAAGAACTCCGGTCTCAAATCTTGCCTCCGGGGTTTATCCAAGACAACTTTTTGATTTGTATCAGAAGGCAATTATAGAAATAATAATTATTGGCAATATTCTACAAAAACCAATCAAAGGCAAGGCAATCGCATCCCGCAAAGACAAACAGTCCCTTCTGCATCTGTGCACAGTGTATTGAATGTTTAGCTTAACTAATGAATGACTAAATGCAATTATAACATGCTATCTCTGAAATTAGGCCTGCCATGGTGTTAATTACATAATCACTAAAGATGTCAGCTGTACGCGAATAGAAGGTGTGTCGATTGAACGAGTGGCTCACAAGGGGAGGGAATTGGCTTTGCTTTCAGGGATGAACTATAGATGCTTCTTTGATTCATGATCCTCGCCTTCGTGGAAAATATCACCTTTTGCCAAGTTAATTTTGAAAAGGCCAGCATATTTGGGCAAAGACAATCAGCCTGACCTTTCTGAGAACAACCTGTTTTCACTTTATCACCTTGTTTTAACTTCCTTTTCTTGTTCTTCTCTTTTGCATCTTCATGGTAGGACTTACAGTATATGCATCCTCCGGCGGGGAACATGCAAATTCAGATCTCCATAGTCGTGTTCCCTGCTGGAGAAACATTTATTGGAAGCTGTCTTCAATATCAACTAAGCTAGGGAACAAGTGTTTATGTAGATAGACGATTGTATTCTCCTGCCTGAGTACTTCGCTAATAAAGATGGGCAGATGATTCTGTTGGATGTGTTTACTCGGTCTTTCTACGTAGCTGACTGGGATATGACATATCTCCACAGATACAGTGTCAATCCTCCGACTTCGAAATTCCATAATATCCAACAATGAAAAATATAATTTTTTTGCAATTGGTCTGAAAATTTTTATCAGGAGTATAAAAATGAAAGACCATTGTGAAGAATCCCTGCCCTTGTCTAGCTAGTCTCCGAATAATTTGAGCAGAAAAAAAAAAAATCATATGAAGAAAGTATGCCTCCTGCTGTCTCAGCTACCTGCTGTTTTCACAGGAAATTAGCCAGATGTCCCCTTGGGTGAGTCTCATGTCTCACGGGAGATCTACCTGTCAAGGTGCTCTACGGCTTCTACATCACACAGCCTGGTGCCTCTCTCGCCGTTTTCCTCTTTTTGTCCACACCCCAACCCTTGTAGTTACGCTAAGCTTTATCCAATTCCTTTGAATATAGGCCTCAAACTATTTCTATGCGGTCCAGGATGTTCCACTACGGAGAAGGAACTGACTGTGGTGCTGTACATAAAACACATCAAAGACATAAAATACAGTAATAACACTCTTCTATGCTGCTTATCCTCATTAGGGTGGTGGGGTGGGGGTGGGGGGGTATGATGGATCATTCTCTGTGCTGTGACAGACAGCCGAGACACACAACCAGGTTGCATCTTGAATGAAACCGCTGCAGTCTGAGTATCGATCTTTTCAATACTTATACCAACGTTGATATCGATATTTGGATCGATTCGCCCACCACTAGTAGCCACAGTTAGCAGCTAAGTTGGCAGTAAGAGTAGCCTGCTAAAGTCGATGCTAACTACGAATAGAACATGTAATGTGTATAATGGATGCTGTGTAATCTGGTTGAAACGCTATTAAATCAATGAACCGAAATATGAATGAATCGTATAATGATATTTATTGCCATTTGAGCTGAAGTGTGAATTATTAAAAATTTGTGCACTGTTTTTTTTTCACAATTTGAATTATTGATGCTGATGTTTTCTGGCCATTGCAGTTTTTTATTTTGTTTTTTTTTTTGCACAGCAACCAAAGCGAGTATTATTTTCCCTTATGTACATGCTCATCCCTACTAACCACTGTTGCACTTACTACTTATTCTTCATTTCTTAGGACGACTTGAAGTATTGTACTGGGTATACTCACTCATCATCGAACTAAATAACTTTTGACTTTGAAACCTGAACCTCAATTGTAACACATTATTGAGTGGGTAGGATTAAATAAGCTATGCTTCTGCCTACTCATTTTTGTAACATCGTTTTATGTGATTACATCGTAACACGTATCCATGTTGAAATTGAATTCAACCATGACGTTATTCTACAGAAAAGGTTGACCTCGGCAATCACTTTCAACTTTTTATCGACAGTCGGCTTAAAGTAGCTGAAAATGTCTGCTAAATAGGTCATTTTGAGCCAGGCCATTTTTACCCAGGGCAAGAGAACAGAAGGTGGGTGTCAGTCACAGCGGGAGAGCCAAGGGAGAAGCAGCCCCTCTTGGGAAGTGTCCCTATAGTAAAGAATGGCTGAAACAGAGGATTCAGTGGCCCCGGCAACACAAAGTACTGTCCTGCTTTGGCACCCAGGAGACACACAGTCAGCAAAGTGTCCCTGCAAGCAGCAAGAGTACTAGATTCATGGTATGCATCGCATTTGTGCTCCAACTGCCTTTGTTTACATCGCTTTTACCGATACAGTACACGCTTTTACACTCTATACAATTTTAGTCAAGTGTTGAATGACATTAATGCCACAATTGTCTATTGAAAGCTCAAAATATATAAGTGTATGTTTGTTTTGGCACAGAAGACTAAGGCTTTGAAAGCTTATTAACATGTAGCGTTCTACAGGTTTAAGTGGCGTGTTTTTTTTTGTCACCTTACTTTGGTGACGGGAAAATGGAAGCTAATGTGCTTCCCTAACAGGATGCATTCTACGCAACACATGTGATGTTATTTACTTTACTGGCGGACAGGTAGATCACATTACTATGAAAAATAAGCCCTCTGTGCCATGCTGCATCTCCTCAGTTCAAGGATACAGCCGAGCATCACTAATCCACTAAGTAAGTGTGTTGGCCACTCAGCCTTGCTCTTCAGGGGACACGGCGTTGTGCATGTGCTGTGTACAACACGTGATCCAAACACACGCCATGTAAGCAGCGGGTCACATTTGAAGTCTGACAGCCAGAACAAGAGGTGGGCCAATGGGTGCACGGGAGTCTCCTGTGAGCTTACACCTGCTTAGACTGTTGGTCGGCCCATAAAATATTAACTGTGGCTGCTTCCCTATTGAATTGGATGATAGAGTAGTAAAGGGTGAGGTCTGCCTCACACAGAGTTTAATGCGGGCCCCTTAAGGCTACCACTTGGTCTGAAAAATAGGGGCTCCCCTTCTCGCCATCCCTCTTGTTACCTCATTTCATCACTCTTGCTTTTGGACTCATGTCTTTTTTATCTTATCCTCTTCTTCTGCCTTAATGTTTTATTCCTTCTCTTTTTCTCCTTGCCAGCTTTAAGCAGGAAGAAGGACAGAAAGCTAAAGAGAGTGTGAGAGAGATTGTGAGCGGCGGGTTTAATATTATCAGATGGCCAGTGAATTGGCTGCTCCGTCTCAGCCTCTTGTCTGTCCTCCAGCTGTGTTTTCCAGCATGTGTAGACGAAATGGTTGTTCTATTGCGATCTCTGTTTTATGAGGCATGAAGGCGCTTTCTCATCTGTGCGCCGTTTTATTTTTTCCTCAACATCGTCACAATCTTTCCCTCCTACAGGAAGGCGGTAGAACCTATGTAGGTTCCTAAAGCGGGGTATGCAGATTGCATTTGGGTGTATACGTGAATACAACTATAAAACAGCTTGACCATGCTTGCGCTGAACACTGAGATTTACGTAATGGGCTTGAATGCCTCATGTCAACTGTCACAAGTTCCCTGCACCGCCAAACATTGCCGTTTTTGTGAATGGCACAGTCTGGCGCAGTACGGCGCACCCATGCCTCCGTCCATCCCACCCGCGTAAGTGGCAAAGATGGAGGAGAGAAGGTTTGAGAGGGTTTTACACATCTTAACCAATTAAATGATTACCTCTGATTTCCTTCAAATCAGAGGCCACAATGTGCGTCACCATGGAGACCACCTTGCGGGATACATGTACCAAGTAATCCGAATACGAGTACAAAATTAAGAGACAATTACATTAAACACAGCAGCAGGCTAATCCAGGCATCGTGCTTGTGATCCGACTGCATTCCTGCACACAACAAAATTACGATTGCACGGCATGCACCACATTATTCCACCCTGCGCCCCCTTGTGCCGCACCATGAAATTATATCCCCATGTTTTAATCTAATTAATAACATATCTAATATGTTTAATTGTGTGGTTCATGTTTACGTAAGTGTGCAGGAATAGGGGCTACATGACTTCCAGTCAAATTTCTGTTTAGGAAGTTTAGGAACCACTGCATTAGAACGTCTGCCAACAGGGGAAAATCAATAAATACACAATAACGTAGGTAAATTCAATGTGTGCTCATAATGTGCTCATTATACGTACATATTATACAATACTTAATAATCCACCACCATCTGCCTGGTAAAGATTGTACATTTTACCAAACCATGTATTTACAGCTTGTGTTATAATGACAATTTATAACATGCTACATTATTAACATGCTGAACAAACTGCTAGTTTTATATTTCTATTGGGATTCTTTATTTTTTATCTGTTTAGTCGCTGACCACAACTTCCTTGTAGTTTCTACTTTTCCTCCTGTTGAATTATTTTCTTGCTTTTTTCCTACTATGATAAAAAAAGTGACTGTAGGAAGCAAAATGAGAAAAAGGGAAAATTTGACATTTATCTGAAATGGAGGTGGAATGAGCCACAGGGAGGCAGTTGTAACGATGCAATTGGACAAGATTTTATCCCTTTTATTCATCCTGCTGAAACAAGATTTATGACCTCACAAATATTGTTATGTTTTAGCAACTGATTTACACTGTGTGCGCTTTATATGACAGTAAGGGTTTTACTGTTTGGGCTGTTTTCTCGGTTGATTTCATCACTATCGCAGAACATGGGTACATTTACAAGCACATGAGTGAACACCATGAGGAGTGTGAATGATGCTGCCTTCACCTAAATATTGCCTCTGGTGTGCATCGTATGAAGTTAGGCATTCAAACCATGCTTCATGTGAACATGCACACTTTTGAATTTGTCGTATAATTGTAGCTTATTACTTTTCCTTAATCTCACTATGAGAAGTAGAGGAAGTTTATGAGAAAAGGTTGTAAGCGCTTCTTAAAGGGGAACTGCACTTTTTGTGCAACCTTCATGTCTTTCCTTTTTCTGTGCATTACAACACAAAAACGAAAACAAGTTAATTTGAGCTAGCTTACAATGCTGTCATTGGGACACACCTATTTAGACTATGAATCGTTTGATATACACACTGTGTTCATGCATTACCATGCACACGAATAATAACATGTAATAATTGCAGTATCTTGCTGTATTTTGATGATTTAAAACACTTAATTCCAAGGCATATCGATACACTTACTTATCCTAGTTCCTTCAATAACAACAACAGCGACAACACTTACGATGTCCGCTCTCCTTGGGATGGCTGTGTCTTCCAGCACAAGACGTGCACTCCAGTCGTCGGGTAAAAAATGCTGACTGCAAATGAGCATCTTGTTGGGTCTTTGTAGTGAAATTAAGTGCTCTATATCCACTCTTCCATGCCATTAGCGACGCGTTGGGCAAGTCCGCAAGATAAAAATAGTTTTTCATGTTAGCTGCTAGAATGTTATTACTGTAGCTTGATTAATACGTCAATTATGTAATTGGATTTAGCATAAAAGTAGGTATTTCCCATGACGCCCGTTGCTAGCTAGGTCATATAAACTCATTTTCTCCTGCTAGAATGCACAGAAAAGTGAAAAAAATACAGTAAAGTCTCGTTATATCGATATTCTCGGGAGTCTGAAAAAATACAGATATAACCGGACTATCCATATATCCGATCCTGCGCCGAACTGCATTAAAAGTGGGCGGATCTTTGATATGGCATGTAATTTTCTCCTTGAGTTCATGGATTGCGTATCTAGCATGCTTTTGTACTACAATAAATTTTGTACTACAGTAAATAAAAATAAACTTACGCTGTAGTGATTACCGGTTACCGGGACATAATTCACCCCGGAACTATCGATAGGGAAGGTGTTGCCACCCAGAGGGGTAGGCGCGAGGGACGGGTGTTTTCCGCTGTGTGTGCTGCACTCTGGTGGTGGAAGTGTGAAAAATAAAGTTGACTGTAAGCAGCCGTTTGCCGTGTTCTTTTTTGGTATTGAAATCCTTAAGCAAAGATTGATTTAAGCTGCTTTTGTATCGATATAAGCAGACCAAATTGGCTGGCGGGAGATGAAAAGGGCATCGTAGTAACCGGATTATCATAATAACCGGGTATCGTACTAACGAAGCTAATTATATCATAAAAGACTAGAAATTTGCCGGGAAATGGAAATAGTATCGTAATAAGTAGTAATTCGTTTTAACCGATATCGATATAACGAGACTTTACTGTATGTGTTCATGTTTCACATAAACATTGTGAATAATGGGCAAAATTCCGCGAAAAAGTGCAGTTCTCCTTTAACTTCCACACACACACTGCTTAATTTTCTTTTTTTTAATTCAGAATTTATTTATTTTTTGGCATGATACAATGGTAGCAACATTTTAAGACTAGTTTTCAACCATGGCATACACAAATCCAACCATATGGCATGTTGGCTTAAATTGTCTAGGCCAAACCAATGCAAATGCAAAAGATGCTTGCTGCATTTTTCATTACAAACTGTGTAATCCTCATGAGAGGCTTGCTGTCGGAAGCGTAAGAAATTTGTACAAGAGTCAAAACTAAAAACGAATGAGTCTGACAGATCATATACACACATACAAAGTACACATATAGTAAATAATAAACAATTCATGTTAATTTCAGACTTAAAATAATGTACCGATGTAAGCCCTGCCCATTTCCGAGAAAATTACATCCACTTTCAGGGTTCAAAGCATGCGAAAAAGTAGTGTTATTTTCCACAAATTAGACTACTTTATTTGTATTCATGTAAATATGATTGCCCGCTATTGCAAGTGTACTTCTTTACCCTGTTTGGAAAATAACCTTGACCAAAAACATGTTCCCGTGTGGGTTTGTGAAACACAGTCTTTTATGAAACAAACCACCAGGTGTGTCGGGTAACGTCTGAAACAGTCTGAAACAACACAGTAAAAAAATTGTGGTTTATTTTAAATGAGATCTTAGATGTTGGTGATCTTTTACGCCACCGAGGGAGACCAGCGCTTAATTATTACAGGGTATCGTATAACCGCAGGTGTCTCCTTCCACCACGGTGTTCTCTGGCATTTTGTTTATATATTTCCGTGTAGTTACGAAAATAAATTGCTGCGACTACTCAACCATAGTTGTTTATGTTGTCACTTGTTTGCTTTATTATGTTGATTTTCAATACCCAAGCAGAGGAAAGGGAAAAAAAAATAACATACAGTAGTTGGGGCTGAAATCAGTGCAACATAAAAGCACAATTTTTCTCTATGCTCTCATATAATCTTTTTTTTTTTCTGCAGAAGTCACTGTAAGCAAGGAATGCCATATTCATCTCTCACCCCTTCTTTGCATATCATTGCTCCAACCCCCACCACTCTCCTCTGGCGGGGTAATTGACAGGCTTCAGCAGTTAAGACCTCCAGCAGCTCTTTCTTCATTTGGAGACACTTTGTCTGTTTTAATCAGGGCTTTAATTGGCAGGCTGGCAGTGGGTGATTGGCACCAGGGGCTGGGGCATTGAGGAGACACTGACTTTCCGGGCATACCAGCTCATACTTGCACCGTGTCCTTTTCTTCCTTTTCTTGTTAGACTTTTTACTTTTCTAAGTATTTTTTTTGTATGCTTGTTCTCGCTGCAGAAACGTATGTCTGTATTTTATTTGAACAGGGCATGTAAGTGTTGCTCCATGTGACACACCAGGAAATCTGTCTGTGATTTGGCCTCCCACTGAGGTGCTAACGCCACCGGGGGACAGAATAGATTGAAAACGAGTGAAAAAGAGGTGTTAGGAGGTAGGATGAGTGTAGATAAAATAAGAGAATATGTCCCAGAACCCGTGTCGGAGTCTGCGGGTGACAGCTGAAGTCCTGCCTGTGTGCCATGACTTGTTTGTCATTTTGATAACATGACACTTTTACGTGCACCGAAGCGTGCCTCTGTGCCAGTCTGTGGTACTTTGTGTGCCTGTGTTCTACTGCATGCAGAAAAAAAAAAAAAAAAACCTCATAATCAACAAGCACCCTGTGTATTTTGCCAGACCAATTAAGAGTCATTCATTTGCTAATGAATGCACTGTTGAGGTCTAAACTGCTCCTCGGGGCTCGCAGACATGCAGTCAGCACACTCGCAACCCTCAGCAAAGCTCAGCGCCACCAGCATAGTCATCAGCCTGTGCCCGCTGTTGTACACGCGCCTTTGCATTGCCCATTCAGCACATCTCACCGGCAGCAGCCCCTAAACACTAAAAAGTATAATTGAATTCATTATTTCCTGTTTTATGACTTGTTCCACTGTGGCTTTAATTTGTCCTGTAAAAGATGAGGCCGGTCGGCATTTCTTCCATCCCCAGTTCCCCTCTCCCAGGATCCCGTGTTCTTGTGCCCAGCCTAGGATTTTATGAGGCGGGGGGTCTCCTGTGGCGTGGGAGCCGACTTTACCACTAATCATTTCCTCAAGGTTGCTACCGTCATGCCAATGCAGAGGGAGCTAGATCCAGTTGTGCCTAGCTTCCTTAATGACCTAACCGCTTGACCTTCACAATGACTCCATCCAAGCTGAAAAGATCCCGTATCTGCATATCGATTCAGTCATGAGAATATAATCTGAAGACGTTCCATTTGTCTTCGGATGTGGATTTCATACTTTTTTTAGTCAGACTCGCTTTAATTTCACACAATAACTGAATGAATGCACACGCCGATGGCTATTCATTATGGAGTGAAAAGTGGCTTGTGTTTTGTTGTTGCAGAGACCAATCAGAGCTTACTTCCATGATGTCAACACCAAATTTGAATCAGACCATAAAACATGATGGCACTTAAAGAGAAAAGAACAGCGCCTCTTAATCGGCAGAGTGCACTTCTGGCTCAAGATGGATCTATTGTGCATTATTAGTACATCCCGCACGTATTCAGTGGTGCATCACTTGTGCCCATACGGATACCAGTATAACAGATGCACAATGGATTCATCTGTTTGGCAGAATGATGAGACATCCAAGAACATATGAGGAAGGGGGGAAACACAGCAAGAACAAAAAAAAAATATCCTGTGTCTTATTCAACTGAAGAATGTAGGCCACCTCGCTAGTAAAGGGGTATATTTAGGTCTCCCTTTTTTGTTTTTTTTTCCTGACGTGTGTGGGTCGAGCACTGATGACGTCACGTTCACTTGAGTAAGTCTATGGCAGGCTCCTCCGTGGGCGGCTCTGCCTGGCACAGAGGTAAAAGCGGTATTTGATGAGGCGTGACTTCACTGAAGCCCAAAATACAGACTGAGACGAGCATCGTGTCTGAGTGCGACAAAGATGCAGGAATAGACATTTAAAGAAGAATGGAAGGCCCTTTGATAGAACACCAGATGCTCTTGGTTGAATTAAGCACATCTGCTACAAAGGCGCTGCACTCGGCAACAATCTCATACTTTTCAGGAGTCGGGAGTAAAATGCATTGTGTGTGATGCAAGCGCTGTCAACGCCACCATTTAGCTCCGAAGTTCCTTTTGCACATGGAGCATTGATTGACACAAAATATAGACAGGATGTATTCAATGCGCATTGGAGTAGCACAGGGAAAGGGGGAGGAGGCGGGGGGGTGTTTTGAACACATGCCTGGCACGTAGGACTCAGCTGAGCAAAAGAGCTTTGTATCCTCCTCACCGGGGGAAATAAAGAGAAGGTGAGACAAAAAACTTTTTCCACTGCCCCGGGCTACTGTTACCTGGCAGCCACTGAGGAATTTAAAATATTATTCTGCTGCTGCATATATTTTAGACTTCTGTGAGAGACACCTTTGAGAAATACGCTCCCTTTCTCTTAAGGAGTATAGTACAGAAGGAGGGGGGGGGGGTGGCTTTGCCAGAAGGTGGTGGCTCCTGTTTTGGCCATTGCGCCAGTGGATGTCTTAGAATATGATGATGTTAGTTTTTCACTGTCACCCGGGCTGCTTCTTTGACTCACAGCCATTTGCATAGGAAGCGTTACTCTTGCAGATAATATGGGGCAGCTATAAGAAAACTCACAGCAGATGAAAGGAGGGTACAAGAGACTAAGTGATAGTGATGGACGGTGCGATAAAAATAGAAGTGGTGATGGCAGGATAATGCATGGTTCTTTTTGCCGGGGCCGAGGTTCAGACCTGTCACTGAGACGAGGTAAAAGGAAGAGGGTGAGCAGAAGGGAAAATTGGGAGGGAAACAGGAAGAAAGGAAGTAAGTGTCTTTTTTTCAGGTCAGAGTGGACTCCAAGAGGTGCAGAAAAATGCTTGATTAATTATTATCATTATTGTCATCACCCTGGCCAGAATAATTTCTCAAAGAATACACAGAGGGGATGTGGAGGGAGAGAGAATGGGACGCAGGGTAAAGAGTAATGGGAGGTGTGGATGGTTGGCATGTTCGACACACGTCTATCCCCACCAACACTCACATATGTCAGTGCTCACCATGCATATGTCAGCCGTGGGCCTAATCTATCAAGTGTTGGTAGGCCTTTCTTCTCCACGGTCCCGCTCCCACTGCTCCAAAACACACCGTGATCAATGGCATGTAGTTCAATATTTCAACTGCATGCCAATAAAGCCGGCCAAGTATGAATTGACTGCAGCTAACCTGACAGCTCCTCGCTTATCCTGTTTGTCAGGACATCTGTCGTTAAAATGCAACCGGTGGATATGATGTTGATTTACAGTCGCCAAGCTGGGATTTCCAATAAAGCCGTGTGAGGTTTGAACATTGTCACAAATCTTTGTCAAATACTCGCACGCGCTTACAGTGTGTCTCTGGCCTTGATACTTTTTCTTTGCCAAGCCGCGCAGCCGACCCTCATTTATTGTGGTTAATTGCTTCTGCGTGGTGGTAGAGTGGTTAGCGCACAGGCTTCACAGCTTGGAGACCTGAGTTCAATTCCACCCTCAGCGTATGCGTGGGTTTTCTCCGGGTACTCCGGTTTCCTCCCACATTCCAAAAACATGCTAGGTTAATTGGCGACTCCAAATTGTCCATAGGTATGAATGTGAGTGTGAATGGTTGTTTGTCTATATGTGCCCTGTGATTGGCTGGCCACCAGTCCAGGGTGCTCGCCCAAAGACAGCTGGAATAGGCTCCAGCACCCCCCTGCGACCCTCGTGAGGAAAAAGCGGTAGAAAATGAATGAATGAATGAATGATGGTGTTGCTAATGTTGCACTGCTCTTCCTGCTGCTTCTTCTTCGTTGGTGTTGTGCAGCCATTTTTATGGTCAACGGGCTGGTCGGTCATCAAAAGTAGGAATCAAAATATTTAAAAATGAACGATCCCTGGAGAATCGGAATGTAGTCCCGGTTGCCATCGATTCTTAATGCTCAAGCCTACTGCCTCGGCACTACTGATGGAATGGAATTTTCAGGGAAAATTTGGAAAATTTCTCACCTGAAGTCAGCTGGGATAGGCTCCAGCATACCCGCGACCCTCGTGAGGATAGAAAATGCTACTATGTTTTTGTAAATTATTGCAAAAAACAAAGTTGGATTTAATGTCATGATGGGTTGATAAAGTGGTTATCTATCTATGATCTATTTCTCATAGTCTACCTTATTCCATATCGTGATGGACAGCTCTAGGTGAACATGCAAGGATGTATTCTCCCAGCCGCCTGATCATTCCACTCTGTCGAGGCACCTGCCTGACTTTTATGAATACGCATCCACCGCTCGCAGAAGCTGCGGATTTGTCTTTATAAGTTGCGTTGACACGTGTGCAGCAACCCCACTTCATTTATTCCACTTGTGTAGATTAAGGTTGACATTACATATAAGGTCACAGCATGCATCAATGTTACCTTGACACCACAGCGATCCTGAGCATGATCAGGTGTTGCCATTACTCCACCCCAGCAAGAAATCTCTGTCGTGGTCTTTCTTCTAGATCTTACATTTATTGCTAATTTTTGTCATTTTCAAGCCATGTCATTCTTTCCTTTTTGGTGTTTGAGTTCCTGAGGATATAGAATTGGTGTAAACACTCTTATTGGAATGACTTCAAGACTCGCACACGGTGTCAGAACCGGCGCGTTCCAGGACAGGAGGTGTGAGGCAGGTGTTAGATGAAGACTCAGTCAAAATGTGTTCCTCCTTCTGTGATGACATGTTAATCCCTAACACTTGCTCTCCACCGGGGACTCTACACCAGTCAAGCACGTAATAAACAAGGAGTTGGGGGACATCCTTTAGTGACACTTGAAAACGAACCGCACTAATAAAACGTCTTGTTGCACCCTATGTCAACTATCTGGGATATTTAATTACTTCTTTGGAAAGAAGGGCACATCAAACTAAAGACCCAAACCCATGCTTTAGATCCCTGGTGGGAGGAGAAGTTTGACTTTGGATGTTTTACTTGGTTACCGGAATAAAGTCTTCTTAACCTTCAAACAACCTCTTTTCTCACAGATAGTCAAGAACGGTCATTTGTCCTTGCAAGTATGGGTCCGTGTGAAGCTCCCAGATGTGTTGGTATTTATTTAGTATGCTCCTCACCTGTCCATGTTTTTAATACCTTTTAATACCATGCATGATTGAAAAAGGAGAATTAGACTGTAGCTTTATGCTATGTGCTGTCTTGACTGCAGGTAAAATAAGAAGGCCTGATGTGTGAAATTTTTGATGTATTTTTCTTGCTGTTTACCAGATCTGGAGTTGATTTGTGTTTGATTTTCTGGAACAGTGTCTCCGTCTTCTGTTTGCTGCCTCATACGAATCTCCATCAAAAGCCTGAAGTTGTATTTTTTTTCACAGGCTGTTGAGAGGATTTATTCGTCTTTTACAACATTGCTGAAACAGACTCGTAACTCATGAATGAACCCCAACGTGCCGGCTTGCTGCGCTTCGAGCGCCATCCTCAACATCTTATAGCCGTCAATCAGGCTAATCTGCTCCCTCTCACGTAACGGCAAAAGGCTTTGGCTTTCCCCATTGGCATCAAAGAATGGCAGGCCTGCCTCCAAACCATACTCCCCCTGCTCTGAACTGCCTGAAACAATGTCGGTTCAGTCCAACCCCAAAAACGCATCAGTAACATGCACTAGGAAAGATTTTTTCATTGACAGAATGAACTATAACTACCCGTGGATTTTACTTATCATCTACTGCACCTGAACCTCCATTTCTAAACCTACTCTTCACTTCAAACTGATACTTACCAACTTGGACAGTGATACACTGCTGGTGGTTTTCCTGTGAGCACCCATCCCCCACTCCATCACCCAGCTGTCAGAGGTGTCTCTTCTGTGGTTTAGGGTCTGCCAGACCTCTTCCTGTCTCTCCTATTTTCACCTTTTGATGGTAGAGGAAACTGTTTTCACGGACACTCTGATTCCATTGCTGCTTCTTCTTGGAGACACAATAATTAGAAGTCTGGGTTTATGGACTTTTTTTGGGCAGGCATTGAGATTTAGTGCTTTATTTGCTTGACTTGATACAGCAGGCTTTGCGGTTATGATTTCGATATATAAAATCGTCCATTTAATCTGAGATGAGCCTCTATGAGTTTGGGTCGTTTATTCTCCAGAGCAGCAGGTAGTATTTTGGAGCTCGGATACATACAGTTGGGACCACCAGAGCCTTCCAACACACTAATATCTGCTTCAGGGAATTATGGAGGGGGGTCCTCCAACTCAAGTGCTTTCTCAAGCATTGTTGCCGTGGAATTCTATGCCGGGCTTAATTTTTCACTGGTCACTGAATGTCATTGAACAATACAGCAGCCACCATTCTTGATTTTTGGCACTGAGACACTCAGTCATGCTCTGAATGCAAATTGTATTTTTACACGATTATAAGTATTTATTTGTTTGACAACTAAAATTCAACAGCCAAATTTACAGGCCTTATATGCTCACAGTCGTACATCACATCACTAATCATCCAATGAAATTCAAAATAAAGGCTGAATCAAATATGCTTTTATATTATTTTTATATCCACAAAGCACACATGCTACGTTACCGCTCAGAGTTCATATACAGTAAGTCAAAGTTCTCCAGCCAGTAGTTCATGAGCTGCCAGTAGCTCTTAAACACTTTTCAATTAGCTCACCAAAGACTTCATTCATTTATTATCAACTCCTATACCCACTATATTAGAAAGTGGGGTTTGTTCATAGTTGGGAAGCACTTTGGGTGTGTGACCAATCACAGCGGAGTAGGCATGTTCACAGGCGGAATAAATTAAAACTGGCGGGAAGCACAAATCCAAGGAAATATAGCTAGGTGAAGTTATTGTGTGTAGCTGCTCTATAGAAGTCAACAACTCAATACAAAGGGTCATTAAAAAAATGAGCGTAATGAGTCCCCTTTCAGGCTAAAGACAAAAGTTGAACTTTTTGGAAGGTATGTGTCCCATGAAATGTGCCGTAAAGGTACGCCACATTTCAGAAAATGAACATTATACCAACAGTAAAATGTGGTGGTGGTGGTGTGATGGTCTTCGGCTGTGTTGCTGCTTCGGGATCTGGAAGACTAAAAGTATGAAGGTATGTGTCCCATGAAATGTGCCGTAAAGGTACGCCACATTTCAGAAAATGAACATTATACCAACAGTAAAATGTGGTGGTGGTGGTGTGATGGTCTTCGGCTGTGTTGCTGCTTCGGGATCTGGAAGACTAAAAGTATGAAAGTATGTGTCCCATGAAATGTGCCGTTGAGGTACGCCAGATTTCAGAAAATGAACATTATACCAACAGTCAAATGTGGTGGTGGTGGTGTGATGGTCTTCGGCTGTGTTGCTGCTTCGGGATCTGGAAGACTAAAAGTATGAAAGTATGTGTCCCATGAAATGTGCCGTAAAGGTACGCCACATTTCAGAAAATGAACATTATACCAACAGTCAAATGTGGTGGTGGTGGTGTGATGGTCTTCGGCTGTGTTGCTGCTTCGGGATCTGGAAGACTAAAAGTATGAAAGTATGTGTCCCATGAAATGTGCCGTAAAGGTACGCCACATTTCAGAAAATGAACATTATACCAACAGTCAAATGTGGTGGTGGTGGTGTGATGGTCTTCGGCTGTGTTGCTGCTTCGGGATCTGGAAGACTAAAAGTATGAAAGTATGTGTCCCATGAAATGTGCCGATGAGGTACGCCAGATTTCAGAAAATGAACATTATACCAACAGTAAAATGTGGTGGTGGTGGTGTGATGGTCTTCGGCTGTGTTGCTGCTTCGGGATCTGGAAGACTAAAAGTATGAATTCTACTATCTAGCAAAAAAAAATCCTGAAAAAAATGTCCGGGCCACCTACTCATGCCCTCATATTGAAACAACAACGTTTTGATACAATTTTGGATCTTATATTATGTGTACATAGTAAAGTGACCATTTATGATGTCACTCGAGATCTTTTGAGGGTCTTGGTGATAAGATTTCTTTCTCAACACTTATGTCACATTTTCACGCCTATCACTGTCACCTTGGCGTATTGGAAAATCAGACGCAAATGATTTCATCATAAAAGTGACATTTGAAGTGACACGGACATTAACAATGCAATGTTTGCTGCATCGGGGGTGACCTCCACAGCTCACATCCCAGTTCTTATCACGCCTGCCTCACCTTTGCCAAACACCAGAGCTGTTTGTCATGGACGATTTGCTAATAAAATGAGAAAGGTGTTGAGTCAGCTGCAGACGTCCCCATCCCACCTGGCCCCTCTGTCATCCGTATCCTATAAGGATGTGTGGCGACTCCCTCAAGCATTTCCACGTACAAAGTCTTCCGGACCCATGCTTGTCTTCATCACTGCAGGATTGGTCCTTTACTGCAGATTGATATACCTCCAATGATGAGACGTAGTAATTGGTCTAATGAAGCGTAAAAAGATGTTTGTTAAAGGTTAGACATGCACATGGGCCTACCTGCTGATAGACTGACAGAAAGGTAAATTGGACTATATAGGCTTGGACCTCATAAGCTTGAAATTGGACTTCTTAGGAGCTGACACAAGCGCTGCTCAACGGTGTTCTGCCCGACTTAAATATTTATAGCGGTGAAATTTCACTGCACATGAATGATTTGAGTGATACAATATCCATGCATGTACGTAGTTTAACTTCTGGTGCTTCACAGGTACCTTTTTAGTCACATAAGATAATAATGTATTTATTTTTAAAAGCAGATTTCGATTTCGCAGTAGTGACATAACAATGTTTTGGTTCAACGCTGCTGTGGAGTATTGAGTGCCCTATGATAATTTTTGGCACCAGCGTAGTGGTTGAGGATCATACATTATGCAGACTCCATGATATAACGCACTATACAATTGTAGGACACTGCAGACTTAATCACCTTCTGTTCCTCTCATATCCTTCATAGACACATGCACTATAAGTAGACATACATGCATTCAGAATTGAATGTATTAGCATATCACACCGGCTCCGTTGTGCCACTGTTTTGTGCAGTGTTGACTTTTGCACACATCAGGTAAACAAGAGTTAGCAGGCAGTGGTTCCTCAGATAAATATTGAATACACCTACTGTATAGCTTGGCTAAGTGTTGATTTGTATGTCAGGGACAGTGTTTATTATGCTTCGTGGGCCTCTTAGCGCAGTTAAGTTTCTCCAGCATCCCCTATATGGCCATCAATTTCACTATAGGATCATCATCTTGCTTTTTTTTTTACCTCATCACCTTGTTTTTTCCTCTGCTTTCTGTCCTCTGTGCTCGGCTGGTGGTGCTTGCCTTCTCCCCTTGTCTGTCTCTTCATGGCCATCTCACCTTCCTTCCTTCCAGATGGTGCATTTCACAACCTACTAGGCACGATCAATCAAGCCCAGATGCAGACTGGGCTATTAAGGTCAGTAATGATCGGCCTTTGAGCGTTATGGGCCCGACTCCTGTTGTAAAGCCATGCATCAAACTCTGTTCCAGCGCTCAGCTCGCCTGCCCTTAACAAGCCAGCTTAAAATATCGGCCGGAGGATACAAAATGAAAAGGGTACAAACTTATCTCTCCAAAGACAGGCCACTGTAGCTCCAAGGTGTAATAAAACTACAGAACTTGGCCGTCGCCTGGAGTCATCTCTTTTATAAGCAATATCTATCAAAGATCAGCTAAGCGGTGGGCTGTAGTTGTTCTGAAGAAAGATGTAATACATTGCATTTTCCTGCATAGGAAATACTCACTATTCAAGTTCTTCTGCGTTTCTTCATTTTCCACATGGGATTTAGATTTAAAAGTATGAGAAGCCCAGGTTTTGAGGAGGATTTGACGAGGTGCCGAACCCTGCCCTAGCAGCCAACTCAGGTTGAAATGCATGGAGAGATGCAAAAAAAAGAAACAAAGAAGCTTCCGCATGGGACTTTGCCGTCAACCACCTCCTGGCTTTAAATCTTTGAGTCACCTTTCTGTTCATGCCAACTTTATATTTACATCTATAAAAAGGTCATTTCTATTTTTATTCCAAGTAATGATGTAATTCGGATGCTTGCAGCGCCCAAGAAAGACAAGAGGTCGTGGGAAATGGAGGATGGTTGCACAGCAAAGAGCAACAATTCTGTTTGTCTTTCACCGCGTCTTTCCACAGGAGTTTTTTGTTTCATGTTCTCAAAGGCAGCAGTAAATTTCAGTCATATCGGCTGCATTTTACTGTGCCATAGTTAGATGTCAGACAGCAGTGTTATTGAATGGGGTCACTTCAGTGGCCACCTAGAGTGCACTGACCGTTATCCAATACATCACTGATAATTTACTGATGCAGTAGTTGCCATTTAGAGCCAACGTGGCGAAAGACCTTAGTTAATACATTAATGGGAAATGACAGGCTATTCAGAGTGTCATGTGATGTCACTTTGACCCCTGTTCATCATTAGCAGTTTAATGCGGTTACAGTGTCCCACTGTTACTGCAGCTTATGTGTCCCAACCTTTTGTGTGTACAATTTCAGTGTCAACCTTTTCACAAAAACTGGATGAAAACTCTGCTGCGTCTTTTGAAATGTTGATGAGAGAAAAGGATTGGCATCCAATAAGGGCACGAAAATGCTGGACCAAGTGACTGTCATTCAGATTTAATTTGTTTCTGAGTTACTCACCTTCCTTTTTAATCCAAAGTTGATCCTTTTCATTCATTCATTTATTTTCTACCGCTTTTTACTCATGAGGGTTGCGGGGTGCTGGAGCCTATCCCAGCTGTCTTTTGGGCGAAAGCAGGGTACACCCTGGACTGGTCGCCAGCCAATCACAGGGCACATATAGACAAACAACCATTCACACTCACATTCATACCTATGGACAATTTGGAGTCACCAATTAACCTAGCATGTTTTTGGAATGTGGGATGAAACTGGAGTACCCGGAGAAAACCCACGCATACACGGGGAGAACATGCAAACTCCATGCAGAAATGGCTGAGGGTGGAATCGAACTCAGATCTCCTTGCTGTGAGGCCTGCGTGCTAACCACTCTTCCCACAAGCAACATTCATTCATTTTCTGCCGCTTTTTGCTCACGAGGGTCGCGGGGGTGCTGGAGCCTATCCCAGCTGTCTTCGGGCGAGACACGGGGTACACCCTGGACTGGTCGCCAGCCAATCACAGGGCACATATAGACAAACAACCATTCACACTCACATTCATACCTATGGACAATTTGGAGTCGCCAATTAACCTAGCATGTTTTTGGAATGTGGGAGGAAGTGGAGAAAACCCACGCATGCACAGGGAGAACATGCAAACTCCACACAGAGATGGCAGAGGGTGGAATTGAACCCTGGTCTCCTAGCTGTGAGGTCTGCGCCCTAACCACTCGACCGCCGTGCAGCCCCAAAGGAGATGTTTCTGGATAAAAAATGATGTTCCGATTTTTAATGGTCTCTCTCAAACCCATTTGCTTGCACTGAAATAATCCTTGCTTGGATTCAGATGGGCCCTGCTCATAACTGTACTCTTGCACTCAGGTTGCCTCTGTGCACTCAAAAAAACTGCTGATCCCAAACGTCTGTGCTTGCCTTTGAAACTGCGTGTGCGCGTGCATGTGTGACAGTATTGTTAACATTCCCCAACATCACAAGTGTAATGCTGACCAATCAAAGCTCACATCTATTGGATACTTTTCTCCATTAACATTGAAATATACAGTACATACAATATATGGCTTATTTGATTCTCAGCAGAACAGATGCCTTTTCCCTGTTTGGTCAGCGGCCCTGATGTCACAACCAAAGCACACCAATGGGCCAGGAGTCGGTCTGCAACCTTTTGCGCAGACCTATAAAACAGAGAAGCATGGAGCAGAAAATTGAAAGCATCATGGAGGTGCTAAGCCTATGCTGGGCAGGAAGATAAAGGTCTTGGCTACAGATAGAAGCACGTTAGGTGGAGATGCATGCTGGGGGCTGTAGTAGGCTCTTTAATAACCTCCGACTAGGAGTTTTAGGCCTGCAGGCATATAGTGGAAGAAGACAGTAATAGTTTATCGTAGCGTGGCCGTAAAGTGCCAGTGATTAATAATGTGTGCCACGACATGGGACGCCATTGTTGTTTTATTATTCTATGTATTATAGATGGATCTGGCCAGCTATGTCTCGTCATTCACACTTTGAGATATGACACTTCTGTCATATCTGCCGTATCCCAGGATCAAAACTATCTTGTCCAGAGAGACAGTAGCTGTTTGTAGCAGCTTCTATGTGACATTTGGATGAAGTCCTCACTGAACCTGTTTGATCACCACATCTTTTTGTGGCTGTCATTGGTTCAGCTGTCACGAAGAGTAAGGCAACATGATTTATCCCCAAAATGTCACCTTTCACATTATAATAGCAGGAATTAAGCTCTTGGTTTTTCCCAAAATGGCCCAAACTTTTCTTTAATCTCTTTCTAAATATTTATCTTGCGAATTACACTTCCTCTGTCTCGCACTTTTTTTTACTTACCATATCTGTCATTCAACTTCGATGAATGACTTTGTGAGTCTGAGTAATATTTGCCCATTATTAAGAAAGCACCCAAGCAATTGTTAAAGACAACCATCATTTTAATATGACAATCAGTAGAGAAGGCTGCTACTGGAGTTAGCAGAGGCAAGGATGCTGAGGTTCTCATTGGGAGTGACCAGGATGGATAGGATCAGGAACCAGTCCATCAGAGGGACATTACATGTTAGAGGCCTTGGAGATAAAGTCAGAGAGGCCAGACTGAGATGGTTCAGACACGTCCAGAGGACAAATAGTGAATATATTGGTAGAAGGATGCTGCTTTTAGAGCTGCCAAGTATGATTTTAGTTTTACTTAGGTTCAAGGATAATCTATTATTATCAAACCCTTGTTTTAATATGACCATTTCATCTGCAAATAATACCAACTTCAAGTCTTACATAACTTTGCAAATGCCATTGATATAAAAGTTGAACAGTTTTGGTCACAGTATTGACCCCTGGGGTACTCCACATGTAATATTTAAACTTGCAGTTACTTATTGTCTTGTTTTCTGTCATGTTCTTGCTTGATGATTGCCATATTTACCTTGTAATCAGAGCTCTTCAACAGATCCATCTCTAGTTTGTATGTATGATTTCACCCCCCAATATCTCAGCTTAGGGACATGACTCGAGATCATGTCACAAATGATCCCCAGAAATGTATTTTTATACACCCTTCCCATGTCTACACCATCCATTGGATTTGCTTGCACCTATATTTTCTACCAAACAGTATGATTTTAGTTTTACTTAGGTTCAAGGATAATCTATTATTATCAAACCCTTGTTTTAATATGACCATTTCATCTGCAAATAATGCCAACTTCAAGTCTTACATAACTTTGCAAATGCCATTGATATACAAGTTGAACAGTTTTGGTCACAGTATTGACCCCTGGGGTACTCCACATGTAATATTTAAACTTGCAGTTACTTATCGTCTTGTTTTCTGTCATGTTCTTGCTTGATGATTGCCATATTTACCTTGTAATCAGAGCTCTTCAACAGATCCATCTCTAGTTTGTATGTATGATTTCACCCCCCAATATCTCAGCTTAGGGACATGACTCGAGATCATGTCACAAATGATCCCCAGAAATGTATTTTTATACACCCTTCCCATGTCTACACCATCCATTGGATTTGCTTGCACCTATATTTTCTACCAAACAGTATGATTTTAGTTTTACTTAGGTTCAAGGATAATCTATTATTATCAAACCCTTGTTTTAATATGACCATTTCATCTGCAAATAATGCCAACTTCAAGTCTTACATAACTTTGCAAATGCCATTGATATACAAGTTGAACAGTTTTGGTCACAGTATTGACCCCTGGGGTACTCCACATGTAATATTTAAACTTGCAGTTACTTATCGTCTTGTTTTCTGTCATGTTCTTGCTTGATGATTGCCATATTTACCTTGTAATCCAGAGCTCTTCGGCAGATCCATCTCTAGTCAGTTTTATGACTTCACCCCCAATATCTCAGCTTTGGGACATGGCTGAAGATCATGTCACAAATTTGTGTCCACCTCCACCCATCTTGTCCTCCCGCTCTGCGTCCCTCCACCTTTAGGGCCATTTAGCTTCCTAAGGGCCAGAGCATGAGCGCATGGCCACTCTGCCACAAGGCATGAAGGGTAATAAGTGGAAATGGCAGTGATCCGGCACTCGCTGTTCTCGCTTCCCCGGTTCACAAATGCCAGTGGAGGAAGATGGATTCATTCATGGTGTGACCCAAGTAAGAGCGCTCACTGCCACAGCCTGCTTATCGCTCACTCCTGCTCTTTGACCCCCAAAACACCACCTCTCCTGCTTTTGTCTTCTTCTTATCACCTCTCCCCTCATCTGCACTTTTCATTCACAGTTTCTCCATACGCCATCTTCTTTCTGCTCCCTCTCATTTTCTTTGCCATTTTATTTTGGTCACTCTTTCCCATGACTTATTACCTGCTACACCCTCCCTGTCCTCTTTGTGCTTTCACGCTCTCCATCTTCTGTTTTTTTTTTTCTTTTACCAATGCATTTCCCCTCCTCTCCCTTGTTCTCTCGCTCAAGCATTTTCACTTGCTGTTACTTTTTCTCTTACATTCATTGTATAACCATCCTCACCTTTTCAGTTTCCTGACCTGCTTCATCCTGGCATCCGTACCTCACTCCACCCCTCCTATCTTTCCCGTCTTTCCCTGAGCTGTGCATGCAAGCTACTGAGTGGCAAGGTGACATTGTGTGTCATATCAGCATTCCACGGCAGTCCCCTTTCTCTCCAGAGAGTAATTATTTCTTTCAGAGTGAAAGGTTCAATTTGCTATAAAAGAACAAGAGCCTCAGGTATAGAGGGTGGGAGTGTTGACGAAGAAGGCAGTGATAGGGTAGCAGAGGGTGTAGAGTGGGTGAGAATGGGGAAGAAAAGCTGCAAGGGTGGGACAGGCAGGAATAATAGAGGAAGGAGAGTGAGCCACAATGTTCCCTCTGAGTGTTGAACACATTGTTCTCAGGGGAGCGTCTGTGTGCTTATGCATGCACGTGTGCTGTTTGTGGCGGTGACGGTGGCAAGAGATGCTCTGTGATGTCATTGCCCCGTTGGGTTCATCTTTGGTCCAAAATGAGATTACATCTCCTGGAGAAAGTTCATCGGGTTTAGGTCCTCTTGGAGTGTTGTTTTACTGTTTTCTTCAATTGTATTGGTCTTTCTGGTGTGGTCTTCTCCTGTAGCTTAGTGTCTTGCAAGGAGTGTCTCGCACCACTGGGATTAAGACGCCTCTCCAGACAGGCCAAGCAGTCGGCCTGTCACCTGGACTATTTTAAGTGGGGGCTTGAAGACAATTGCTTTCACTTTCATGCTTGATGCTGCTGCAATAGCAAAAAAAATGGTACTAAAACCCCTGGATTAACAGAAGAATGAAGAAATCTGTAAAGTGAAGACTTTATTGCAATTATTGCCATTTGTTAGTCTTTGTAATTTAGCCTTTAACAGGTCTGTGTCATTATTTAACGCCGATGCCCTTCAGCAAGTATCAGTCAAACCACTTTGCCTTTAGGTGATTCATTGCAAACTGGCTCACTAATAATTTCATTTTATGAATTCCTGCAAATGGGCGTACGGATTGGACAATGAGAGAATGCCGCAGGCTGATGAGCTCTATATCATTTTAAACGGGAAGGTATAATATGTTTTATTTCATTCACATTGACTATTTTCTCTCCTAAGACACGGGAAATACTCCGAGCCTTCCTCTGAGATGCTGTCATCTTTATCAACAGAATATTTCTTATGTGTATCCAGAGGACACACAGGGACTCTTATTGGGGGAAACACTCAGGTGCAGCTGTTGACAAAAATGACTTTTATGTTTCATTTGATCCTTTTTATTCCGGTCTTCTTACGCATGAGGACAACCAAAAGCCCCGGTCACATCTGACCTTGTCAATGGAGGCTACTTGATAGTTTGAGCTGTTTGAGTTTTGGTCATCTCAAATGATATGAAATCATCAATATTATATAATGTTTATAAGACCACACACCATTTTAGTCTGTATGTTGGATATATCGATTTATTGGAAAACAGGTCGTTTATTATGATAAATTGACATCATTGTATGCGTGTCCACTCTATCAGCACAAAATAGCAACGAAAATGACTGGAAAGCACATAGTTAGAAAGTAGTTGGTTAATATTCTGCATTATACGTTGGCGGTGTCTGTTTTATCCACCTATTGCGTTGCTGTGTGTAGTTGTTTTGACACCATGAATCGGAATGGTGTGTGAGCTGCTGACGTCCCGCTATTTGTAGCTAATAGTACGCCTCACTGAGGTACACTAAACTTTAATACCATTTTGTGGCTCTAATGCGACATGACACAAATTATCGAATATCGGTCGATAATTAATAGCATAATTTTTGACCAGCAAAACGACAGCTCTTAGTGTACTGTAAGTTCTGGAAATCACTGACTATAGTGTTTTGGACCTTGTTGCTGCTTTCCGTCCTTGCATAGACGAATCACTATGACAGAAAGGGGAGATAAAACCAATTTGCATACCCCCTCCCAGTGGTATCTATTAAAAGTGGGAGGCAGGAAAAAAAAAAGGAAGAGCGGAAAGAGAGTAGGGGGTGGAGGGCAAGACCAGACTGAGTGTTTACGAGGGAGCAAAGACAGCATCTGATGCCGCTGAATGGAGGCTATTGTATTGCTCTCTCAGGCACTAGAGCAAACGGCACCGCTCTATCTCTCATGTACACATGCAACATCTCCAAGGTTGTATAAATCACAGTGCTCCGAAACGGCATACCCTGCCCACCATGAACAATTACCCCCCCAACATCCCCCACCCCCTACTCTTGCATGGATAACAAACCATCCTATCTTAATAAGCATCCACCATGGGGAGCTAATGGTCTCGCTTCCCCTTTTAATTTTATACATACCTAACTATGAGATATTAATAATGAATGCAGCGTAAACAACAGTTTAAGATGCCGACCACGCCATTGTGGACTAATTGGCTCATTAAATGTAACATTAGGTGGGAGAGGGACCCTTGATTGGGAGCTCTAGGCCCAAGTCAATGCTAACACTCAGAGATCATTGATCTTTAGCCAGCCTGCATTGCTCTGATTAAAGAGCAATAAAGATGGGGCTGCTTCCCCTCGGCTCCATAACATTGACACAATTCCCTGAAAGTGCCTGAAACACTGCCAAAATGCGGGATGATATTTTGTGTTTCATGACCCTCCCCATCAGAGTGCTAGGCTGAAAAACTGTCCTCAGAGGACGATACAGATGCAGCTTTGGCCACACTGCCCAGAGTGGCAGAGGTGCTAAGTGGTCTGAGGACAGGATCGATGAGAAAGAGACTGGAATACGTCCATCAGTTCCAGCGCATCCCGCATTTCACCTCACTGTCCAGGTCATGATGTATGTGTGCAGTTTTCTTTATGAGTGATTCAGCTAGGCTCATTTCTCACATTGTAGTCACCACGAGGCCCTCTGAAGGCCTTCTGGGTGCTGGCGTTTTCCCTGGGAAAATTTAAGAAGCCCAAATTAAACAGAAGAGCAGGTCTATAATTTCCTAGCATTCCTCTATATGCTTGTGTACGCACCATTGGGGGGGGGGGGGGTGAAATCCTTGCCAGTGAAGCACCGAAGAACTGGAGTCTGAGGCGGAGTGTTGAATTTGGGAGAAAACTTTATTTTCAACCACAACAGAAAAACTCAGGAAAACAGGAAACAGGAAAACCCCCGTCCCCAACCCTCCGGGTGGCAACCCCTCCCCTATCGATCGTTCTGGGGTGAATTATGTCCCAGTAACCTACCACTACACCAGTTTATTTATTTATTCATTTACTTTTTTAAGTAATCAGGAGCTTGGGAGAGGGCAGAGAGCACACGCCCATATAAGGAAGCCCAGCACTCTGTGATGTCACAGAGAACCAGTGTTAGTAGAACCTCCCTGAAACGGAGCGTTTTGAACCATCCCAAACTTCTTTCAGGGTTCAATTCCAAATGTGCAAAACTCATTATCTGAAACTTTGGCATAGTTTAACACGATAATACAACATTATAACTATATTTATTATTCAGAAAAGTGGAAAAAGCATAATAGGTCTCCTTGAAGTCAGCGTGTCTTCGAGCCCTGACCTGCTTAGAGATGTTGTGTATCTGAAGGTTGTTGCTTTGTAGGTTTGACAACAACATTTCCAAGATGGGCTTGTGATGACATATGAGGAGAAAGGCATCTGGACCGGGTCAGCTCGAACTTAACTTGACTGCCTGTTCTGGCTAGGAGTTTTACAGCGCCACTCAGTCCTGGACATTGAACTCGGCTCCAATAAACATCCAATGTGTTATCACAGACACCCGCACGAGATGAGATGATACTCTGTAAAAGCACAACAAGCCTGCAATAACCTTTTTACACAATCAGTGACCCTTTAAAGGCCAACCTAGACTTGACCAGATCTTCAGGGACTTCAGGTACATATGTTGTTATCAAGAGACAATGAAGAGGGAAAAAAAATAGTATTTTCCAGCCTGCCCTACTTTTAAATGATGTTATTCACTTATTATATTTTGCACTGAAGGTGCAGAATGGCCTTTTGTGTGAAAATAAAGGTATCAGCATTGAAAAGACTGTTCTCACCGATATGAAACGTAGTTTGTCTCTGTCAACACAAGGTCAACATGCTGTTATGTTAAACAAGATTCATACAGGCCTTCATCTTTCAGCTGCTTGTAAAAAATGATCTTTGCTCTGTAAGTGCTGAGAGGTGGCAAAATCTGATTAAGGGAAAATCTGTGTTGGTGTTTTTTTTTATATCAGTACTGTTGGAAATGTGCTTCACATTCGGAAGGCTGCAACTTTACATGTATTACGTTGATATTTCATTCAATTTGACAACGATGTAAGAGGATTTCCCCTCAGGGACAAAATATTTTTTTGTTATTTCAGAAGCTGATTTTGATAAATGGTTAGATCACTCCTCTTGAAAAATAAACGTACGTCTCTCTCTACATGGCTAATCCCTTTGACTTGCTGCTGCCGCGTCCATTTTCACACCCAACAACCATTACAATGAGTGGAGAATGTGGAGCAGCAGCACAGCAAGAAATCAAACCACGATAACGACTGCCTTGAGCCTGGTTTAAAGCCCCAACTGATATCTTCTGTGCACAGCCCTCTTCCTCCTTCCCCATCTCTCTCCTGCACCCTCATCTGCCTCTCTCCCTTGCTCCCAACCTGCCTGTGCCTCACCCTTCCTGTGCCCTCTGCTGCCCACCTGCCTGATCTCATCTGGAGACAGAGCAGGTGCTGAGGCGAGATAGAGCCAGGCTGAGAGAGGCATCTCCTAGCGGGCTAATGATGCCTGCTCTTTTCTTAGCGTTTTATGCTGAAACAGTTTTAAAGCAGTAGCGGGGATGAAGTCAAATGTGTGCAGGAAACATCACAGAAAGTGAGGCATGCTAAAGATTGTCTCCTGTAGATGAGGAAAAGGTTATTTGGACTACATGTCGTTGTAACAATTGCACTTACAGTGAGGAGAACCACATATCAGCTGGGAGACAAAATGCTTTATTGTCTTTAATGTCACTGTTTTACAATAAAAATGTATTCCAGTCAAAAAAAATATTGAAAAGTTGGTTAATTAATTAGTTCATTGAAAAGTTTCCGGCCTGCACGGTAGACAAGTGGTTAGCATGCAGGCCACACAGCTAGAAGACCCAAGTTCAATTCCACCCTCAGCCATCTCTGTGTGGAGTTTGCATGTTCTCCCCGTGCATCCGGGTACTCCAGTTTCCTCCCACATTCCAAAAACATGCTACAGTGAAGAAAATAAGTATTTGAACACCCTGCTATTTTGCTATTTCTCCCACTTAGAAATCATGGAGGGGTCTGAAATTTTCATCGTAGGTGCATGTCCACTGTGAGAGAGATAAACTAAAAAGAAAAATCCAGAAATCACAATGCATGATTTTTTAACAATTTATTTGTGTGATACAGCTGCAAATAAGTATGTGAACACCTGTGTATCATCTAGAATTCTGACCCTGAAAGACCTGTTAGTCTGCCCATTAGAAGTCCACCTGCACTCCATGTATGATCCTGAATCAGATGCACCTGTTTGAGGTCGTTAGCTGCATAAAGACACCTGTCCACCCCATACAATCAGTAAGACTTTAACTTGTAACATGGCGAAGACCAAAGAGCTGTCCAAAGACACCAGAGACAAAATTGTACACCTCCACAAGGCTGGAAAGGGCTACGGAGCAATTACCAAGCAGCTTGGTGAAAAAAGGTCCACTGTTGGAGCTATCATTAGAAAATGGAAGAAGCTAAACATGACGGTCAATCTCAATCGGAGTGGAGCCCCATGCAAGATATCACCTCGTGGGGTCTCAATGATTCTAAGAAAGGTGAGGAATCAGCCCAGAACTACACGACAGGACTTGGTCAATGACCTGAAAAGAGCTGGGACCACCGTTTCCAAGGTTACTGTAGGTAATACACTAAGACGTCATGATGTGAAATCATGCATGGCACGAAAGGTTCCCCTGCTTAAACCAGCACATGTCAAGGCCCGTCTTAAGTTTGCATATGACCATTTGGATGATACAGAGGAGTCATGGGAGAAAGTTTTATGGTCAGATGAGACCAAAATAGAACTTTTTGGTCATAATTCCAATAAGCGTGTTTGGAGGAAGAAGAATGAAGAGTACAATCCGAAGAACACCATCCCTACTGTGAAGCATGGGGGTAGTAGCATCATGCTTTGGGGGTGTTTTTCTGCACATGGGACAGGACGAGTGCACTGCATTAAAGAGAGGATGACTGGGGCCGTGTATTGTGAGATTTTGGGGAACAACCTCCTTCCCTCTGTCAGAGCATTGAAGATGGGTCGTGGCTGGGTCTTCCAACACGACAACGACCCGAAGCACACAGCCAGGAAAACCAAGGAGTGGCTCCGTAAGAAGCATATCAAGGTTCTAGCATGGCCCAGCCAGTCTCCAGACCTGAACCCAATCGAAAATCTTTGGAGGGAGCTCAAACTCCGTGTTTCTCAGCGACAGCCCAGAAACCTGACTGATCTAGAGAAGATCTGTGTGGAGGAGTGGGCCAAGATCCCTCCTGCAGTGTGTGCAAACCTGGTGAAAAACTACAGGATACGTTTGACCTCTGTAATAGCAAACAAAGGCTACTGTACCAAATATTAACATTCATTTTCTCAGGTGTTCAAATACTTATTTGCAGCTGTATCACACAAATAAATTGTTAAAAAATCATGCATTGTGATTTCTGGATTTTTCTTTTTAGTTTATCTCTCTCACAGTGGACATGCACCTACGATGAAAATTTCAGACCCCTCCATGATTTCTAAGTGGGAGAAATAGCAAAATAGCAGGGTGTTCAAATACTTATTTTCTTCACTGTATATTAATTAGCGACTCCAAATTGTCCATAGGTATGAATGTGAGTGTGAATGGTTGTCTGTCTAAATGTGATTGGCTGGTGACCAGTCCAGGGTGTACCCCGCCTCTCGTCCAAAAGACAGCTGGGATAGGCTCCAGCACCCCCGCGACCCTTGTGAGTAAAAAGCAGTAGAAAATGAATGAATGAATGAATGAGAGAATCTCTCTCAGCATGTTCTGAACTCCTGTTTCAGTGCTATGACGTATAATTGTCGAAGCATGGATGCAATTGGACTTACTAATATCACTAATATCTATGGTAGTTTGTCTATATGTGCCCTGTGATTGGCTGGCGACCAGTCCAGGACGTACCCCGCCTCCCCCCTGAAGACAGCTGGGATAGGCTCCAGCACCCCCTGTATATTTCAACCATATTATACACAGGATATACGGTCGATAAATAAACTGTGAATGTTCCTATTGCACTTGATGACAAAAAGTTTTCAGACTCAGTCATGGAACTATGTGGCCACTCCACTATCACATCGATGCTCACACTTCCATAGGGATGTACAGTATCTATCATCCATCAACCTGTGCAGGGTACCAGGGGAACTGCATCCCACCTGGGAATAAATCCCTGCTCATTCACAAGTCTTGGACAAGCCAGTAACACATTGTATACCCGCAATGGCACTACCACATCTCCACAAATGAAATTTCACCACATGCTACATACCGTACCTTTCCTCCTTTCAACTCTCCCATCCTGTCTGGCTCCGACACTAATGGACATACGACATGCACACTCCACCGCACTCTAATGTGGAAAGCGAGCATTTTCCATTGACCTCCGCATCGCCAGACTGTGATTCTCAGCCAAGGTCAGCAGCCATCAGCCAGGGGAGGGAGAGAAATAGTTCAAAAGTTCAAACCAGCATGCATGTTAACATGCCTGGATGTGCCGTACATGTACGTACATACACACGCTCTGACCGAGCCTATGATGCAGTGAGTGGGACCACGGGTCACTGGAAGGTACTGTCCAAAACACAGTGTGTGAGAGCCACATACGCACCCACTACTAAAATCACTGCATATGATATGCCGATATTTCCTTGAGTCCTGCCATTCTATGTGGAAATACGCCGCATTCATTCATTTTCTACCGCTTTTCCTCACAAGGGTCGCGGGGGATGCTTGAGCCTATCCCAGCTGTTTTGGGGCAAGAGGCGCGGTACACCCTGGACTGGTCACCAGCCAATCACAGGGCACATATAGACAAACAACCATTCACACTCACATTCATACCTATGGACAATTTGGAGTTTTGGAAAGTGGGAGGAACATGCAAACTCCACACAGAGATCCATCCCCGAGCGGAGGATCGAACCCGGGTCTCCTAGCTGTGTGGCCTGTAGCCTAAAAAAAACAAAACATCAAGCATCAATAAGTGTGTCCCAAATGACATGCATTGTTAGCTAGCTCATATTAACTTGTCTTCTTGTATTATAATGCACAGAACAGGGAAATAAATATGTGTTCATGTTTCATATAAGGATTGTGAACGATGGGCAAAACTCCAAAAAAGTGCAGTTCCCCTTCGCCAATTAACCTAGCATGGAAAAAGCGGTAGAAAATGAATTAATGAATTAATGAATGAATGTTTTTGGAATGTGGGAGGAAACCGGAGTACCCGGAGAAAACCCAGGAATGCACGAGGAGAACATGCAAATTCCACACAGAGATGGCCGAGTGTGGAATTGAACCCTGGTATGCCGAATATTAAATACTGCAATTTCACTGCTGTATGAAACACTCTTAAGATGAAGTAACTTTTCCCATTTTGCAAGCAAGAGAGAGACGGCAATGACAGGATTAACGGATCAGTTCCCAATATCCCCTGCTAATCAGATCATCGTACACCTGATGTGTGGCCTGAATTCCATCAGGCTTTATTAGCAATAATTATAATTTTCCAGTTCCTATACACTCATATTTATTATGGTCAGCATTTCATGACCTATTTAGGTAAAAGGGTAACATGGCATTGTTTTACAATATTACCATACCCAATTGTACGTTTGGTGTTTCGTGTATCAGAAGACCTTTTGAGATAAGCTGGACAATTGCAGGCTCTTGCACCTTTAATGTTTTCCACTCAAGCAGGAGGGAGCGTGAGGACTCCAGAAAAAAAGCAAACATGCTCCTGGGAGAAGCTTTTTACTCCCAGTTTGTGTTCATTTGTCCCCCGCTCCCCTCAGCTGCCTCTGGGAGCGACTCAGCACTTGTTTTATTGGCCGTTACTGTTTGTCAGGAAGCGAATCGTTTTTTTACTCACAGGTGCAAGTCGAGGATGTGATTGTTCCATTACTTTTTGCATCAGCTTGGATTATCCGGCTTGCACATCTCTGAGTTTGTCTGTTTCCGGTTGTGCATATTAACGCCGGTATCGTCTTACATGCTGTACATGCCGCTGCAAAGACGAGATGATGGAACTGATTCCTTCAGTGCTGTGTGTTTATTATCACATTTTGTGTAATTATATAATTACATCTAATCACCCACCTGAGGTGTCAGTGCTGTGTGGCGACACTCTATTACGGAACAAACACAGCGACATCAGCACATCTCCCACTCATTAACATAACCCTCCCCTCCTCATTCTCCTTTGCACTTTTTTTTCCATCTCTGCCTTTTTTTTCATGCTCATTATATCGCTTCTTTGTTTACAGTCACGGAAATCCACTTGTATGCGTGTGCATATGCACAATTGCCACACTAAGTGCACAATCACACATAATGAGATAAGTAGCATTTGCAGGAACATGCACTATTACTGGAAATGTTGGTTTCTGGTGTGAAATGATGAAAAGAATCACATGACACCTTATCCTCAGCTGGTTGAAAAGCCAAACTAGATGTTGTAATCATACCTTAAACACAGATTTGAAATCTGTACAGTAAACTACAGATTATGGTGATTACCTGCTTTAAAAGTCCATCATATTGGTGGACTTGCTTGGACACCTAAGTACTATTGCACCTAGGGTTTGTTCATTTTCTATGCCGCTTAAGCTTATCCCAGGTGAATTTCAATGCATTTTCTGAATGTATTATATTTGTATTTTAGTACCAGTAGTCTTTTTTTTCACAAAAGT
Organism: Doryrhamphus excisus; assembly: GCF_037039965.1. Lineage (NCBI taxonomy): Eukaryota > Metazoa > Chordata > Actinopteri > Syngnathiformes > Syngnathidae > Doryrhamphus > Doryrhamphus excisus. The sequence goes on along the minus strand of NC_136371.1, from coordinate 3,287,322 downwards.
ATGTACTGGTAAAAGTGAAATTTAAACTGTATGACTCGCGAGGCTCTAATTTTGTGGTGCAGAGCAAGGTGGCACAGGGCGGCGGAGTGTGGCACAGCCAACACAGTGGTAATTTGGTCCAGTGCACTGGATTGTACCGAGATGGGCGTGGCAGCGCACCAATTGAGGTGTCCATATTTCCATCTTGGTGCCGTGACAATTTCGTGACAAAACAGCGCGCCAAAGGTGCCCTAGAAGCTCGCCAGCTCTAACCTGGTTTATTCTTGGCGCAGGTGAAGCGCAGCCTGCGTAATGGTAAATTGGCTCCGGTTTCCTCCCACATTCCAAAAATGTTGTTTGTCTTAATGTGCTCTGTGATTGGCTGCCGACCAGTCCAGGGTGTACCTTGCCTCTCGCCCGAAGACAGCTGGGATAGGCTCCAGCACCTCCGCGAAAGTTGTAGAAAAGGAATGAATGAATACATGTAGTTGAAAGTTGAAGGTTGCATGGATTCCAGTCAGTATTAGCAGATTCCTCCAACAATGCTCATTAATCAGTGACAAAGTTGAATTTGCACCAAGGCTGGACACTTCCAACAAGACAATGACCTTAAAAACTGCTCAAATTCTAGTAAGACATTCATGCAGAGGAACAAGTACAACGTTCTGGAATGGCCATGTATGTCCCCAGACCTTTAAAGCGGGCTGTCCATGCTTGGAAACCATCAAACCTGACTGACATTGAGATGTTTTGGAAAGAAGAATGGTCAAAAATACCTGAAGAAATACCATATTTTTGTTGGGGTGCCCAAATTTCTGCACCTTCCTACTTTTGTTTACATATTGCACACTTTCTGTAAATCCCATGAACTTCATTTCACTTCTCATCGGGGGTGCCCAAACTTTTTCATACCACTGTAGGTCACAAAAATACTTTGATCTTTTGTGCCCGATGTCCTTCCAGTAGCCATTATGACTGAATTGCCTCTTGTCAGCTTGGCAACAAAATCGTGTTTACTGTAGAAGACTATGGAGGGTGAAGACTATTCAGACTCAGGAGACACATCTCACATGTCAGACTTCCTTTCATAGAACATGATATTCAATAGACCACACCGGTATAGTACACACAGCCATTGCATGTGCCAGGAATAGAAATGAGAGATATTGTCTGCCTTGTGGTGTCAGTTTATGTTTGTGTCTGCCAGGATATATATTAAATGTCATTTAAGCCCTTTCCAGAAGTTGTTGTCCTGTCTGGTAGCCACAGTTTGTCATCCTTCAGATATTTCATTAATGTGCTGTTTGGATTGCAAATTTTACTTCCAGTCCCCTGTCACCCAAACATTTAAAGCTCCCAGCTTAATTAAATTTCACCCCCAGCAATGGACACAAATTTAAAAGACATAGACAAATCCTAGCAATGTATTTATAACACTCAATGGGACCCCCACGGAATTAGAATTTTGAAGACACCGAGACATCTCCAGTTTTAATAGTGTATGAAAAGAATACAGGACATGAGAATAATGTACACGAAACTCTTCACACCCACCAAGAGACACACAAACACACCAAATGTGTGCTGCAATAGCTGTTCGCCCACTGAGAGGCATTATGCTTGCTGACAGCATGACAGGCTGGCACAGAGAGCCCCCCCAAACATCTCGCCCACATAATGAGATAGGGCACAGCACTAGGGCCTCTGGAGAAAGAGCTGATGGAACATTTCAGTCCGGTTTGTAGCACAGGGACGACAAGATGGACCCTCTCTTAAGGATTTGGCACATCCCAGACAGACGCTAAGACACTGAGTTCTGGCAGGCACAAGGAAGGTATCACAAAGCGGAGACAGACAACACTTGTTCATCACATGGAAACTGAGTTATAATTAAGGAGGTGTGTGTTTTGATTAGATAGCGTCACTCAGCTCGCCCGTTCGGAGCCTGTGTTGTTTCACATGTTTTTTTTTCCCCTATCATCTTGTATTCCATTCTTTTTCCACTTTGTACAACATCTAAAGAGCGGTAGCAGCACTTTATGGGCCTTAGTGTAGCATTTGACTGGAGGCCCATTTGTGGGAGTAGTATATACAGATGTATGGCTTCTTCATTCTCATTCAGCATCACTTAGGGATGCACTTATGGAGGACATGTTTCTGGGCTGGAATACTGTAGTTTGTTGTAGCAACTCTTCAACTATTGAATTAATCATTCATTCATTGATTTTTCTACCTCTTATCCTCACGAGGGTCGTGGGGGTGCTGGAACCTATCCCAGCTGTCTTCGGGCGAGAGGCGAGGTACACCCTGGACTATGGACAATTTGCATTCGCCAATTAACCTAGCATGTTTTTGGAATGTGGGACGAAATCGGAGAACCCGGAGAAAACCCACGCATGCACGGGGAGAACGTGCAAACTCCACACAATTAAAATTAAACCCGGGTCTCCTAGCTGTGAAGCCTGTGCAGCCCTGAATTTATTATGTTACCTTTTTTAGACAGTTGATGCACCTGATTCCAAAATGAAGCTGGCATCTCCAAATGTGCTTTAACATACCTCAATCGACTCTGTTTGTGGAATATGTGCAGAAAAGGCTTCCTCTGCATGATTTTCCTGTACAGCATCCCCTTATGTAAAGTGCACTGATAGTTGAACGATGCACAGTGACACCATCTGCAGCAAGATCATGTTGTAGGTCTTTGGAGCTGGTCTATGGGTTGAGTTTGACTGTTATCACCATTCTTTGCCTTTGCTTATCTGAGATTTTTCATGCCCTGCCATAACTAGAACTGTGCCTGTGGTTTTCCATTTCCTCGCTATGAACCTGACAGCTGAAATCTCTGAGCTAGCTTTTTGTATCCTTCCCCTAGACCATGATGTTGAACAATCTTTGTATTCAGGTCATTTGACGGTTATTTTGAGGCTACCATGGTGCTACTCTTCAGGGAAGATGCAACTTGCAATTGGCCACCTTAAATACCCTTTTAGCTTTTTGTATCCTTCCCCTAGACCATGATGTTGAACAATCTTTGTATTCAGGTCATTTGACAGTTATTTTGAGGCTACCATGGTGCTACTCTTCAGGGAAGATGCAACTTGCAATTGGCCACCTTAAATACCCTTTTAGCTTTTTGTATCCTTCCCCTAGACCATGATGTTGAACAATCTTTGTATTCAGGTCATTTCACGGTTATTTTGAAGCTACCATGGTGCTACTCTTCAGGGAAGATGCAACTTGCAATTGGCCACCTTAAATACCCTTTTAGCTTTTTGTATCCTTCCCCTAGACCATGATGTTGAACAATCTTTGTATTCAGGTCATTTCACGGTTATTTTGAGGCTACCATGGTGCTACTCTTCAGGGAAGATGCAACTTGCAATTGGCCACCTTAAATACCCTTTTAGCTTTTTGTATCCTTCCCCTAGACCATGATGTTGAACAATCTTTGTATTCAGGTCATTTGACGGTTATTTTGAGGCTACCATGGTGCTACTCTTCAGGGAAGATGCAACTTGCAATTGGCCACCTTAAATACCCTTTTAGCTTTTTGTATCCTTCCCCTAGACCATGATGTTGAACAATCTTTGTATTCAGGTCATTTCACGGTTATTTTGAGGCTACCATGGTGCTACTCTTCAGGGAAGATGCAACTTGCAATTGGCCACCTTAAATACCCTTTTAGCTTTTTGTATCCTTCCCCTAGACCATGATGTTGAACAATCTTTGTATTCAGGTCATTTGACGGTTATTTTGAGGCTACCATTGTGCTACTCTTCAGGGAAGATGCAACTTGCAATTGGCCACCTTAAATACCCTTTCTCATGATTGGCTTCACTTGTGTATGCACATTAAGGGCCAATGAGCTTACCAAACAAATTGTGTGTTCTGATAAAATAGCGTTAAAGGTATTTAAATCAATAAAACAAGAGTGCAAACAAATTTATACACCTGCCTACTTTTGTTGAAATAATTATTGCACACTTTCTATAAATCCTACTTCTCATATGTTACTGTGTTTGTCTGCTATATGATATATCTAATTGAAATTAGGAAAATCTTTACCAGGGGTAAACTTTTTCATACCATGTTACATTAAATGTATTCTGTCTCGTCATGTTGCTTTCTATTTAAAAAATACTAAAATACTAATACTACTCATCCATATTTGCAAATGGTGATTATTCATGATTAATTATAATTTTTAAAACTGATTAATCTGATAAAAAAAATGTGAATCATATGACACCTCTAGTTGTAATGCGGTCAGAGTATGAAACACATTTTGCTATTTGGTGTATTTCGAACAGATACATAACATAGAGAATGTGTTTCTTTCTCACTGACATCTCCAGGGTCTGTGCTTCCTACAGATAAGCAGGTGTAGGTGTGCACACAGAATTGAAGAGCGCTGCAGCCAAATCACATTTGAGCATAAAAGTGGCAGCCACTTACACCTGAGGCGCCCCAGCTTCGAAAGGGGGAGCATGCAGACATTAGAGTTTGTTTCCTCTACTCCCAAACAAACAGAGTCACCTGACTTACTGTACAGTTACCCAAGGTTGCGTCTACGCCTATTGCATGTGCGCATACAATATCTGTAAACACGGAGACAAAATTCCTCGCTGTTTCATGTGAGCCATGTGCCATAAAGTTGGTGTTAATGTTGGCAGACCCCAAACTTGGCAACGTATTAGTTGTCAGAGGCGCTGACGGCAATCCGTGACAAATGACGGAAAGTGTGCTTGACACGGTCGTGACATTGAACAATGTCATTTCTGCAATCAAATCTGCAGCTCGTTTTCCAATCACTGACCTAAATCTTCATAATGTCACTCGGTCCAGCATGTTGTGATTGAATGACTGTGTGATTGTGGGCTATTTGTCACGAGAAGTCATTAAACAGCTCAAATATCATAATCAGACTGCTATTTGTAAAGCTATTATTCACATTCTGAGGTCTGAGGAAGTAGAGGAAGTAGACATTGTTCAAGATGTGGCTTGTGGATCTTTTTGTCCTGGTGCATCTTAACACTGAATTTTACTGTGAAATGCCAAAGGCACATTGCCCTTTTTGCCTTTCAAAAGAACATATGTTCTCTGACGGGAATTATGTATTCTGGCAACTTTAGCACAACAACCTTTTTTGACATTGTGACATATGTAAGTAAATAAACATAGTGGTACATCCTGTGAAAAAAGACAACAAGAGGCATCTTGAAATTAGGAAGTATTTTTAAAAATATGTTTGGTCAGGCGTGTGTTTTTTAAATAAACATATATAATAGCCAAGGTAGTAAATCCGTATGCATGACTGGGACTCCAATGCAACTCAAAAATATTTTTTAATGATAACTGGCCCCATTGTTTACAAAGATGACAGGTCTATTTTTCTTTGATTTATAGCCTGCGGCAGGCAGGAAGATATTGTACTTATTACTTTAAAAGCAATATGCAAAAAAAAAAAAGAAAGAAAGAAATGAAAGACACAGCCAGCAGGTAGCAATGGTCATTGGCACCAACCTTTTGTTTGTGCTTTTTGTTGAGATGGAGACAGAAGTGGAGCTCTGATGACCTCTGGAGGTCATTGTCGCTCTCAGCCTCGCCTACAAAGATGTCTGGCCTTTTAAGAGGGTAGGTTTGTATTGTCAGAGCATCCTCTAGCTGACCATTCTTATCTGGTTCATATTTAGTTTCATTTGTATGGAATAAAGAGATGGGCTTTCCCCTCCATCCTCCATCAACAGCCAGTGAGAGAAGCCCTCTGGTGGTTAAACATTGTTTCGCACTCTCTTGTGAAAAGCCACTTCACAATGCCTTAACAGCCATTGAACAAAAGTACTGACTTTTAGGAGCCGTTTGAGTGTTAAACATTTTTGGAAAAGTAAAGAGGGAAAGATGTGAAAGGATAGGGAAGCGGAAGGTTGTCATTGTTTTGACAGATTTAGTCACGTTAGCACAAAGATCAATTATTCAGCAGAGGCATGCATGGACACACAATTAATGGTGCATGCTGCAAATAAATCAACCACTGGACTTCAATGTCTTGGTGAGAGGGTTAAACAGTGTAAGGCAACACAGAAAGGTGTTTGACGATCACCATTCATAACAAATGTTTGGAATAACACCTTAATAACAACTTAATTACTATTTTAAATGTAACAACTTAGTTACTGTTACGAACAAACACATGTGGCACATTATTATGCACTGATATCTAATAGGTTTTAATTTATTCCACCCACGGTTCGCGTCCAAGCATTTTCAGCTGTGATTGGTCACATATTTAAGAGCTCCCGAGAACATCTGGACAGCTGCCGAAACCTCACTTTCTAATTTGGTGAATATAGGAGTTGATAAATGAATAAACCCTTTAGAGAGATCTGTGAAAAGTAGTTAGGAGCTACAGGTTGGAGACCCCTGACTTACTCTGTATGAACTCAAAGAGTGGTAACATAAGTCCACGTCGGTCACAACATCGGTAGTGGAAATGTGTTCATTACTAGGGATGATAAAAAAACGAGTATCCATTATTGAGAATGCATTTTTTTCAATTATGGATCCTCATTGTGTTTGTATACGGTTCTGTAGTTGTTAGAAATAAAGTTTTTTAAAATTAATTGTTCACTATTCACACTCTGTGATTGGCCAGTCACACACAGCCAGCAAGTCTGTCTGTGTTGTTTTTGTGTACGCTGCTGTCCCAAGCCGCGGGACTACCAAGCGCGTCCGTACGTGACATGAACGATATGCTTGTTTTTGATATGATGCTTAAAAGAAATATTGATATTTTTAAAATATCAATATCTTGCCCAGCCTTACTGGTATGTTATTACTACTGTCATATGTTTATGGGAAGATATAATGTGGTTGAAAAATGTCTTTGTATGTATATCCTGTTTTTGTTTGTGGCATTTTTGGTATTTTTTTCTATATTTTTTTACCACTTTGTGTATTTTATAAATCTTAAATGAAATAACTTTTAGTCCCAAAAAGGTTGGATGGGCTTCATACTCAGTTCTATAATGAAATGTGTATTTCCGTCATCCTCAAGGCTATCAAATGATATTGGTCCAGTATATTTTCTGTCTTTTTTAAATTTTAGTTGTGTCCGATACACAACTGTCCAAACATGTTTCTGTTAAGCCCTAAACAGATTTGAGTTTGAGGAACTTTGGTCGTATTGCAGCATCAACAGGACAAAGAAAGACATTTTGAATTTCAGCAATGATGTTGAGGTAGTCGGGAAGGCTGTTGATACAAGAGTGGGAGGATCAAAGCAGAGGATGGTGGCGCCACGCTATCCCCTGCTGTGTGCTTCCGAGGGAAACAGGGTAGTGCCACAGGTCCCCTCAGCGCGAGGGGAGCCAGGCGTGAGGTGAGGAGAGATGCATGAACAAGCCAGCTTACAAACATCTCATAATAACTCAAGCAGAAGAAGCCCTCTGAATTAAAGTGTCACTTCTCATTTGCTTTGCTGTCCCTCTTTTTGGCTCACTGGCTGATTTTGAGTTGTTTTTTTTTTTTTACCCTTCTGCTCCCTTGTCTGCCTACCCCAACCCCATACCCAGCCATCCCCGTCCTTCCTCATTCATTGCAAGTCTGCACATAACGTGGACTCTTTCACTTGCGTTCCCTACTGCCTTCATCTAAGGGCCGCCCGGGGGCTTTCAGGCTGCTCCATCTGCCTACTGTGTGTCTGCTGCTCTCCACGCCTTCACGTTAGCCTGCCACACTGTCACTTTGTTGCACTGCCTGTCCCTCCCAAACTGTCTTTTGTGTGTCTGCTTGTGTCTGCAGGCTGCTGCACACCCCACACAGACTCAAGTATGAACGTTGGCATTCGTGGCGTGAGCAAGTTAGAATATGTGCTGGACATGTTATCTTTTTAAAACCAGGGCAGCAGCAAAAATTAAAAAAAAAATGTTTCTGTGTTTGCCTGCCTGTGGTTCTTGAGTTTTTATCAACAAGATTCACGACTAGTTTGAGTTCATTCTGTTTCATTCATGTAGCACATTGATCCCCATTCTAGGAGGAAGCATAAATGCTTTGGCTGCTTTAGTCTGTCATCATTTTTGTCTTTTCCGCTAATCTCAACACTTAGTGTGCAAGGTGCTGCCAGGTTTGTGGGTGACTCAGGAAGCGAGGAAGTAGTTGGACCAGCCAGCAGTCCTTATTTGACCACAATGAAACCATATCAGCATATGGACAAACAGATACAGTGTGATATGAAGGCTGTGGAGTGTAAATTTGGTAGATTCTGTAGTGGTTTTTCATGCATGACTTTCAGCACAATTTCAGCAAATGTACACCGAGATGATTGGCACCCGTCTTCTACTCAATGCTTCAGTTTCAGCTTTAATGTATAATCAGTGATGGCGGTGTGGATGTCTTGCCAACATGGCCTGACACACAATATTCAACCTGTTTCTGCTACAACCCATTTTCTCTTCTGAACAATTGAATGAATGATGTTGCTTCTGTGCGCAGACCTCACAGCTAGGAGACCAGGGTTCAATTCCAGCCTCGGCCATCTTCTGTGTGGAGTTTGCATGTTCTCCCCGTGCATGCGTGGGTTTCCTCCGGGTACTCCGGTTTCCTCCCACATTCCAAAAACATGCTAGGTTAATTGCCGACTCCAAATTGTCCATAGGTATGAATGTGAGTGTGAATGGTTGTTTGTCTATATGTGCCCTGTGATTGGCTGGCGACCAATCCAGGGTGCACCCCGCCTCTCATCCTAAGACAGCTGGGATAGGCTCCAGCACCTCCTGTGACCCTCGTGAGGAAAAAGCAGTAGAAAATGAATGAATGTTACTTGTGGGAAGAGTGGTTAGCATGCAGGCCTCACAGCAAGGAGACCCGAGTTCGATTCCACCCTCAGCCATTTCTGTGTGGAGTTTGCATGTTTTCCCTGTGTATGCGTGGGTTTTCTCCGGGTACTCCGGTTACCTCCCACATTCGAAAAACATGCTAGGTTAATTGGCGACTCCAAATTGTCCATAGGTATGAATGTGAGTGTGAATGGTTGTTTGTCTATATGTGCCCTGTAATTGGCTGGTGACCAGTCCAGGGTGTACCCGGCCTCTCGTCCAAAAGACAGCTGGGATAGGCTCCAGCACCCCCGCGACCCTCGTGAGTAAAAAGCAGTAGAAAATGAATGAATGAATGAATGAGAGAATCTCTCTCAGCATGTTCTGAACTCCTGTTTCAGTGCTATGAAGTATAATTGTCGAAGCATGGATGCAATTGGACTTGGACTAATTGGACTAATATCACTAATATCTATGGTAGTTTGTCTATATATGCCCTGTGATTGGCTGGCGACCAGTCCAGGGTGTACCAAGACAGCTGGGATAGGCTCCAGCAGCCCCGCGACCCTTGTGAGGATAAGCTGTAGAAAATGAATGAATGAATGTTGATTGTATGTGAGTGGGTATACAATTTGTAACACCCCCCGCCACCCCCCCCCCCACAATGTAAGGCCTGTTGCTACACTGAAATTATTATATAGTAAATTCTAGCTACAATAGGCATGTCACTGTACAGATGATAGAGGGGGAAGCCTTCGTCCATTATTTTAAATCTGAACCGGCTTTTATAAGTTAAGGTAAGAATTGTTTAAAGTTCTAAAAACAGGCTCAGAAATGTGCTCAGAATGTCAAATATGGTCCAAATGTGTCTTTCTGTGCATGGCATAGTGGGATTGGACATGCGGGCATCCCGTGTTAGCGGTGACAGAAACAAGTTGTGATGCGTGATGTCTTGGCCCCGGCATCTCATATGACCCTGTCTTACATCCTCGTCCCCTCCTTTTCCCTCTTTCTCATTCTTCTCTCCCTCCCTGTTTGCCCTCCTCACCCTTCCTGGCCCCTCCTTCCTGTCATCTGTGTTTGTGTTGGGAAGATTAAGCTGCTCTGACAAAGCTGTGTTTACAAATATGCAGGCAGAGAAACAGGCCAAGCGACTCTGAATAGGAATAGAATACAAATTGCTTTTTTATCTCTCATAGGGCCAGGGTGAGAGAAAATGTGTTTGCGATTGTTGCTCCTCCGCCTGTGAAGGATAAAGCCTCAGTACTGGTTTTGGGCTCCCTGTTAGCATTCATTCTATCCGCCCTTCTCTCTGTTCTCCCACTCCCTTTCTTCGCCACACTCTCTGACTCTTTCTCCCCGGCAGGAATTTTTTTTTTTTTTTCCGTCGTCTCCTTGGTAATCATAGCTCCTCGCCTCTCTGATGTCTCCCTGTTCCGTGCTCTTCTCCCCTCTAGATGTGCCCTGCTCCCTCTCCAATCACCTCATTCCCTTAGTAATTCTCCCCAATTTCTCTTCCCCCATTCATGTTTCCATACAAACACTGTCACTCAGTGGCTTCCTCACATCCTATCCATCCTACTTTTGCCACCGCTCACTAAAGCTTGCTGTGATTTACAGTTTTGTCCCGCTCTTCCTTGCTCACAATTCGGAAATACTGGCAAATTTGAAGTGGCCATAGATCATGGTGGCGGTTTCTGGTGTGATCCTCGGCTAATCAGCCTTAAAGAAACTGTGCGGCATTACAAGTCTAAGCGCTCTTGTACAATTAACTTGGCATAACTCCCGGTAGGAAGACTCAGCCTGTGATTTCATTTTCAGCACATCTTTACAATGTCTATGTGTGTGTGTATGTGTGTGTATGTGTGTATGTGTGTGTCTGTGCCATTATACGAGAAAACACAGAGTTGGTGTTTCTCTCATTAATGCAGAAGATGTGCTCTCCCTTTTCCAGACAGTGGCACTTTTATCCTTATCACAGCTAAGAAAACAGAAGTTTAATGGCCACTCTTATAGACTGGTGTTTTATATTTATTAAGCATCAGCAGCCATCTTACTGTGTGATGCTTGTTTTAACTGATTTTCTAATATAGTGAATGCTGCTAAGGACAACAGGAGCAGGTCGCCAGGAAAGAGGCTGAAATAGCTTCCATTTAACGTGTAATGTCTTGTTAAAGCCGGTGTGCAACCGAGGTCTATGCTGCAAAATATGCACTATTTTTTTATTGTCATTTATACAGAGATACCAAGGCATTGTGTCCGAAATAACTTTCTAACTTTAATAATTTTCTGCTTTGAACTACCAACTAAAATTTGGGTATGAGCTGCTAGTTAAAGGTCGAGGACAGTTATTGCGTATTATAGATACAAACTTATTTCTGTCTTTGAATACGTCTGAGTAATTATGAGTTAACTATGGACAAAATGGTATTAATCAAGATCAAATATTGTGGACGAGTGGTTAGCACAGATGCCACACACTCAGTAGATCGGGAAGACCTGGGTTCGATTCGAAACTCTTTGTGGAGTTTGCATGTTCTTCCCGTACATGGGTGGGTTTTCTCCGGGTAATCCGGTTTCCTCCCACATTTTCCTCCAAATTGTCCATAGGTATGAATGTGAGTGTGAATGGTTGTTTGTCTATATGTGCCCTGTGATTGTTTGGCGACAAGTCCAGGGTGTACAGCGCCTCTCGTTCGAAGACAGCTGGGATAGGCTCCAGCATACCCACGATAAGCGGTATAGAAAATGGACAAATGATGTTTCACATACTTCTCAAAAGAGTTGGTCTAAAAAAATCCAATAGATATAAACACATATAAAGAAGACATTCTCAAGTGAGTACACTACATAGTGCAAGACTGACGACCAGCCTTTAATGCCTTTTAATGAAGTGAGCAATGTGGTTCAAAGGCCATTATCTGGAATACAAACACATTTTTAATAGCTGGTTTTATCTTTGTATTTTACTTTACGTCCTGTCTGTTTAAAATATAATAAACATAATATAATACATATATCGAATACATATTTTAACAGAGAATACATATTTTTTAATCTTGGTTGTCAAATGTGACTCACAGGATTGGCAGCATTTCAATAACAGCATTTATTGAACTAGCCGCTTATAATTCTGGACCCTTAAGCACTTGAAAGCAAAAAGTATATGTTAATACTAAGGGTGCTCCGATCAGGGTTTTATGCTGCCAATAGCAATCATTCTCGAGTCAAATTGTCCGATACTGATCACATGGATAATGTGTAAATGTTTAAATGTATATATATATATCAAGGGACCCTATTTCAAGGGTCTACCAAGGTGGCGGGCCATGCACACATACATGATACATACTGTAGTGTATGGACAACATTCATTCATTGCCAAATAAGCCCCTCTACCTGCCCACATGCACAACCAAAACTTTTTATGAATTATTATTACTATTTATTCAAAATTTAAATTATTTGTTTACGCTTGTCATTGTTGTTCATATTTGATGTCATCTATTTATTCTCCACATTATTATTATTATTTATTATTATGCAGGAGCCAGGCAATCCATCTATCCATCTATCCATCTATCCATCTATCCATCTATCCATCTATCCATCCATCCATCCATCCATCTACCGCTTTTCCTCATGAGGGTCGTGGGGATGCTGGAGCCTATCCCAGCTGTCTTGGGGCGAGAGGCGGGGTACACCCTGGACTGGTGGCCAGCCAATCACAGGGCACATATAGACAAACAACCATTCACACTCACATTCATACCTATGGACAATTTGGAGTCGCCAATTAACCTAGCATGTTTTTGGAATGTGGGAGGAAACCGGAGTACCCGGAGAAAACCCACGCATGCACGGGGAGAACATGCAAACTCCACGCAGAGATGTATGGACAACATGAGACACACTAATAGAGCTATAATGGTAATAGCTTATATATCGGTCTCTACACGTGTAGCTGTATGTATTATGCTGTACAAAGATGCAGCTAACGTAAGTTCAAAATGAAGCCAGAAAATACAATCAAACATAAAAGTGAGAGAAAACAGACTGATAATGTTTGAGCCTCTGTTTGACTCTCGTGGACCTGATGGAATAGCTGCAAGGTTGACGAGAATTGACAAGAATTGTTAAAATGTGGCCGGGCGTCAGCATGTGGACTGCAGATCAAGGTGAGTCCTCTCTCAGCTCTTTGTAGAGTATAAAAAGCAGTGTGATACACACACTTGTTCGTCCCTTTTTACCTGTCTTTTTATTAAGGTTTTCATTTTCTTCAGACATGCTTTAGTGGTCTGTATGCTGTGCTACGTTCAATGCAAATGCACAAACTGAAAAGCATGGGCTGCTGTTGAACCAAAAATGAAGATGAATGCTGCATATGTCTTTGACAACGTGTCCTCCTTTGAAAACAGCAATGTGGAGTAATTTACCATAGAATAATTTAAAAACATGTTGATGTTAAACTAGAAGAAAAATAATGTATGGTGTCATTGCCCTGGAAACCCTGGATCACCTACTTTAGTGGTATAAATATAGTTGGATCAGATAAAACACCTCTCATTGGTGTTAACGTTCTTCTTCATAGATTTAAAACATTTGTTACATTTCAGAATTTGTAACATTCATTGCAAAATGTTCTCTATACCTTTCCTCATTTGGACCATTGGTGATCTGGATCCTATCTGAGCTGACTTTGGGGCAGAGGTCAGGGTACACACTGGAGTTGTCACCAGCCAATAACAGGACACATGTCGACTTACAATAATATAGAACAGGCCCTTTATTTGTCGCAGACGTGCAAGCAAAATACATGTACAACATACTCTAATAATAATAATAATAATACATTTTATTTGTATAGCGCTTTTCAAAATACTCAAAGACACTTTGAGTATGAGTTTGAGTATTGAGTATTGAGTTTGGACACAGTAAACAGATTAAAAGATATGCTAAAATACAACATTCATTCGTTTATACACAGTTAAAACATGAGAAAAAGAGTTGATTTAAAGAGTTGTTTTTTGAAACTGAGAAAGTCACGGCAAGCACGGAGTGAATGGGGCATAGAGTTCCAGAATGTGGGGGCAGCGATGGAGAAGTCTCCCCAGGTTCGGAGCTTGGTCTTACAGGGGAGTGCCAGGAGGACGGGGTGGTAGACAGGGCAGGATGATTGGGCGATGGAGGAGGGAGGATGAAAGGGCAACAACAAGAGGAAAAAGGAGGGAAAAAATACAATTCCAAACAAAGCTTCTATACAGTTGAGGACAGTTAAAAAAAAAAAAAAAACTCAGCATACATTTGCACAAGTAACCACATTTTTACACAACATTAACACAAGACTAGCACCCAGGAAGGGGAAAGTAAATGGTGGTGATCCCAGCGGTGAAGGCACTGGATGAGGGAAGGGATGTGTGTGCGAATGCCCATATGAGTGTCTTTGGATGCATGAATGCGTAGCCCTTAAGAGTGTCATTGCGATAACACAGCAGTTGCCGTGGAGATGTCCGTGAGCCAGCCCAGACAGGGACAACAAAGCACCTTTTGGGAGAAGTTGTTGTAACAACACGACCTTGGTCAGCCATAGAGGGGTAGGCCCAAATACAGATTAAATAGATTATTTGTGTTAAACAGAAGTACATGGAAAAAAAAATTGGTATTCATGGAGAGAACATGCAAAATCAGATCGTTAAGCTTTCTAACTAATCGTCCATCATACATTTTTTTTTAAATTTCTCAGGTCTCAAACTCAATTTACTTGGGGGCCACTGGAGCTCGGGTCTGGGTGAGACTGGGCCGCATCAGGTTTTCCCAAAAAAAAAATTTTAAAAATCGCATTTATTAAAAACAAAAAAAATATATAAAAACTTGGCTTTGGTTCCAAGAAAAGCTCTGATAAAACACTGTTCTAAAATATCTTACTTTTTATTTTCCTACACAAAATAAGATGAAAAATAAATAAACAAATCAAGAATAAAGAAAATCAATCAATCAGTAATAAATAAATATAATAATAATAATAAAACGGCAAATAATAAAAACTTAAGAAACCACATATAGTTGGTGGGTCGACAAATTATTTTTTTCAGATTAAAATGAACAAAGCATTATTAGAGCCCTGTAGACATAACAAAACACGACTATAGTCACATTTATACTCTTTTTATTTACAACATATTGCGCAACTGCAGGGTCTTGAGACACATGCTAACTCGCAAACTAGAGAGCTAGCCACCTAAACGGTAGCCTTCAAGTTATTTCCTTTGAACTTAAATAGCCAAAAACTTACCACTTCCACACAGATAGGGAGGATAACAATTAACAGTTATTTAACCTTTAACATGAACATGAATCAAACGTAATAATTTTTTCTGGGTACATGATACCATACAGCATCCATATCAAACATTAAACTTTCATATCAAGGCGGGGTCCTCAAACTAGTGTCCTGCGGGCCACATTTGGCCCGCGGGCCGCGTGTTTGAGACCCCTGATCTACAGTATGTTTTCTGGCTTTTGTGTGTTCCACGTGTTTTCAGTTCATGACTGTCCGTATACTTTGACATGTAGGTTCTTCCTGCCTTTCCCTCGCCATCCCATTACCCGCGCCCTTGTCTGTGTCTGCTTTAACCTTGGCCAGTGGGCTGGAGGACTGGGAGAGTAATTCTAACCTTAAAAACCTGCTGATTAAAGCTAGTTTGGTGGAATTCAATTCTACTTAATGCCTTTGGCCGTGTGCCCAGGTGACGAGCATCAGCATCCACAGACACTGTGTCTTTAGTTAGGCAGACGGACGTGCATCGGCATGTCCATGAGTGTGGCCTGGCACATGGCAAAGTAGCGCTAAAAGGCGCATGACTTTTTTCTCCATATACCTCCGATACTATCTGCGTATCCGAGTATTTAGGGTTTGAGTCCGGGCTTGCTGCACGGTGTGTAGTCAGATGTTGCTCCCCACAACTGCATCATCCTTGTTATTGTTTCCACTTGAACTTGATGTATAGCTGTGTTTACTCGCCCAGCATGGCTAATTAATTTTCCTCTTCAGGGACTGTTTATCAAGAGTTTGTTTATTTTACAATGAGTATGCTATTTTTAGAGACGGTCAATTCCATTATACATGCATTTTTTTTTATTTCCAGAGAAGGATTTGCTTGTTTTGCCTTGATGAGGAATTTTGATTTGTTTTTAATTTTTCCCTCTCCACCTTACATACACGGCCTGCCAAATAATTTTGTAGTGTGCTGAGCTTTGATGATTAAGAGACTGTAGCTTGTCCAGGAGATAAATCTAAACCTGTTTTTGATTAATTTCTATATGTATAATGTCTCATCAAGAGTGGCTTACATATCCCAATTCACTGAAGAGTTATATAGTAAACAAGGAAGAATCATTATAGACAAAACAAAGCAAGCCTGTATGATACATTATGGACTTTCCGGGGATAGTGCCACCCACTAGCGTCTCTTCAGTTGATATAATTCTTTCTTAATGCTTTGGAGAGCAGTATGGCTGACTATGAAGACAGCAGTTGAGATACGGAGCTCTCCAATTTCACTTGAAAATGAGCTCATCCCACAATTGGAAGTGGCACTTTTGAGTCGTAACTTATTTAATCACATCTGTATAGAGCTAGGAATCGTTGCTTGATCAATAGTCATCATGGATGCTGTCAGTGCTTCGGGTAGCTTGAATCTTGCATGGTCCATGAATCCCTTACCAAGTATGGATTTGGCCTTGCCTCTACAGAGGGAGTTTGGTGGTCCTGCATGAGATTTGTTTGCACTGCTGTGCCCCAGGCTGGATATCCTGCCCCAGGCTGCCATGTTAGCAGACATATGCAAACATGCACATATGGACACACACACAAAATGATAGATTACCTCTAATGAAGCAATGGATGTCCATGTGTAACTGCAGGCATGCAATAGTGAAAATCAATTGATGGAGCAAGAGGGAGAATGCGGCCATCGAAATGTGTCTCATAGCAACCATGCATGAGTTTGTTGTGATGGCAATGGGGCATTGACATTGGAAATGTGTTTTTTTAATCAAGATGAAAGCATATCCTATAAAAAAAAGGCCAATCTTGTTGTCTTTCACCAGCTTTTATCTTTGCATTTGCTAGTAGATTGATATTTCTGGTGCCACGGGTGAAGTTTTGCATGCGATCGTTTGGTTGTGATGATAATGGTTGAAGTCAAAGTCGAAATGTGTCTTTTTGAATATTTCCCCTTACCCAGTTGGACACAAGCAGTCCAACAGAGCAATAAATGTGAGTCAGACTGTACAATGTTTGCATCACAGCAGGAAAACAGCAAATTGCCAGCACACTGTAAATAAGGTGCCACACACTGATTAAGACCCATCATTATTTTATAATGAAAAAATTTCCCATCTTGCTCAGCCTTAAAGGGGAACTGCACTTTTTTGGAAGGTTTGCCCAACGTTCACAATCCTTATATGAAACATGAACACATATTTATTTCCCTGTTCTGTGCATTATAATGCAAGAAGTCAAGTTAATATGAGCTAACTAACAATGCATGTCATTTGGGACACACCTATTGATGGGGTTTTTTTTTCAGGCCACACAGCTAGGAGACCCGGATCGATCCCCCGCTCTGGGATCTCTGTGTGAAGTTTGCATGTTCCTCCCACTTTCCAAAAACATGCTAGGACTCCAAATTGTCCATAGGTATGAATGTGAGTGTGAATGGTAGTTTGCCTATATGTGCCCTGTGATTGGCTGGAGACCAGTCCAGGGTGTACCTCGCCTCTCACCCGAAGACAACTGGGATAGGCTCCAGGGTGGACTGCGAGTGAGGATAAGCAGTATAGAAAATGGATGGATGGACTGTTTTGAACTTACCAGCTCAACAGGGAGCACTCGTCTTGTGCTGGAAGATACAGCTATTCCAGTCAGCATTCCAATGAGCGTGGATATTGTAAATAACTGTTGTGTATGTGTATGTTTCACTATAGCCTGACCTGCCTAGTACACAGCAACATTATTCTCTGCCTGTGCGAAGGGGGTGTCTTACCTTGATGACAGAAGTAGCATTAGCTCGGATCAATGGGCTCTGTGAAATCAATGCGCCGATGAAAGACATTACGGTAATGGTAAGGTTAATCAAAATACGGCATGATAAAATGTTGGTAGAGATTTTTTGTAGAAGTAGGTGTGTCCCATTGACGTGTCTTGTTAGCTAGCTCATATTAACTACTTTTCTGGCATTATAATGCACAGAAAAGGGAAATAAATATGCGTTCATATTTCACATAAGGATTGTAAATGATGGGCAAAATTCCCCCAAAAAAGTTCAGTTCCCCTTTAAGATAACCGCCTCTGTTTATCTGCTTTGGGAATGCAAACTTTGCATTTGGCAACCATGTCGGTGCACATGTCACATCACCTGCCAGCCGTGATGGATGGATAGCAGCGAGGTGTTGCCATGGCAACAGACAGGCCAGGGTCAGCTGATGGCGCCAAAGGGAGCACAGGTAACCGTTGGCGGCCGTTCCTCTAAGAAGGCTTTATTAAGGCCAAACAGTTTATCACCGAGCTGTCGCGTCCGCTTGCCCCGCGTGAACCGGGATCCCGCTTGATTCTGACTGGCTTGAACATCCTGACAAGTGGGTGGATTCTAGGACGCATCGGGGTAAAGAACCCTCATGTTGGAGGACGCTTTGATTTCTTGTTGGAGTGACAATTCCAAATGAATTGACTTTGGAGGATGCTTGTCGGTTTTTTTCCCGCTGTCTACGGTGATAGCACATTACTACATTACGCACAAGCAATTTCTTGTGTAGCGCTTCTCACTTGTCATTTACAGCACCTCGACAACATTACATATGCATGTGTACCTATGTATTTGTTTTGATATGTGCAAATGCCCTTTAAATTTTACACAGCAATACATTTTACATGATGTGCGTGTGTGTGTGTGTGTGTTTGCGGGTTTTATGCATGTCTATGTAATTATGGTTTAATTGCTTGCTGTGATTTGCTGTCAGCTGTCACAGCCCAAAGACAGCAAACAATTGTTCTGCTGCCATCATGTTGGCATACAGAGGCCGGGCATGCAGAGAGGAGCTACACCAGTAACTGATATATATCTTGAATTACAGATAAGCTCTCGAGTTTGATGAGGTTTTTTGTGTGTGTAGGCGTGCTCCTGCTCCCTCCCAAAAAAAGTGTCCTGGTGTATTGTGATTGTCTGTTGAGCTTCACATAAGGGTGTGTGTGCGCGCATGAGCACAGGAGCATGTCTGCACTCTGAACGTGGGTGTCATTTTGTCAGAACTCATTGCCAAATTCTGCTTGCGTGTGTGGGTTGGTAAGAGTGTGTCGGGAGGCTAAGGGTGAGCGAGCTTATGTGTGCATGCATTGTGTCTGATAGTATATTGTCACCGGCAGGTGCAACAGTTGTGTTATGTTTTAAACTGCTATTTTTGCCTTCATGCTATTTGATGTGGTTAAAAAAAAAAAAAATTGAGCAAAACCGAGGGAGAGGAGAGCAGCCTAGGGGCTAATTTATTCACTCCCCAGCCCAGCCACAGACACTCATTGCACCGGCCTCCGTCAATTGTGAAGTGCATGCCACGGCCTCATCCAACTACATACAGCATCTCTCAGCAGGCGCAGTGCTGTAGGCAAGAACAGTATAAGCTATGATACAGCAACAAACTCTCACTATCCGCATTGTTGTTGTTTGTTCAAAATACTGTAGTGTTATGACAATACGTTGTTTCAACCAGGAAGGAGCTTCTTATGTGGACAGCAAATGTATGTATTATTAATCATTGGAAAAGTCAGTAGAAAACAGCAGACATTACCACCTATAGACCACAGGTTTTCAGTACTTTACAAAAGTAAAATAGTTTTTGTACAACTTCCCTTCACTTTTGTTTGAAAGCAAAATGTGTGACAGGAGTGACAGTGGTCTCTGTATCTCATGCAGGTATTGCAACATATCATCCTGAAATTCTTATGAAACTATTGAATACTTTGCATCACAAAAAATATCTATAGCCTACCAGAAGCTTGTGCTCTAATACTTGCAAAACTTCACAGCACGGCACACACAGGCAAGATGATAGCAGATGTAATTGTGTGAAGTAATTTGACATTACAGTAGGTAGCTACACTGTGGGAGTAGGAGGACATGTCTGCTCATTGCCAGCGTGCAATAATGGATAGCAGCACTATAAGAGTGGGAGGAGACTCGCATCCTATTTTGGACAGCTTTAATGGATGAAAGTAGAGCAAAAAAGTAAGAGCAAGGGGAATTCTGC
This sequence comes from Doryrhamphus excisus, assembly GCF_037039965.1. Lineage (NCBI taxonomy): Eukaryota > Metazoa > Chordata > Actinopteri > Syngnathiformes > Syngnathidae > Doryrhamphus > Doryrhamphus excisus. The sequence continues at coordinate 3,267,229 of NC_136371.1, read as the reverse complement.
ATGACACACAGTTTGGCACTTACTTGAAATCAATTCCAAAATGGATATAAAGAAACAAGGAGTGTCCATGTATGTATGATGGTAATGTTTATACGCTCCTTGTGCACAATCTTTGTAGCTGCGCAGTGCTACTCTAATTAATATAATGAATCAGTACCGTGCTGTGCTTTTTAGTTTAGTTTAGTTTGGTTTCTCAGACAGACTCGGAGGTGTCTATCACATGATCCTGTTACATCCTCATCTCTTAGCACACCATCCAACTCGTAGCTTTTACCTCCTACCAGTCCTTATCCACAGTTTGCTAGAGAAACCTGCCTGCACTTATGGAGCATCTACCGCTGCTTAATGAGGTTCAGTATCAATGCGGTGTCAGTACCAGGTGTGCAGTGTACATCACATGCTCCGATACCGGATTTAATGTGAGCTTATTGCCTCATATGAATCAAACTCCATTGAACCAATCTGGCATATCGTATTTGGGGCGCCATGTTCGGGGTCAAATGGCGTTGGGAAGTGATTCTAAAGTAGTGGGGTTCACCCGATGAGGCAGGAGGGAGGTCTTCATGCAAAAAAGTATCTGAACCTTTTAGAATTTCTCACATTTCTGCATAAAATCACCATCAAATGTGATCTGATCTTTGTCAAAAATCACACAGATGAAAAAAACAATGTCTGCTTTAACTAAAACCACCCAAACATTTATAGGTTTTCATATTTTAATGAGAATAGCATGCAAACAATGTTTGAATGGTTTTAGTTGAAGCAGACAACATTTGATGATGATTTCATGTAGAAATGTGAGAAATTCCAAAAGGTTCAGATACTTTTTTCATACCACTGTATGCTATTCATGATTGAATGACACAAGCCTCAACCAAGGTGGCAGCAGTACTGAAACTAAACAAGATGTCTGTTATAGAAGTACACAGGAACAAGGATATGCTGAACTGACGGAGGATGAGCAATGGAGAGGTTTCTGACAGACATGAAAAAAAAAATCAAAGGAGTCGTCAAAGACTAGGAATAAAAAAGTGACGATAACTGGAATAAAAAGACCAAAGAAATATAACAAAGCCGACATAGCCTTTGTGTTTACCAGGAAAGACCCGTGTGTGTGAATCACACAGACTGAGCAGTCTTTTTTCAATGATAACTTTTGTGTGTATAAGTTTGTCCAAGCCAGGGTACGTGTCAGTGAACACCACACAGGTAGTGAGGTTGATGTGCACGGTAAATTTAGAAGAAGACATTGGCATCATTGGTATATCCACTGGCATTAGCTTAATATATTTCAAAGGACATTCCAGCCAATACTTTGTCATTTGATTTAGATTTTGCAGTTAGTGTTAACGAACTGTGACTGTACCTCCAAGTTGTTGCTTTTATTACAGCAGACTAGCGTGAGGCTCACTTCTCTTCACGTTTGATTTGTGTCTATAAGAGCTAAGCCCCCACTTTTAAGAGCAATTCCTTCGCCCTTTCAAAATATTGTCCCTGCCTGCCTCTTGGGTGGTATTGGTTGGGTAAAATTGAATGTTTTAGATTCCTGTTTCTGCTATAAACAATATCGTACAGGCTAGCCATCCCTCTGGGTCACATGGGATCTAGGGCAGAGGGTCTTGCCTGAGAAAAATGGAGCCCGTCAGTGTTTGGAAAGAGGAAAACGGCTCTTTGCTCGGGTTTCTGGTTGCATTCACCTTTGTTGCCGGCTCGTGAAAAATGTCTCCCGGCCCCTCTGCCAAATACAGCAAGGTGTTATCAGGCCTGCCTAGCTCCTTCCACTGTAACGAGCCCCTAGGCGCGGTATTATCTGTTTACGATAAGGTTATTAATAACACTGTATTTTAGTATGTGCTTGGAGTGCCCTGCGGGGTGACGGACAGGGGCGCCGTATGGAGGGCCTTAATCATTCTGTCAGGGGCTTTCTCCAAACAGGACGGTATACAAGAACCCATTCATGTGGTGGGACAGGTGTTTGCGAGTTAACCTCATCCGGTTTCTTCCTCCAGGTCACAAATAACAATAGCTTGACCACCTGCCTTCAGGTCCATATGGGCGTTAACTGAGGAAACAAGAGCTCAGGGGTCAATGAGGGACTAGTTAAAACCTTATCTCTGCTCGTCTTTCTGACTCCTGTCCTGTCTCACCTTCTTTCAGTGTCTGTACGGCTGCTACGTTCACTCGTCCATCATCCCCACCTTTCACCGTAGGTGCTACTGGCTGCTCCAGGTAAGAGCTCCTCTTTCGCTCTCCTACGTTTATTGAACATCTCCTATCTTTGAACCCGGACGAGTAGCACGGTATCAGTTTCCATTTAAGTGTTGCATTTTTCTTTGTCAGCTAGCAGGCACACATCAGCCTACTTTCCCCTCCTCCACCACCTTACTCCCCAGCCTCCATTCACTTATCTTCCCAGTCATTCACTTCTCTGATGGCAAAGCACATACACGCCGTCCAGCGCAGGACGGTATCTCAGGCTGCTAAAAGCTCTGCCATCACCCTTGTCTAACAGCTGCAGTAAAATATGATGGAAGAGTTTCCCCGCATAGTACAGTGTGCTTACAAAGGGTCATCAAGTCTGCCGGCTTAGTGGCCCATCTCATCACTCTCGTTAGTCAGCCTGTGCGTCTGCTATCTGCACTACATTGTTTAGATATCTCTTTGCACTTCAGTGTTGCATGCATTATTTGGATGAATGGGGTTGTTCCGTTGCCTCGAGTATGATTCCTGAACGCAAAGTGTGAGTCACATCATCAACACCCCTTCAAGCGCTCAACAAACCCGGAAAAGCAATCTATAAAGGTGTGAGTCAACCTTCAGAAAAGACAAAAACAAACCAGTTGGGGAAAGGCGTACAAACCTTTTTGTGATGTAGAACACTTTGCATCAGGGGAACCCTGGAGAGGAGCAGCAGTACCGGAACGCTGCATCACAATTTTTGTTTAGTTTAATCTTGTTAGATGCCGTGTTTACCCATTTGGAGACATAACCACATATTTAGTTTAACCAACACTTGACACGATGAGGAACATGAAACTTCTTATAATACCCCGACCTAACACCGTCTTCCTCACATTGGATTTTACTCACAAGCCTCAAAGTGTCCCGCTAAAACCCCCCACCAGGACCACTACCCCCACATACAGACGCTTCCAGACATTCGGCCCCCTGAATGTGTCTCTAAGTCCTCACTCTGTCACTTTTCCCAGCCTTCTCCAGTCTCTGAACCCTGTCTCCTCAACTCCTTGTGTACCATTTTCTGCATTTGTATGTGATTTGCAAGCAGTAGTCTGTCAACAGGCGGGCAGCAAGGAGACTGGAGCTCCCAAAGCGGTGAGATGGAAAGGTCACCAGTGAGTGAAAAATGCAAATATCTAACCATTCAGCGGCCACAGTCACATAGAGGCATGGATGAAAATATATTCCATTAACACAGCACAGTTGGGTAGGGAGCACGGAGGACAGAGGGGAATGTGTGCGAATGCGAGAGTGAAATGGACACAACTTTTAAAAGTATAAAAATAACTGAGAGGGGGGTCATTGATGTATAAGAATATAAACAGTGGAGCAGTGAGTAAATATGGATGGAACAGTGTGTACATGAGACTATTTTTTTCTGGAGTGACACACACAGTGACGTGAGTAAAAGGTGTTTCAGGGAGACGAGTCTTGGATGCTTGCCTCTTTATCCGCTCTTTATTAAGCGGGCTGGGTAAAGCTGCATGTGTAATGAGCCCAGGGACACAAGCGTGTGTAGAGCTGCAAGAGTGGCCTTCTCTCACTCCATTCATTTTATTTTGTTCTTTTCAACTCTCAATTTACTCAATTGCACCATACAGCTCCCACCACCACCTCAGCATTACACACTTACGTCTAAAAATGTCTGCGTCAGCACCTCAAAAGAAGAATGTTGCAAAAATGTATTTATATTTTAAAGCAGGTTTTTGCTATGTGGTGTATATACAATAAATAACACACGTCCATGTCGTGAATTCATGTTTTGGTCTTTTTGCACACGGTCTGGTGCAATTATGGCAAAAATCATCACTGAAATTGAAATTTGCTCTCACGTGGACCCATATCTTACTTATTATGTGGAAATATGGGCTAATAACTATAAAAGCAATCTTCACTCGCTAAATGTACTGCAAAAAAGGTCAGTAAGGATAATTCATAATGCCGCCTACAGAGAACATACTAACTCCTTATATCTAAAATCACAAACTTGCTGATATAGTTCATCTTCAAACAGCTAAAATAATACATAAGGCTAAAAATAACCAATTAGCTAAAAATGTCATCCAATACTTCTCTACAAGAGAGGAGAAATATGATCTCAGGGAAGAACTACATTTGAAACACTTCTATGCTAGGACTACATTAAAAAGCCATAGCATTTCAGTATGTGGAATCAAACTATGGAATGGATTGAGTAAGGAAATCAAACAATGCACAACGATGAGCCAATTCAAGAAACAATACAAGCAGTTGATGTTTGCTAAATACAAGGATGAAGAGTCTTGAACCAGTCATGATGTGCTATATATATATCACTATATTGACACTTACTATGGTAACCATTATGTCATTGGATGCTCATATCACCTCGTACTTCGGTACGAGACAAAAAATGTAAAAATTTAAAAATTAAAAAAAACCTTAAACTGTATTATGGAAAGCAGGAAGTGAACAAATTTAACAGTTACTGATGGTAAAAGTACCAGAAGGAGGGGTAGGATTTGATAAGCTTTGCTTCTTCCTACTCCTTTTGGACATGTGGAACTGTGAACTGATTATGTGATGCATTCAATTGTAATCTGATGCATGTTCAAATGAAATAAAACCATTACCATTACAACTGTGTAGTAGTGGCAAAGTATACACAAAAGAAACCACTATACTTATGTAATGCACACTGATTTGAAAACACTTAATTTTGTTAGTAAGCAAGGTTCATTCATTTTCTACCGCTTATCCTCACAAGGGTCAAGGGTATGCTGGAGCCTATCCCGGCTGTCTTTGGGCGAGAGGCAGGGTACACCCTGGACTGGTCGCCAGCCAATCACAGGGCACATATAGACAAACAACCATTCACACTCACATTCATACCTATGGACAATTTGGAGTCGCCAATTAACCTAGCATGTTTTTGGAATGTGGGAAGAAACCAGAGTGTAATATTTCATGTGATTCATAAATATAAAATTTGAGTTTTCTTAAGTATTCTTAAAGATTGACCTGCGTCTACAGTATACAGTGCAAGCCAGCGTGGACGACTCGTACTTGCACCGATGAAGGCATATCTGTATGAGTTGTGATGACACTCAAGCAAGCCCCCATTGACACAAGAATCCCAGGCAGTGACACTGATTGATTCCTTTGCCTCATGTCCCCCTCTTTTGTTTAGAGCTAATCGAATGTAATTCTACGTTTGCACCTCTCCATCAAATCAGACAGAAGCGTTTGCGTTAGCTGGCGGGGGCACAGAGGTGCGGATAATTATGATATTAATACGGTGGGGGTCTGAGGGGAAACTTCATTTGTCCTGCTGCCTGCCTCCGACACAGAGAGGGGTCAATAGCTTCTCCTGCCTTTCCCACTTTCGAGAAGAGAGAGGGATGTGATAATGAAATGACTTCCAAGGCAGGAGGCAGCACCGACGACCTTGTTTCTTCCTGGCTATCTCTTCCTCCTGCGTACCTTTCTCAGCTCAGGCCACAGTGCTCCCGTCTCTCATGAATATATTATTAATATCTATATTCACAGCAGTTCCATTTTTCTTATGACATTATTCCCTGTGACTATAATGACTTTGGAACCACTTGAATCAGTGTTATGTTGAAAAATTAGTCATCACTGTTGTCCCTGTGATCATTTCGGCACTATTAGATGGTATTCAGTCATTTTAATTTATGTATTACACAAAGGTTACTTAATTTGAAAAGGCAGAGAGATAACTGATGGAGGCTTCCCAATGGCGCTACCCATGGTGCTGAAGTTCTTTTCTTTTTCCCTTCTGCCATGACTTTTTTTTTATTATTGTTTCACCTGGCGGGCGGCACGTTGGTCGAGTGGTTAGCGCGCAGACCTCACAGCTAGGAGACCAGGGTTCAATTCCACCCTCGGCCATCTCTTTGTGGAGTTTGCATGCTCTCCGGTACTCCGTTTTCCTCCCACATTCCAAAAACATGCTAGGTTAATTAGCGACTCCAAATTGTCCATAGGTGTGAGTGTGAATGGTTGTTTGTCTATATGTGCCCTGTGATTGGCTGGCGACCAGTCCAGGGTGTACACCACCTGTCGCCCGAAGACAGCTGGGATAGGCTCCAGCACCCACCACGACCCTCGTGAGGAAAAAGCAGTAGAAAATGAATGAATGAATGTTTCACCTGGCCTGTGATTGGCTGACAACCAGTCCGGGGTGTACACCGCCTGTCGCCCGAAGACAGCTGGGATAGGCTCCAGCACTCCCGTGACCCTCGTGAGGAAAAAAGCGGTAGAAAATGAATGAATGAATGTTTCACCTGGCCTGTGATTGGCTGACGACCAGTCCGGGGTGTACCTCGCCTCTCGCCCGAAGAGAGCTGGGATAGGCTCCAGCACCCCCCGCGACTCTTGTGAGGAAAAAGCGGTAAAATGAATGAATGTATGTTTCACCTGGCCTGTGATTGGCTGATGACCAGTCCAGGGTGTACACCACCTGTCGCCCGAAGACAGCTGGGATAGGCTCCAGCACCCACCGCAAACCTTGTGAGGAAATAGTGGTAGAAAATGAATGAATGAATGTTTCACCTGGCCTGTGATTGGCTGACGACCAGTCCGGGGTGTACCTCGCCTCTCGCCCGAAGACAGCTGGGATAGGCTCCAGCACCCCCCGCGACCCTCGTGAGGAAAAATTGGTAAAATGAATGAATGAATGTTTCACCTGGCCTGTGATTGGCTGACGACCAGTCCAGGGTGTACGCCGCCTGTCGCCCGAAGACAGCTGGGATAGGCTCCAGCATGCCTACAATCCTCGTGTGGATAAATGGTAGAAAATGGATGGACTCATTTTGGTACCACAGTCAGATTGTAGGCCTGCCTCACTCTGTCTTAAGATAATCAAATGAGAAATGTTTTATTGTGAGGTTTATGTACAAGTAGGAAATTGCAGCGCCGCTCCCATTGAAGACATCCTTGCAGACATAAGACAGGCAGATATATTCTTTATATGTACGGGAATTCTGTATTCCTTCAGCTCAGTTTAGCTGCCGCTGCGCTGAGCATTGGGAGACAGGTGCCGGACCGACTCAGATGATGTGTGATGACAAAGCAAGGATGTCAGCTCCAGGTTATTCACATCAGATACATCCAAACTATGCAAGGCTACATAATGAATATTTCATAGAGATAAATCATGGATGAGCCCCGGGACCCGTTGAGTTGATTTCACTGAGAGGGCTGAGCGGTAGGAAAACCTGGCAAGGTGTTGACTGGCTGTCTGCAACCTCGGGGCAAATGAGCACTAGAAATATAATTGCCTTTAGTGATGCAGGCTGTTGTTTGTATCAGATGGAAATGCACTTCAACAAAGAATGCGATCTGATCTACAGTATATCAATTTTATGATAGCTCCTGACAGTGCTGTTCTGTCCAGGATTGTCGGGGGAATGAGTGCAGTACTCGGTTACAGTACAAAATGTGAATATACAAAAAGTTTTGGGATGCGAATTGGAGTGAGCCCCTTGGAGTCCTGTATGTTTGTGGGATAATTTTGTCCATTCATCTAAAAAATGAAGGTAGAAGGCAGGGCCACTGCAGTCAAGTCCTTCGATGCCAAACTCATCAAATCATGCCTCCATGTAGCTTTGCACTGGGCCAACGCCGGCCTTCTCTAAACTATCCGTACACATTTAGAAACACATTGTAGAACTGTCCAAAATGTCTTGTAAAGAAAGGTGGATGAGTGGTTAGCATGTAGGCCACACGGTCAAAAGATCGGGAAAACCTGGGTTTGATTCTCTGTGTGGAGTTTGCATATTCTCCGACTCCGAGCTAATCGCAGATTCTAAATTGTCCATAGGTATGAATGTGAATGTGAATGTGCCCTGCGATTGACTGGCAACCAGTCCAACATGTACACCTGAAGTCAGCTGGGATAGGTTGCAGCATACCCTCGTGACCCTAATGAGGATAAGCGACATGGAAAATGGATGGATGGGTTGTCCTCTTGGGCATCTCTCTGTGGAGTTTGCATGTTCTCCAGGTACTCTGGTTTTTCCCACATGTTAGGATGCATGTTAGATTAATTAAGGTTAATTGGCGACTGGCAACCAGTCCAGGGTGTACCCTGCCTCTCACCCAAAGACAGCTGGAATAGGCTCCAGCATACGGATGGATGGATGGATGGGTGGGTGGGTTTAAACAAGGGGGATTGATATTACAAACCTCTATTAAGTTCTTTAATCCTTAGATGCATAAGTGGGTCAAAAATGACACAGTCAGGTTGTTTTCTTGAAATATCTTCGTAATTAAAATTTTTTATCATTTCATATTCCATGTACTCCTCAAAAAACATGTTTTTGATATCATGCCGTTCACATTTTTAATTTATCTTTTATACATTTTAAGAAATTTTTGTTTTTGTGTTACTACCCCAACCTTCCATAAGTGGATCAAAAATGACCCTGTGAGGTTGTTTTCTTGAAATATCTTCGTAATTAAAATTTTTTTATCATTTCATATTCCAGGTATTTCTCTAAAAAACATGTTTTTGATATCATGCCATTCACATTTTTAATTTATCTTTTATACATTTTAAGAAATTTTTGTATTTGTGTTACTACCCAAGCCTTCCATAAGTGGGACAAAAATGACTCAGTCAGGTTATTTTCTTGAAATATCTTTATAATGAAATTTTTTTATCATTTCATATTCCAGGTATTCCTCAAAAAACATGTTTTTGATATCATGCCATTCACATTTTTAACTTATCTTTTATACATTTTAAGAAATTTTTGTTTTTGTGTTACTACCCAAGCCTTCCATAAGTGGGACAAAAATGACTCGGTCAACTTGTTTTCTTGAAATATCTTCGTAATGAATTTTTTTTATCTTTTCATATTCCAGGTATTCCTCAAAAATCATATTTTTGATATCATGCCATTCACATTTTTAACTTACCTTTATGCAACACACAATGGATCCTCACATTTTCTATTGTTGTACGGGGTCATTTTCTTTTTCAAAGACGGAAAAAAGTGAAAAATTAAGATGTTTCTAACATGAAATCATTCCTAAATATAATACTAAATATCATACAAGTGATTATTCCTAATCAAAATAGCAAAATTGGCATAAAAACGCATTGATTCTATGTACTATGGGTCATTTTTGACCCACTTATGGAAGAGTGTAGGGTCCAGTCACTCGAGCATCTAAGGGTTAAGATGTGTTTGCCAAGATGTCTTGCATAGTGTGTGCAACTATGTAATCTCTTGGACATTAATAAAGTACTGTATCTCTCCCTGTATGGATGCCGTGGGCTATGTGCTGCTTTCTCCTCATCCTTCCACGCTAATGAAGGAGGAGAACATCTGCTACATGGCTAGACCTGTCCTATCTATTATTTGAGCATGAACTAATACAGCCTGCTCGGATGAATGGCTTCTAAAGTCTTCTAAGGCAACCTGAACAGTCCAGTTGCGATGGATTCAGTGGCCTGAGAATCTGTTTCCGGAGCATGTTGGAACATTCGCCATGTCTCTGTTGCCCCCCCCCCTTCTTCATCTACCTGTATTAAGTTGCGTGCAACCACAGAAACACTGCATCTGATTTGAATCCTCTTTGGTTCTCATTTATATTCAAACGTGTCCTCCAACCTGATGTGGCTTTTTCTTCTTGCGAGCTGAGCACTTTGCCCAAAAAAAGCAACACTGAGACTGCTGACCTCCAAACAAATTGAAGGTTACTCCGGTACTTAATTCATAGCCCGCGTTGGAGTCCTTTTTACTAAAAACAATGAACGTGTGAGAAGTTGAGTTAAACCCTTGAGTCACACAGATCCTCGTCTCCTCCTGGCAGACTCATGTTGTGTTCCTCAATGCCTGCGACCTTTTCTCCATTTTCGTCGGCGAGCCCACCAGCACGGCCAATTACCACAAATCCCCTGCCACATTTGTCTTGCCATTTTCGCTTTGCGGCCAAAGAGGCGTGCGTGGCCCTAGACTCCCCTCTCTCAAACCAGCATGAGCCTAGATGGAGAAACAGAGGCCCACAACAGGTACGGGCTTCTTAAATAATTCAGTTATCCTGAAAGGTTAAGGCTTGACCAGCAAGGCGAATTGACATTCATCTTGCTCCACAATCATGAAGCCTATTTTCGGAGGGAGCCATTGACTTGTTTACATTCCGTACCTTCCAAGACTCTTATTGACACTGATATTTTACATGTTAGTCGAAAACCCCTGCTGTTATTTTAGTGGGCTACCCAGAACAGCAAATAGTTAATCCCACTGATACTGGAAGCTCTTGCTGTGTAAACATTACCACCAAGCGATAGAGTTCAGCTCAGTACATTTTGTAACAATAAACACTGATCAGTATTGGGTTCCCATCACCCGGTGTGTAATCAGGATAATGAAAAACAATTAATTCAACAAAGTGGTATTCAGTTTCAAGAAACAAGAAAGCTTTGTTTGAGAAAATGTGCATGTACTGTATGTTTGTACTTATGTATGTAAATATGTGTTCATGGCCAGTCTCTGCGAAAGCTTGATTAGGCGTGGTCATGTGACACGACTCACTTCACTTATCTGTTTAAATGATGTTTTTTGCATATTGGTCACAATGTAAACGTACACAAAATGCAGTTTTTTTAATGAAACTTTTTATCATTAAAGGAGAAAAAAAACAAACCTACACAACCCTGTGTGGAGAAGTGACAGCCCCCTAAACTAATCAGGACTATCCCACTCCAAAGTTCTTCAGAGGTGGACTTGCTGGTGTGTTTAAGATCATTGCCCTGCTGCAGCACCCAAGTTTGTTTCACGATCAGACGGTCAAACATTCTACTTCAGGATATTTTGATAGAGAGCAGAGTTCATGGTTCGTTTTGTCACGGAGTGATTAAGTCTTCCAGGTCCTGAAGCAGCAAAACAGCCGCAGACCGTCACACTACCACCATCATATTTTACTACTGATATGATGTTGTTTTTCTGAAATGCGTTACTTTTACACCAGATGTAATGGGACACTCACATTCCAAAATGTTCCACTTTTTTGGACTGGAGTATTTCCCAAAAGGTAAAAAGTATTTTGTGTCAAAATTGAGACAAGCATGTCAGGTCATGTTTGTTCAGCAGTGGTTTTTGTCTTGGAACTCTGCCATGCAGGCCGTTTGTGCCCAGCGTCTTTCTTATGATGGAGTCATGAACACTGACTTTGACTGAGGCAAGTGATGTCTGCGGTTCTTTGAATGTTGTTGTGGGGTCTTTTGTGACCTTTTGAGGAGTTGTCACTGCACTTTGGTTGGCTGGCTAATCTTGGGTAGGTTCAACACTATGGATAATGGCTCTCACTGTGGTTTGCTGGAGTCCCAAACTTTTACAAATGACTTTATAACCTTTTTCACACTGATGGAGCTCAATTAAGCTCATTTAATGTTTCTTTTCCATTTAATTATTAGCTGGCTTCAGGAGCTCATGCTCAATGACTAGCTGGGCTGACTTTTGTCAGACTAGAGGCAAAACGTTCCCTTATGACAACCTGAACAGTCCAGTTGTGTTCAATTCCATGCCTCGGGAATACTATGACCTGCATGAATGAGAATATTCACAGGTATTTAATGAATTCCTCCAGCTTCCAACATTTAGGTACTACCACCATTACATCTCTCTTGCTGCTTTGAGTAGACCAACTTAAGACGTGCAGTAGTTATGTTTGTTGTCACTTAATGATAGCAATTGGCCAAAGTTTAGCTACTAAAATTAGGTTATAGCTGTCGTAACAACAACATTACTGCAAATTGTGCCACACAAAAATGTAATATTTCTGCAGTTTAATTTATAATTGTGAAAAATATAGACATGTTTTTGTACAATCGGGTCTTTAAAATCACTATTGGTAATCCACGCTATGTGGTCATGGTGTTCTATATATTTTTGTTTTAAAAAGTGTCATTTGGAGCATATGGTATCAGTAACCTTTGACCTCAAAAGTGGTTATCCATCAATGAAATGCAGGGCCGGTTATGTAATAGTATGATAAGGTGACACACAGAAGTTTAAGAAGTTTCACAGTGGTTTGAAATAGATGGTTATTTTGGTACCTTGGACAGCGACATTGTCTACCACACTCATACTGCTTGGACGATACAGGGATTAGATCTCTGAAGAACATTACAGCAAATTGTTATCCTGCTTTTAAATCACTGCCTGTGTTGTAGTTGATGCTCTTTTATAAATCATGGCACCCCCCTCCCAGGCCCCCACCCCCGCCATCTAATCAGAGACTGTGTGCAAAGTGTGACCAGCGCAGCCTGTTTGTGTACATTTCCTGCGTGTGTGCGTGTGTTCCAAAGCAGAGGAGATCAGTGCCTCCAAATTTGATATGTTTGCTGCACTGTTCCAATCTCTGCTGCCCCGCTCATGTCAAGCCACAGATTGCCCGTGTCACCATGTAGGCTCGGGCGTGATGACAGAAGCGTGCAAGCATCTCCCTGCTTCCCAGAGAACACTGGTCACAGCTAATGACCAGAAGTGTCCGATTTGTCCTGCCCTGATTACTCCTCTGAGCTCCAATTAGCTGTGGATGAGGGATGACAGTGTGGCACATGTCACATGGATGTGGCATGGAAGGAAAGATAAGACGGGGGGGGGAGGGAGTGGATAAGAGGGAGAAGACTAGAGATGAGTCTGGATGGAAGTTGCCACTCATTCACTTTACATTCAGTCTGATATCGATCTCAATTTGCTTTGAACCGCCAAGCTCTCCTAAACATACAAACCATCAGCTACTTCTGATTGCATTTTCTATAATTGGCAATTTTCATTGTTTCAATCTGAGGGTGTCATCTGGTCTTATTCCTCAGAAGGGAAGGAATCAAGGTTCTGTTTGTGATAAAAAGATACAGAATTGAGCCAAATTGGGCAAGTCAATTGACTCAGGGATATTTAATTAAGAATATAACTAATGTCACTTGTTTCCCTGTCAGTAACATTGTGTTCATTTACAGTAGACATATATACTTATATATATATTTATATATCAAGCAATCAATCAATTTTGACTATGAAGCCCTCTAACAATGTTTATATACATGCTGTGATCATGTATGAACAAGTACATTGATGTTAACATATAAAACTTATATGTATTTCCTTATTTTGATGATTTAATACATTTCTGGAATGTCTTTCCTCCTTTCCATTGATTTCACAGACTCCATTGATCGGAACTAAAGCTACTTCCGTCAACAAGGTAAAACGCCCCGTCCCCTCAGGCAGAGAGTAATGTTGCTGTGTGCTAGGCAGATCAGGCAATAGTGAAACACACACACACACACACAAAACAGTTACTTACAATGTCTGCTCTCATTGGGATGCTGACTGGTGGAATAGCATCAATCGTATCTTTCAGCACAAGACGTGTGCTCACTGTAGATCTGGTAAATTCAAAATAATCCTCAGGTTAAAAAAAAAAACGAAAAAAAAAAACACTCAGAACAGAAATAAGCATCTTGCGGAGTCTTCGTAGCGATGATGTTGTTGAGTCTAAGTCAAGAACTGGTATCATTCGGTCTGTCCTGTTGTTTTGTTGGTAGCTTGCGGAATCTCAAACTTGACCGACTATTCGGCTTATTGTCACAGCCTTCAGCAACAAACGTGCGTGGCACAGTACCAGCACCATTAGGTGACGTTACGAGGGAGTAGCTTCAGGCATTGTGATTGATGCTGAGACGTCACTCACAACGCCTATAGCAAGACGTTGTGATACTCCGACAGAAATATAGTACTTGGTGTTGGAGCTCGGTTAATGTACAAGTCAGTTATGTAAACGTTTTTTTTTGTTAGGGCTTAAGCATCAAAGTAGCCGTGTCCCGTTGATGTGTATTGTTATCTAGCTTATATTAACTAGTTTTTTCGCATTATAATGCACAGCAAAAGGAAAGGGATATGCGTTTCACATTAAAAAAAAGTCAACAAAAGTGCAATTTCCCTTTAATACAGTGCAACAATAGTCACGGAGTATGCTCACTGTTGGGAAACTACAGACTTATTGATAATAATAATTGATAACCAGATACTGAATAAATGGAATTGATAACTGGAGCCATGATGGAGTTTAGGTCACGTGGGTTGTTTCATTTTCTTCACGGTTTTAGGAGTAGCCTTAAGCTACATATTAGCATAGATCTTATTTTCCATTGATTTCCACTGTTGATATCTACTGGAAAATGGACTTTCACCTGTGTCATGCCTTTCTACCTTTAAGGTATTAAACACGCTTTGACACTGTCACCACGTTTACCTAGTCAGGACGCAGCATCAGAAATTGGCTGTTCAGTATCTTGCCCAAGGATACTTCGACATGATCATGGGAGAACGCAGCATCAAACCTTCAATGCCACCCCCCCTCAACTTGTCTTCCCTGTGCCTCAGTATCTCCAGGATTTCAGAGTGATTCCTCCATCGACTTTTTTTTCATCATTCTCGCTCAGCATAGGGCAATGGAAAAGTAACTACAAGGGCACCGAAAGCCTTCAGTGCCAAACCAGACATCTTTAGTCTTTTTTTTTTTTTTCATCTGCATAGATGTCATATTCGACACACACAGCCTTCAGTTTGTTAGCTTTGCTCTTTTGTCAGTCGCTCAGAACTTACCCAACACGAAGAAGACACAGAGATGGGAATTGTGAAAGCAGCAATGTGAATTGTGAAGAGCCCAATGTGGAATGCAAGGAGGAAAGGAAAGAATATGTGGGAGGGGCTTAAAGGGGATTAGCAGCAGAAGATGATATCATTGAGTAAAGATGAGTGGAAGCAAATGAGTGGTGCAAATCATCAGATGTTAACGAGCTGCCTTGTAAATTACAGCAGCCAAGAGTATGCTTGGATCTGCGTAGACCTGTGTAGTGCATGGGAAGTATAACACTTGTCTGAGCGATATTTACTATTTATCACATACTACAGTATTAATTGGCCATGTACCCTAGAAACCGCCCATGAATGATACAGCAAAAGGCCGAAATGATACTGTGTCAAAGCCCAGGGCAGTGATACTGATAAAATATAGAGTTTAACCATGTCCAGTATCAGCCCCCGTAGTTGTCCACTCAGAGCGCGCTGCTCTGGTATCGTGCCCGTGAAACAACCAATTAGAGAACAGCGCACGAGCGTGAACACACAGTGTTTGTTTTGCTGCCCAAACTTGATTAATGGAACTTTAATTGTCAGACATTGATAAGATAAGACTGTTGATAAAATATTATTGTTGAAATATTTTTGCAATTGTTGTGTTTACACTGTTTAGATATAATACATGTAATAAACTGAACATTTTCTGGAAACAAAATGGTCTTTTGATTAAATAGTACGTGATAATAAGCTCATGATTAAATAGTATGTGATAATAAGATCATCACATAGTTTGTCTGGTATCAGGCCAGGTATCATGCCCCCAATTGTCAGTATCGGTTGAGGGCTGATACTGGCACTTTGAAATAGTGGCATTTGAGTTTATGCTCAACAGAATAAGAACACACAACAGGGGAAAGTACCAAAAAAAATTGAAAATGCATGGCTACTCCCATGATCCCAGCAGAAAGTAGAAACTAATATTTACCAAAGTAGCAAAGGGGAGTGATTAAACTTTATTAAAATTGTGATTTTTCAATGAAATGTTTCCACTTCTGCCTTTTGCTGAGACACTCTGAAAGGGTCGAAGGACAAAATGCTCGTCGGGAGTGTAACCAGGTGGGCAGTGGGTGGGAATAATATATTTTCCTTAGCCAAGAACCCCAGCAGCAAGAGAATAGCTTTCATTGACAGCAGTCTAAATATTACATGACTTCCTGATGGCAGTGTGCTATCTGAGGCTCTGTCTGGCCTGGTATTAACCTGTCCGGATAAATCAGCCTCTTACACAACTTTTTTTTCCCCCACTGCCCAAAGTACTTCTCACTCCCCCCCTTTTCCTCCTGTGATCCTTCTGCTTCACATGTTTTTTTTGTGTACACTGTACACCACATTGTGTGTGTGTGCAGTTACTCCATGCTCCTCTGCCAAGAGCCCTAACGTCATATGCAGCCTGGCAGGTGACAAATAGTCTTTTAATTGCTTGCACCAGAAAAATCATTAGTCTCGTCCCTTTCCTTGGTGGGACGAGGCAGGACGTGTGTGCAATAATAATAGCCTCAATCCCGTTTCCCGCTTCTCGCCTGCTATTTTTAGGCTATACACTAAAGGCCGTTCTATGTATGCCTATATATGGACATGTATGTACTGTGCCACTTTAAGAGTAGGCTTTTTTTTTTTTTTTGTTCCTCACTGATGCGACCATGTGTTTGTTTATGCTCCGTGCGGGCCGTTCCACTGCTAATCCACCAGATGAAGCCATCCAGTTTATGGAACACCCTGCAAACTCTGGTTGATTTTGCTTAGGATTTTTGCTTAGTGGTGAGATACAGTATTGATTTTCTCTCCTCAGTGCCCTTGTCATCCTTATGTAGGTTTGCACCAACAGCCATTTACAGAGCGGACGGCTACTAGAGGAAGATGTACTGTAAATGTGACCATACTGACCCCAGTCAGTGACAGAAAGTCACAGCATGCTAGACAACAGAAAGGAATTGATGTTCCGACCACAGCATGAACAGATGAGCTGAGTTATGAATGACACTGTCAGAGATGTATACATACATATATGTTTATTATTCTGGACATTGTTCTGTTTCCCTTATTTTTAGCACCCGCGGCTAAATAAGATGCCTCTCAGTATGATGCATTGCAGCTGCAGTGCAGTATAATCTATACAATCTCCTCTTATAATAGTCTTAAGGAAAAGTGTTTTGCTTTGTGGAGTGTTTGATTCGCAATGGGGAGCCATGTCAGTGCTTTTCTATCGCCGCCCAGTTTCCCCACTGCATTCCCCAGCCCTTTTATTCTTCTCTTTATCCTCCTTTCCTTTACAGCCACTGTAAAATTAAATGCAATCATTGTTAGAAACATTTTTTGTGGAATCTCTCCGTTGCCCTGCAGCAAGCAGTTAGTCTATTTTATACCAAATATCCCATACATGCAGTATATTACTACAGAATCATGTTAAGTTTTATATGAGTACGCATGACCTGCTGTTCAGTTTCAGTTATTCAGGTCTAGTTGAGTAAATAATGAATATTGCGCAGCTTCTGCAGTTTTATGTTGTATACTGTAATGGTTTTATTTCATTTGAACATGCATCAGATTACAATTGAATGCATCACATAATCAGTTCACAGTTCCACATGTCCAAAAGGAGTAGGAAAAAGCAAAGCTTATTAGATCCTACTCCTCCATCTGGTACTTTTACAATCAGTAACTGTTACATTTGTTCACTTCCTGCTTTCCATAATACAGTTTAAGGTTTTTTTATTATTATTTTAAAATTTTAGTGTCAATATAGTGATATATATAGCACATCATGACTGGTTCAAGACTCTTCATCCTTGTATTTAGCAAACATCAACTGCTTGTATTGTAATAATAATACATTTATTCATTCATTCATTTTCCACCGCTTTTCCTCACAAGGGTCGCAGGGGTGCTGGAGCCTATCCCAGCTGTCTTCGGGCGTGAGGCGGGGTACACCCTGGACTGGTCGGCAGCCAATCACAGAATAATAATACAGTTTAAGATTTTTTTTTTAAATAATGCACCTCGTACCGAAGTACGAGGTGATATGACCATACAATGACATAATGGGTACCATAGTAAGTGTCAATATAGTGATATATATAGCACATCATGACTGGTTCAAGACTCTTCATCCTTGTATTTAGCAAACATCAACTGCTTGTATTGTAATAATAATACAGTTTTTTTTTTAATAATACACCTTGTACCGAAGTACAAGGTGATATGACCATACAATGACATAATGGGTACCATAGTAACTGTAGTTGTAAGATACATCTCATAGAGAAAATGAAAGTCATGCTGGCTTCTCAGTTTATTTCACAGAGTGGAGCGGCAGCCCACATCAGAAGGGTCATGATTCTAAGAGTTCCAAAACGCCACTTGTCTATGTTCTATATGTGTGACTAATCAGACAGTGGCAGCGCTGTGCCACGGAAGACCGGTTCTCTTTCCAGATTTATCCCTTTAGATTTGTCCGACTAAGTAGCGCCATGGTGCTGATGTTTGAGAGGTTTGGAGTGGGACGCGTGGCAACATTGTAGCGTATGTGAGGCTTGCCTGAGCCAATGGGGCTTGGCACGGAGATGCAGCATATGTTCATGGCCAGGCTTCCGCTTCTCCTCTGCCATCTAGCTCGCTCTCCACCTCACTCGTTATAACCCTCAATTTCCTGCAACCTTTTTTCTGCCTGTCTTTCCACTCTTTTTTTTTTTTTTTCTTCAAGTATCTCAGTAGGACTTGTGGGAGGCAGCCGAGGACACAGAGATCAAAGAGCACTTGAGTCCCCCTTGTCCCCCCAAAGGATAGCCCACCTTGTCTAAGAGAGGCACACATGTTCACTCTCCTTTGTCATTTTGTCATCTGGCAAATGATGTGAGAATATTCAGAGCAGCAGGTAATCTGCTGTAGCAGCGAAGTGCTCTCCTCTTCATTTTTTCACTTTCTCTTTCCAATATATGCTAGCTTGCATCAAATGCCCCAAATGTACCACTGTCCAAACATGTCCCCAATTTAAAAATACCCTGATACTCCTATATGCAAATTATCCACAAAGCGGTTAACTCCGTCCCGCGTGCCTGTACCGGATTCTCCCTCTTTCTCACTACCTGCTCTTCTTCCTTGCCTCTTGAACTAGTAAATGTGCGCTCATTTGCAAGTTAGATAAATCCTTTGAATGTATTATTGATGCAAACAAATTAGCCTGTAGGCCCCAGACAATACCTAATGGAGCCTTGGCTTATGGGTGAGGGAGTTTCCAGCGAGGGCACTGTCGGTGTTCCACGATTGATGCCTGCTCCTCTGCCCTGTAATTATTTCTCCTACAAATTATTCTGCTCTTCTGATGCAGTTTGGGATTTAAAGTTAATACCGCTTGTACGATTCCAATCCAGCCACATTCATTACTTTATTAAAGAAATGAAAGACGCAGGCAATTAGATAACTGGGAAATGAGGAGACGTGTCATTATTCGGGGTTTGTGCGTGCTGCTTCCAATTCACTTCGGTTTATGTTGGTTTTGGGGGAGGGGTGTCTGTCATCTGTCATTGTTTATGTAACTACCTGTATATATACATAGACACCGATATTTAGATATGAATCCGATTAAGGCAGCACTATAGATCAGAAATAGAATTTGTCAGATGACCTTATTAACCTATACACGAGTACCGATGTCATGGTAAGTTTTATAGGGCGCTATTGTTGACATGTTAAAAACATCTTAAAGGTTCATGTGAGTTTTTTTTATGGCAATTCGTAAACAAAGCCAAGGCAAGACTTTAACAATGTTAAGTCATAAGTCACGTTTTAAGTCATGCTACTACTGAATATGGAGTAGTCACCTACATGTTTCAGTAATCTTATGTTCTGTAACTAGTACCAACAATTACACATAGATTACTCAACAAAACCCATAATACAAATAAATAAAAATAATTTTCACTGAAAAAGGCCAACTCGAAATGAGCTCAAATGGTTGTCATAAGCAAGTTAACAGGAGTGGGACATAAATTGTAAAACCAGAAGAAATAATGCAAAAAGTGGTGAGAGAGAAAAGAGGATGACTGTTCTGTCCTCCGTGATTAGCACCCCCGTGTTGATCAGACCAGCGAGGGGAAGGCAGGCCAAGTTGGGGAGGGAGAGGACCTGTCCCAGGGGCACAGCCCCACTCTCTCTGGTTTTCTTGTGTTATTCCGCTGCAAGCTCGCATGTGCTGTCATGAGATGCATCAAAGGCTTTTGTCATTTCATGTTCCATATGCGCAGATAAAAATAGTGTAGATGTTTGCATGTATGAACACCTGATCTCCACATGTGTTTTGCGAGTGGCCTGGGGACAGTTTTCTAGCTATAACTCTCATAAGTTAATCAATTGCTTTGTAAGTGTTTAACATTAGCCAAACAATTGTATAGCTATGCAATGTACAAACATAGTAACTTCATATATGTTGCCATAATTTCAAAGCACTTAAAGGTTTAAAGGGGAACTGCCCTTTTTTAAAAATTTGCCCATCACTGACAATCCTTTTCTGTGCATTATAACACCAGAAAATGAGTTAATATGAGCTAGCTAACAATGGACGTCAAAATTATCTAACAACGTTTTATTGTTTTATATACAGTACATGCTGAACCGAGTGCATTGATATATACATGTAATACTTACAGTATCTTGCCGTATTTTGATTATATAAAACATTAACTACTGCCAAGGCTGCCCTTTGTCATCAATTCTGTTTTGATTTTTATGAACAGAATTTCTAGGCGTCCGTTTTGAGGGTCTTAGGATCTCGTCGCTGCTATTTGCAGAAGATGTAGTCCTGATGGCTGTGAACTTCAGCATTTACTTGGCCGGTTTGCAGTTCAGGGTGAAGCTTCTGGGATGAAGATTCAGCACCTCTAAATCTGATATCATGGTTCTCAGTCATGGGTTTCCTTCACAGGGTGGCTGGACTCTTGTCCGGATATACAAGAACTGATTACATTTTGGGGGTGAACCGGATCACGGCTGCATGGCGGCCGAGTAGTTAGCGTACAGGCCACACAACAAGGCGACACTGGTTCGATTCCTCGCTTGGGCATCTCATCTGTGTGTAGAGTTTGCATGTTCCTCCGGGTTCTCCGGTTTCCTCCCAGATTCCAAAAACATGCTAGGTTCATTGTCGACTCCAAATTGTCCATAGGTATGAATGTGAGTGTGAATGGTTGTTTGTCTATATGTGCACTGTGATTGGCTGGCGACCAGTCCAGGGTGTACCCTGCCTCTCGGCCGAAGACAGCTGGGATAGGCTCCAGCACCCCCCACGACCTTTGTGAGTATACGCTTTAGAAAATGAATGAATGAATAGTCTGAGTCGCATCAAACTGCTTAGGACTGAACAAAACATTCCATGCTGGAAATCAGTCATGCTACAGTTGTTGAAAGGATCCAATAACAAAAGTTCTGGATGAGTCATCCAAACGTCAACTGTCACACTCCAGTCAGACTTGAAACCATTTGGGTGAGCGGTTGTCAAGGAAAGCAAATCACAACCACTTTTTTTATTGACGTATCCTCACCAATGATTAGACCATAGTCATAGTGTTTTTCGTCATTGTACTTTGTTCTCTCTCAACCCAACTGTCCAGGCAAACGTCCACGCTCTGAGCCTGGTTCTCTTGGAGGTTTGTTCTTGTAAACGGGTTATTTTCTCCCTCACATTTTAATACGCAATGCTAAATGAAGTGCCCTTGCTTGTATCTTTCCACAGAGCATTAATCAGCTGATGATGATGGGACTGTCCATAGTGTCTAACCAGTATGCATTGTATGTTGAGGAAGTGCACTCTCTAAACTCTAGACCTGTGTTAATGTATTCTCTCCTCTAGTCCTCACCCGCCCCACCCCCTCCTCACACACACACACACACACACACACCCCTTGGAGTTGCTTTTTAGCTGACTCTAAGCTTTGTCAATCTTGTTTGCCTTTCAGTCCAAATCAATCTCCATCTTATCTACAGCTCCTTAATCATAAACTGTCCATTGGCCCGACCTGACAGATACTGACAGATACCAGGTGGCAAGGGCGTTGGCGAAGTGGACTCCAGTCTGGCCTGTTTTGGATGCATCACACGGTCATACTGTAGTGTCACTACAAACCAATAATTCTCATCTCGCATTTGCACACGCAAATACAATCTCCAATGTGAGTCTGGTTTTGTCTTTTGTGTGATGCATTATTCATGAGAAGAGACGTTCATCTCAGCGAGACACATTCAAGCATTTTTCAGACGTGTTGCGCTTAACGGCTTAATGTAGTTGCTGCATTTTGGCTCTGCGTGCCCTCGCTGATTAAAACGGAACTCCGGGGCCTCGCGTTGGTCTGCCTCAAAACGGATTAGGTGTTCCGAGAAGAGTTGATTCATATTTCTCCAAATTTACCTGATTTCCACGTCTTTCAGAATACACTCAGTAACTTTTTACAGCGGTCATAAGACAAGCATTTTGCAACACAGCAGTTCAAACTTTTGCTCTAAATGTGTCTATGAGCTCTGCCAATAGAAGAACATCCTACCAAGTGCCACCTCAGCACCTGTGCTTTAATGATTAATACCATATTGATGGTCTCAATTAATTTTCTATTACACTACCAGGAGGCTACGGTCGCTCTGTCACTGTCACAGTACCATGCTTGTTTTGGGACTCTTCTTTCTGGCAGCTGCTTTTCCACCACCTCTTTGTAGCATCATTGTACAGACTGATGTACCAAATATGTTTACACAATCACACACATGCAGACTATATTATGTGCCACCTTGTAATAAAATGTAATACCATCTTCCTGTTGAATCTTTTTGCAGGTGACTTTGTAGCAGTGATGTAAAAAAAAAAAAAACCACACACACACACACGCACAAAGCCCCTGAGATTCAGCCAAACCTCTTTTGTATAGTGCAGCAATTTTACAAGCCGCTATCACCTGATAGCGACTTGGTACTGAACATCCCCTTGTGTTTTGCATTTGAAACTAGTGTGAAACGCAGCACTGCTTTTTAAACCAAAGCATAACCACCAAATTCTAAACCACCTTGCAAAGGTTTTGATGTATTCCCCTGGCGATCTCTCCCCAAGCTGTGATTTGACAAGCCGTTCCCATGACCTTAATTGTCAGTGGACCTGCCCGTGAATCAACTGGCAGTCAATACTGCCCCCGTAGAGAGGTTGAAGAAATGCGCCTTTTTTTCGATCAGCTCATCAGATTTCTGGTGGTGCCTTTTCTCTCTCTCTTTTTCTCTCTTTCTCTCTCTCTCTCTCGCTTCATTATCTTCCCACAAGCTATTCATGACGTCTTATCTTTGGCTACGTATACCTTCCCCGCATACACCCCTCCATCTTTTTCAAATATGCACTGTTTATCTATCTCAAACTCACTCTTTCATTCTGTCACACTACCACACAACATTTATATTTTTCATTCTTCATGTGGATCCAACATGTTGCTAGGAAACCCTTAGCACTTTTTTTTTTTTTTTTTTACACAGTAGCTGACATTGGACACCCATTTGTATGATGTTTATACAGTATGTGAATGGAAGAGATCTTGCCAAGCTGAGCTCCAGTATTCAGCCCAGTAATAATAATGAGCTCCTCTCTGTGTCTAACAGAGCATAGAGTCACAGCAAAGCCGAGGCCATTGCTGTTGTCATATAGTGTATATGATTGCGCGTTCTTCACACGGTACCGTATATATGTACATTTATGCCTGAACGAGCTCTGTGTTGCGACCACAATAAGTTCTGTAGATGCTCACAAGGGTTGTAATCAATTGTCAGCTATTGCAGAAGCAAATAATGGTCATATTGGACCGTCTCGCTGCTGTTGGACACGTACCAGTCCTCACTGTGACTCCTCGTTTAAAAAAATGTACCAGCACACACACACACACCCCCCCCAACCCCCTCTGGCTGCTCCTCTGAAGTCCCGATTCGCCCACAGACACAGGCAGAAGCACACAGATAGTGTTCCTTGTCGACTGGCGGAGAGAGAAAGACTATACACACAAACAAATTAGACCCACAGCTGATATGAACATGACTGAGAGCACAAGCGAGGGGCGGCATTAGCTGTGGTGAACTGCTTCTCATTCCCGGGAAGGAAAAGATGGGAAGAATTGACGGAAAGCTAGTAGTGGAGAGAAGTTATTGTGAGAATGAAACAAAAGAAACGCCCATGAAGCACACGATTAAGGCCTCCAAGTGTTTGAGAGGGCTCAGTGACTTACTTTCCGCACTGTATTCCAGTGTGACTGTCACCTGGATGGCCGACGAATATGAGTCGGCCATCGGTGTGATGGGTGCAGCCGAGGCTATTATGGCAGCCGGATGAGTTCCTGATGGTGCTTTCTCAGCTTGCCCCTGAGCAACACCAGCCTCTCACTTGGTATCACCACAACTAATGGAGAGTGTGCTCGGTGAAGGCCTCAGAAAGAATAAGTAGGTTTGTGAACTGAGTGCAGTTGTGGCACCAAGAGGGACTTCAATACTTCACTTCCCGGTTTGCCTCATACTTGCCATGAAAATGCTCCTCCATATTCAGGCTCTGAACGCTGACCTTTTGCACCTTTATCCCAATGCATGCACAACAGACTCAAAATAGGGGAGCATTTTTTTTTTGTCTACTTTCTCACAGATGCTAAGAAAAGCAAAATGCACTCACATATCTGCACAAACATGCACAAACACACCCGGTTTCATTGCCCCACTCGGAGTGAAGCAGTTCTGCCCCCATCTCTAAACTGAGTTATTTAAAGCCCCGCTCTCAACTCCATCGAAGTGATTATGTGCTCCTGAATTAAACATCACAGGCCCAGCCCCTGGCTTCCTCTGAAACACGCTCAAACATGCTGGCCTCTTCCTGTTCCTCAAAAGTTCTAACTTCTGCCTTTATATCTTCCAGCCACGACACAAGGAAGTAGTGGTAGAGAGGTGGAGTCTGAATGTCCCCTAAATCAGGCTCACCTACTGTGCCATCTGCTCTGCTATTCCCCTTACAGACTTGGGACGGAGGCAATTCAAATTAAGCCCGGGTTGGATTAGTACCTGCGTGGTATCATTTTCACGCTAACTAGGGGAGTGTGGGGATGTATTTGGAGTCGAACTGCAGTTGCTCTAAATGGAGCCTTGACTCCAGACACCCTAATTAGGCTGAAAGAGAGGGTGGAAAGCAGCTTCAGATTATGGATTACTCAGCTACCCAGACAAGAGCTTCAGGCTATTTACTGTCTTGTTTGGAGGGGTTTGGCATTGCGTTTGTATATGTGTTCATGTACTGCATGTGTCTGTGTGTC
This sequence comes from Doryrhamphus excisus, assembly GCF_037039965.1. NCBI lineage: Eukaryota > Metazoa > Chordata > Actinopteri > Syngnathiformes > Syngnathidae > Doryrhamphus > Doryrhamphus excisus. The sequence continues at coordinate 3,242,031 of NC_136371.1, read as the reverse complement.
TGCACAAGGCGAGGTGTTTCCCAGCCGCCCACACAAAAAAAAAAAAAAAAAAACATGCACCCACTGGAACTGAAAATTTGGGGTTCAAATCAAAAGCAGGTTGGTCAACCTGGAGCGGCAACCTTTTATGCCAGACACCAGAAGGCTCCCTAATGAATGACACCCAGTGGTATCCCTGCTACCCCACCTCTTCTCATATATTGAGCCAGCAACATAAAACAGGCAAGCTGCTGGGAAAAAAAAAGACACATATCACAAATTTTCACATGCATATAGACATCATGTATGCAGTCAAAGTAACAGATGCACTCACTCACACTCAGCTCATTGCGCTCATTCTCCATGCATATTGATATATGTACGCCAAGCAACATACAGACATCTGCCTCCAGACACTCATTCACACTCAATTTATAATTCAGTGTAGGCAGACACAAACATAGAGGCGTAAATACATCCACAAACAGAGACGCCAGCACACAAACCTGCCCTTCGTTTTATAGTGCCTTGATGCTGAATGTAGGTGACTAAACAATTGACTGCTCGTGCATTTTGGATACTTTGTTCATTGGGAGGGTTATCACCCGAGAGTTCAAAGCTTGCAAGATCTGCCTCACTCCTTTTTAGTAGGTTTATCCTTGCCACCTTTGAGTGAAAACAAGGTGATCCTATATACAGTATTAGCCAATCGCTGCTCTGTTTTCTCTGGTTTGTCTACACCAGGGGTCTCTAACTCAATTTACCTGGGGGCCACTGGAGCTAGGGTCTGTTCTTTATTAAAAACAGAAAAATATACAAACTTTTTCAGTGCTCTGGTTCTGATTTTCTACAATAAAAGCTCTGATAAAACATTCCTTTGTTCTCAAATATCTTGATTTTTTTTCTGCACAAAATAAGATGAAAAATAAATAAACAAATCAAGAATAAAGAAAATCAATCAGTAATAAATAAATATAATAATAATAATAAAACGGCAAATAATAAAAACTTAAGAAACCACATATAGTTGGTGGGTAGACAAATTATTTTTTTCAGATTAAAATTAACAAATCATTATTAGAGCTCTGTAGACATGACAAAACACGGCTATAGTCACATTTATACTTTTTTTCTTTTATTTTTTATAACATATTGCGCAACTGCAGGGTCTTGAGACACATGCTAACTCGCAAACTACAGAGCTAGTGACCTAAACGGTAGCCTTCAAGTTATTTCCTTTAAACTTAAATAGCCAAAAACTTACCACTTCCACACGGATAGGGAGGATAACTATTAACAGTTATTTAACCTTTAACATGAACATTAATCAAACGTAATAATTTTTTCTGGGTACATGATACCATACAGCATCCATATCAAACTTGCGCGGGCCGCACTAACTTTCATATCAAGGCGGGGGCTTCAAACTAGTGTCCTGCGGACCACATTTGGTCCGCGGGCCGCGTGTTTGAGACCACTGGTCTACACTGTGCAGTCATCACGGTTCGAGAACATCCCTTGCTCTATCACAGTTTGTCAAAAATGTGTTCATTAATAATTCATCAGTTTTGTGGTTGACCTTGGCCTATTATTAGTAAGAAAAATACACTGCACTCTAAGTGGCTTATTCAATGATTGTGGGTTGGTGGAGGTTCTGTGGGTACATGCAGGTGAAGCAAGAGAGAGGCAGATTTGTGGTGGGGTCAGAACAATTTAATGAGACAGTGGACACATTACTACAGCAGCTATCCAAAAGATACTGCGAAAGAGATACAGCTTTTCACTTGTAGCTGCACACTCAGATTGAGTACAAGTAGAAGGTCATTGTATACATCTCCATCTAAATATGTCTGCATGCACAGCTTCATTGGTGAAGTTTTCTTTTTCCTTTGTTCCACTCTTCCTTCCTTTCTTGTGGAGTGGAGTAGAAGGTGTGTGACCTCAGGACAACATAGGCAGTCACTCATAGATTGCAGTAGGTTCCCTAGAAGTGCGTGGGTGCCGGAGAAACCAGTTGCCTGGCTACAACATCACCTTCATTCACTGGTTGCGATGGCAATATCTTGCATATGCTCGTGTTCTAAGGTTTTATGGGTCTATGTTGGCACGCCAGCTTGTTCACGCTTGCGTAGTGTATGCTTGAACTGTGAATGGTGAGATTTGGTTTGCACACTTGGGGTTCTATTGTCGTGCGATTGACTGGCGGAGTCCTGGAGCCATTTGCACAGGGTGTGGAAATAGGCTGGAATAGGCTCCAGCATATCCCCATGACCTTAATGAGGATAAGCGGTATAGCAAATGGATGGATATTTTCATGGCGCAGCACAAGGAGGCGCAGGGTGGTGAAGCGTGGCTCACCCCGTCCAGCACAGCCAATTTGGTAATCTGGTAGCTGGCGGCGCACCAGGGGGAGGTGTCCGAGTGGAAATTCCGTGACAAAACAGTGCGCTGAAGGTGCGCTGAAAGCTCGCCAGCTTCGACCTGTCACAGCAACCACAATTTAATGTAACTGTATGAACCACGTTCGATTCTCCGCTTGGTGATCTCTGTGTGGAGTTTGCATGTTCTCCGTTGCGTGTGTGAGTACTCCGGTTTCCTCCCGCATTCCAAAAACATGCTAAGTTAATTGGCGACTCGAAATTGTCCATAGGTATGAATGTGAGTGTGAATGGTTGTTTGTCTATATGTGCCTTGTGATTGGCTGGCGACCAGTCCAGGGTGTACCCGGCCCCTCACCCAAAGACAGCTGGGATAGGCTCCAGTATACTCCCCCGACCTTAATGAGGATAAGCGGCATAGAAAATGGATGGATGTCTGAACCAGCATGTACATTTTTGCATTAATTGACCCATCATCTGATGTCAGATCAAAGACGCCACGCAGAATAGGAACTCAACTTGACGGCATCTGAAAGTATGATGCCAACTGAATGTCATTCAAAGAGAAAGAAGAGTGAGACGCTCCTTGAACAAATGTAAGTCAGTCTGTGTCTTAAGGATTTACCTGTGATTGCCATATTTCTCTGTTTTAATCTTTATTCTTAACGGGATCTGAAACGATGTACATTAAAATAAGCAGGATGAGGAGACATATACCATCATAGGTTCGCCTATTTGGCGATGACAGAGCAGGATTGCAGGTGGATCACAAGCCTGATGCCTGGATTAGCCTGCTGCTGTGTTTAATGTAATTATCTCTTAATTTTGTACTCCTCATTCATGGCAGCGGAATAGATTATGTGTCCTGTTAGGTGGCCCATGTAGTGATGCACATTGTGGCCTCTGATGAGCAGTCCAGTGGGCCCTGCGCACTTAAAGGCAATGAGAGGCATTCATTTAATTGGTTAATATTACAGTTGGCCGTGGTAAACAATCTCAAGCCTTCTCTCATGCCTTTTTGCCGCTTACGCCAGTGGGAGGAACGGATGAGTGGGTGCGCCGGACTGCGCCATTGAAAAATGCGCTGGCCACACCCCGTTGGTCTACGAAAGTAGAACCCATATTGTGAATGTCCTTATCTGTTATATATCACATTTGTGAGACAAAGTGAGGTGGAAGACAGGACGAGGGCTTTCTGCCGCCCACTCAGCAGGCCTTACGTCCCCATGGCTGACTCCCCAAGACTCTGCTTGCAATTAACTGAACATCTACCCATCTGTTTGGAGCTGCAGTAAACATTAACACAACAGAGTAACATCAAAATACTGTCAGGAGACACGCTACGCTTGCACATACATGCATGAAATAAGAGACTTTAATGCTTGGTACACATCCTCACTGATCTCCTTGCACTGTCATGTGTTTATTTATAGACTTCACCTCATATGGGAACATAGAATCATACAAACATGCATATTAACACACACATGCACCCCACAGGCCTCTAAGCATTCCCTTCCACTGCAGAGGTGAAGCATCCCTCTGGGTAAAGAATAGCGGAAAAACAGAACATATTATACAGTTAATCAATAAATTAATGAGATCTCATGAATGTTATCCCATAATCTTCCCTCCAACAACCCCCCTACCCCCATTTTGTATTTTTATTGTTATTTTCTGCACTTCTGAATGGAGAGGTATACGCGTTGGATGGGTGTTGCTCAAAGTAAGAAGTGTGAAAGAAGGAAAACAAGATTTGGGGAAAATCTTTCTGGCTTCCTCGTTGCTTTACAAGAGATTTAAAATAGTAAGGCAACACACCTTATTGGGGTTTGAGCTGTAGGTATTTTAGCTTTACTGCCTGTGTGCATCTGTGTTGTGTGTAGTAAGTTTGGAAAAGGGGAAAATAGCTGGGACGGAGGAGCCGGTGTATGTCTAACTGTGTGTTGCCAACTGTATTTGAACAAGCACATTTGCTACAATTGCACCTTTCATTGACATACGTTCACAAAGCTGTCTGTATTCCCTGTTCTGAAGAAAAAGATGGAGGACATGACGTTGACACAGCTGGTGATGCCATCTGGGTGCATGGCAACCACCACCACCCATCTCCACCCCCCACCCTGCAACACACACACATGCACATACACACATACACTCGCTCTTGCCATCTGCATACAGAGAGGGCGGCCACCAGTGTTGTGTCCATATCAATGACAGGAGACAAGCAAAGCAGGAGAACACCACTTTGCTATGTGCAGCTCATGCTTGAAGTGCTGAAGTGACATCATCAGAGAGGGCAGCAGGTTGTTTGTACGTTTTGGGGTTCTTTTTCCACAGAAGTAATTGTTTTTCTGGGCCCAGTCGCCCCCAGCCATACCCCGGTCTGATGAAAGGGAAGAAAGCGAGACGGAGCGGGAGTGTCTGGTCCCCTGATTAATGGTATACACAGTGAGAGGGCGCAAGGACCTACTGTAGCCGCGCCTTGATTTATTTGCCACTTAGCACTGATGAAGCTTCAACCTGCAGTCGCACACACATGTTGTCATTGCATTTTTCTCTATCAGCGTCTTTGCTGTTTGTCGATTCTTACATCTTGTTTAGTGCCAGATGTCTGCATGTTCCTTACAATGACTTTTTATTTTTTTCACACACCATATTTGGGCTTATATTTGGCCCTTTTTTAGTATTTGGCATCAAATGTAAATTAGCTTTATATCTCATGTGTCAAAGTGTCGATATACTGTACTTGGAGGCAATTCTTATAATACATTACAAGCAATTTGCTAAACTTGGCAATCATGGAATTTCCTGGCAGCAAGGGCATTACTTTATATCAGGGGTCTCAAACTCAATTTACCTGGGGGCCACTGGAGCTAGGGTCTGGGCAAGGCTGGGCCGCATCAGGTTTTCAAAAAAAAAAACACATTTATTAAAAACAGAAAAATATACAAACTTTTTCAGTGCTTTGGTTCCGATTTTCTACAATAAAAAGCTCTGATAAAACATTCCACTGTTCTCAAATATCTTAATTTTTATTTTTCTGCACAAAATAAGATGAAAAATAAATAAACAAATCAAGAATAAAGAAAATCAATCAATCAGTAATAAATAGATATAATAATAATAATAACGGCAAATATTTTTTTGTTTACAACATATTGCGCAACTGCAGGGTCTTGAGACACATGCTAACTCGCAAACTAAAGAGCTAGCGACCTAAACGGTAGCCTTCAAGTTATTTCCTTTAAACTTAAATAGCCAAAAACTTACCACTTCCACACGGATAGGGAGGATAACTATTAACAGTTATTTAACCTTTAACATGAACATTAATCAAACGTAATAATTTTTTTCTGGGTACATGATACCATACAGCATCCATATCAAACGTGCGCGGGCCGCACTAACATTAAACTTTCATATCAAGGCGGGGGCCTCAAACTAGTGTCCTGCGGGCCACATTTGGCCCGCGGGCCGCGTGTTTGAGACCCCTGCTTTATATCTATTATTTGCAAATCTGTCTGAACTTGCCGACGAAAGCTCGTAACAGCAATGTTTAGTCTGGCATTAATTTAGGACAACTTCGCAAAATGTTATACACGTGTTACGAGCTCGCGTAGCTTCACCTATGCAAATATGTAAATGCATGAGGATGTATGAATACATACACATGATTGCATATTTTGCTTTTGTCAGCTTCGTGTTACTATGTACCGTTTCTAGTTTGACTTCTCATTAAGCAGCTGGCGCCTTTCAGGCTGGTGACAATATTCACGGCTGAGCTACACGTCCATGTGTCACTGCTACTCTTTGCTGCAGCATCCTCATGAGCATCGAGCATGTTCCCTGTGCAGCTGACACCAGAGATAATCTCATCTATGTTCTCCCCACAGAACCCTGACATTGTGCTCGTCCATTATTTGAATGTGCCAGCCATTGAGGATTGTGGGAAACCATGCGGTCCAATCCTGTGTTCCATCAATACAGACAAGAAGGAGTGGGCCAAGTGGACCAAGGAGGAGCTGATCGGCCAGCTCAAACCCATGTGTGAGTGTTGGACTAAATTCATTCACAACTACTTGTTTGGTCAAATTCTATTTATAGCTATGACATGAAATCATCTACCCTCAAATGTTCTTCACTTACTTAAGATTTATTTAGTCTGAGGATCCGGTGTCAGCTCTTATTAGCTGATTGCTGCCACGCTAAGTGCCCTGGGCACCTCAGTCAGATAGAATTTCTGGCCGCTGACTGTTCCTACTTCCTGGAGCCATTTGCAAGTTTCAGATCAAAGGTCAGCTCATCCCATAACTCTGGCTCCACTCAGACCAAGCCAAGAGCATGCTGCCTTACTGACCCGAGAAGGACGTCAAGGCAGAGGAGGACGGCACGTTGGTTATTGATTCATGTTAGTATGTGGGAGCAGGAATGTCTGACTCACCAGAAAATACCAACCCCACCCCCGCTCCTAGCCCCTGTGTGCCCCCCCACATCCCCTTTGGACTGATCTATGCTGTTACCAGCTTAATAAATATCTGTTAGATGTTTCTTTGAGCTGGGATGTGTTTTATGAGTCTCTAGACCTGCCTAAAGACAGAGGTGATGTTGTGGAAAAGGTCAGGGTTTGTCAGATGATGGTAACGGTCAAATTGGGACTTTTGTGAAGCTGGAAAATCTTCCAGGGACCCGTTAACATACTCAACAACAACAGGCAGTCTGTAATTTGGGGGAGCTGAGCAGGGGACAGCAGGGCGATGACTTCCAATGGCCAATTATTTGAGTCGTGGCCAGGTAAAGAGCAGCAGCAGCCTTAAAGGCTCTTGCTGCTGCTTGCTGTGTACTGACAGGTTTCGTCACGTATAGCTTCTGTCTACATCATTATCCTCCTCACCGCTCCGCTTCCTGTCACTTTTAGGACATAATGCCTTGCTCCGGGACAGCCGCCGAGCAACAATAGCCTACAGTGTTCATTACATCTGTGACTTAATGTAAAAAGCAAGCACCATTTGCAGTAATGCGTTAAGTCATTAACTTTGGGAGTTGTTGGGACAAAGAGGGTGACGCCTTCTTGCTGCCAGGCTGTACAGAGGGGATCCATAAAGTGGAGAAAAAAAACCTTCATGCTTTCTGTATTTGCTTTTTATCTTCTCTTTTCTTTCTATGGCCCTTTTTAATGGAGGACTAGTGCTGACATAAGCTCCGTAATGGAGCAACATTGCCATCTAGTGGTAGTTTTGGATAGCATCTCCTTATTAAAGCTGGAAATGAGGACCTAAGTCAGGTTATTAGTTATACTCGCCAGACACTGAGGTACATCTATACAATCCAATGGCGATAAATACAGGACAGTTGTATTTAAAATATTGACTGTTTCATTTAACAATATCACACATCACACTCCTGATCACAATTTTAAAACCATTAAAAAAAGGAGTTATTTTGCACTGTTAGCGTTACTATGCTGATTTTTCGACCCTTTGTATTGAATTGTATTGAACTGTAAAGCAGCTACACACAATAACACACACAGAAAACTTTTTAGATTTAGTAAAATCTGCACTTATTCCAGCTGTATTTCCTTCCTGCCAAAAAGGGTCTGTTTTAATTTATTCCTCCGCCTCTGGGCATCCCCACACCCCTGGGATTGGTCACACGCCCAAAGTGCTTCCTAGCTATGAACCATTTAAGGACGTCCCGCCCTTCTGTGACATCACACAGGGGCAGTTTTACCACGCCTTTTGAAACTGAGCGTTTTGAGCCATCCCAAACTTCTTTCAGGGCTCACTTCTAAATGCGCAAACCTCATTATCTGAAACTTTGGTTTTGTTTAACACAAGAATACAACATAGGTCAGAAAAGTGGAAAAAGCTAATAGGTCCCCAAAAGTTTAAGACCATAGCTCAAAAAAACCCTGCAACCTGTCTAAAACAGCTGTTCAAAAAAGGACTCAGTAATTAGTAGTTGTGCCACTGTTGTTAATCATCTAATAAATTGGTTTGGGCATGCTTGATGCTAGTGTTTCCAAAGGAAATTCAAGATTTGGATGAAGGTTTTCATGATTATGAAGTCATATAGTAGATCATAGCCATTCACTCATTGATTTTGCACATTACAGTAAGTTGTTTGTTGTCGTTTGCAATGGTTAACAATTAAAACATCTAAAATTCTATATTACTGTATCGATATTTCAATATCTGTATCTATATACTGTAGGTGCAAAAAATATTTTGTGAGCAAGGCTGCATTTTTGATGCATGCCTCATATGGGCAGCTAACTTCACTTATGGTGCATTTTTTAAATCAAATTGGCCTATATTTCCAATCAGCAGAGATGGTTCTTTTTCTTCATGGAGAAACAACATCATATAATATGTGTGATTATCTCACATATCTGATTCCACAGATGTTCTGCTGATAAACCAGCAAAACGGATTTCCCTCTTCCTATCAGGATTATCTTTAAAAAAAAAATCAGTATTGAGTGCAGACGGCAAGATTGTGTGATGTGCAGTGTATTTACTTTTCTTGTAGGTTTCATATAATATGTACAGGTGTATATATCTCATAGATTGATGTTTCTTGACTACAGGAGCCCTTAGTTTAAAGTATTTCCCCAAAGCAGTGTCAAATCCTTCTTGAGCTTTTATTAGCACATTCACATTTTTGACACCGAACAAAGATTAAATGTGAATTTTGTGAATTGGTTAAGCTTTTTTTGTGGCCTACTACAGACCCAGAACACACTGTTGTGCATGGAGAGTGTTGGAATATGATGGCTGTGAAATGTGGCCTTGTCTGACCTCACCCTCGCTAACACCCTCTGGTGTTTGATGAGAAGAAGAGAAGAAGCAAGAGAGTGAGGAGAGGCCAAAAAGATTGGCATCATTACTCAGTCACGCTACAGTTCCATAGACAAGGCAGCCAGCTTGATTCACTCCTTTGGTCTCATGCTATAAACACGCAGCTCTCTCTGCAGCAATGCTCCCAGCATGCTGACAGATAGCACATGAGCAGCTTTAACAAATACTCACACAGACAGAAGGCCTGTCTTCAGGCGAGAGAGACTCGGTCAGAGAAGAACAGAGCAAGATCTGGGTGTATGATGCCATCCCATAGTGAACACTATGGTTAGGATGTATATGTGTCAGACTGATACCTGGGTGTTGTGGTGTGACTTTTAACAAGCAACCATTAGGATTATGACCTGACTTGTTTTTGTGGCGCATTTGTTATTTCTAATGTCTAAACTACAAAAAAACAGCCTTGATGATAACTGCATGTGAACATCTCATGGCCTTCAGGAGTGGGGCCTGGCCACTCAAATTAAATGTTTCTTTTACCTGCCACAGTAAGTTGAGTGCAGCATATGCTATGACCTCTACTGACATCTGTCGGTGAACAGTATGTATTGCTGCCAAGAATGTTGAGCTTTCCCAACGACCTTGCTTTGCACTTGCTTAGTTACGTTCTATTCATCATCATCTACATTCATTTGTTCAATTTCTACACCATTTGTTCTCATTAGGTTTATATGTGAGCTGAAGTTTATCCCAGGTGACTTTGGGTAACAGGCAGGGTACACCCTGGACTGGTTACCAGTCAATCACTGGACACAGGAGAGATAAATCTATATATTAATGCTCAGCCTTCACCAAATCCTCATCAGGTCAGCACAGGCGTGATTCAAACATCTACCACGTGATGTGGATCAAACCAAGGAAGTTTTGAAGTGGGTGGGTGCTACTAGACCTCAGTCTTAAAATATTTTGCATCCCAGTTTTTTTCTTCCTAGTGCTTTGCGTGCTGTCTACGGGATGAAAAGATGTGTTAAATTTCTTTATAGGAAGGCGCTTAGTCAAAGTAAGTACTTTTACTTACGCACACCTGGCGGTGACGTTGACGTACATAGACTCACCACTTAATGCGGGCTCACTTCCTGTTTCCCAGTGTGCTTTGCTGTACCGTTGTTTATTTTGTTTTTTTAATATTTCATTACAAGCTTCAATTGTACAAAACAATAACACTATATGCAGAATTACAGGAACATAAAAGTGCAATTCTACAGAACAATATCAACATAAATAAAAATAAAAAAATAAATAACAAAGAAAGGAATGTGCGAGGGATATTGCTTGAAAATAAGAACAACAAAATAAAAATGGAAAACATGTCACTTAAGCTTGTTCTTCATATGAATTGTTTTTTTAGAACGTTCTCCAATGTATGAAAGGTTTTCAGTGCTTTTCTGTTTTTGAATATCAGTTTCAGTGATTCGTATAACATTTTCAGTTCAGAAGAAAACCGGAGCTGTGCCGTTGTTGTAAATGGCGAATAAATTACATGTTTACAGCTCACGTAGTTGTTGGTTATTCGGCATTATTTGTTGGTAGCGTTATCTGTTGTTATGTATTTAATAAAGTGCTTTCTTTAAGACACCGTGAGTAAGAATGGTAGGTGGAATATTAAGGCACCTGCACATCAAGGATGCGAGCGAGTGCGGAAGTTGCGTTGCTAACGAAAAATTAGCTATTTGCTACCCGCTCAAATAGCGACAAAAACCTTATATAATCTCCGTAAAGTGAGTTTTTTGTGGTCGAGCTGCTCTGTTTATTTACGCCATGTTTATACCACGTGATTCAGTTCTGCCATATATCTGTCACGTATCTGATTAGACACATTGGCTTGGTTAGCAAGTGCAGCAGTGGATAGTATTAGTGGATGGTATTAGGATGTGCTGGCAAAGTCTGTCTGAGCTCACCAATCTCTTGTCATTCCCTTGAGTGCAGCACCAGGAGCATCACCTAGGTGGTGTTTCATCCCAGATGTTTCTCCTGTCAGAGCAAATAATTAGGTTGAGGTGCGGAAGGAGTCGGATTGTTGTCACTTTCAACAACTCTCATTGAGAGGACACAATAGTAGGCAGAGAAAGAAAAGGCAACTTTGACAATGGGAAGTGCAATAATGCGACAAGGCAGTGATGGGAGATAAATGTTGCTCAGGAAAAGACTAAGGCACAATACAGTTTTGTTCCTGTTATCACAGAATAGTGGAAAGTATGATGTAAAATGAAAACAAATTATTTTAGGTCAGTCAGGTTGTTTGTTTTGCCCTTAAACCAAAGCAGAAATCTCTGTGAGGTGTCACTTGAGCGACATTACTGTTGTCAGGTAGCAGGTCGAGCGGGGCGAGGGGGCTGGCGTAGCTGGTGGTCTGTTTGGGCTGGCTGACATCTGTGTCTCCTCCTCTCTCCCGGCAGTTCATGGTATCAAGTGGACTTGCAGCAATGGGAACAGCAGCTCTGGCTTCTCAGTGGAGCAGCTAGTGCAACAAATACTGGACAGCCACCAAACTAAGCCACCTCCCCGGACTCACAACTGCCTCTGCACGGGCACTCTGGGTAAGGGCTTGAGCAAGTGGGGCTGAGTTTGCTCTCGAGAGACTATAGCAGCAAAACATGTTAATTATACGTTTGTAATACAGTCAGTCAGGAAACATTCTTACTTCTTTAGAGTTAAACTTAAAAAAATTATAATTGCACAAATGCTGGAATCAATGCATTTACACTAATGACATTATCTGTCAAAGATGATCTTTCTACTAATAGTGATCTGATCTTAATAATAGATGAGTGTTTGTTTAAGTTACATTACAAAAGAAGTGTTTAGTTGTGAATCCCAACACTGAGTGACTGGAGGCCTTGGAAATGCACACTATATTCCCTAAAGCAGGGGTCTCAAACACCCGGCCCGCGGGCCAAATGTGGCCCGCAGGACACTAGTTTGAGGCCCCCGCCTTGATATGAAAGTTTAATGTTAGTGCGGCCCGCGCAAGTTTGATATGGATGCTGTATGGTATCATGTACCCAGAAAAAAATATTATGTTTGATTAATGTTCATGTTAAAGGTTAAATAACTGTTAATAGTTATCCTCCCTATCCGTGTGGAAGTGGTAAGTTTTTGGCTATTTAAGTTTAAAGGAAATAACTTGAAGGCTACCGTTTAGGTCGCTAGCTCTCTAGTTTGCGAGTTAGCATGTGTCTCGAGACCCTGCAGTTGCGCAATATGTTGTAAATAAAAAGAGTATAAATGTGACTATAGTCGTGTTTTGTCATGTCTACAGGGCTCTAATAATGCTTTGTTCATTTTAATCTGAAAAAAATAATTTGTTACCCACCAAATATGTGGTTTCTTAAGTTTTTATTATTTGCCGTTTTATTATTATATTTATTTATTCATTACTGATTGATTGATTTTTCTTATTTTTCATCTTATTTTGTGTAGAAAAATAAAAAGTAAGATATTTGAGAACAGTGGAATGTTTTATCAGAGCTTTTCTTGTAGAAAATTGGAACCAAAGCGAAGTTTTTTTAAATTTATTTGTTTTTAATAAATGCGTTTTTTTGGAAAACCTGATGCGGCCCAGTCTCACCCAGACCCTAGCTCCAGTGGCCCCCAAGTAAATTGAGTTTGAGACCCCTGCCCTAAAGTATCCTTTCCAAGTATACTAATTTAAGTAACATCCCATTCTTAATCCATAGGGATTAATATGACATCGGACCACATTTTGCAGCTACAACAGCTTTAACTCTTCTAGGAAGGTTTTCCACAGGGTTTAGGTGAATGTAGATGTGAATTTTTGTCCCGTCGTACAGAAGTGCATTTCTGAGGTCAGACACTGATGTTGGATGGACGGTCTGTAACTCATCATATAAATGTTCTGTTGGGTTGAGGTCAGAACTCTGTGCAGGCCAGTCAAGCTCCACGAAAAGTTGAAGCTGTTATACCTGTAGATGTCGAGGTTAGGTCAACGTCACATTAAACCCTATATGGATTAGGAATGGGGTGTGACTTAAAGGTCACTGTATGTATTTTGGCAATAAGGAACTGTTGACTCATGGGACAAGAACTGAAGAAGTCTAAGACTAAGTAGTTTGGAAAATGGCATTATTGGCGTCTGTGAGGCGGGTCTTTGTAGATATTAGCAGAATAAATATATTTGTGATCTTAATACAGTTTATAGCCTTGAGGACATATTATCCTGTGCATCCAGAAATGACAGCCGTGACGTCTTGTTTATTCTTTTTTTCCCCTAATCTCTGCTCAGTATCAGCACCTCTCAGCACTGACACAAAATTCAGAGGGAGCTCCAATTTGTAGTTTTCCAAGCAATGTTTTCATAAAAATATAGTAATATGTTATAATTGCAAGATGTACAAGTGCAGATCACCCTTTCCTTCAAGCAGTCACCCACACCAATCCTTGCTTTGTTTCCTGTTTGCTCCCAGGTGCAGGTAGCAGTGTGCACCACAAATGCAACAGCGCCAAACACCGCATCATCTCCCCCAAAGTGGACGCCCGCACAGGAGCTTATAGCAATGCTCACTCTGAAGTACAAAACAACGACGTGTCAGAAGGGAAGACTGAGCACTGTGGCCATGGCGGAGGCAAAAGCTCAGGTGGAGGAGGCGGAGGAGGCAGCACCAGGGAGAAACGTAACGGAAAAGTCCACAAGCCAATCTTATTGCATCAGAACAGCACCGAGGTATCATCCACCAACCAGGTTGAGGTGCCCGACACCACACAGAACTCGCCTGTGTCCATCAGCAGTGGTCTCAACAGCGACCCAGATATCGCCGACAGTCCTGTGGTGACCGGAATGAGTCATGTGGCTTCCGTAATGTCTGGCCTCTCCCAGGGGGTCTTTATTTCAGATGTTTCTGGAGACCCTGTCTATAGCATGTCTCCAACTGGTGGCCCAAACACTCACCTCATGGGTGCAGATGCCACCTCCCAGGGCTTAGTCCTCTCTGATCGTCACAAATTTGCTTTCCCCAGTGGAGGAGTAGGGGAATCAGGCAATACAGGAGACAGTCTTTCCATGTTGTCAACCGCAGGTGTTTCTGAAGAACTGGTGCTGTCAAGCAGTCTGGACTCTGGAACTATCAAGATCCCAGAAACCAATATGAACTTTGACCCCGACTGCTTCCTGAACAACCCCAAACAAGGCCAGACCTACGGAGGCAGTGCAATGAAGACAGAGACAAACTGTGCCTCATCCTCCTGCGCGGTCAGTGGCAGTGCTAACGACACATTGCAGACCTCCCCTTCAATGTCAGACAATGGCTACAGCTTCAGCTCAGCTTTAGTGAAGAACATCAAGACAGAGGACACATCCTTTGAGCAGCAGCTGGCCAAGGAAAGTGGCTACCAGGTGGGGGCAGTCGTGAACTGTGGGAGTGGGGTGTCTGTTCCGCAAGGTGCTGGTTCAGGCCAGGGTGGCCTCTCTTTGACCACGGCCGGATCCTTGCTTCCTTCCGGTGGGGGTCTTAGTCCGAGCACCACTCTGGAGCAGATGGATTTCAGTGCAATTGACGCCAAGCAAGACTATGCGTCCAGCACCTCTACAGTGAGCTATGGTCAGGCCTTGTCTAGTCCTCACATGCCACACCAGAACCGTTCTCCCAGTTTCTTTCTTCAGGATGCCTCTCAATCCAGCCAGGTTCAGCAGGGAAGAGCCAGCATGGGCCAGAAAACACACATCGTGGAGCATAACTCCCATGACTACATTGGGCTGCAGGTAGTAAAGACGGAATCTCTTGGCAGCAACGGTCACCTTCACCACCACCAGCAGACCCAACATAGAGCCAACTGTAATGGAGGCTCACCAACAGATGGCATTGGCCAAGCTGGCTCCCTGCAGCTGCTACAGTACCAGGGGGCATTCGCTGGTCTCGGTACTGAGCACGAGGAGGTAGTGGGTATGGAGCAGCCAGGCGGTGGCAGTTCAGGACAGGCTGCACGCACAGAAAATAGTGCAGAGAATGTACTCAACCAAGGCGATCAAATGCAGACCTGTGTGTCACGAAACGGAGAGGGAGGTGGTGCTGAGCACTATCTGCAGCAGGCGTCCGATGGTGGAACGGGAGGAAATGGTGGCACGGGTGAAGGTGTCGCAGTTCACAATGGAAGCAGTGATGGTAGCAATCATACTCCTCAGCAGCAGCAGCAGCTGCAGCCGCTCCTCCAGGGCATGGTCCAGGGACTCTATAACACCGTTGCAGCCCACCAAAGCCTGGGAGGAACAGCTAATAATGGAGGAGCAGGGGGGGCAGGAATAGAGATCAGTCTGGATCACTTTGACATCTCTTTTGGAAACCAGTTCTCTGACCTCATTAATGACTTCATTTCAGTCGATGGCAGTGGAACAGCCATGTCAACTGGAGGGACCCTCTATGCTCACCAGCTTGTCACGTCCCATAGCTCCGATGCTCAAAACACTGGCGGTGGGGCCGCCCCACAGGGCCAGGAGGATGTAGTGTCCAGGGGTTCTGGTTACAACACATCAGAGCTGTGCCTGCAGCCATGCTGCAGTCCCCAGTCTCTCAATGGAGGAGCGGGAGCAGGAGGAAACACGGTGGAGGCGGGTTCACTGTCATATATGAATGTAGCCGACGTGGTCTCTGCAGCTGTTGCCCACGGCACCCTGGGGATGCTTCAGGCCACCGGGCGGCTCTTCATCGTCACTGACTACTCTCCTGAGTGGTCCTATCCTGAGGTGAGTGAGTCATAAAAATAATAAAATACACCGCATGTTTGATTTCACTAGAGAGGGTCAACAAGCTGCACAGTGAGGAGTGGTTAGGAGACATGGGTTCGATTCCCCCCTCGGGCATCTCTGTGTGGAGGTTGCACGTTCTCCCCGTGCGTGTGTGGGTTTTCTCCAGAGTACCCGGTTTCCTCCGACATTCCAAAAACATACATTCATTCATTTTCTACCGCTTATCCTCACGAGGGTCTCGGGGGTGCTGGAGCCTATCCCAGCTGTCTTCGGGCGAGAGGCAGGGTACACCCTGGACTGGTCGCCAGCCAATCACAGGGCACATATAGACAAACAACCATTCACACTCACATTCATACCTATGGACAATTTGGAGTCGCCAATTAACCTAGCATGTTTTTGGAATGTGGGAAGAAACCGGAGTACCCAGAGAAAACCCATGCATGCACAGGGAGAACATGCAAACTCCACACAAAGATGGCCGAGGATGGAATTGAACCCTGATCTTTTAGCTGTGAGGTCAGTGCGCTAACCACTCACCCACCGTGCAGCACCAAAAACATACATGTTAGGTTAAATGGTGACTCCAAATTGTCCATAGGTATGAATGTGAGTGTGAATGGTTGTTTGTCTATATGTGCCCTGTGATTGGCTGGCGACCAGTCCGGGGTGTATCCCGCCTCTTGCCCAAAGACAGCTGGGATAGGCTCCAGCACCCCCGCGACCCTCGTGAGAATAAGCGGTACAGAAAATGGATGGATGGAGCGCCAACAGTGATTCAAATACACTTGTTATGGGATGGTATATAACAATAGCTGATGGAATTGTTGCATACAGCATTTGTCCCATAAAGTGGACAAAACTTTGTCCACAAGATGGCAGTAGAGAACAAAATAAAAATTCCTGCCATCTGTTTGTGTCTAGTTGTAATATCCTACTATGTACACTGGGTGGCAGGATACAATAAGACTATAGACTACTTGTTTCTGATATTTTAGTTGTTGTTTATCCACATAAATGGATAGAATATGACAAACACATGGAATTATGTTGTACTTACAGTACATAACATACCACTGCAAACTACAACCACAATAATAGAGTATAATATTGCTAAATTATTGAAGAGTATTATAATCTTTTCTTCTAAAAGAATAAAATAATAATAATAAAGAATCTTTTATTCTAATTAGATAAGTTTTTGCCAACCTTTTTTTGTTTGTAGTTGTTTTGTAAGTAAGTTGTCAAGAGATTTGAGCGATTCATTATATATTTCTAGCTCAGAGGCATAATGTCATAATTGAACAGTTATAAAAATCTAAACACAAAGGTTCGGTAGTGGAAGTGATGTGTTGGAGACCCCTGCTTTAGATGATGCAGATCAACCTAATGTTGTGCCCGGGAAGCACAATATTAAGATATATAAGCTTGTGATCATGTGTGTTTTTAAGGGTGGCGTTAAAGTGCTAATCACGGGGCCCTGGCAAGAGGCAGGCTCAAACTACAGTTGTTTGTTCGACCAGATTTCAGTCCCCGCCTCTCTCATCCAACCAGGAGTGCTGCGTTGCTACTGCCCAGGTAAGATGTGAATGACAATTATTATTTTAGCAAAATATATATGATCATATTTTAAAGAGGACCTATTACGCTTTTTTTCCACTTTTTTGAAATGTGAACATTATTAGACTTTTGTGAATGATGCTAAAGTTTCAGGGAGTTTTTTCAAACACCTTCACATTGAGCCGGACTTCCTTATATGGGCATTTCGGGGTGCAAGCTGTAGGTCCTCGGGAACACCTGAGAGTGTTACCAATCACAGCGGAGTGGGCGTGCCCAGAGGCGATCCATGGGTGGAATAAATTAGACCAGACCATTTAGGAAATTCAAGGAAGTACAGCTGGAATCGGTGCAGGTTCTGGAAGATCTAGAGAGCTTTCTGTGCGGGCTATAGTGTGTAGCTGTCAAAAATTTGCACAATAGGTTCCCTTTATGAAAAAAATTCTGCTACCTACACTTGTACCTACATACACGTGTACAGTATGTGTATGTACCCTAAATACTAGTTTTATATACACACGTACAGTATGTGTATGTGCACTAAATACTAGTTTTATATACACATGTACAGTATGTGTATGTACCCTAAATACTACATTTATATACACACGCACAGTATGTGTATGTACCCTAAATACTACATTTATATGCACATGTACAGTAAGTGTATGTACCACAAATACTACTTTGATATACACACGTACCGTATGTGTATGTACCCTAAATACTACATTTACATATGTGTATACAATATGTGTATGTACCCCGTGCCCAGAGGCGTTCCATGGATGGAATAAATTAAAACAGACCATTTTGGAAAATTCAAGGAAGTACAGCTGGAATAGGTACAGGTTCTGGAAGATCTAGACAGCTTTTTGTGCAGGTGAAAGTGTGTTGCTGTCAAAAATTTGCATAATACGTCCTCTTTATGCAAAAATGTCTGCTTCTCAGTGTCCCATGTTTGGTGTTTTCGTGCAAATTGGCAACGTTGTGGTGTTGAAGGAGACTTTTTGAAGCTTTTTGTTCTTATAACCGTTCTCTCACAAGCAGCAATCTTTATTTTGGCCGAGGATTGTCATGTGATGACCCAAAACGCACATAACAAGACGCACCTATTTTGACTATAACGCCCTAAAAAAAAAAAACCCGCCAAAAACGTCAACAATGTTGTATTTTCTCTACCGAGTGCAGTTCAAAAGAACGCAATGGGACACCAATCTGTACTGACTAGGAAACAAGAACAAATATATGAACAAGTACGAATAGGCAACCAAATTATTAGTCCCCATTCCATGTTATACATTTCTCTGTGTACTCTCTCCTCAGCCCATGACACAGGTCTGGTGACACTACAAGTGGCTGTCAGTAACCAGATCATCTCCAACTCTGTGGTTTTTGAATATAAGGCCCGTGCTCTTCCCTCCTTGCCGTCTTCTCAGCATGACTGGCTCTCGCTGGATGGTAAGACTCTCTGATACTTTATTACTTCAACTTATTTGAGCTTTTTTTTATACAACCCTACAATATATTATATTGTTTCTAATCTCTCTATCGCCAAATTACTATTGAACTTCTTGAAATTGTTCATTGTGATTGCATTCCGCTTCCTCATCAAGCGTTGCAGATTCACTCTTGCTTTGCTTTCAAATAATTTCACACCTCATACATTTGCATTATATTCATATTAGCTTTCCGCTGAAGCAAGCTGCAAGATGGGCCGAGTAATAAAAGAGATAAAACGACCACCAACTGCAATGTTTTCCACTCTCCTGTAGCCATATAATGTTTATTATATGCATATGTGGCTGTTAAATAGAGATTTCAGCTCTGTATTCACTGTCATCTTTAAATGGGTGCAGCACATCTGAATGAAATTACAGTGGGGAACATACAGCAGGCTTCACATATATCTTATTCATTAGAAAAGAAGTGCAAAATTACACTGAGTTGTGTTTATGCTATTTATATATTAGTATGTTTAGTAGTATGTTTATAGCCATAATTCATGGTGGTTTTTTAGTCATTTTTGGTGAAAAAGCGATTGCTCCTAATAACTGGTTGGGTCACCCTTAGCAGTAACAACTGCCATAAAGCTTTGCAGTAATTTGTGATGAGTTTCTTACAGCAACGGAGGACTATTTTTATAATATTATTGTTATAATTCAGCCACGTTGGAGGGCTTTCCAGCATGAGCCAACTTTTTAAGGTCATGCCACAGAATATCAAAAGGATGCAGGTTCTTTTTATTTTCAGTTTGTTTTATTTTTCTTAACACATTCAGAGGTGAACTTTTTGGATGATGATGGATTATCCTGCTGCAGTCAAGTTTGCCCGAAGACAGTTGGGATAGGTTCCGGCATGCCCCGCGACCCTCGTGAGGATAAGCGGTACAGAAAATGGATGGATATTTAAATGTGTGTGTCGGGGTGCACAGCATCGATCCGCAAAGGGCGTCATTCAAGCCAGAACCGCCACTGCCTGTTAGTCATTCTCCGAGAGGGGAGGGCATTGTAATATTTTTTTTTCTAACATCCTCGCAACTGACCGGCAAAGTCCCAAAGGTCAACTAGTAGCTTACGATCGATGGGTTGGTGACCCTTAGGTTACGCTCTTTTTCCAACCTTTCACTGTATTGTGCTGTATTATGTATTATTATGCTTTTTGCTTGTGTGAGCTGTAGTGCAGCTTTGTTACAATTTACACAGATTTGTTCATAATGTTCACCTGTTGTGATTAGATTTTTTTTAAGATACAGTAAAAAGGTACCACAGTTTATAGTTGAAAATGTCTTGCAGATTCACGTGGACTTATTCCGTATCCAAGTTGAATTTGTGACTCAGACACATACTGTGAGACATTCGCCAGAATGTAATGAGCACACGAGTCGTTGTGAATGTGTGTGTGTGTGTGTGTGTGAGAGAGAGAGAGGAAAAGCATTACTGCAGTGCCTGAGCATTGACAGGATAAAGTAGGACATGGTGAAACGCCGGCTCCCAGGACAGCTGCATTGCAGACGGCCCTGGAGGGAGTAGGAGGGAGATGGCGGCTCATATACAGCAGAACCCGCAGATCCCTCCGCCATTCATACGCTACCGGCTCACTGGCTCATTCACAGAACCGGCAAAGGAGGAGCTGCCTGACTCGGGGAAAACACAGCCCACCATTTTCCTTCTTTAGTTTAGTCGCTTGCCATCACTGATGATCAATTTGGGCTTTTTTGTTGTTGTGAATCTCACAGTACTTCATACTCTTTAAAGTTTCAGTTTTCTTACTCAGCTACATACAGTAATAAGAACATAGTATTAGACAGTCATCAATATGATTTGATGTAGTTCTAAAGTACAAGCACAGCAATAAACATATTTTTAAATTAATATCTAACTTCTAAACTTTGCAATGGCAGATTTTATGATTCAGCTCTTGCAATGAATCTCATTAATGTGCAGCGAAATGGCTGCTGAATTAGTTCAGTATATTTATACTTTATGAGATGTTTGGTCAACATTATTTATATTATAAATAACTACTTAACTCGGCGGCACGGCGGTCGAGTGGTTAGCGCGCAGACCTCACAGCTAGGAGACCAGGGTTCAATTCCACCCTCGGCCATCTCTGTGTGGAGTTTGCATGTTCTCCCCGTGCATGCGTGGGTTTTCTCCGGGTACTCCGGTTTCCTCCCACATTCCAAAAACATGCTAGGTTAATTGGCGACTCCAAATTGTCCATAGGTATGAATGTGAGTGTGAATGGTTGTTTGTCTATATGTGCCTTGTGATTGGCTGGCGACTAATCCAGGGTGTACCCCGCCTCTCGCCTGAA
The DNA here is from genome assembly GCF_037039965.1 of Doryrhamphus excisus. NCBI lineage: Eukaryota > Metazoa > Chordata > Actinopteri > Syngnathiformes > Syngnathidae > Doryrhamphus > Doryrhamphus excisus. The sequence goes on along the minus strand of NC_136371.1, from coordinate 3,220,739 downwards.
GACAGCTGGGATAGGCTCCAGCACCCCCGCGACCCTCATGAGGAAAAAGCGGTAGAAAATGAAAGAATAACTGTATAACTGTAAAGAATAACAATTCCAAAACAATAACCAGCTCCCGTGTCTGCGGTCCTGCAGACTCATCTGCTTTGTTTCTGCTTTGTTTACCCCTAATGCAGTACTAAGTGGGATAACTTTGTTCAGAACTAGGGCAGACTGTGTCACTGGCGCATGTTGTCGTCATCCTCACGCCGATCATGCAGAGCTTCCAATGCAGTGTGACTGCACAGACTTGGGAGTCAAAGTGCAGCCACCTGATTCCCTTAAAGGCAGCTGACATAACACTTTGCATTTAGTGCAAAGGAGGAAGGAGGAAGACTCGGTGCTGTGATGTGCTAATGGCACTGTTGCCTGCCTGCCTGCCTGCCTGCCTTGATTTGTCATAATGCAGAGTGGGGGAAGGGGCGCTTTTTTCTCTGCAGCACTGCAGGTAGGGGAGCCATGGGCAGGAAACAAATACAGCCACAAACGGTGCACAACTCTTCAATAATCTCTTGCGCACACACACAACCATATATATATATATATACCCGGTCTGAGGGGTGGTTCGCTAAACTGTTGCACAATCGCACGATTACAGCCTCGCACAACCGGCGGCGTGCAGACTGTTGCAGGCAGCGCATGCCGACTCTAAGCAGCTTTTAACCGGCGTGACACCACAGTGCAGTCGAGGGTGTGGGCGTGTTTGCGCAAACTACTGCAAAGACACGCACCGGTTTCTGTTTTCATCCGCAGACAAGCTCATATAAACATTTTTAATTGGACTAAATTTGACATATACCGATGTTTTAAATGTCATGGCAAAAAAAAAAAAAAAGCGTGGGGAGTAGAAGAGACCCAATTAGGGTAATGGCGTCTGTTTACCGGCAGCACGTGCACACACACACCAGCTCGTGCAATGTTTTTCATTGTCATTTTACTGCATGCAACTACGAGAAACACTTAAGTGTGTGTGTGTGTGTGTGAGGTGCAAGAAGTGGAGGAGAGGAGGAGGAGGAGGAGGGGGCTATCAGAGGAAGAGGAGTAGCTCTCCTCGCGCGGCTCTCTCTTCCCTCACTTGTTCCATTGTTTGACTCCGTGGAAGGAGCTTGACATTCAGTCCACATGTACGCGGATGTACTATATTTGTTTTCTTTTGTCCACGCGTGACAACAGTGCAGACTGTTTCACAGGCTGTGACCAAACTGTATTCTGAGTGAGACAGACGCAGCCATGGCGGGACTGGCGTGGGTCAGGTTGCCGGTGTTTGACACTCGGACCCCTTAACAAAAAAAAAAAAGGCGTGTTTCTTTCTTTTTTTTTTTTTTTTTTTTTTTACCCCGGATTATACCCGATGGAAAATAAGCTGGAAGGTTAGAAGTTTACGCTATGGTCTTGTGTTGTGTTTGTGTAGACTTAAAGTGGAAGTTGCATGCATGGTGTAATGGGCTGTAACTGGGCTGAGGTGAACAATGTGAGCACCTTTAAAGTCATCTGTGCAAGGCAGATGAATGGAGTAGAAAACTCCTGCCTCACTATTTCTTGTCTAAAAGATGCTTTCAAGGAAAGATAATTTAGCTCACTTTAAGATAGGTTCTCTTTTTCTTGTTGTAAAGTATTTCCAATCACATATCCTGCCATTGCAACTGTTGGAAATGAAGTAGATCACATGACTACAATATATTATGAAGTTTCTAGGTATTACTTTGTACCCTTGACAGTATAGTTGTTCAACTTTGGAGCTTTCCTACAGTAAAAAGGGTACCAACAGTTACTTTAAAGACCCCAATTGATGACATCTGTAAGGGAAATTCTTAACTCATAATATTCATAATATCATAATATTTATATAGCATTCTACACTGTATATCAGTGTATGTATCAGTCTGTCTTCTGATCTATCAACCAATTTATCAAAAAGTTACTGCTGAGCGTTTCAGCACCACCAAGCTGTGAACAGTGGCTATGAACTTTTTTTTGTATGTCTCTTTAACAATTAAATTTAGTAGTGGCATGAAATAATAATACATTTTAGTAACTTTTTAAACATTTTCAAATTTGTTAAACATAAAGATAAAGAGCACATTGTTATCAAGCCCTCATTTCAGGTTTGATTTGGACTGACTTTTGTACTTTATAGTAATAATTGTTTTTTTTTCTATATTTTTCTGTCTTACAGTGGTGGCCGTCTATTACTTATTCATACTTTGTGGCAGGAACGTTTAAGAGGTTCCGATAAAAGTTGCCAGTTGTGGCTCGTTGTATATCGTTCTTGATGAAGTTCCAAGTTCAAGTTTAGTCATGCTGTTTCGTTGATGATATTCATAAATTAGACCATAACAAAAATCCCACATAATGCAGGTTATATTGTTTGAATGTTGCACGGTGGAAAGCGGTTAGCGCACAGGCCACACAGCTAGGAGACCCCGAGTTCAAGCCCGCCCTCGGCCATCTCTGTGTGGAGTTTGCATGTTCTCCCTGTTAATGCGTGGGTTTTTCTCCGGGTACTCCGGTTTCCTCCCACATTCCAAAAACATGCTAGAACTCCAAATTGTCCATAGGTATGAATGTGAGTGTGAATGGTTGTGTGTCTATATGTGCCCTGTGATTGGCTGGCCACCAGTCCAGCGTGTACCCCGCCTCTCGCCCGAAGACAGCTGGGATAGGCTCCAGCACCCCAGTGACCCTCATGAGGATAAGCGGTAGAAAATGAATGGATATTATTTGAAAACCTGGAAGGCAAACTGGCCTGCTGAGACATAAAGCCAATTGTGCAGCAGTGTATTAGTGCAATAGTAGATGACAGTAAGTCCCCATGGCGCTCACTTGGCATTTTACCTTTGTTGTGACAGAGTCGATCTCTTCAGTTTTCAGAGTAGCGTCATATTGACCTATTTAGCTGGGCAAATGCCAATAAGCTCAGAGCTGTTCTGTCTTTGTTGCAGGACAAGCAATGCAATCACGCAGCGTGACCTTTGTTTACTGTTGCTTCATGTCTTTGTGTGATTAAGAATACATTAACAGTGTGGAAGCAGTGAATGTAACTAGCAGATAATGTCGCAATTGTACCACCGGTTTGGGCTTTAAAATAAGCAGGCTGTTTGAACAGCTTAATGTCACACGCATGCCTAATGAATGTCAGAAACTGGCTGCAGAGAGATTTTAAAAAGGTCAAACGCTTCCCTGGACTAATGTGAAAAGCCACTGGATCCTATTTGAGGATTAAGTATGTCCTTGATCAAATGTTTACCATGTAATTATCAAGCTTAGTTAGACATTTTTTTTATCTTCTGAAACTTTCTTTATAATTGTTGTCCTTTACCCTAACAACCTCCCACAAGCTTATGTTTGCATAATGGAGCTTGTAAATACTGTATAGTTCTTCACCAAACATACTTAAATGCTGCTTCATTCACTCATTCATTCATTTTTGTTACCACATGTCCTCCTTAGTGTCTGTGGTGAGCTGGAGCCTATCACAACTGACTTCAGACAGGAGGCAGAGGGCACCCTGGACTGGTATCCAGTCCATCACAGGACATTTATAGACAAACCAGTGGGCAATTTATAGGATCCAATTAACCTCACTTGTGGTGTGAATGGTTGTTTGTCTATATGTGTCCTGCGATTGGCTGGCAACCCGTAAAGGGTGTTCCGCACCTCTCGCCCGAAGAAAGCTGGGATAGGCTCCAGCATGCTTGTGACTCTTGTGAGGATAAGCGGTACAGAAAATGGATGGATGGATGTTTTTTGGAAGCCGAAGTGCACACATGTGGATAACACAGAGACATTTCAAGATTCAAATCCTCATTCTCTTGACTGTGGGGCCCATGTGCTAACCACTAGTCCAACGTGCGGCCAGACCTAGCGCCTTGAAATCACCAACCCGTATCTTGACCACTTCTGCCCTGGTGTGTCATCTCCGTTCTCACCCAATTGAATCTCTTTCCTCTTTGTCATGAGGAGTTGCTGCTATGTCAATATTGTCACGATGATGATATTGTAGCAGCTCCGGATGCATAATGTTTGAGCAGTGACCTCAAAGAAAAGCCAACTAGAAGTGGGTTGTAGGAGAAAGTCATCACATGTTAGTTTGTATCATTATGTATTATTATATTATAGACTACTGAAGGACCTTCTACATGGAGCTCATCTTCCTAGGCAAGTCTTAGTCAGCTGGGTCTTGGGTCAGTGTTTGGTGGCTCCCACCGGGGCAGAGCAAGTGATTTCTTATAATGAGGATCAATGGCAGGCAATAAAATGACTTCTTTGTGGTAGTGGTCATAAATGTTCAAGCCTTTTCGTCGACCAATATTAAGTGGATTTTTATTCACGTCCCTGTTGATAACGGCCACTACATTAAAACACTTGATAAGTGGTAGTTTTCAGCTCCTTCAGGAATTTATCGCTTGGATGAAAGAGGTTTTACTCTCTAAAGGACAGGTCAGGTAGTTTTGCAGTCGACTGTAAAAGTACTTAAAAATGATTTATGCGGTAGGCTACACTACACATATTATTTTTTTTACCCACTTCATTGAGTAAAGTTAAAATGGGTCCAAGTCCGAAAGTCAGTAAGCCAATCACCATCATTCCGGTACTGTAAATAAAATTAATGGATGCAGTGCCACCTCCATGCACTTGCTTTTTAGTTTGCCCTAAATGTGTGATAGTGAGCACGTCTACCGTGCACCTCCACGAACCACAGAGTGGGAGGGTGTTTTTACGATGTCACCGTGTTGATGCACTTCTGTTTGGCTGCTCACCTTCCACGTCTCCTCCTTCTCCCCTCCCACTTGTCTCATCCCCCATCCTCCCTCTGCAGTGGACGTGCATCGCATTCATAGCAGCAGGCAGCAGGTGGAGATGACATCATCTGCACTGCAGCACACTGCAGCACTAGCTCTGAACAAAGACATGTCAGCGTGCTGCTAAGTAGCCTGTCTCCTGCTCCGCGTCTCTATGTCCCTGTTGCCCTGTGTCAGACTGGAGAAGAGGGAGAGCGTAGCCTTTTACGGTGACGGGTTGCAGTGTACTTCTCTATCTCGACCCCCCCTCCCCGACTCACCTCAAAACACTATCGCCGCTAATCACTTGGCATATCGCTGTTGGTGCTGTAAAAGACAAAGGTGTTTTGCTGCTCTGCTGATCCGACAGCAGATTTACACAAAGAGGCACTAAAGGAAGTAACCTCAATATTGTAAGTGTAGCACGCTCTGACTGAGCGCTGCAGTTTACGAGCCATTGACATTATGTTTGTCTCTTCATGGCTGCCGCTTGTTTGACTTCCTATACTGTTGCTTATAGGAGGGCTGACATTAGCGCTCTCCTGAGTAACCACTGCTGTAAAGCGCAAATGTCACCATGTCATGTTGTGAAGGCTTCCCACTTGGGTCCCGATCCAATAGCAACTAAGTGCTGACACAAGATCTGGATTTGGTCTACGGTCCCAACATGATTGCGCCCCTATTGCACCTCAGATGCAGAGAACAAATGTGCATGCTGTGCATTGTACTGTACGTGTGACAAATAATGTATTGTTAACCTTCATAAAGTTGGGAGGATTCATACGTCCACCCCCCCCCCCCAGCCCCCCCAAACCCATGTTTTGCCTTTCTCCTCTTTTTTTTTCTGTGTACAGAGTCCTTCTCCTCCCCTTCATCAATAAGCCAATAGCAGACAGGCCATACACACGCAGCCATGTTCTTGTCGCCTAGTTACCGCTCAGCAGCAGGTTTCCACAGAAACGGCCTCATAGTGGCTAAATGGGGAATGCTAATGCAGTCTTCTGAAGTCCCTACTGCAGTGGACTCTCTGTACCCATCCCGTTACTCAAACGATATACAACACAATGTGTATGGGTTTGCGCTTACAGTATACATTTGTATACCTGAACGTGTTTGTTCGTTTTGCACAAGTTTGAGTGCTTGGTAGATTTATTGCTTAATGTCTCGGAGGGCTCCAACTACAGGTGGGTCACACTCCTCAGTCTACTCGGAAAGTATATTCCAGAGTGCTGGGGAGAAAGAAAGTATATTCCAGAGTGCTGGGGAGAAACCTCGGCTACAGGAGGTTTGATTGTGGTGTTCATCCTCGTCGTGGAACACCGGACCAGGTCTACACTCTCTTGCTAGGGTACTTAGGATTTGTCCAAGTGTGCTTTGTTATCCTGAAAAAAGGCATTTGACTGCGTCTTCACAGTGTCTTGTCTTACCGGGATAAGCAGAAGTAAATGGATGGTCTCAGAGGGATTCCTAATGCAACCTCGAGCTCCCTACCCATTTTACAGTCAGTTGCACTCTTCACTTTTTATTTTAGTGACAAGAAATATAGATTTACAGTTTCCCAGAAGTCACTTACATTTTGAATTATGCAGAGTGTTCTAGATTTTCAGAGGGGGAACTAGCTGTACATATTGTTGAAGACCTACGTATCGACACCAAACTGTTTTTACCAATAGTAGGTACAACATATTAAACGCCTCCAAAGCAGCATATAAGCACTCTCAAGGCTAATGTGCCTCCATCTTGACGTATGGAACGGCAGATTCTTCAAGGACTCTTGTGATTGATTGGTAATGTCGCCTCTTATTCCTTCGACCATGCGTGCTTATGGAAGGGGAGTGAATTGGGACGCCTTGGCCTTAATAGATTGCATTTAATGAGCTGGGTAGGACCTTCAGCTGCACGCAGCGCATGTCTGAAGCCGTGTGTGAAAGTGTGGACCGATTTAGCGTCATTGCTCAGCCTGTTAATCTTCTTGGGATGTGTTGGAGTGGAGCTGGAAACAGCAGTAGGTTTGTGATGGGAGCTCCTTAGCAGGTGATTGATGAATGTCAGGGGTACGTTTTGGCAAAGCCTGTTATTATGATGAAATTGATTAATGCTTTTGTTCCCACTCACTTCTCGGTCAGATTAATGATGATTATACAGGATCTGTAATAGCTGGGAGAGAGACTTTGTCATTTACTGCTGGTGTGTCAGAAATGGTTGATGATTTTGCTTCAAGAAGCTGCCGCAGATCCACTGCTTTCTCAAACCAACACATTCGGTGCAACTCGGTGCCTACTGTATGATCATTATCTTTCTAGGATACATCGTATGTGCCGGCAGACATTTTTTTTGAACACCGGATCAAACTTTTGTTTCTCCTCTGTGTCCCACAACCTGGCCAGATAACCAGTTCAGAATGTCCATCCTGGAGCGCTTGGAGCAGATGGAGAGGAGGATGGCAGAGATGGCCAGCCACCAGCAACAGATCACTGCAGGGAGTGGTGGAGCTGGAGGAGGTACAGGAGGAGCGGGAACAGGAGGAGGCGGTGGAGGTGGAGACAACAACACCCAGGCCCAGGTAAACAGCTGCGATGGCAACTCATATACGTATCTCACATTAAGACTACCTTTACCTTTTACTAACATTTTGAATGGCATCTTCAGCACGGTGTTGGAGTGGTTAAGCATGCAGGCCACACAGTTAGGAGACCCGTGTGCGATTCCCCCACCTGGTATCTCTGTGTGGAGTTTGAATGTTCTCCCTGTGCATGCATGGGTTTTCTCCGGGTACTCCGGTTTCCTCCCACATTCCAAAAACATGCTAGGTTAATTGGCGACTCCAAATTGTCCATAGGTATGAATGTGAGTGTGAATGGTTGTTTGTCTATATGTGCACTGTGATTGGCTGGCGACCAGTCCAGGGTGTACCGCGCCTCTCGCCCGCAGAAGCTGGGCTAGTACTCAATCTGACAGATTTGAAGGACGAATCTGTAAATATTGAAAAGTCATGATATGCCATGCTACTCATAAAATGCTTAATACTGTAATTTAAGCATTATTTTCTTCCAGATTTTCGTCTTTCCGAAGATTGTTTTGCTGAATTATACTTAATGTGTCATGATATTCTCAGATTCACAGCACTTGTGTTAACAATACCAGAAAACCAAAAAAAAAGTGCAAATCAGAGAAAAAATGGATGGCTATGTTGTTAACAGTGAGTATAAAAGCAGCAATAAAAATGTTATCCATTGTATTTGGCAGTGTGCATCTGGCCACACGCAGCCCAGCAGCTCCTTTGAGAGCCGCGTCGTGGTGGTTTGCGAGAAGATGATGAGCCGAGCTTGCTGGGCCAAGTCCAAACATTTAATCCACTCAAAGACTTTCCGAGGCATGACGCTCCTTCACCTGGCTGCAGGCCAGGGTTACGCCACCCTCATCCAAACACTCATCAAGTGGCGGTGAGAAAAAAAAATACTATACTTTAACGTTGCGGTTTTTAATGTGAGTTGCATGCCACCTAATTGTTTTCTTGTCTTCAATCCAGGACTAAGCATGCTGATAGTATTGATTTGGAGTTAGAAGTGGACCCTCTTAATGTGGATCATTTCTCCTGCACGCCTCTGGTAAGAGAGCTGAGTGTCTTTGGTTTGATTAATGATAAAAACATAGTATTTTGTGCGAAATGTTGATACGCATTTTAACCAATGTGATTTCAAAAAATCCACTCAATCTGTTTCTCCTCTTTCACGACTGTATGATTTTCCAGATGTGGGCATGCGCGCTAGGTCACCTGGAGGCAGCTGTGGTTCTGTATAAATGGGATCGACGGGCCCTGGCAATTCCAGATTCTCTGGGCCGCCTACCACTTTCAATCGCCCGTTCCCGGGGCCATACCAAACTCGCTGAATGTCTGGAGCAACTGCAGAGGGAGGAGCATCAGCCACCGGCTCCTCTGCCACCCACGACTCGCATGTCTTTCTCCCCAGACACCCCTACAACAGACAGCTGGATGCTCAGTTGGGCTAATGAGGGTGTAGTTGCACCCGGTGGCAAGAGAGTAGGTCCTGCTACCTCAACAACCACATCCGGCAACACCAGCCTCAATCCAGGCAAGTAGCTCCCTTTGTACTGGACTTCACATCAAAAGCTGTCGGAAAAAAATCTAATCTGTCAGTATTTTCCCCCAGCTAACAGTAACATGTTGTGTGCTTTGCAGACTTGAGGAGGCCTAGGTCAGAGCCTTCAAGCTATTACAGCAGCGAGGGCCAAAGAGATCTCCCACTAGCTAAAAAGCATAAACCCAACCCAGAGCTGTTTCAGACACGGCCTGACAAGGCCATGTCCGTTCCTCTTAGCCTAGAGCAGCAACAGCTCCACAAGCTGTCCTCGAGCCCCAAAACCCAGTCCTTCGAGGGCTCAGAAAATGGCCTGTCTATTGGAGGTAGCACAGGGACAGCCAGATGGAGCCCCAGAGAGAGTTTCTCCAGCAGCAGCATGGGGAGGAAAGGGCTGGGGGTCAGCGGAAGCAGCGCCTTGGGGAAGGAAAAGCTTGTTACCCGGTTGCGCCAACGGGAACAGCTTGGCATGCTGGCGATGGCGGACAGAGACATGGCTGATGCAGAAATGCTCGCTTATCGGGAAGATCTGGAGAATCAGGACTGTCTTGCGCAGATGGATGACCTACAGGTAATAAGAACAAGATGATGAAATAAACCACTTATCCTAAACCTTACCCCTGCGTTTTGTGCATTCACGAAAATCAAGTGTCCTAATTCCCCTTATATCAAAACGTAAGGGCTAAGTAACCTTAAGATCTTTACAGTGTTCACTTGCCATCACAGAACTAAAACTGACTTTTTGTGGAATAGTTGGTCTTTCCTCATCCATCCTTAGTCATCCTTATGGGTTGGTTTCTTTGTCTCAGGCAAATATGATGACTCTGGCAGAGCACATCATTGACGCGACGCCGGAAAGAATCAAGCGGGAGAACTTTACAGCAGCAGACCCTTTACCGGTAGATACATCTGGGGTTAACAGCACTATGAACTGGCTGGCCAACTACCTGGGAGATGCAGAGCAGCTACCGAGCATCTTACACTTACGGTATGGAGTGGGTAGAGGAAGCACTTGTGCATTTTATTGTGGTACATCATCAACAGGAGCTTTAAAACTCACGAAATTCTTCATCAGATAGAATAAATCTGCATGAAGTGCCTGTACAAATTACAGTAACACATGGCCAGAGCTATTATTATTAATTATGTCATTATTATTTACTTGATTCCATGATTGGAAATCGGGATTGGTTCATGGAATCACATTACATTTGTAAAATCAATGGTGCCCCTCTTCCTTCAATTATCTGTATAATAAACCCTTGACCCCCTTGTCCAACCCCAGTCTGAGTCCTGAGGGGTCCCCACTGGGAGAGGGGCCCCTGGAGAGGTCCACGCTTCCATCGCCTGCAGACTGGAGTGAGTTCCTCAATGCCTCCAACAGCAAAGTTGAGCGAGACCTGGCCCAACTGACTCTGTCCGACCCAGAACAGAGAGAACTTTACGAAGCTGCCCGCCTAGTTCAGACAGCCTTCCACAAGTACAAGGTACAGGCCCGCCACTATAGGATACCATGTGATGTGGGTTCTGCAGCGTGCAGTGAAAAGTGTGTTCTCGTGCACTTTTATTTGGTCAAGAGCTTCTTAAAAGGAAGCTATCATTTCTCTAGTGAAGGGCATTTTTGTGGAATCTTTTGCACACTTCTTGTTCATTTGTTTCATTGTTTGTTTTTTAATTTTACTAATGTACACATGAAAACGTGAACTAAAATATAAAAAAAAAATATCTGTGTGGTCTCAGCATGGGAAGATGGTTTGAGCAGAGCATGACCTTGCCTATTGGAACAATTGCATTTTCCTTCCATATTGCTTCTGCTGTTAGAAAAGGATTAAGCCGCTTTCAGTTTGATGTATGGAGCATGCTGCTGCTTGTTATTAACTAGCTCTCCCAAACACCTTCTCTCTGTTTCGGTCCTCTTCTCTACTTTTTTTTTTTTTTCCATACGATAAACTGTTTGCTGTTTTTTGTCATCTGTTGTGCCTACAAGCTAATACTGAGGGGGGCCTTTGGAAACTCCATCTCCCAGCTTCCCACCAAGGCTGGACACATGCCAGGGTGGCGTACAATACGAAGATACTGACGAGACTGCACAGAGCCGCCCAGGTGGCAAATAGTAGGTTTTGGTTTGACCTCTGCCATTCTGCTTACCCTCCAACAGGGGCGGCCACTCCGAGAGCAACAGGAAGTAGCTGCTGCTGTTATTCAGCGTTGTTACAAGAAATACAAACAGGTAGGAACGATTACTTGGAATAATGCTCCTTATGTGCAGTATTTAATATTAAATCACCATATTATCATCATTAACAATACATCTCTTCCTTATATGCAAGCTTACATGGATAGCCTTGAAGGTAAAACATCTTCATAACCAGCAGTTAAATTCATCCCCCCCAAAAAAATATCTGAATCTTGTAGAAGTACAAGTCAAATAACAGACCTTGTCATTTGTTCTTGCTCGCAGTATGCACTTTATAAGAAGATGACGCAGGCCGCCATCCTTATCCAGAGTAAATTCCGCAGCTACCACGAGCAGAAGAAATTCCAGCAGAGCAAGAGGGCGGCCATGCTCATTCAGCAATACTACCGCAGCTACAGACTCAAACCTCACCACCGTGGGGCGGCCGCTGCCCTGGTGCAGCACAAATTGAGGTAGCCCCATTATCAAGGCAACATATTAAGCCAAACAATGAAGAGATTGTTGTTTGCAAAGGGATGTAGTCTCCAATGACTGGTACAGTCTGCAATGACTGAGGGACTCAAAGTTTATTTAATACACTACATGAAAATGTTGCCACAATGTCGTCAGACTTTCAGGAAAATGTGTTTCCTATTCATTTTGAATGAAGATGAGTCTATGCATATACCTGTTTATTTATTGTGTGTATAACCATACAGTTTTAATACTCTTTGCTTACATGCTTACTATGTTATGTTAGAACTAGGCCAGTCAAAATGAATGTGTGAACCCCAGTAACTAAATTATTTAATTTTAGCTAAATTAACGCACACGCATCATGGCAAGCCACACCTCAACTTTGAACTCAATTGCTCATTGCTCGCAATAACAGATTAAGTGTCAAATTGCTGTAAATTGCATAAAATGCAGTTGTCACATAGCTTAGCATCGTACTTATCTGTGGTTAGCATGGTGTTTATCTGCGGTTAGCATAGTATTTATATGTGGTTAGCATGGTGTTTATCTGCGGTTAGCATAGTATTTATATGTGGTTAGCATGGTGTTTATCTGTGGTTAGCATAGTATTTATCTGTGGTTAGCAGAGTGTTTATCTGTGGTTAGCATGGTGTTTATCTGTGGTTAGCATGGTGTTTATCTGTGGTTAGCATGGTGTTTATCTGCGGTTAGCATAGTATTTATATGTGGTTAGCATGGTGTTTATCTGTGGTTAGCATAGTATTTATCTGTGGTTAGCAGAGTGTTTATCTGTGGTTAGCATAGTATTTATCTGTGGTTAGCAGAGTGTTTATCTGTGGTTAGCATAGTATTTAAGTATTTATCTGTGGTTAGCATGATGTTTATCTGTGGTTAGCATGGTGTTTATCTGTGGTTAGCATAGTATTTGTATGTGGTTAGAATAGTATTTATATGTGGTTAGCATGGTGTTTATCTGTGGTTAGCATGGTGTTTATCTGCGGTTAGCATAGTATTTATATGTGGTTAGCATGGTGTTTATCTGTGGTTAGCATAGTATTTATCTGTGGTTAGCAGAGTGTTTATCTGTGGTTAGCATAGTATTTATCTGTGGTTAGCAGAGTGTTTATCTGTGGTTAGCATAGTATTTAAGTATTTATCTGTGGTTAGCATGATGTTTATCTGTGGTTAGCATGGTGTTTATCTGTGGTTAGCATAGTATTTGTATGTGGTTAGAATAGTATTTATATGTGGTTAGCATGGTGTTTATCTGTGGTTAGCATAGTATTTGTATGTGGTTAGCATAGTGTTTATCTGTGGTTAGCATAGTATTTGTATGTGGTTAGCATAGTGTTTATCTGTGGTTAGCATAGTATTTATCTGTAATTAGCCTTGTATTTACGTATATGTGGTTAGCATATTGTTTATTTGTGGTTGAGGATGGAACCGCAAAGGTAAAGGGACTAGTGTTGGGCAAATAGATTTTCAGACATGACATTTCTTGACTAGGCTGCACGGTGAACGAGTGGTTAGCACCCAGGCCACACAACTAGTAGACCAGGGTTCGATTCCATCTCTGTTTGGAGTTTGCATGCATGGGTTTTCTTCGGGTAATCTGGTTTCCACCCACATTCCAAAAACATGCTAGGTTAATTGGCAACTCCAAATTGTCCATAGGTATGAATGTGAGTGTGAATGGTTGTTTGTCTATTGTTTGAACATTTGAATCATTTGACAGCCCTTGTTAGAATGTAATCCTTCAAATGATATAAAACATTCCCGTCTTATTTGGTTTGTAGAGGTTGTCTGCTCACCAAGAGGCAGGATCAAGCTGCCAGGAAGATCATGAGGTTCCTGCGCCGCTGCCGCCACAGGTAGACCCCCTTACACGGACACACACGACACGTCATGTAAAGCTAATCAGTAAAGTGCATTTTAAAATAAAACACCCAAGTTTCATGACGTCCCACATCTCAGTTCTTTTTCTAAATGCTGCTGTCATGTTTTATTTTGGTTGGGCGTGTTAGGTGGTTAGAAAAGTCTCCATGTGCCCAAGCTCCAGTCTCCCTCCCCCCTCACTGTAATTGGCCCCCCACCTGTCCCCGCACCCTTCTGCAGAGTCCCTACTGTGTGCTAATAGCTGTCTGGTATTGTTTTGCTGTTTATGCCAAGCCCCTTGATGGACCATAGACTGTTCAAGCGGGTGAGTGCTGCCTCAGCAACTCAGTTCGTGCCTCTCTATTCTTCTCTGTCTCTGCTCTTTAATAATAATTATTTCCACCTAAGTTATCAGCTTTTGCATTTTCTCCCTCCCTCACACTCATTTTCTCCTTTGCTCTTCCTCTCCTCTCTCTCCAACTCAACTTCCTCCTCCATCATTTGTGCTTGATGCCTGCTTGCATGAGGGCTGCCAGCTGGAGCCACAGGTGTGCTGACAAGCTCAGAGTCAGAGACGGACCTTTGTCAGACTAACCATTATGCTTATGAATGACATAACGGATGATTGGGTGCAACGGGCATTTTGCTTTTTTTATCTGTCTTTCTCTCCTTGGAACTTTTATTTCACTTTGTTTGCACAGAAAGACAGTTTGAGAGAGCGTGCCGGGTGCTTCTTTTGATGGTGGATTGATGTGCTGCATGTCCACTGGTGACAACCTCAGGGCTAAAAGGCATGCTGTGGGCCTGCTGTTTTCTCAAGTTGTCTCTCTGTTTTTGTTGGCTGGCTGTTTGTCCTCTTTCTTGCCACTTGACATACTGAGAGGGACCAAACTCATATGAATCCAAAGCAGACCAGGACAAAGTGCATGTATACTGCAGGGTGACGAATTGACATCCTCAGCTATCTGTTAATGATGTCTGCATTAATAATAATTCATATCTGTGCTGTTATGTCTAATAGGTCAGACCGCTTTGAAAGCATATAGGTCACAGGGAAAAAAAACGAACAATAGACTCTTCCACCCACTGGGAGAACAGTAATGAATTCCTACCTCTCGGGAGTACACCAGCTCAGCAAGAGCAAATGCACATGTATCCGTGACATTTAACCACATGTTCATATTACAATGAAGAAGAACGTGAAAAATCTGCTAATATCAGACAATATTTGATGGTACTCAGTAGATATTTGCATTTGTCAGGCTGTTTGCTGCTGATTTTTTTTTTTTTGTGGACCCACACCAGTTCAATGCCAGTGTGACCATATGGGAGAGAAAAGGAAACATTTCTTTTTACATGTGGATGCGATCCCGTTATTGACCGCCATTGTGTCCATTTGTGTTTGTGTCAAAAAGCACTCGCTTTCTACATGAAAACTGGATTGAAATAACAAAACCCAAAAAAATACAATAACAAATAATTCATTTTAAAATTAAAATATCTGCAGTGAGAATATTACATCCATTACAATATTACGTTAATGTTTAGATTGATGATTTAATCTTGGATATTGGAAAAAAAATATTTTGTTTACAAAATATAGCACACAGTTCCTACTACATGCAAATAATATTGACAAGATAAGTTTGATGGTATCCGCCACCACCTTAAAAACCATCTGTGTTGCTTCTAACATACACCAGCTACAAAGTAATGGGCCTGAATGACTCCACGTGAATGTAATGTTAACATATGAGCTACCTGTATATTATAGTTATTTTATGTTGAACTAATGTATGTGATTTCAAAGCATAACAAAAGAAGGAAATTAAAAAGAGGTTTATGCACACGGCCCTGATGCCTGACACGTAAACAAAAACTGTCGAAAGAAAGGATGCATGGTGCTGGAGTGGTTAGCGTGCAGGCCACACAGCTAAGAAACCAAGGTTCGATTCCCCCTCTGCGGGTACTCCAGTTTTCTTCCCAAATTCCAAAAACATGCTAGGTTAATTGGTGACTCCAAATTGTCCATAGGTATGAATGTGAGTGTGAATGGTTGTTTGGATATATGTGCACTGTGATTGGCTGGCCATCAGTCCAGGGTGTACCCCGCCTCTCGCCCATCAGCTCCAGCATGCCCACGACCCTGATAACTGACACATGTAAACAAAAACTGTCCAATTAAAGGATGCATGGTGGTTGAGTGGTTAGCGCGCAGGCCACACACCTAGCAAACCTGCGTTCGATTCCCCCTCTCCGGGTACTCCGGTTTTCTTCCCACATTCCAAAAACATGCTAGGTTAATTGGTGACTCCAAATTGTCCATAGGTATGAATGTGAGTGTGAATGGTTGTTTGGATATATGTGCCCTGTGATTGGCTGGCGACCAGTCCAGGGTGTACCCCGCCTCTCGCCCATCGGCTCCAGCATGCCCACGACCCTTAGATAAGATAAGATAAGCCGTATAAATAAATAACAACACATAAACAATGGATGGAAATCACTACCTTTACGTAGGAAGATGCATATGCAACTTTCAAGCACCGGTTTTGTGTGTAAATGAGGTTCTGGTGCTTCCTTTCACAGACCAGCTGTTGATCCTGGTGACGCCAGTGCTAAGATTGTGATATCTAACTTGAGGTTCAAGTTCAGGATCTTTCATACTGACTTAACCCTGCCCCTCTCTCTCTCTCTCTCTCTCTGTCTCTTTCTGTTATACAGGGTGAAAGAATTGAAAAGGGCCAAGGAACATGAGACCATTCAGAAGAGCCCCCCCACAATGTGACATCACTCCTCCAACACCTCCTTTTTTTATTTGTATTTTATTTTTTTGGAACCAAGACATTATACAAGAGAAAGGGATGAAAATAGTATCAGTGCAGAGTCACTATAACACACATTTTTTCCACAAATATATATATATATATATATATATTCTTTCCACTGGATTTCAGTTGGAGAGTGGCAACTTCTACTATGGGATTATAAACTTCAACGGGATGAGGGGAGGGGGTGCAGAACATTTTGCTTCATGGCATTTTTTTGCACTTTTTTCTGGACACAATTTTCCGACTGTGAAGGAAGAGGACGTAGGGCGAGCCCAGAACAGGAAGTCCGGACATGGATATCTCAGACCATAGGGAGACAATGCTGGAAGACTCTTAATTGTATTTCACAATTTTTTTTTTTTTAAGTGAGCAATTAATTCAAAAGGGGATGAATTTGTTTTTATCTAAATACATTAGTCAAGCCACTCTGCCACATTGATGATACTTACATGCATTTATAATCAGGTCAACATCTCCCACCCCGTATCTCGGCCCCACAAGGCTGGAGCTACAAGTGAATGTGCAGAAGCAAATAAGGGATTTCATTGTTCTGTTTTACTGGTGTTATTTTATTACTTGAATTTCTTTTATACTCACACTGTCCAATGTGTTTGTCCCCTCATGTAATGTTGATCTGTATTTCCAGACCCCCCCACCCAAAAAAAAAATGCATGACTTCCGTGTTAAGAAAAGTCTCTGCTTGTGTGTTTTTGGTCTTTAAGTCGATCCTTGGATTCTCTTAGCACATATCCATCTTCCCACGTAAGACTACCCTCTTCATTGTATTTGTTTTTCACTTTTGCTTATTTTGTGTGATAAACGTTCGGGTCATGCAGGTTCTTAACGTTGTTTTTCAGTGAACTTCAGAGCCGGCAAGGGCTTTTGAGGGGAAGATCACATACATTGCCTTGACGTCTTAGAGATTCTTTGAGGGGTCCCTAAGCTTGTCCCAAAATAGGGGTTTGACAAATCCATATTTTTGACAATTGAGCGAACATTTCTGTATATAACGAAGGCTGAAAGTACAGTAGGGGAAGAAAAAAAAACACATTTACCCAATGGGGATTGTATTTTAGAAATATATTATTTTATTCATTAAAAAAATGGGTCAAAAAGAGGTACAAGACAAACACAAATATTTGTATAGTTTTCTTTGAATGCCTAAGAAGTACAGTTGTATTGTTTGTAAATAATGTAAATAACTGGGATAAAAATGAGTTATGTGCATGAAAAGTATGAAGAGTGAAAAAGGCAGGAGAACAACAAAGCAGTAGTGGCTATGCTCTGTAAAATGAAAACAAGTTCACTATTTTAGAGTATTTGATTTGGATTGTTTCCATATGAGAAGTTACAAAATACTTTATGTAGAGTTAGGAAAAGAATTTACCTTAAAACAAGCACCTTGTTATGGGTTGTTTTTTTTTTTATTTTATTTTATTTATTTTTTTTAGCGACCCATAATCCTTTGCCAACGGTGCCAAGGAATGTGAATGCTACATCATCGCTTAGGAACATGTTTTGCAAAGCTGATAATCATACCGGCCCTATGAAGACCATAACAGTTCAAAGAACCAAGAAGAATAACATTAAAAAATATAAATATTTAAGCTTTTTTTTTTTTTTGGTTCTTTTTGCAAAAGGAATGTAATGAACTATCTTGTGTGATCTGATTGTAAATGGCAGCCTTGATCAGGGCTCCTCGTCTACATCGATAAGACGTGAAATGACTTCACATCTTTTAAATGTGCCGTACGATGGTGTCAGTATTAACTCACTAAATCCCACAATTTTCCTAATTCTGTATTTCATTCTTGATCAAGGCTGCCACGTCTAAACCAACCTTAATGCTGTAAATTCTGTGTAAAAAAAAAAAAAAGTCAATATTTCAAGCTGACAAATGTGCATGGCTGGATCTCTTTGTCAAGCAGCAACATCCAAAGGTGCTAAATTTATTCTATCCAAAATTCAACATTAAAAATTGTCACTAATGTGTGCAAAAACTGTAGTCGATAAGTGTATTTTTCATATTGAAATGACACAGTCATATTTCTTCAACCACAATTTGGCTTAATTGAATGTGGTCATTTTCAGATCTGATTCATACACTTTATTTGGACAGTGTTTATGTGGAAAGTGCCTATTCATCAAACCTAAAAAAACAACTGTTTTTCCCCCAAACAAATGAATCAACACTATTTATTACCTTCCAATGGTCCGAGCTATTATATAATATCCCCTCTTCTCACCAATGTCCATGCAGCTCCAGCTTGTCAACAGCTTGTTTTTTTTTCATTTTGTCTCCTTGTTTGTTCTCTGCTGCCACAGAATGCTCAAATCACACTTGAAAAATGCCACTACTGGGGTTTGTTGCAACACATTCACCCTGGATTCCGCGGGTCGAATGCATAGCCAATGCAAATTGCTAAAAGCAGGGGGGATTTATTATGCTTGCATGGGTAAAATAGTAAACTGGGTGATAGAAGTGCACCTGAAGCATGCTTACTTTCCTAGAATCGGTAGTCGGATTAACTTGTTATATGACATACAGGTTCTGCAATGCGATGAGCTTTGGTTTTGATGTGCCACCAAAAGAGAAGAAGAAGGCACAGGCTCAATTCGAGGTAGCTACTAATGTTTGTCAGGATTGTTTTTCAGCAAGCATTTTTTTTTTGTTTCTTGATTTACATGCTTCACTGATTTAAATTGAATCTGCGTTCTCCCAATTTCGAATATAAACAAGCTTTTGAGATCATTGGGAAAGAATACAGAACAAAAAGAGGCATAGTTCTGCTGTAGCCTCCCCCCCAAACCCCCTTTCTATGTTTTACTCAGGGTGTGACAAAATGGAGAGGAGTAAACAGAGCAAAGCAGAGGAGGCTGAATTTGAATATGAAAACTTTTCAGCTTGCATCAGCAGATGATTGGATTTATTGAAGATGATTTCACATTTGCATTCGAGGTGCCCAATAGATGAACGTGAAATTTAATTGAGTAGTATTTTAATTGAGACCCCCCCGCCCCCCCACACACACACACACCCCCCACGTCTTGTTCCTGCCACCCCCTTTGCCAGAGAGCTGTAGACTCATCAGGACAACAGAACACATAATTGTATCTCGCTGTATCTTTCACTCGTCACTGCAGAGCAATAAAGAAGTTTGGTGGAGACCTCCATTTTAAACGATCAGGCACATGTAGTCCACTGACTCTTACGCAAATGCCAGTATTGCAAGACAAGCATTCAGTAGTTTATGGAGAGCACCCTATACCGAACTGCACGTTTTCATCGATTCCAAACATGAAGAAAAAAAAAAAAAGCCCAACTTTGATAGAAAGCTATGGGTCCTCGACACTTTGCATGTGAACTAGTGTTAGAACTACTTTCCTCTCCTCTATAGCGGTCCTTCTCTGTCTCCCCCCCCCCCCTGTTATGTGACTTTTCTCCGCTGCTCTCAAAAGTTCCAGCTCTCCTTGGTTTTCCTAATGTGTTTTTACTTTCTCTTTTTTGCCCTTCCCTTCTCTTGTTTGTAAGTTTGATTTTTTGTAATTGTGCATGTACAAGCGTCACTGACTCGATGGATATGTTTAAAAAAAAAAAAATTAAAAAAAAGAAGAAAAGAGTGATTTCAGCTGCTGAAGCCATGCAAACCATTTTGAATTGCCCTTAAAATATGGAAGATGTTTTCTGAATGCTTTATATTCTTTCTGCTGTAAAATAATAATAAAAAAATGAAAAAATGTTGAAAAGTTGTGTTAACCGGTTTTCTGCTTCCCTGTGGAATTATCGCTGCACTTTTTACGTGACACATTTGGACGATGATTACCTTTAATGTTTTTTTTTTAATTCTGTAATACACAAGTATTGGTATTTTAAAGACAGTCAATGGCTTTAAAGGGGACCTATTATGCTTTTCCAACTTTTCTGACCTAGAAATGTTGTTAGAATGTTTTGCTCTTGTATTAAACTATGCCAAGGTTTTAGATAATGAGGTTTGCGGGATTCGGGAGTGAGCCCTGAAAGAAGTTTGGGAGGGCTCTGGATGCTCGTGAGCCGGACTTCCTTATATGGGTGTTCCTGGTACAAGCTGTAGGCGTGTAGCATTGAGTGTTACCGTGGAGCTAATGAGTGGCTTCCAGGAAATATTTGTTCAAGTTTGAACTTGTCTAAAGCGGCAAACATCAGGCAGAAGTAGTTGGAGTTTCAGATTCCTGACCAGCGAGAGAAAAATGTTTTTATATTTTTATGAACATGAGTGAAGCTGGACTATCCGCCAAACTATTGCTGAACTTGGTCATGTTGAAGAGTCAGAACCGCAAGCTGTAAGTGACAATCTAACTCTTTATTTCGTGTAAGTAAGCGGTCATTCGGGCTGTACGGCGGACAAGTGGTTAGCACGCAGGCCTCATAGCTATGAGACCGGAGTTCAATTCCACCCTCAGCCACCTCTGTGTGGAGTTTGCATGTTCTCCCCATGCATACTCCGGGTACTCCGGTTTCCTCCCACATTCCAAAAACATGCTAGGTTAATTAGCGACTCCAAATTATCCATAGATATGAATGTGAGTGTGAATGGTTGTTTGTCTATATATGTGCCCTGTGATTGGCTGGCGACCAGTCCGGGGTGTACCTCGCCTCTCGCCCGAAAATAGCTGGGATAGGCTCCAGCACCTCTGTGACCCTCGTGAGGATAAGTGCTAGAAAATGAATGAATGAATAAGCGGTCATTTGTGTAGCATTATAGAGTGTGCATACAGGAAGCATCTTCATTTATTCATTCATTTTCTACCGCTTTTTCCTCATGAGGGTCGCGGGGGGTGCTGGAGCCTATCCCAGCTGTCTTTGACATTTTTTAAACAAAAAAAATATTTTGGTGCTGCACTCAATAAACACGGACCTTTGAGTTCATGCACTGGAAGTCATTACCTCATGACCCATCAGTAACTCCTAACAACTTTTCAAGTAGCTCTCCAAAGGCTTTATTCATATTATCAACGCCTACACAGACAAAATTAGAAAGTGGGGTTCGGTAGTAGTCCGGAAGTCCTCAGGAGTGGGTGTGTCCGGAGGCGGGCCGTGGGTGGAATAAACAGACAGTTTCGGAAAGACAAAGAGATACAGCTGGAATTGATGCAGGTTCCGGAAGATCTAGAAAGCTTTCTGTGTGGTTTATCATGTGTAGCCGTTCTATAGGAGTACACAACTCAATGAAAAGTGGAAAATGAGTCCAATGGGTCCCCTTTAAAACGTACAAACATAAAATAGGTTCAAACAACATAAAGTAATGTTTACAATTCTTGCAACATAACTCAATTAGAGTATTGTTCTTACTCTCGATGGTCTTAGATACAGTACTTCCAGAAACACTCTGAATTTTCTCCTCTTTTTCTGAACTGCTTGTGGGTACCCAGCATGTGACTGAAAGGGTTTTGCAGTTTCTCCAGTAATACCTGCAAGAGCGAAGGGGAAAGGGAATCCATTGTTTATTTCTGTTGTTTGTCGTTTTACAATTTCAGTTCTTTAGAAATCCCACCTTGCTTTTCAGCCCTTTCGGAAGCAGGCCTGTAGCTCTGAGACCTAAAATAATCAAATATAAAACACAAAACAAGACTTTGGTCATATGTGGTCATGCTGGTGCACATTACGTGATTGAAATCCACGTTAGATCAACAATGAAGCGAAAAAGACTGTAATTATAATTATACATATCATTCATATACTGTTTACAAGTAACATACAGACAAATATACTTACTGTACTGACCCGAAAAACATATTTCTTAAAATATTTTCTTTAAATATCAGTAAAATCACCCTTGCCCCCCTTATTAATACCTACACAACAGTTTATAATTTTCTTCATTGATGTCAATTATGTTAAAATTAGCATCATAACTTCTCCCCTATAATTTGCTGAGTCAGTCTTAAATAATCGCGTTTATTGAGTGCAGCACCAAAATATTTTTTTGTTTAAAAAATTCAAGATGCGTCCTGTATGCACACTCTATAATGCTACACAAATGACCGCTTATTCATTCATTCATTTTCTACCGCTTTTCCGCACAAGGTCGCAGGGGGGTGCTGGAGCCTATCCCAGCTGTCTTTGGACAGAGAGGCGGGGTACACCCTGGACTGGTCGCCTGCCAATCACAGGGCACATATAGACAAACAACCATTCACACTCACATTCATACCTATGGACAATTAACCTAGCATGTTTTTGGAATGTGGGAGGAAACCCACGCATGCACGGGGAGAACATGCAAACTCCACACAGAGATGGCCGAGGGTGGAATTGAACCCTGGTCTCCTAGCTGTGAGGTCTGCGCACTAACCACTCGACCACCGTGCCGCCCAATAATCATCTTAAGAAGACATTTTAGACAACACTATTAACTACATTTTCGCCTTCAGTTCCTGCATAACTTATGCCACAATGCACAAAGTAAGGTCCAAAATTATTCTCACCATCTCTGTTGATCTCCCCAGATATTAGAGCAGAGTATTGGAGTCCAGCAACATCCTGCGGATCTCTCTCCAGGAGCGAGATTTCATCCAGACGCCCGACTCCTCTGTCCTCCATTGATACTAAACACAACAGTCATTTATTCTGGACTACGGTAAAAGGAGTGCCAAATGACAAGCGTATAATTGTACATGAATCCAGGTCATTGACTCACCAAGTTCTGGGTAAGGTATCTCAGCAGATTTTGTAATGGGGTGTGCCAGCAGTGGATGGGAGGCCACAACCAGTACAAGCCAGGAAAGGAGATAGTTCATGTCTGCGGGCTGTTTTTTTTAGAGGTACGGGTAGTTCTCCAAGATGTCGATGCATGCTCTGCGGATCCCATCTAGGTTATATATACTCTACATCCAACTGTAGCCTATGTACCCACGCATGTAATAAACAATTGAGTACCTTACTGGTTGCAATATCCTAAGCCGTGGTCCTTCTACGTATGATAAATCACCCGTCCAATAAAAGACAAGTCTTGTGGCCCCCGTGCCAAGGTCAGATTCATGTTTTACCAGCTCCTTGGGTTGTGAGTGAACTCTGTAAATGGCGCCAAAGCAAGTGTTTGAGATATGACTTCAAGAAGGAGCCGGTTTACAAACACTTGGATCTGCATACAAAGTGAGGAGGATTTACCATAAAACTGTGCATAATTTCAGAGAATGTCTGCAGAAAATGCAAATATATGCAATACCTCGTCCCCTATGAGCCATCTGACATTTATACTCAATTGAAAACAATATCCTGTATTCTAAATGCCACTGTAGCAGACACTGAGAGGCCCTGCTCTGGATGGATGCTGTGTTTATGCTTTAGTCAATAAACTTTATTAATACGGTCTGTGTAGATGCACTACAAAAAGTTTTACTATTAATTTGAAACCTGCAGGGTATTATTTAGAAAGTCTCATTCTGCACCTCTGTATGTTGGGTGGTATATTTATTAGAAAAATGACGCCAGTGTTCAGTCTCTTGTATCATAATGAGCAACAGTGACATTTAATTTTATGGTTGAAAAGTCAGACAGGCCAATCGGAGCTGCTATGTATCATGGAAAGCTATTAAGATTTATATTCTGTATTAGTCAAGACCCGCTCAGAGGCTTATCCCGGTTTCTAAAATAAATGTTTCTGTCCGCACTTGACATTATTACTGCTCTTTATTGCTCCACTTTAGGATTTATCAGGAGTCTGGGTTTTGAATGCACATGTCACTTTATTCTTTCAAAAACACGATTAATTATTCTTTAATATTATTTTGGTCTTTCTTACATAAGCACTGTTTATGTACAATGTTATGATACAAGTACACAGTTGCCATATAGGGGTGCTATACTGGCAACTAGCGAGCAGTCATAACCTGCACAGAAAGCTTTCTAGATCTTCCAGAATCTGCACCTATTCCAGTGTTTTTTCTTTGGACTTCCACAACGGTTAGATTTAATTTATTCCACCAAGGGCGTAATTTACAGAGGGGATGGATGGGGGGGGGGGGGGCAAAAATCAGATCCACTCAATATAACCCCACTGAATATAATCATATCGTTAATAAAAAATATGCATTATCTTGCATTAAAATTAGCAACAGTTTGGCCCATATTCCAGCTTCGCTCATGTTCACAAATAGTCTCGTATTTTTCTCTTGCTCGTCAGGAATCTGCAACTCCAACCACTTGTGCCTGATGTTTGCCTCTGAACAAATATTTTTTTTGTAAATACGCAGGACTTGATGGAAAACGTCATTTGTGCCAATAATTGGTCCTCAAATGAGGAATAGATGTTAGGGTTCATCAGGTGCGTACCTTCCTTCATTGGTGTTTCGATGATGCAGTCCATTCAGAGAGCCCATCGACAACACCTGGCATCCCAGGTGTGCCCAGCAAGGGTCCTGCGCTTCATCCATAGCCGCTGGCTGATTCTTTCAGCCGCTTCAGAGACGAATCTTATTGCCTGTCCATCAATGCCAAGGTCTTGATGGTAGAGGAATCCACAAAGCCTCTGCATCCTACTTCAGCTGAATAGACCTTGGCTTTCCGTTCTCGTTATTGTGCATTTTCTGCCAGATCTGTGTGTAGCGCAGTTTATTTCGTTCATAAGCCCGTTTTGAAGGGCTCACTTTAAATACTTTTGTCATAGTTTAACACAAGAATACAACATTCTAACAACATTTATAGGTCAGAAAAGTAACTGAATTAAATGACATACATTTATAGTCTTAACTTCATAAGTAAAGAAGCGTCATAACTTCTAACTACTGTAATTTCAGCTGTTACCTGTCTGATATGTCCTGACTGTCCAGCAGGGGGAGGTGTTACGTATAGTAAGCCTGCAATACTGTATTTATTTTTTTTTAAATTATAAAAGTATTAATTCATAGAAAAAGCAGCCAAGACTGAGAGAACCCAAAAGTAAAATCAGAGATATGCATTTTTCAAATAAGTTAGTGTTAATAGTTAGATGTCCGTACAACTGCACAACTAAGTTATCATTTTAGAACACCTTTTTATATTAGCTATATACAGTCAACTATATATAGTATATAGGCCGAATTGTCCGCAAATCCCAACCATTTCCCCTGCAAAAACACAATAGATGAACACTAGTTAGTAAATAACTAATTCAGACAATGCAAACTGCTAAATGTAGCATTTGTATACTGTACAGTGACAATGCTGCTTTCAAATAGAACTGGGAAAATAAAGATATAAATAAATTCATATTTATATGGTGTTCATTCATTTATTTTTTTAAATCCTGTTAGACTACCTCTGGCCATTAACAGGACACAAGTCTCTAAACGACTGAGAGCGAAGCTTGTTTTATTTGTGTACGTAATAAATACATTTCCAGACAAATGGTAGCTCTGAACTCCCGGGAGCACGCGAACGCAGCAATCGTTAACCTCCCCCTTTGCTAGACAGGACAGGAGGACAGGATCAACTCGGAACCGCCGTGGCAGCGCACACTCAACGCGGCTTCAAGTTACACTTCGATCGGGCTTTGTTTCATTTCATCCCCAACAATCGTGGTTATGTGGCTTTAATTTCAAACCTAAAGTTAAGTTGTCGGGCCGTTCAAACAATAAACATACGTACGATTTAGTAGAAAGACAATACAAGAAGAAGACACTGGCAGACTACGAAAGAAAGTTGTCGTTCGGCTGTCATGTTTGCTACTTGTTGAAAACACTACCAGGCAGCCGGTGGTGGAAGGTAGGTTTAAATAAAATCCTGACTTAACACATAAGCTGTAATATTTATAACTTACAGAAAGAAAGTGTACTGTTTTCATGTCCATTTGCTATACCATAACAGAATCGGTGCTAAACGCTAAATGTATTGTATTTACATAGTAGCATGTTGCTGTTAATGTGAGCTGTCAGACATGCTGCGTAGGTGTGCTACTTGAAGTTTGCTAACAAAAACACTTTGTTTATTCATGTCATGCTCAATGCTAACTCATTGACGTATATGGGCAGTGATGGCTCAGTGATGGCAGAGGTGCAGATTGACCAGTCTAGCCTCCCCCGTGTGCAAGAAGGTGAGAACACACAACCAAAACACACACTGATCCAGCTTCACTCTCTGTGTATACAAAATGAAACATAGAACATGCAGCTGAGATGAATAGAGTTGTGCCAGGTTCAGTTTATTTTCACTAAGTGTCTATGCCGTATATATTTTTGTTATGGTAAATGTGGAAGCTTTTGTTTTTTGGCAGATGTTACATTGTTTTGACAACCCCAGAGTTCTTTCCCTCATGTGTTTTCTTAAATTTGCTGCCCCTGTAGTTACAATGGCCTAGTATCTTCGTATATACTCAAAGTAGACTTAACATGGTTTGTCCCTTGCATCATAACACGGCACAAGAATGATGGATAATGAATGAAACCTTCACAAACTGAGTTTAGACAAAAGTCAAAGTCAAATATGTGAGCAAAGTTGTATTAAAATGTAAATAATCTTTTTGAAAAATATCTTCTGAAGTGAAATGATAATACATTTTATTTGTATAGCGCTTTTCAAAATACTCAAAGACACTTTACAGAAGAATGGAGTTGAATAAAAGCAAGTAAACAGAGTAGAAAACACACCAACATACAACATTCATTCGTTAATACACAGTTAAAACATGAGAAAAAGCGGGGCGGGGCATTAAAAACAGATTTAAAGAGGTGGGTTTTTACTTGTTTTTTGAAACCGGGGGCAGCGATGGAGAAGGCTCTGTCTCCCCAGGTTCGGAGCTTGGTCTTACATGGGAGTGCCAGGAGGTTGGAGTCTGAGGAGCGAAGGGGAAAATAGTATACAGTATAGTACTCATGATGCAAAAATGTAAAAAAAATAAATAAAAAGTGACCATCAATATATCGTCCAGCTCTAGTGTATACATAAAAACCTCGTCAGGGTGCAACTCCATGTCCACACTAATGACAGTGATGGAAATAGTTCTGCATGTCTTTTATCGAGTGAGATAATTCAACACTCAAGACTCCTGTTCACACAAAGGGCACACTGTACAGCTTCCATGCTTTATGTGGCAACGCACAAATCAAAACTAAACTCATTGACACCGTGTGGTATGTTAATCAGATATCTGGTCCATTTAATCTGTCCACTCATCATGACCTTTAACCTGACAAATGTGTTGTGAGTGTGAACTCGAGAAGTTGTGGGGTCCCCGTGTTCCATGTCTTCATTGGAGAGACTTGTGCTGTCTTTGTTTTCACTGCTCCCTTATCAGTTCCTGTTTTTGGGTCTTGTCTAGCAGCTCCTGATATAGCTTGGTGTGCCGAGGCAGCACAGCTCCCTCTGGAATTCCCCCTCTTAACCCCCCATTCCTAATTTCCCTCCCCCTTATGCCATGTAAAGATGTTCTGCATAACAGCCGAGTTCAATTGACCCAGTGCTTGCCAACAAGCCAACGGGTTGCGGGATGGACAGACACTTATTAGTGTGGAGTTCTGGGAAAAAAATAAAACTGTGAGCAGCAGAATGCTGGCCAGGGAAGGGAGGGGGGGGGCAGGAGGAGGGTGTGTAGGTGATGAGGGAGGAGGGGCGGGGGGTTGAATTTGGCTGAAAATAGAACCCATGTCATTTTCTCCTATGGCCAGTTTCTTTGTTTAGTAGCTACTCACTGCTGCTGTCCAGGCACTTAAGAGGGTGAAGGAAAAAATGTCTCAATGGGTTGCTATTTTGCACTGCATGCTTCGAATGCTGTGGACCATTCAGTTTCCTGACGCTGTGATTTTTAAAACTTAAAACAGCATTTCAAACATTTACATGAATACCGTATTGTAATTTAAGAATTTATTAAAACATATGCGCATAAAACAACAATATGTAAACCGTGTAAATGTACACATGCACTTTTTCTTTGTTTTGCATCATCTTAAGACACATTAATACACAAACCTGTATTGCCTTTTTAAGAAGCATAATGATAAAAAGATACTCGCCCCAGACTTGCAGCAAGTGTGTCATTTTTACTTGGCCTGAATACCACATGCCATGTCCCTCCAAACCTGTTTAGCAGTAATCACACAGCTCGCCTGTCTCTCCCGTGGCTCACTAATTTAACTGTCACGAGTGAAGAGTTTGGAGAAGAAAAAACAAAGCAGTATGACACACCCTCACACACACACTTGAAAAAGTAAGTACCATTTCGCTCCATTTTTATGCGCCTCTATTATCTCTTGTCTAGATTTAAACACAATTTATGGTCTGAACTGTCACTTTATCCTGTTGGATTGAATCCAAGACCTAATCCCTCTTCACTGGCGGTCTGGAAACATAAGGGAACTCGGGAATCCATTTAGTGGATAGTCACTTAAGACCCACGACAGGTGTAGTAATGCATGTCTGCTTTGCAATGGGTTAACTCCTTGAGTAGACTTGCAGAGTTCATTTATCGTGTAAATATTTTGCCCATGTCTGATTGTTGATCCATAAGGACTTAATGTTTTTTTTAAATTTTCAGAACATTTCTGCAAATCAATGTATTATGTTCTTTGTGGTAGAACAGAGCTTATAAATTCCTTGGCAACGCCAAGTCAGTGCGGGTGTGCCTCTGCATTCAAAAGATAGTCAATTTTAGGTCATTTAAATTTTTAACCGATCTAAAAAGACTTATTGCTATAATGCTGACTTAAATGTGTCTGTCTTGGTTAGGTAGTGCAATGGGGGTGCGAGTGTTTCAGTGTAGTATACAAAAAAAATCAGTATGTTTATGGTTTGGTCTGCAACATGTGAGAAAAGAGGTAATAGTGTTAATCAATGTTTTCCAAAGTCAAAGCTGAAACATGTGAATTTCTTGTTTTCCTTTAACACAAATAGGTCTGCTTTCATGGATGACCCAGGAAGTAAAAAAAATATTCACATTTGATTGGCTTAAATTAATGGGTATTTCATTTTGGAATAAAAAAAAACTATTACTCAAGTCCCAAAATATTTGTCAACTAAATCAGATTCTTCCTTAATCGTAACCAAAACCACTTTGGTAAGCAAAGCTGTCGTCTCTCCAGACGTGACCTAGCCTGCTTGGACAAGCGAATGGACGGATTAGACAGAACAGGTGTTTTAATCAGACAGGGTGTCTGCAAGTAGAGGAACTGAAGAAAACAATGTAGTGTTTGTTTGCTGTTGAGTTGCACACGCAGCACTGACTATAATGCAGACTTTGCTCATTAAGCATGCCTGTAAACTCGCTGAATGGTTAGGATGGGAATAAACCTTGTACCCAGGACACCGTTTAGTTTATTGTGCTCATCATAGAAAGACTGTGTTTTCACCAGATTACAGCAGAACTAAGAGTGACTATGAGAAGCAACAATACAATTGAATAATTATACAGGATTATGAAGTATAAAGAAAACGAGGAGTGACACGAGTATAAACCAGAATAAATCTTAAAAAGTGAAAGTCTTTGTATTGACAACAGGCTTAGAGACTTGAATGTGTACAGTTATAAACATATGGGTGACACTGTCTTTTTTTTAGGCTTATTCACACTGAATGCATGAAAAAACAACATAAACTGACATTACATGCAATGCCTTTGTAACTGGTAAATAAGACAGAACAGGTCTGCAGAACCGTTCAGTGCTCTTGTATGTTTTTAGAGCACTGCTAAGGCCATCCCATCATTATAGGGTATGAGGGAATTCATGCCAGAGTGGTGGATGCTTGCTTTTATTCCCATGTGATTCCCACAGGAATGCTCCTGTGTCTTTTAAATTCTATGTCCAAGACCAAATGTATTCACTCTGACTACTCTTTCATTCATACTATATACATCCCTCATCTATGCTCATTAAAAGTATGTCACGCCTGTCTAAGTGTTACTATCATGTTGTTTCAGTGTGCCAGAGTTTCGCTGTATTGGAAGATGGCGTATTGGCACATAATCTGCAGGAACAGGAAAGTAAGTAGAACATCAAGACAGTCACAGTTCTAGCTATGGGTCATACAGGCAAAAGCCCAGGGTAGCATTTTCTTGGGGGCGCAGCAAGGGGGAAAGAAAAAATTCAGCACTCAATTCCTCAATGTCAGGTTATGTGGCAGATGGACACCCTCTACAGGTGCAATACTCCCCATTCTGTTCAGACATCATTCAAACATCTACCATGTGACATGAATCAAACCAAAGGGGGAGGGCTGTAGGATGATTTCACTGCACTGTGCCTCAGCCCTCCGGTTATTGACAAGTTTGAAAAAAATAAAGTAAATTATGGGTGCGGCCGCAACTCGTCCTGCCCAGGGCGTCATTCAAGCCACAACTGTCACTGTCAAGCCACTGTGTGACAGCTGCGTACTGCTGATGTCAGATGTAACCAGTGGTTCTTCTTTTGCAATTAGTCAGCAGATCTGTACAGAAACAAAAAGATGCAAATGAACTTTAAAAGACTTAAGTAGGATTAAATGTAAAGCTACCCAGACCCCATCAGTGCCACTATATTCTGGCAACCCAGCCACAGTCTGTAGAAGTATAAAAGATCAAGTGCTCAGAGTCATGGGCATGATTACCAAGAGTGAAATATGACCGTCACTGAAGATTCAAGGTGAAGCATTACGATTGGGCCAAGGAGTACTTGGAGACACACATTTGAAGGGTTTTATGGAGCGATTAAATGAGTTACTCTTGAGAGATGGACATGTGGCACTACAGGCCATACCAGCTGTCTTCAGGCGAGAGACGGGGTACACCCTGGACTGGTCGCCAGCCAATCTCAGGGCACATATAGACAAACAACCATTCACACTCACATTCATACCTATGGGCAATTTGGAGTCACCAATTAACCTAGCATGTTTTTGGAATGTGGAAGGAAACCGGAGTACCCGCAGAAAATCCGCAGAGAATCGAACCCAGGTCTTCCCGATCTCCTGCCTGTGTCCATAGGTATGAATGTGAGTGTGAATGGTTGTTTGTCTATATGTGCCCTGTGATTGGCTGGCGACCAGTTAAGGGAAGAAGACAGCTGGGATAGGCTCCAGCACCCCATGACTCTCGTGAGGATAAGCAGTAGTAAATGAATGAATGAATGAAATTTCTGTATTTTAAATCCCATTTAAAAATTGATGTTTTGATGTAATATTCATATTTCACTAAGTTTTCTTATAATATTTTTGACATGGATTTTTTGTTTTCATGAGCTAAAGGCTATAAACATCAATATTTAAAACATAAAAGGCTTGAAATAATTCAGTACATATGTAACTAATCTAGGATATATGAAGGGTTATATATTTGAATGATAATACGGAAGAAAGTGAACTTTTACACAGTATTATAATATTTGACATGGCTGTGTAGTTCTTCCCCAGATCATTGGCATTAAACCTCTTTGGGTGCACCCCCCCCCCCCCCAAAAAAAAAAAAAAAACATAAACGATTTATCATATCTACTTTTTATTTGAACATTGTCTGTGTTCCCCACCCAGTCGAGCAGTACTACACCACCAACATCCAGAAGAACCAGCTGGTGCAGAACGACATCCGTGTAGCCAAGCAGCTCCAGGATGAAGAGGAGGAGCAGCAAGCCCAGCAGAGTGCCCTGCTAAGACAAGAGTCCAGACAACTGTATGTGACCCCTGTGATTTCTAACTGTGCCTTAACTGCATACCACTCTGATGCACACACCCACTGTTGTTCAATTGCGACCATGCAGTCCAGGATGTAGCCTGCCTCTTGTCCAAAAGTCAGGTGGGATAGGCTCCAGCATACCCCCACGACCCAAATGATGATAATGAGTTCATAATTAAATCACTATGTTCAGTATCTACTTATAAATACAGGACCAATACTGGTACTGTATCTTATGTAACAAATCAATCTCTTCTTGCTGTCCTTTAGAGAAGAACAGGACTTTGAGTATGCCCGTGTAATCCAAGAGGAGATCCAGCGAACATCTGAGGAGGCCTGGAAAAGGGAGCAGGATGATGAGGTGAGCAACTTTGCTCGAACTTTGTCAGCCTACAAGCCTGCAAGCTCATCTATTCTGTCTGGCAAGGGCTGTCTCTATATTCAAGCTGGTTTAAGGCAAAAGGCGTCACCATTCAATGAAAGGATGATTATGAATGTGGTGTATAGTCAGCCATGTCAACTACTTGCTACTAATGGCCCTACTTTTTATTTTTTCATCCAGTCTGCATTATATAAATTTGAGGCATAAAGACAACTTCTCTACCGTACTTTGACTCGGTCTGAGTGCTGTGTGGATCTCAAAAACCTGGATATAATTAGATATAGAAGGAAGGTTGCGTCCTTCCAGCTCAAGTGTCCAAAATATAGGGCATTTTCAGTGTCAAACTATGTTCATTAAAAAGAGACAGGTTCAGTTTGTGTCTTATGGCTTCAGCTTTCATGTAAATGGTATTAAAAGCACTCAGGAAATGAACACATACATTTATATGCCACTTGGGCCGTATCTCTCCTCTATGCCATATAGTTAAGTGACTGTTAGCATTAGGTCAGGCAAAGCACACATTTCACATTGCTCTCTCTGGGCCAACTGAGTCCTTAATGAAGCGCTACTCAGGGATTGTGATGTGCACAAAGCAGTGCCTGTCAAGTACTCTTCCCGATGATGGCCAAGCCAGTTCACAGTGCACACAGAATGCCCCTCTGTACTCGGTATGGGCAGAGTAATAAATTAGTTGATTAAGTAATCTCTAAATATTATCTTGCCATGTCATCTGCATATTTAAAAAGTCTAATTTCTTCACTGCTGCAGGAAATGTTATGAGTCTAAACCAACGATGGGTGCACCTGAAGGTCTAAAAGGTGTTTATGTTTACAGTAAATAGTCCATGAATAAAATCCTGGAGTGCAGAATTAACATTATGTTCTGAAAAATACATTATTTACATAGGCTAAAGCACTTTAATGAAACTATAAAATATTCAAACAAAAAATGCACAAAACCTGTTGTAGTTAAGATGTGAAATATTTTTGTATTTTTTCTCAAAAAATGACTTGGATTAGATCATCAAGGGTTCACTTATACGTATGTGCTTTATTTTAATTAAATCGGGGTAGAATTGGAAAGTGTTCTTGAATAGAAGGAATGCTTTTCTCAATAGTGACAAAAAAGGATAGTAACCGCACACAATATGGCAACCAGGTAACTTTCAATCCCCTTGTTACACAGAGGCACACCAGAAAACAAAAAACAACAAATTGAAGGATTAAATTGTTAAAAACAAAGAGAAAAATAGGTAGAAAAGGTGGACCATTTTGCTTCACATGGCTGCTATAGCATAGCCTGCAGTTTTCAGTTTGACAAATATATAAAAGTTCCTTGTTTGCAGGATACAGTGTCATTCATCATGATTAAGGAGTTGCGTTTTTGATGTTAAAAGATTCAAATGCTTAGTTGACCCACTAGTTTACAACTTACAGTTGACTGTGCGGAACATTAAATGCAAACAGCAATTTTATCGGCGGAGGCGCCATGTTTATGTTCGGCTCCAATAATGAACTATTAGCACGCCTACCATCTTTAATAGGCAGCTGATCTGAGGTGTTCATTAAATGTATTCCTCCCTGTAGGTAGTTGCAATAATTAAGGAACAGAAGGTGTCAGGCTGTGCAGGATAAAATGCCAAATCCCTGTGGCACTCCCCGCTTAACCTGCCATGGCAAGCTGCTAATTGTCTGCTTATGCTGGCAAAGCAGCTGACACACACACAGTAAAATATTACCGCTTGCAAATGCTGCTGACAGATATTTTTTTATTATTAGAAATTCACCTAGAAGATTTATTTTGTTGTGGTCTTCTAAATGAAGAAGCCCATTAAGGAGCAAGCCTTGGCAGACTAGACCATCCAGCCTTTTGTATACTGCTTGCCCTCACTAATGACACAAGTATGCTGGAGCCTATCCCAGTTGTCTTTGGGCAAGAGGCAGGGTACGCTCTCCTACGGTGATACAAACCCACGATCTCCTGACTCAGGCCAAAAATACTAACCACTAGGTCACCAGGTGGCGAGACTAGACCAGTATCATTTATTTTGTTTAAGCATGCATTCCCAAGTGTTTTGTTGCTTGTGTTGAAGCATTGCTGAAGCACACTCAACACAAATGTCAAAGCAGTATTTTGTTTTATTATGAGCTGAACTTTTTCTATGGACACAAAAGACCTATTTTTCTCAAATCTCTCTGTGTCAGTGAGAGTCTTTCCTTTGCAAAGACAGTACATCCACCTAATTAATAGCTGTGGTATGTATCTCAAGATGCTTATTACAACAGCACAATTATTGCATTAATTAATAATTATTATCTAATAATGATAAAGATTGTATTTAGAAAGTCATAAACCACTTTCTATACTTTAACTACAAAAGTGGGACATCCAAAGTCCTTGAAACCAGAAAGTTTTCCACTCAGTAGTCTGGCATTACTTTGGTCTTTAAGTTGTTGCCCCCTGCTGGTTGAAAATAGCATGACACCCAAAAGCTGACTATTTTTTTCACTCACTTTAGTCAGCAGAGCTCATTCATGATTAGTCATAAACAATAAACAAATAATTGAGTGTGCCCCTCTCTCCAAAGGAAATTGCTCGACGAATGCAAGAGGAAGAAGAGCAGAGGATGAGGAGAACCAGAGTACAGGAGGAGTACTTAGAAGGTAAACTTGGTTGTACAAATGTCATTATTTTGAGCACCTGAAGGGAACTAGTTAATTAACCTATACATCAACATGGAGTTAAATGTCCTGAAGTTTCATTTTAAATGCAATTTGTATACAGTATTCCTTCGCTCATTGTGGGGGATAGGTTCCCAAAAGTGAAATCCACGAAGTAGCCAACTTTATTTTTTTACAATCATTACATACAGTCATGGAAAAAAATTATTAGACCACTTTGTTTCTTCAGTCCCTTGTTCATTTTAATGCCTGGTACAACTACATGTATACAGTTGTTTGGACAAATATAACATTGACAACAAAAATAGCTCATAAGAGTAACATTTTTTAGAAATTCACAATTCTTATGTGAAACATGAACACATATTTCTTTCCCTTTTCTGTGCATTATAGTGCGAGAAAACAACTTAATATGAGCTAGCTAAAAATGCATATCATGGGAAGTACTTATTTTAAGGCTAAAGGCCTCACAAAAAATGGACAAAGCTACAGCGATATCATTGTAGCGGCTAACACGTAAAACTAAATTTATTTGGTGGACTAACACGATGCCTCACTAGCCTCTAATCTCAGCATCACTCGCAGACGGAATAGTGGATATCAATTTCTCTACGAACATTATTTTTACCTGAGGACTGCAGAACGTCTTGTGCTGGAAGACACAGACATCCAATCCACTCCACTTTATTTATATAGCACATTTTATAAACAGAGTTTCCAAAGTGCTGCACAGACTAGTAAAAATATAAAGTAATAATCCAAAACTAAAAGAGCATTTAAGAAATAAAATAATAAAATAGATATTAAAATATTAAAAACAAGAAACAAAGCAATAAAAGTATAAAAAAGAAAACCTGAGTCTGAAAAGTGAATCACAATAGAGTGAGCAAACACTATATTTTGATATATTCATATACCAGCCGCAAATGCACATACTAATTCAGTATTGAGTATATTAAGCAATAAAGATTAGTATGTCCAGTTTTAATTGACACTATCACAAAGTATTGATTTACAAATATGTTTATTTTGGTTGTCCATACAGTAACGTTTGGAAGTAATGCCCCCCTCTACACAAAACTATTAAATTGATTCCCATTACATTGTGCAGGTGAACCCAATGAAGTGTGAAATTCATGTTTATTTTAACCAGTACATAATAATTGTGGATTGAATAATTTTACTCAGGTGTTAGAAAAGCAAATAGGTTTAACATAGCTGTCACTGCTGTGAGCATGTTGCCATTGACACGGATTAACAAGCACGGTTTGTACTGTAACATTATTGAGACATTGATGCTAATATGTTACCACCTCACTAACTGCTCTTATCTAGGATCCATTAACCTCTCCACTCACCCCTCTACTTTTGTGTTTGCATGTTTGGCTAAAATAAAGGCAGCTTCAGCGGCTCTGCTCCGCCATCACCAAAGCAGTTTACACTCAACCAACACCATCAAGGCGAGGCGCAGTACTCACCCACCACCACCAGGTGGCAATATTTTAACACGTCTAACCATCCAGATTACTGTAGGCCTCCAGTTTACTACCCTGGCAGAGTGACAGATCACAAAACCATAAATTCATGGTCAGATGAAGGACATGCAAATTCCCCTGCAGCACTTAGGAGAGCATTGGAAGAGACACAGATGCATGCAGACTGTGAGGATTCTGTTTACTTGGAACAGAGACCAAATAAAAGACACAATACAGCACCCCTCCATCGCAGATCATCCTTACGTTTGCCGAGAGAGAGAGACTACAGGACTCTTTACACTCCCGACAGTATCACAGAGGAGTTCCATTGCTGGGAGAAGTATGAAAATGGTGATAAAGACAAGAGGCGGGCCAGGGACTGGGAACGGGAAAGAAGCTACAGAATGGAAACAATGTACAGTAATCAGAATGAAGCTTCAAGGTCAGTAGCGGTTGGAGAACGACCATGTCGTCGCAGTGAATCTGTCAGGCTCCATGACGCTATGAAACAAAGCCGCCGAGACTCAACCAGAACATGGACCTACAGAGACAATCCTGACAAACATGTCCACTTTGCGGCCGACACCAGGAGCTCAAACAAGCGCCAGGACACGAACATGGAGGTATGGGAGATGCTCGGTCATGTCCTCAAAGAGCGAGGTGTCCCTGTCAGCCTTGGGGGCAGTGGTGCACCCCTGAAAATAGGTCCTCAAAGCAGACATAGCCAAGTGCTTCATGGGAGTCGGGTCTTTTATGGTGACTCCCAGCCACCTCAGACACCCTTCCAGAGAGCTGCCTCTGCCAGACACAGTTTCCATGGAGACATTAGGGAAAGAAGGAGATTGTCTCACAGGGAGAACAGTGAGAGGGATCACAGAGGATCTGATGACAGTCACTATGGAGAGCTTTATGAGATCAGTAGCAGAGATTCCAGTCTGTCAAACAGAGAAATGCCATGCGGTAGATGTTGGGGAGAGCACAGGCCTGACTATGAGTACGAGAGCTATGGCATGGTCAGGAGGACAGCTGGCAGGCATTGGCACAACACAACAGAACGTTTCTGTTCTGAGGAGGAGATGGAAAGGGGAGTAGAGCAGCCCCCTGGCAGAGCCCTCGGCAGCAGCTGGGCCAGGTCAAGACGCATGGCAGCAGGTACCGTAACGACCAGAACCTCAGCCAACTGCACCTTGCAGGAGGAATGCTTCCAATGCTATTTTAGCTCTGTCTTCTCCAATCATCATCATCATCATATCTGGACAAACTCTTTGTTAGTGGGTTCTTTGAGGTTTACCGACTCCTATCCTGTTTCTGTTTTACCACAACTCTGTTAACCTGACTGAAGTCCGTGTGTGTGTGTCTCACTTTCTGTTTTCTTTTCATGAATCGTCTTGAGGTAGCTAGAGGAAAGAGGACTTCAGGGTCAACGTGCCTTTATGCGCCATTCTCATGAATTGTTGGAAATGTTGTTTCACTTTCTTTTCACTTCCACCTCTCCTTTACTTTGATTCATCATTAATTCTGGTGGTTTATCATCATTTAGTGTCATGTTTTACTTGACTTCATGCCTGACACTGTCAAATCCGTAGGAACGTCGCTAACCCCCAGGAAAGGGCAGACAACCTTCAACATGGGGGAACTCCAGCAGGTTCTCCGGGATGAAGTGCTGGCCCGCAAGCTACAAGAAGAAGAGTCACAGTTTGCTCGGGTATGGGATGTTTAACGTGACTTAGAGCCACTCGTCATTCTTTTCAACATTTTTTTTTTTCTCTGACCTCACAGCATACGCACAGATGTTACCCACAGGGGGACTTCCGAGTCGCACAGGTGGCCCAGGATGAGGTACGACATCACATAACGTTTTTGTCAGTCTGTCTCCAGTGTGCAATATCCATCCTTTTAAACAATCTGTAACACTGGGCCTCGTTGTTCTTAACAAGAAATGTGTTTTTACGTGTTGAATTTCTGGCCATGAAGTTGGCTGACATCCCCGTCAGCATTGTGGGACATCAACAGTGACTCCACCACCCCAATTGGAACAGTTTCTTCTCAAAACAATATGCGTTCAAAAGAGTAATACATTTGCATCACAAAAATGCTTCCTCGAAAAACCTCACAAAACGCTTGCCGTTTTTTTTGTCTCCTGCCATATCCCCACGTACTGTCGCAGCTGGTATAGGTACAGATTCTGGAATTTCTAGAAAGCTTTCTGTGCTGGTTATTGTGTGTAGCTGCTCTATAGGAGTCCACAACTCAATACAAAAAATTAGCATAATAGGTCCCCTTTATTTAGCCCCAGCAACAGATCTTTGACCAGATCTGGACTCATCGTTAAGTGTCAAAAAAATGTCAACAAATCTGAACTATCCCTTTAAGATTATGATTATGGCATTCATGAATAACCTTTCATTTTGGCACATTGGTTGTGTAGTCCGCTTTTTTGCAGCTCATTAAAATCCAATTTAATATTGATAAGTCATGTTTATTTGTTTTTTCATGTTATTTTTTGGTCTTCCACTAAGGCTACCGAATACCACTTCTGTACTACCATTTTCGGGATGTTTTCTTTTCACCTGCTGCACTGCAATTCATTTTGTCTTTTGCTTTCAGCATTTTAAAATCATGCGTTTGCACACGACCCTGCAGTGTCATGCCCATTTACCTATGCTCATCACGTGTTAATACGTCTCACCTTGATTGACATGGGATCCATCAATTTAAGAACACAGCTGTGAACAATTCTGTGGTTTACGGACACGTTCATGAATCTGAATCCAAGTGTAGGAAGATTCATGGGAAGATGTTGGGGAATGAGGCTCATTGTTGTTGTTTGTTTGTTTTTTTTTAGGAAATTGCTCATTACATGCAAAATCAAGAAGTAAAGTTACATCGCAGATCACGTGAGTTCGAAGGACCGGCATCATGGCGTGAGCACAGAGCCATGATGAATCATCACGACAGGAGAACTGCAAGAGAGAGACAGGTGGGAGACATCTTGCATGTTAGGAGTTAGGAGTAACATGCAAGAATCCATTCATATTGGATTATCCGTTTTACTTTACAGTTACTTCAGTTTTCGAATGCCCCGGTTTTCCTAGAATTCCGTTTTTGACAATAATGATAATATGATACAAACGTTAAAGATATGGTTCAG
Source organism: Doryrhamphus excisus (assembly GCF_037039965.1). Classification (NCBI taxonomy): domain Eukaryota; kingdom Metazoa; phylum Chordata; class Actinopteri; order Syngnathiformes; family Syngnathidae; genus Doryrhamphus; species Doryrhamphus excisus. The sequence continues at coordinate 3,181,184 of NC_136371.1, read as the reverse complement.
TTTTTGTTCACATTCTGGGTTGTCGTCTCTGTCGCCTCTCCGTGACATCATCATCAGTTGCCTCTGTAGTTTTTTTCTAACTGACTACAAGTCTGTACTTTTTAAAAATTTAGTACAGTAGCAAAATAACCCACCACGGGGCCAAACAAAGAAGTTGACAAACTATTGAATTTGATAACGTATCATAGCAAAACACGAAGGGACTTTGCCAAGTGATCTTACATGTTGATTCATCCATTCCCATCATGGTTTATATGTAGTTTGTTTTGCTTTCTGCATGTACTAGAACTCTAATATTTTCAATAGAAGGTGTTTTGTGTTAATATTTTTGGATGTCTGGAAAGGATTAATTGGATTTTATCATTTGGTTTCTGATGGACCCTTTTGAACAGGTTAACAAAAACCAAAGTACCACCATTCTGTGCATGGTTTAACTGATTAGCATGTGTTCCTGTTGTCCATTGTCAGGTGCAGAGAGAGAGGCTAGACTCTGAGGGTCTTCCCTCCCCCACTGAGGACTGCCCCCCAGAGAACCAGCCTCCTAGCATCGTCTCCACACCGCCGTACTTGTCTCAGCATCAACATGTTCTGTTTTTATTTTGACGTCATGCATTTGACTGTGCTGATGTGGACGTGTTGTCTTTTCCAGACAATCCCAGCAGCTAAGGAACATTGCGGAGGAGCTGGACCCAACCTTCCAGGCCAGGAGCCAAGGAGCAGACATCCTCCAAATGGGACAAACCGGTAGCGTAATGCGTTATTGCTAACAATAGACAGACGCTGACATCCTTTTCCTCCAACGTAGGCCCTATCAGTCAGTCGCTTCCTGAGGAGCCGACCTTCATCCCGCCCACCAAGCGTCCAACAGAGAAACCAGGACGTGCTAAGTCCAAAGAAAAGAAGGAAAATTGTAAGCAGCAATAAACTTACAGCACAGATACATTTTTTTACACTAAATATGACAACTTATATAATCCAGTAATTGTGGAAATTAGCTTTGAAGCCCCACCAGCACTTGTGGTTATCATTGTAGAATATTCCTGTAAACAATGAACTGGAATTGTTTAAGGGAATTGTGGCGTGTTTTGTTTGGAGGTTTATTTAAACAATATATGTTGTTATATTTGTCACTCGGAGCAGCATGCCAACATTGGTTTGAATACAACCAGCACGTTCATGTACTGTACATCTGGATATTTTTTGTGTAGTTTTAGCTGTACTATTAAAGGAAATTATGCATTGAGGTTTAAGCAACATATCTGCAAAGGCGTACTCCATACATGTATTTTTTATTTGCTAATGACAAAGTGTCACTTCATTTGAAGTCCCTATTTTGTACAAATAAAGCACATAAAATGTGTTTTTCTATAAAAATGAAATGGATTCTCAATGGAAATAATGTTTTATTGGCTGTATTTACATTCCATAAAGCTTACTTCTATGAGGAGACAAACGGTTGCTTTTGACTCATACATAAATGTTCCATGTCATCTCATTCATGCGTTATGCAAAGGTCAGAATCACATTTAAAAAAAAAGTCCCCTTGCTCTCAGTTGCCCACTCAAGTGAGTGCAAAAGTACAGGATATACTGTAAGTGTGGGGGGGGGGGGGGGGGGGATTCCATGACTTGTTTATCCTGTCCAAGCTGTGGTGTGTGTTTCATTTCAACTGAAGGGTTCAATAGAAACTACCTAGGAAGATGACTCATTGGATGTAATCTGCATCCATCCATTGCGCGTACAGCTCGTCTTCATTAAGGTGAGCTGGAGCCTAACCCAGCTGACCGTGCTGCGATGTAATCTCATCAAATTGCTTTAGTGCAATTAAGCAGGCAAGTCCCAGCGTGAGTGGCGTGTTGTATTACCATAAATGCTGTATGTACTGTGTAGGCCTCATTGTGATGTGTGAGTGATGACATCATTTCCGCTTATCTCTTATCTACCAACACTGCCCCCGCCGAACACACGCAGACATTTGAACGAGACAGCTGTCACAAAATGTTAGTGGAAACCCCAGAATGTCCCTAATTTCCTGGAAAATGTCCCTTATTTACATGATTTACAAGCATGAGACAGCGTGACATTGTATGACTATGGTCTACTTATGTTGTTTGTGCACAAAGACTTGGCTGTCATTAAGGTGATGCACTTTCTGTTTTCCGCAGAATTCCACCAGACTTCCCTTTGTTATTGTCTCCGAGTGCAGACACTTTCTCTTTTGTCAGGTACTGAAAACCGGCGGCCATAGGTGAACCAGGATCAACAGACGGGCAGCAGCACAGTGGATGCCTCTGTTGAATTTACTAAAAGCGTAACAGGTTAGCCTGCTTTCATTCATGCCAAAAGGTGGTCCTGGGACTCTTTGGAGACTAAAGACTCAGAGCTGCTACTGCCCTGCTCTTCCTCGGCTTCGTGGAAACTACATTCAGTTGCTATTAAAGTCTCGGGATCATCTGTAGAAGATAAAAGTGGAGATGAAACAATGCATGAATATATGCATGTAATGTGATCATACTCCGTAAAATACCTGTAGGTGTTCGTATTATTGGCTCTTTGGCAATTTTCTCTTTAGTCTTCTTTTTTCTCTTAAGATTGCTGACAATCATGATCAGAACCAAGAAGACGCTCAGGACCACTGGCAAAACTATTGGCCACACGTGTGCTGTATGATCTGATTCTGAAAGACAACATTGGTTGGGAATTAGATCTGATTATCGATATTGGTAACCATTTGTAAATATGAACTCTGATTTTAGCCTCTAAAATGGGAATATTTTTCAATTTTCTAGGTTATCCATGAAGGCAGACCTATTATATTTGTGTTTTACGCACTTTGGAAAGAAGTCAAAGCTCTTTTCTCATACTTTTGTGGACCATACCACTCACTGTAGATATCAATGTGGTCCATCTATAGCTGGGGTGGGCAAATATTTTGACTCGCGGGCTGCAAAATTGTCCGCAAAATTTCACACATACACTATTTTATGCTTATAATTTTCCTTGAATTATTTGTGTAATTTTATCTGTAAAAGTGTTACACTATCACCTGTATGTTCTCATGTCCCTTTTTTTAGGAGCACTTTAAACATCACACATCAAACTACGTAATTTAATTTTACAGTTTTGTTGTTTATTTTTTTCCTAAATAAGACGCCCGTGTATGTTAAAATTTGAAATACTTAGAAAGCAACTGGCGGGCTGGATTAAAACACTTGGTGGGCCGCATGTGGCCCTCAAGCCGTAGTTTGCCCACCCTTGATGTATAGCCTAACCGATTACTGCATTCATTGAAACAACAAGGTTTTAAGGTTGGGAATGAAGGAAGAGTGCAATCATCTTACCGACTGCTTTCAAACTGCTGAGTGAAACGTTGCTGCACTTAATGTCACTGAAGGCATCACCACCAGCGACGATACGCTGATCAGGATAAGGGCACCTTGCAAAAAAAAATAGATGTTGTCAGACCAGCAGAAGATGCTTACATTTGTCGGTTGATGTGAATATGCATTTCACTTTGTACTCCAAGGTTTACACCGCTGATGATTTTGGTCATTGAAGGTCCCATTTGGACATTTCCTACACGATCCTAAGAAAGGATGACTGATGTTAGCAACCATAGTAAATCAGCTGTGTGCACGTCTTACTTTTCTCAGTGGGTTCCTCTCCTTTGCTGCATTTTTTAAAACAAAAGGAGCAGCGCTCATCACCACAGAGGAGTCCATCTTTGCATCCGCATTGAGTGTCTGTTGTGGTTGTGCACTTTTTCACTAGAACCTGTGCACCTGCATGAATGATGAAAAGATTGGCTGAAGGCTTCTAGAAGCTGGAAAGTTGAGGACAAAAATCCTGACCTTCACACTGACTGCATCTGGAACACCGTAACACTCGGGGCTTCTGTGTGAAGGTTCCGGTCTCACAAGGAGTGCATAGATCTTCTGGGTTCGGGCCGCAGTGAGAGACCAAACGGTTCCCTGCAACCAGGACAAAATAGCTTTAAAAAAATGATGTTATTATACTGTTTTTATGGCATTTTCTCACAGCTGCCATTCAGTAAACAGTAAATAAAAGGACATAAATAAGACCGAGCAGGATCCAAGTATCGATTGTCACGCCTCAACCATAAATGGTTTCACAGCGTTGTGGTACAACACTCATTCATGTGTAATCCATTCTACTATTATAACACCTGAAACCAGCTGTGTCACGTTTGTTGTGTTTTGAGGCTAAATTAGAGTGAAACCATTCTTTGTTTTGGGGTGTGCCTCTGCCTCAGTGGACAAATATTTGTAGCGCTATAGCTAGTCGTAAGCATGATAAGGCAATATTAATATTAATCCCTCCTTTAGAGCACTACATTGATTCCAGACCCGACTATGATGAGTGCATTTCCACATTATTAGAGCCCTCTAGACATGAAATAACACCCCTATAGTCACATTTACACTCGATAAAGGAGACTTTAAGACTTTAAATGTTCTGGACGTGTGAAGGGGAGGAAGAGACATTAAGGGTTCAAAGTTGGTAATGGTTTTATTTCATTTGAACATGTATCAGATTACAATTGAATGCATCGCATAATCAGTTCACAGTTCCACATGTCCAAAAGGAGTAGGAAGAAGCAAAGCTTATTAAACCCTACCCCTCCATCTGGTACTTTTACAATCAGTAACTGTTACATTTGTTCACTTCCTGCTTTCCTAATATAGTTTCAGTTTTTGTTATTTTTTTGTCACATATCGAAATACGAGGTGATATGACCATACAATGATAATCGAAGTTGAGTTTTGTTTCCAGAGTAGAGTAGCCCATGTTATTATAATGATGGTGATTATTATGTTATATTATTGTGCACAGTAGTTTTTATGCTTGAAATGCTTAATTTAGAGAAAAATATGTCAAATGTGCTTATTTTTTGAGTAATCCGAGACCGTATTCAACCAAGAAACAGCATGATTTAGTCATATATGTGGAATCAAACTATGGAATGGATTGAGTCAGACCCTCAAACAATGCACCACGATTAGCCAATTCAAGAAACAATACAAGCAGTTGATGTTTGCTAAATACAAGGATGAAGAGTCTTGAGGTGATATGCATTATTAAAAAAAAAAAAAAAAAAAAACTTAAACTGTATTATGGAAAGCAGGAAGTGAACAAATGTAACAGTTACTGATTGTAAAAGTACCAGATGGAGGGGTAGGATTTAATAAGCTTTGCTTCTTCCTACTCCTTTTGGACATGTGGAACTGGGAACTGATAAAACCATTACCATTAACATTAACATTACCATTACCATATATTTTGACAAACCGTGCTGGATAGATTTTGCTTTACATTTGACATAGGCAACAAAAAAAAACTAAACTAAACAACTGTTCCTGGCTCTCTCCTCTATTGTGGTAATAATAACCATTAATAACAATTAAACTACACTGGTTATAGACTGGAGAAACTGGATTTAGTCAATTACCTTTGTATTTTTAGACATACACAAACAAAATTCACCCAATATGTTCAAGCATCACCTACTGAGAGATTAAGACAAATGGCCCAAAGCATGAATTTAAATAAAGGTAAATAAACCTTTACAAAAACATTATTGTATTGTTTGTACATTCCAGCAAACAAGCCAAAGTATTCCTTAGAAGTCATTTTTCTACTCACCTCGGTGACATTCATCACAGCAAATATCTTTGCCCCTGACTTGCCATTTCCTGCAGCCTCTCTCGGTCTCCTCCAAGCTGTTCAGAGAACCTCCAACAAGGAGGAAGAGGAGACCGATGGTGGCCACCTTCACAGCCATACGCTCTGAAGATCACACTGCTAACCAAAGGGAGGTCTATCCTGTACTGAAGAAAGTCACCAGTCATTTGTCTGCTGTTATTCATGCTTTCTGTTTTTTTTTTCCCCTGCACATCATGGGAGGGTCTAAATAGTCATATGACCAAACTCAAGTGTCTTTACATCTTGTTTTCATTTCTACAGTCACACATAAAAATCACTAGGATATTAAGATATTACAATCTTGGACTCTGGTTGGACAGCAGTGATTAACATCAATAATAATAATAATAAAGACATCAGGTATATTTTGCCTGAAAAGAAATATATAATTGACTGTTTTGTTCCATTCATCCATCCATTGTCCAAGGTCGGGTCACAGGGGTAGCAGCCTAAGCAGGGAAGCCCAGACTTTTACCTTTTTACTTTTGGTAGTCCCTTGCGAGTCTGGAAGGATAACTTCCCAGATCTCCTTGCAACAATTTATTAGCAATCATTAATTTTTATCCTGAATGATCGTGACAGTCTGGCGATTGGTCAAGGTCAATGACAAATGTATTAATATAGCACATTTCCAACAGTTAACTGTCAATAAAACACAAACTACATAAAAATGTAACCGGTGTAAGGAGGGCAGAACCGGGGTTCTACGTTCCCGTCTCTTGGTGCCAGCTAACTGATGATGAACTGATGACTAATCCAGACCACAATACAAGGAATTAGTCATGAACCTGATTTCAATGGCAGATACATTTGCAGTTCATCTGCAAAACAATGCAGTGTAACATTGTATTTTGCAAACAAGGCTGGGTCTAAAATGGAACCTTGAGGCACACCACAACCAAGACTAGCCAACGTCTGTATTAAAGTGACCCATAGTGACAGAACATGACCTATGATAAATAGGACAGAAACCACTGGAGAACAGTTCCTTTAAGACTTACATATAAGTCCAAACGTGACAGGAGGATATCATGGTCTACAGCAGGGGTGGGCAAACTACGGCCCGGGGGCCACATGCGGCCCACCAAGCGTTTGAATCCGGCCCATTTCAACTTTTAACATATAACCTGGCAACATAACTTCGGATGTCTTATTCAGAATTTAAAAAAAAACTGTAAATTTCAATTTCGTAGTTTGATGCGTGCTGATGTTTAAAGTGCTCCTGAAAAACAGGGACATGAGAACATACAGCTGATAGTATGACATTTCAATTCAATTCATTAATTCAAGGCAGACTGTTAGAATTATAAGCTTAAAATATTGTGTGTGTTAAATATATGATCTACTGTATCAAAGGCTGCCATTAAGTCTAACAATACAATACAATAACAATAGAAGAATCTTTAATTAAAAGATCATTAAAAACACTTAAAAGTGCAGTCTCAGTGCTGTGGTGCGATTTAAAAACATGATTGACATTTTTCATTAGTGTTATTAGTATTAAGGCAAGCCTAACACCTTAGAAAGAAAGGGGAGCCTATAATTGGATAAACATCGGGGTACAAATTGTGCATTTTAATGAATGGCTGTACTATAGAATGTTTAAAGAACAGATGGACAGAACCTGAAGCAAAATGGGTGTTAATTAGCCTCTGGCAGATCAGATGGGAGACCACCCAATGGGTTACGTATACGATGGTTTCAGATGAACCACCTGTGATAATCCACTCAAGGCAACTCCAAACTCAAGCTGCTCCAAAACAGCTGAACACACCAGAAGATGTTAGCACAGATGAGTGAATTGTTGAACCAGGAACTGATACAGATCACAGATACATGATGAAGGCATCATGCCAACATTGTTACAGGGTTTCACTGTGTGATTAAACATCATAAAAAAGATCATGAAGCCCGTGGCTATTACCAGACACAAGATTGGACATGAACTGAGACAGCTTGCCGATAATTGGCCAAGTATTTTCCTAATATGTACAGCATATAAGGACCAGTGCAAGGTCTTAGTTCTCATGGACTAGTTCATTGAAATTTTTTGGGGGGGTGAAAAGTGAGAATGAAAAAAATCATCTGTCAGTATCCTAGAATTGTAGAAAAATATTGAATATAAAGTGGTTTTAGGCTACACGGTGGATGAGTGGTTAGCGCGCAGACCTCACACCTAGGATACCCGAGTTCAATCCCACCCTCGGCCATCTCTGTGTGGAGTTTGCATGTTCTCCCCGTGCATGCGTGGGTTTTCTCCGGGTACTTTGGTTTCCTCCCACATTCCAAAAACATGCTAGGTTAATTAGCGACTCCAAATTGTCCATAGGTATGAATGTGAGTGTGAATGGTTGTTTGTCTATATGTGCCCAGTGATTGGCTGGCGACCAGTCCAGGGTGTACCCCGCCTCTCGCCCGAATACAGCTGGCTCCAGCACCCCCCGCAACCCTTGTGAGGATAAGCAGTAGAAAACGAATGAACGAATAAAGTGGATTTATTTATTTATGCATCTTTATTTCTTCATGGCGGAGCTACTGGAAGTCCTCGGGAGCGTGAAAAGTGAGAATGAAAAAAATCTATGACATCCTAGAATTGTAGAAAAATATTGAAAATAAAGTGGTTTAGGCTACACGGCGGTCGAGTGGTTAGCGCGCAGACCTCACAGCTAGGATACCCGAGTTCAATCCCACCCTCGGCCATCTCTGTGTGGAGTTTACATGTTCTCCCCGTGCATGCGTGGGTTTTCTCCGGGTACTTCGGTTTCCTCCCACATTCCAAAAACATGCTAGGTTAATTAGCGACTCCAAATTGTCCATAGATATGAATGTGAGTGTGAATGGTTGTTTGTCTATATATGCCCTGTGATTGGCTGGCCACCAGTCCAGGGTGTACCCCGCATCTCGCCCGAATACAGCTGGCTCCAGCACCCCCCGCGACCCTCGTGAGGATAAGCAGTAGAAAATGAATGAATGAATAAAATTGTTTTATTTATTTATGCATCTTTATTTCTTCATGGCGGAGCTACTGGAAGTCCTCGGGAGCGCTTGATAGTGTGACCAATCGCAGCGTAGCCGTAAATTAAACTCACCGACCGTTTGGGCGTCGGAAGCAGGAAGTGAATCGAAATTACTGCAGAAAAGAGGTGCAGAATCTGGAAGATCTAGAAAGCTTTCATGTGTAGCATGCTCAATAGGAGTCCACAAGTCAGTACTCGGTACTAACTAAACCATCGTAAAGAGAGGACCACCTAGCACAGCAGTGACTAAGAATATGTCAAAACAAATCTGACCTAGATAGCAACTAGTTGTTGTTAAAGCAGTAATAATAATAAAAAAACAAGCGATAAATAATAAAAATAATGACTGGGTACAACATTTGTCTGTAAAAATGTAAAATCAGGCTAAAAACATAACTCCTACCCCAAGCCGCCCCTGAGTATGTCATTTGCCGTGGTTGCTTGAGCTTCAACAGGATGTGTCACTTCAGTTCCTGGAACATAAATCCCAGTGACTCATCACCTCATTCCCATTCTCATCCCGCTTGACATGTTTTTCGATTACAGCGTAGGAGTGAGGCTTTGGTACCTGTTTTAGCCTGCCCAGATAACCCCCTTTGCCCCATATCCACTTTGGAACCGGATCCTACTTGTCTGTGTCGGTGTGGCGGAATCCCTGTGGGAAACATCGAGTCATACGTAGCTATTTACTTTTAATGACATAAGCTATTCATGCAACATGAGTCACAAATGTCATGTGTTCGCATAAAAGTTCATCATTTTCCTTCTTGTGATGTCACTTGACGACGTGTGATTATCGTGATCACGGCAACATGATACGGTTCCAAAACAACCCGTTGAGCTGACTTCCTGTTTAAAAGGAACTGCAGCGGCATCACAGCGTGGCGATTGACTTTTTAAAAAAACAAGGGGAATTTTGCAAACCCGTAATAAAACGACTGATTCATAAGCAAAATGTCACATTATTATTATTCTTATCAAAGGTCATCAGAATGATAACAAATGTCACGTAGTGGAAGTGGAGAAATCTTACAAGATGGCTGTTTTTTTTTTTTAATCGGTACTCAGCATATTCTAAAAAACAAATAAAAAATGTAACCCCCCCATACTGAAAAGTTTGACGTTTTCAGGATGTAGCCCACTTGTGGTTGACTTGTGACTTGTGTAGGTTCACTTCCCACTCCTGTGATGAACCAGTCCAGGGTAAAGTCAGCTTAAATAGACTCCATCTTACTCACATAACCAATAAAGAATGAATATTATTGATATTATCTTGAAGAAACACCTCCCACTCTCGACGTTCTATTGTCACCAAACTAAATATATTTGCATTTTGTCCATAAATGCAACATCAGTACATCGAAGTAACAGTGAGCAATGACAACATTACATACCCCTCTGGGGGGGTTGCTTGTTTCGTATGTGTGAAGGTGTCACTGGAGGGCTTTTGACATCACTTCCTTCCTGTGTGTGTGTGTGTGGGGGGGGGGGGGTTATAAGGCAGACGCAAGCATTTTGTTCCTTTTATGTGGCATGTTTTATAAAAACCTGAGTGCATTCATAATGTCTGCCCACTGGGAAAGTACACACACAGAAGCGGCGCTCTAAGGTCCCACACAAGTATATTGTCAGTCAACACAACACAAATTTGTTGTCTTGGATTAGTTGTTCTCAGTACATTCGAGTGATCACAACTGGAATGTTATGTAGCCAAGATATTAGCATGTCACGTCATAAAACGATGGTTTCATCCGATGTCACCTCCATGTTCACCTGTACTACAAACCATTCCTTGATAGCGTAAATAGATTGGATCTTGCACCGAGCTCTCAGTCTCCAGCTGTCGTATCTTGACAGGTGTGTGTCCCACCTAGCTTATGTGCCACAAACCGGAATCCACGATGCACCGACGAGATAAAATAAGCCTTAATTAGTCCCAAATTTCAGCCTCTCATTTTTAGTTTCTAACAAATAAACAAAGCACAGCCATCTTGTTTCAGGTGACCGTCATTACATTTGAATGGGACGCTAACAAAGATGATACCATCCCAAACGGCTATAATTGGCACGCAGAGGCCCGACTCCATTGTATCCTATCAATCGTTATTTGGTACTACTTAAGAGCCAACCATTCCTGGATAACGTAAATCGATTGGATCTTGCACCGAGCTCTCAGTCTCCAGCTGTTGTATCTTGACAGGTGTGTGTCCCACAAACCAGACGTTATCAGAATCGTACAATAGAGACATGATAACGCAACACAACACAATACCGCTACTCTTTGAACCTGCTAATACGTTGAGACAGAGGTTGGTACACCCCAAAGATACCCAGAAGAACAATCTGGCGACGACATCACCTTTAGTCTAAGATAAAATAAGCCTTAATTAGTCCCAAATTTAAACTTTTCATTTTTAGCTTCTAACAAATAAACAAAGCACAGCCATCTTGTTTCAGGTGACCATCATGACATTTGAATGTGACGCTAACAATGTTGATACCATCCCACAGAGGCCCGACACCATTGTATCCTAACAATCGTTATTTGGTACTTCTTAAGAGCCAACCATTCCTGGATAGCGTAAATAGATTGGATCTTGCACCGAGCTCTCAGTCTCCAGCTGTTGTATCTTGACAGGTGTGTGTCCCACAAACCAGACGTTATCAGAATCGTACAATAGAGACATGATAACGCAACACAACACAATACCGCTACTCTTCGAACCTGCTAATACGTTGAGACAGAGGTTGGTACACCCCAAAGATACCCAGAAGAACAATCTGGCGACGACATCACGTTTAGTCTAAGATAAAATAAGCCTTAATTAGTCCCAAATTTCAACTTTTCATTTTTAGCTTTTAACAAATAAACAAAGCACAGCCATCTTGTTTCAGGTGACCATCATGACATTTGAATGTGACGCTAACAAAGGTGATACCATCCCACAGAGGCCCGACTCCATTGTATCCTAACAATCGTTATTTGGTACTTCTTAAGAGCCAACCATTCCTGGATAGCGTAAATAGATTGGATCTTGCACCGAGCTCTCAGTCTCCAGACTCCAACCTAAACGATGCCTTGAGAATCCAATGACCTGAATGTGAATATTCCCAAGCTTGGTGATTATTGGATGACCTCTGACCAGTCCTGATGTGACGATCGCTATACTGTATACGTACATACGTTTCATCTGCATATGAATGACCAAGTTTTACCGTTTTAACACATCGATAATCAGCGGACAAACGCAGCCACAACTTCCAACATATAGATTTTTAATCATATATGATAAATTTGTATGTACAATTAACTTTTCTTTTGTAAAGAAAGACAAGTTTTGATTGCAAACAGTGTTTCAGACTTTAAGAAGAGGGACACAACTTGAAAAGTGCTTGTTGAACGTCTTAATTTGTCAGTGCTGCAATTGTCTGGTCTGAGGAGACAGCATCTACTGGACTTCAGGCAGCTTCAGGACAACAACACGGAGGGGAGCTTGGGCAAGAGTCACCCAGTAAGGCTGTGTGATATGCGCTTTGGCTACATTTGGAACAGTCGGACTATAAATCCTTCCAAGACTACAGAGTCATGGATTGGGAGTGAAGCAAAAAAAAAAATGACTTAAGTTAAATTTATTTCGATTTATGTTATTTTTTTAAATTTCAAAATGTAAATAGCCTCTCAAATGTGAATATTTCTTAATGTTCTTTGTCATTCATGAAAGCGGACCTATGAATATTCACACACATTAACTTAGATCAACATTTTGGACTTTTTTCATGATATTTTCAACTGTTGGGTTTGTATTGATTTGGGCCGTCAAGCAGAACAAATCCACGAGTCAAAGGCGGTTTTGAGCCAACAGTTCGGTCTACGCAATCGTCGAATTTTTTCTGATAAGGCGTTTGTCTGTAGAAGCAAGGATTTTTAACGCCCGTACTTGAAGATAAGAAATATGGAAGGGATGTAATGGCCACGTTCTTCTGTATTCGACTACAATGGCAAGAAGAGTTTTAAATTTATAACATCAATGATCAATATCTTCCCATAGATGAATATCATTAATCATTAATAATAACACATAGTTAAAGGTAATTGGCACGGTAATATCAGAAGTTTGTATCCCTTTGCATTCATCAGTGCTGAAAAAGGAGCTCTGACTTTCAAAAAGGTCGGTGACCCCTGGCTCTAGGGTCGGGAACCTATCACTCGAAAGCTATATGCGGTTCTTTAGATGTCTGAGTCTAGTTTTTCATGCAGGCAAATTTGCCTAAAACATTCATGCTTGGAACCATCATGACGGCAAGTCAATCAAAATCCAATCATATGAGTTGGTTTATTGTTAGGCAACACACAGCTGCTCACATCACACAGCCTAAACTAAAGCAACCCTTCGTAGAGATGTCCACTGTTTGCAATCGGATTCAAACACCATGAAAGTGAACCGACTTTCAAGTCCGACAGGGATCATGACGATTTTACATTCGACAAAGCACAGCGACAACTGTGAAGACTGGCCACTGATTGACAGATGTCTTGATTGTCAGTCCAGCCATATGCGGATGACGTATGGCAACCATCAATGCAACGCAATCACATGAATAACACAAACATGGTTTCAGTGTAAAGACTTGTTCCTTTTGGCAAGAGGCGACCCCCGAATAAAGGTAATAATACTTGAAAGAAAATGTTTCAGTAAAACTTTCTTAAAGCAGTTGAAAGTCATGCACGATGCCGCCCCCCACCACCACCGTTACGGAGATGAAGAAGATACCCGCTGATCGCTAGCCCCCCGTCCGAGGTAGCCCGTTGGCAGGTATGAGCTTCAAAACTCCGTTAATGCTACAGTCACAGGTCGGGGGATGACGGGGATGACGGGGATGCAGTATTCCATCAACACGTCAATGGACTCCCAGAAGTACAAAAAACTACAAAAAACAGTAAGTGCGACATGTCGGTGACGGTCTGGGGATTGAAGTCCAGGCCCAGCCAGCTTAAAGGTCTTGCGGGGGAGAAAATATCCAAGATGGAGTGACGGCTCCGAGGGACACCACTTAACAAACTGTACAATGCAACATCCAACCTCTTGCTGCTGTAATCCTTTGGTATTCCGAGGAATACTGGAGATGCTATATAGCCGATGGAGTCGTTCCAGCCCGAAATGATGACGAGGGAGCAGGAGCTGTCACGTTTTAATTTAAAGGCACTGTCCTGTCACATGATGTCAACAAAAAACTCACAGGGATTGCCCATGGCGTGCTGGAAGGACTGGCGGCTGCCAGTGAGCTCAGGCGGAATGGCGGCTAACTCCCTACCCGGAGGAGCTCCCGGCGGTGTACCGCTGCTGGCCTTTGGGGCCAGACGGGCCAGACAATACGGTGGCGGTAAGCCCGGAGGGCCGTAGGAGGAGGCGTGGCTTTGCTCGCTGTGGCCGCAGGAGCCCGGCCCCTGCTGGGAGAAAGGGGCGTGGCTGTAGGTGAAGGCGGAGTGGTGGTTCTTGTGTGAGTGGCTGTGACACAGGCTGGATCGGGAGCGGCTGTGATGGCTCGTTTGGCTGGCGCACCTGTCGCCTCGCTTCCCTCCACGGACACCTGGCTCTGAGTCTCCACAGGTTGACTTGTGGGCGTTCTCCTGCGGGGACGAGCGCCTGCCCTTGGTCGCACTGGGGTTGGATCCACTGCTACGGCTCCCTGTTCAGAACACACATTTGTCCTACGTCAGCACATCCGAGTCAGCACTTACGTTTGGGTGGACCAGCTGGTGAAGTCAACCCATGATAACCCTTCACAGAACAAGGAACCATATTTGGTTCCAGTGTTAACGCTACACTGTGATGATTTTTTTTTATTATTTGAATATTTTATTAGTTTGACCCGGCTGGCAAATGTTTAGGTGGCCGTGGCCCCCAAGGGCACAAAAAATGACATAATTATATTAAATCAAATAATCAAATAATATTAAATATTAAATATTAAATATTAAATATTAAATATTAAATATTAAATATTAAATATTAAATATTAAATATTAAATATTAAATATTAAATATTAAATATTAAATATTAAATATTAAATATCAAACATCAAACATCAAACATCAAATATCAAATATCAAATATTAAATATTAAATATTGTATGTAATATTAAATATGGAATATTTAATAGTAAATATTTAGTATGAATTAATTAATATAAAAATGTGCTATTACTGTTATTATTAAATGTGACACCACCATGTACTTGTTCGGCTAATGTGTTTGAATATTGATATATTGTTTAAATATTAAATATTAAATATTAAATATTAAATATTAAATATTAAATATTAAATATTAAATATTAAATATTAAATATTAAATATTAAATATTAAATATTAAATATTAAATATTAAATATTAAATATTAAATATTAAATATTAAATATTTAGTATGAATTAATTAATGTAAAAATTTGCTATTACTGTTATTATTAAATGTGACACCACATGTACTTGTTCGGCTAACGTGTTTGAATATTGATATATTGTTTAAATATTAAATATGTAACATTAAATATGTAATATTTAATAGTAAATATGTAATATTTAATAGTAAACATTTAGTATGAATTAATATTAAAATTTGCTATTACTGTTATTATTAAATGTGACACATGTACTGTTCGGCTAACGTGTTTGAATATTGATATATTGTTTAAATATTAAATATGTAATATTAAATATGTAATATTTAATAGTAAATATGTAATATTTAATAGTAAACATTTAGTATGAATTAATATTAAAATTTGCTATTACTGTTATTATTAAATGTGACACATGTACTGTTCGGCTAACGTGTTTGCCATTGAAATACTGAAATCGTACGCAACAAATTGAAAAAAACAGAATGAGGCATGCGCTATGGGAATTTAGCAAAAATGTATTACAGCATGATCGAGTAGCGGCTGATAGAACGTGATGGATTCACACTGCTAAAATATCACCTGAGTCATGGAACGTCAATACATGATGTTTCAATGACTCCCTGTGCAGCCATGTTCAAGATGCATCAATGAGAAGTCAACAATACCACATGATTCATGCAATTTCATCAATAAATAAACATGAGAGACCCGTATCAGAAAATTACACATCTACTGCAGCCTAGATTACAACATATCTTTATGCTTATCATTTTTCTGTATTTACTAATGCAGAGTAGCACACACTTACACTGTCATAGCATATAATTGCATCCTCCCTTAGACAGAGCCCACCAGTACTGGGTTACAATGGTGCATGATTGCCCCCTATCAGTGAGAAAAATAAGACTAACTGAAACTGGTTGTCCTGCACCACCATGCAAAGTGCAAACACAAGCCCAAAAGATCAGAAAGAAAGAATGGACTGTCACACCAACACACAAAAGACAAAGGACAACACATGGCCGGGAACACGTAAAAGCTATCAGATATTGAGCGCAAGACAAAAAAAAAAAAAAAAAAGCTGAAGAAAACAAGGGTGAAGAATGAGAACCGGAATAGAGAAGAAGAAAAAGAACCAGCAGATGTGGAGATTGGAGTTGGTGTTGCAGGCTTACCGGTTCCCTCATTGTCCTGGGACTACCTCCTCCTTCAGTCTACCGTTGCCCAGCAGAAACAGAGGGAACAACACAATTACACACATCTTCCCCGCTAACTAAAGTACAACAAATGTACTGCAGTACGCCCAGTACTCTTGTCCCAGGGATGGGGTTCATCTCATTAAAATGAAATATCAGCGTATGGAAACATGCTTTTTCAGAAATGCACACACATGCACCCCACAACGCATGCAAAAAGATGGAGACTAAAAATGCTGGACATCCTGGACTGGTTGCCAGCCAATCACAGGGCATATATAGACAAACAACCATTCACACTCACATTCATACCTATGGACAATTTGCTAATTAACCTAGCATGTTTTTTGGAATGTGGGAGGAAAAACCCACATGCATAGGGAGAACATGCAAACAGCTTCAAACCCAGGTCGAACCCTGACTGTGTGACCCACATGCTAACCAATCGGCCACCGTGCATAACCTTTACTTTACAATCCTACACATGCTAACTTCGAACTTTGCTACGACGTCTTCCTTGAAATCAAGCGTGTTTCTCATATTCTTTAATAAACTTTTTTTTTTTGCAGCTGCAAAAAAGGCACAGATTCCTCCAACACAGAAATACGCGGTGCACTTGAATGCTCCACTGCACATGCACTTTACTTATTAAAAGGAGGCCGATACGGGTTACTCATCATTCTGTGTGCATTATATGAACAAATACACACACACACACACATAATAAAAAAAGATGAAAGGGCTGCCTGGATCTGTTTATAGTGTCCCAACGCTAAAAGAACCACAATCCACTATTGAAAGACACCACCTGCTTTGATTGGGCACTTCATTCCGTAGACTACTTTGTTCGGCTGTACAATAACCAAGACAGTGTACTAAAACCGAGACCTATTTTTTTCCTATGAAAACCAAGGTTCCACCGGAGCTATCACATAAAACATGTTGATTCAATATCAAAAGAAAGAAAGATTCCAGTAATGATGGAGATCAAGTGGGTTGATTTGCGATATCGTGTCTGATCAGGTCTGTGTGTGCACACCCAGTACTGCAGAGCCGCATGACTCAAGATGCTCGTGAATGCATTTATTGACTGAGGCGATGTCGTTCACATTCACATAAAGTTCTTGCTCTACGAAAAGAAAAAAAGTTGAAAGATTTGATATAAACAATATTCTGGAACATGTATAAACTTATCTGACATTTGAACTTTTGAAGCTATTTTGTATACTGGATAATTGTCATCTCTGTAGAGTGTAGTACTACAGTAAAGTCTCGTTATATCGATATTCTCGGGAGTCGGAAAAAATACCGATATAACCGGACTATCCATATATCCGATCCTGCGCCAAACTGTATTAAAAGTGGGCAATAATGCACTCGACATTGTTCTATAGTATAGCAGCTTAAATCAATCTTTGCTTAAGGATTTCAATACCAAAAAAAAAGAACACGGCGAACGGCTGCTTCCAGTCAACTTTATTTTTCACACTTCCACCACCAGAGCACAGCACACACACCGATTCCCGCACTTCCTGGTTCACAGGTCATGCTCAACCCGCCCCACATAGCCAAACACATGCCTGCAACAGAAGAACCAACGAACGGCAGCATGTACATATGAAAAACAGTGATTATTGCAAGCGATAAAAAGATATCTGAATACAACACAATTAAATACATGTATTTGTACGCTTGTGTCTTCGTTGGAATAGGTGTGTATGCTATGTCAGTTGGTTCTTCTCTTGCAGGCATGTGTTTGGCCAGCTATGTGGGGCGGGTTGAGCATGACCTGTGAACCAGGAAGTGCGGGAATCGGTGTGTGTGCTGTGCTCTGGTGGTGCAAGTGTGAAAAATAAAGTTGACTGGAAGCAGCCGTTCGCCGTGTTCTTTTTTGGTATTGAAATCCTTAAGCAAAGATTGATTTAAGCTGCTTTTGTATCGATATAAGCAGACCAAATTGGCTGGCGGGAGATGAAAAGGGCATCGTAGTAACCGGATTATCATAATAACCGGGTATCGTACTAACGGAGCTAATTATATCATAAAAGACTAGAAATTTGCCGGGAAATGAAAATAGTATCGTAAATAAGTAGTAATTCGTTATAACCGACATCGATATAACGAGACTTTACTGTATTCCTCAAATTTGGAAGACTAGTCTTCAATAAATGCATTCTGATACCAGCCAGAGAAGCGACCAATAGGATTATGACGCATGCCTTTTCGATTCAGCATGATGTCATGTGGCATGTTGAGTCGAATGATCTCATGAATTCACGTTGAAAAGAATCATCTCCATTTGTCATTGCTCACCCTCACTGTGTTGGCTGCCTGCGCTCCCACTATGGAAACTGTGGCACGGGTCCGAGTATCCAGGCGGGAAGCTGGGGGGCGCAGAAGGAAAGGGAGGATATGGAAATGGCTGCCCACCCATTGGCCAGGGGTTGGTGGTGGGAGGAAGCGGTGCCAAAGCATCCTGTTCAGAGCCACCTCCACTGGATGCCTCATTTAAATTGAGTGACGCCATGTCTAATTGGACAAGACGAGGGAAATACTTAGCAGAATACTTCTAGTGACAAAATCCGGTATAAAACGTACACCGTACTTTGGCAGAGGTCCCCAAAGGTATAGTAGCATTGCTCAGAGAAGGTGATCTTGTTGACCGTGTGTCTCAGGTAGCCATGTTTCAGTAGACTGCTCGCATACTTCCTGGCGTCCCGTCGGTCCTTGAAGCCCTCAACTCGGGAGTAGAGCCAGTCCACCACGTCGGCGCCTGACACGGCAACCACAGTCACAGCCGCACTCGGTGAACTTCCATTTTGTGCAACGTTCTAATGACTGGGTTTTAGTTACAATGATAAAATTACAGTAAACTATTTGATAGTACAATTTACTGCACAGCTGTACTGTTATGCAGTATTTCTCATATGTACTGTACATACAATGGCAGAATGTATCGTGTTTGGACCATTTTCCAGAGAATAAGGATAATAATACAACTCTTCTTTTACTCATGGTCAATTGCATTTAGTCTTAAAATCAATCAATCAATCCATCCATCCATCCATCCATCCATCTATCTAGTATCTATCTATCTATCTAGTATCTCTCTATCTAGTATGTATCTATCCAGTATCTATCTATCTATCTATCTAGTATCTATCTATCATCTATCTAGTATCTATCTATCTAGTATCTATCTAGTATCTATCTATCTAGTATCTAGTATCTAGTATCTATCTATCTAGTATCTATCCATCTAGTATCTATCTAGTATCTAGTATCTATCTATCTAGTATCTTGTATCTAGTATCTATCTAGTATCTATCTATTATCTATTATCTAGTATCTATCGATCTATCTATTATCTAGTCTCTAGTATCTCGTATCCATCTATCTAGTATCTAGTATCTATTATCTATTATCTAGTATCTAGTATCTAGTATCTAGTATCTATTATCTATTATCTAGTATCTAGTATCTATTATCTATTATCTAGTATCTATTTATCTAGTATCTAGTATCTATTATCTAGTATCCATTGTCTAGTATCTATTGTCTAGTATCTAGTATCTATTTATCTTGTATCGAGTATCTATTATCTAGTATCTAGTATCTAGTATCTAGTATCTAGTATCTATTATCTAGTATCTATTATCTAGTATCTAGTATCTAGTATCTAGTATCTAGTATCCATTGTCTAGTATCCATTGTCTAGTATCTAGTATCTAGTATCTAGTATCTAGTATCTAGTATCTAGTATCTAGTGTCTAGTATCTAGTATCTAGTATCTAGTATCTAGTATCTAGTATCCATTGTCTAGTATCTAGTGTCTAGTATCTAGGGTCTAGTATCTAGTATCTAGTGTCTAGTGTCTAGTGTCTAGTGTCTAGTATCTAGTATCTAGTATCTAGTGTCTAGTATCTAGTATCTAGTATCTAGTATCTGGTATCTGGTATCTGGTATCTGGTATCTGGTATCTGGTATCTGGTATCTGGTATCTAGTATCTAGTGTCTAGTATCTAGTATCTAGTATCTAGTATCTAGTATCTATCTATCTAGTATCTAGTATCTAGTATCTAGTGTCTAGTGTCTAGTATCTAGTATCTGGTATCTGGTATCTGGTATCTGGTATCTGGTATCTGGTATCTAGTGTCTAGTATCTAGTATCTAGTATCTAGTATCTAGTATCTAGTATATAGTATCTAGTGTCTAGTGTCTAGTATCTAGTATCTAGTATCTGGTGTCTGGTGTCTGGTGTCTGGTGTCTGGTGTCTGGTGTCTGGTATCTATCCATCCATCTAATGGAATCCATACTTATCCTTCCATTTTCTATGCCGCTTATCCTCATTAACCACGCATGCACACACGAAGAAATCACGCAAACCCGTGTCCACCGCTAGGCCGCCGTGTGGCCTCCAACTAAACGTTTTCTCACCAATGACGGCATTGGCAATGGTGATCTTCAACCACATCCGGTCGCGAATCTCCAGGCCAGAGTCTGGCAACTGCATGATCTTGACAATGGTCGCCATGTCTGTTTTACTTGTTGATAGAGGCAAATCATCAAACTCTGCAAATAGTCGGAACAATAAAGAAATACATCAAAACTCATATCTACAGTTGAACATTGCTAGCTTACAGCTTTGCGTGATGAGAATTGGTTGTTACCATAGTGAGGGTACGGTCCTGTTAGGGCTGTGGTGTGTGAAATCCAGGCGGCAGGGTCAATGGGTCTCACCGGCTCTGCTGCTCATCGTGACAAAAAGACATTTTTTTTAGTGTTTATGAATATTCATATTCATCTTTACGAGGATTAGAATATTGAGCGTACCACGAGGGATGGTGAAGTAACTTCTTGGAGAGGGGTCCCAACATTTGGCAACGGTGAGACTAATAGGACTAGAAAAGAAACATATATAAAATCATTTTGATGTAATTCTTTACAAAAACTTATGGTACGATATTTGATGTTCTTACCCAGTTTTGGAAACAATTTCTCTCAGGATTCTCACAGCATCATCATTGCTCATGTTTTCAAAGTTGACGTCGTTCACCTGCATGGCCAACATCGACAGTGGTTATTAGAAGATGACAACAATCTGTTACTTGACTTGTGTCAATATATATGGATATATATATATATATATATACATATATATACTATATACGATATACTAGGATACACTTACCTGGAGGAGCATGTCTCCAGGCTCTATTCTTCCATCAGCAGCCACAGCTCCTCCCTTCATGATGGAGCCAATGTAGATGCCGCCATCACCGCGGTCGTTACTCTGACCGACAATACTGATGCCCAGAAAATTGTACTTCTCTGTCAGGGAGACACGGTGCAGTGAGTTTGGTTGGAATATTACTGCAGTTGTAATATTGCAGTTTTTTTAACAAAATATGCCGAAGCCTGACATTATAAGTCACTGATTTGCATCCAATCATGGCTTTACTTCAGGGGGACCTTTTGTATTGAGTTGTGAAGTCCTATAGAGCAGCTACACACAATAACTCACATGGAAAGCTTTCTAGATACTCCAGAATCGGCACCTATTCCAGCTATATTTCCTTGGCTTTCCAAACTGGACTTGTGGGTATAGCATTTCATGCTATGAAAGTTACAAAACCAAGATAGCAAAGGCTTACCCATGTTTAGTGTAACAGTGATGATGTTGAGGCTCATGGTGGAGTCTGTGATGCTGCTGAAGGATGAAGACTAGAAAGGCAAATTGACAAAAAAACGTGACGCACACGGCAAACAATTAAATGCGGCATGCTGTCAGTATCGTGAAGGCAGCCCATTCGTCTCTCACACTCGCCGTCAAACTCAATTTGAGTACTAATGTATCTTTCAAGGTGCTCACCCGGTCTATTTTGGCCACTTTGTGCCTCCGCCGACGGAGCTTGTGCCTGCGCATCAGCTGAGAGGAAGTACTGTGTTCTGTGGAGCTACTGAGCCTAAAAGAAAACCAAATGGTTTCAATTGGCATACATGATGTCACCTGATGGTGGTGGATGGATGGAGACGTTTAAAGTAGCCACTAGTCAGTAGATGAAGTATCCTCATTACCTGCTTGCGTCTTCATCTTCCTCGCTGTCGACAAACGAGCTTGACTCCAGCTCACTGCTCATCACGGAGGTGCTGTCATAACCCATAGCCGAGTCCCTTGCAGTGCGCTCCGATTTAGAGTGACCATTGATGCGAGGGACTGAGGAGAGACAGCCAAGAGTCAGATGTTGACAGTCCAACCAAGAAGAAGAGGAAAGTAAGTGATACTGAGAGTGGAGATACTCACCAGCCATAACATTAGCCACATTAGCTACATCATGACATGATTTTGGATAGTGGTTACAAGTAGAAGAGAGATGATAGCGTCATAAATTCACAACCAGTATACATACACAGCCAGCGGTGACGTGGCGTCTCTGGGTAACAGCGCATTGGTTGGAAAGGTCTGGTAAGGCGAAGAGGTTGCGGCACAAAGCATATCTGCCAAGCTCCGGCAAAACATTCCAGCAATGTGGACGTTCCCATGGCTAACTCTGCCTTTCAAAAAAAAACAAAGCGGCTGCGCAATTAACACTGAATGCGCATCCACCGCAAATCTGCCCCCTACACGCGGATGGCTGCCATTCTATACATTTCAACAAGCCACAGGTCAGTCAGTCCCGATGCAATGTGCAGAGTCACAGCTTATCTACAACAGGGGAAGCAGCACACCACAAATGCATTAATTAGCTCCCATTTTAACAGGCTGTAAATAATGATCAATATCTATCGTTTCTAATATTAGCTTTTGCATGAACCAACTTCAAATTGCATGATAAAAACAACACTCAAAAGAAGACAAATATATCTCACCACAGCCTTCATCCAATGCACTGCGAATCTGAGAGTCAGCCTGCTTGCTCTCTCTCATCGCATGCAACTATAGGATGACGGCTAATCTGCCTCTGACCAATCAGAGCACCGAGAGGTAAGGTTGGATTTCACATGAGGTGCTGTTCTCACTCATGCCTGCCTCAGGTAAAAACGGCATCCAGTAATTAGACACATGTGCGCTTCCGGCTGCATTCAAGTGAAAAATTATTTTGAGCTTTGTAATGAAGGGACACCAACATTCTAATGCTTCAAATCACAGAACATGAACCCCACAGGCAATGGCTATTAAATGTCAATACTGTATACTTTATCATACTTAGCTATCACCAGTGGCAGATCACCCGGCGGCCATGGAAGAGATTAAATTCTTACACTAAAATCTACTGACTTTCTGGGTCCAACACACCTGTTCAGCCTTCCAAGAGTTCCAACTACATTAATAAGTACAATAATAAAATTAACAAGGGGTACATATCCAGAGCCAAACAGCACTGACTCTTTGACAGAATCACTTGGAGCCAAAGTATAAGGTGACTGGGGAATTCCTGACGCTGGTGCTGCAGGCAGCAAGGCTTCCGAGTCTGTCTTTGTTATGTCTTTACATCCAGGCCGTGAGACTGTGGCTGCACCCAGCCGGAAAATAAAATGAATTAGATTACATTGAGTACACTTGATTTCTGAACTACACAACCAGCTTGTTAAATTCATTGGTGACCAGAAATGCAGGCAGGTGGGTGTGCATGTGTGCATGTGTTTGTGTGTGTTAAACACAATCCCAGGACATAATGCCCAGGACATAAACAACAAAATGTAAAGATGAACACGCGCACACACACACAGGTGATAGTTGTTTTGTAAGCAATGCTGCAAAGTATGTAAAATGGTCAGAAAACCTTTTCAGAAATTTTCAAGGCATGTTTTTAGTGTAGTCTAAGAGCAAAATAAATGTATCTTTAAGGCAAACACACACATACACCCACATAGTAAAGCCTGTTTTATGCTTTGCGGGTCCGTGAGGTCGAACCCACGCCCCCCTCGAGCGGACCTCCGCGCACCTACACATTTTTCTAACTACAAGTCTCGAGACAAAAATGGCAGACGAGCAGGAGATCCTGACAGTTTATTCATTCATTGATTAATTTTCTTCCGCTTATCCTTATGAGGGTCGCATATAGTCAAACAACCATTCACACTCACATTCATACCGATGGACAATTTGGAGTCGCCAATTAACCTAGCATGTTTTTGGAATGGTTTTCTCCGGGTACGCATGTACGGGGAGAACATGCAAACTCCACACAGAGATGGCCGAGGGTGGAATTGAACTCGGGTCTCCTGGCTGTGAGGCCTGCTTGGTAACCACTCACTCACCATGCAGCCCTTCACAGTTTAAGTACAGAAATATCGACATTTATATGAGGCTACGGTGACACACCGTACACTTTAAGTGTAAAGAAACACTGAAACAAGTTGTGTTTTAAGTTGTTTTAAGTCAGATTGTTTGACTGATTGTTTGTACTTTGTCTTAAACTGTTATTTACAGTATATATATTTACAGTATATATTATATTACACTGATTTGGTATGCATTAAAAAGAGCGTGTTTTATTTCCAAGTGAAAGCAGTCCTGTGTTGTCTTATGCCTTTTCTAAGCACAAAACACATCACAAGTACAAAAGTGATAGTGTCATTATTTGTTGAGTTACACTGCTTGTTACTGCCTTGGTACACAGCAGCACATTAGCCTACACTGACCCAAATATACAGTGGGAATCACAATGTTGATTGAAAGGAAGTGAAACGTCAAATAACTGAACTTTCCTAAGTAATGTAAGTCATACTTACATTCAGTTTCTCGAGCTCTCCTCCGAGCTCGCTCTCTTTCACGTTCTCGGCGGTGGCTGAACAGGGACTCCGTGCCTGTCTCAGTGTCTAGGCCATCACGACTGCTCACCGCGTTGGCACTAAAATCAGGAAAAAATGTAGTCAGATAAGTAAAAGGGAGGGAAAAAACATTAACATCTGCTGCAGTTATATTATCTGCAACTCATATTCGGACTTTAAAATTCAATACCTCCGGCCATTGTTTTATGATATGTGATGTGTTTTCCACCGTCGTTGACCAGATAGCAACAATGTTACCCTGGACAATGCTGGTATTAATGAGCTCTATTGAAAGCCCAGATGTTGTTTACGGCATGATTTCCAACCCAACACGGAGGACAGAATGATGACGGCGGTGTGCGGTGGCGGATCAGGTGTGTGCAGACCAATAAGCAGGCTAGTGTACTTGGTGTCTGGGAGGGGTCTGAGAAGGACTGGAGGGCAGATTGTTATTCTGTCAGAGGGCTGGAGACACTATGGCCGCAGGCGCTGATGGGTCAAGAGACTTCACGAAACCAGAAGCTGGTGAGAACTATGCACAACAATGTCAGTTTAGTGTCAGTCGCACACACTTTGGTAAACATGTTTCTTCTAGAACGGGGGTTGGGAACCCCCTGTTCTACACCTGGCGAGCAAACGTTTCTTAAGTAGGGCTGCAGCTTTCGAATATTTTAGTAACTGAGTCATCAGAAAAAAATAAATGTAAAATGTAAATATCCAGTGGGAATTCTAGAAATAGCGAGTGACAGAAAGCTAAATCAAACAAACAAAAGACATGCTTCTGTCAGCAGGAACGATCGTACCATCATGATGTCAATTAAGCATCAAACTTACCTTGGTCACAAAACCAATATCACAATATGTGCATGTATATCTACTCACAACAATTATGGATGGGGGTTATGACCGGTGGTGTCTGCCTGGCCAAGAGGCTGTCACTGGTTCTTGATTCACGGATAGATTATTCAAGGCTAAGCTGCAGCTGTGAACAAATGCCCACCCCCCCTTTTTAAATCCACCAGCCCCTTTTGCTGCCAATGTCCGCCCCCCTCCCTCTTGGGAAATGGAGATGGGTGCTTTTAATGTCTGTTAATCCGGATTACCGGACTGAGACACATCAGTTGTGTCCATTCTCAAACCCAAACATCTACTCTGCAAGCTCATCAAATAGAGCCATTCACACTGAAAAACACATGAACTGCATGAATAAAGCACAAAAGGAAAATGAAGTGGTAATAATATTCCAGCTATTTAAGGGAGAGCGGTAAAGGCTGGAAGAGTGGCTTCATCTCGGAGCGCTCGGAGGTTCACTGTGGGGAATTCACCACGCGGCGTCTCTGAGAGAAAGGCTTGCCTGTCTGACTCAAAGAGGGAAAGAGAAAGAATGAGCTAGGGAGAAAAAGGAGGGCGTGGGGTGGGTGGGGGGGATAATGTTATGAAGGTCGGCGCACTGTCAATTTGCACCACAAGGTGGCAGAAGACCTGGCTAGAGCTGGGCGGAAACAATAAAACCATCAGGGCAGTTGTCAAACCAGCAGCAGGGAACTGCCCGTAGAGGGCAAACGAGAGCTGAGATGTCAAATGTTGGATAAAGAGATACACTGAAACATGACAGATTGCTTGTTCTCAATATAGAGCCTTGGCCATATTGCTTTGGCCCTGCAATGACAGCAACCCTCATCCCGATACCCACTGCCCTTCAAGCTATATTAAGCTTGAACCTTCTCCATTAGCCAGATGCATGATATTCTCCAGGTACTTGCCTTTATGCTAAGTAATATTCCTGCATGAATGCCTATTTATTACATATGAGCTGGGTACGCTGCTGGGTATGGTGCACAATTCTGATTTTATTTGTTTAAATCCAATTTTTTATGAGATTCATTGACATTACCATGAACACAAGGAGTCATGCATGCACAAAAGCGCAACATCACTCACATTTCCATGTGTTTACACAAGTAGTATTACTACGTGTCTGGTAATAGTAATAGTAGTAGCAGTAGTACTGACAGTATTTTAAACCGGTAAGCACGGCAATTCATGCCTCTTGATGACGTACATGTGACCAGACCCGGTCATATTGCAGTCGCATTGTGTACATTCATTCATTTTCAACCGCTTATCCTCACAAGGGCTGCGGGGGGTGCTGGAGCCTATCCCAGCTGTCTTCCCAGCTGGACTGGTCGCCAGCCAATCACTGGGCACATATAGACAAACACTCACATTCATTCATTCATTCATTCATTTTCTACCGCTTTTTCCTCATGAGGGTCACGGGGGTGCTGGAGCCTACCCCAGCTGTCTTCCCAGCTGGACTTGTCGGCAGCCAATCACTGGGCACATATAGGCAAACACTCACATTCATTCATTCATTCATTCATTTTCTACCGCTTTTTCCTCATGAGGGTCACGGGGGTGCTGGAGCCTACCCCAGCTGTCTTCCCAGCTGGACTGGTCGCCAGCCAATCACAGGGCACATATAGACAAACAACCAGTCACACTCACATTCATACCTATGGACAATTAACCTAGCTCCACCCTCGGCCATCTGGGATAGGCTCCAGCACCCCCGCGACCCTCGTGAGGAAAAGCGGTAGAAAATGAATGAATTAATTAATAATTAACCTAGCATGTTTTTGGAATGTGGGAGGAAACCGGAGTACCCGGAGAAAACCTACGCATTGAGATGGCCGAGGGCGGAATTGAACTCGGGTCTCCTAGCTGTGAGGCCTGCGCACTAACCACTAACCACTCGTCCACCGTGCAGCCGCATTGCATATCAGATTTATATCTACATACAAATGAGGCCTGAGTTGCATTTGAAAAAATTGGAATTGTGCTGTTCACATTGACGTGAAAAAAATCATATCCAGGTCACATATGAGCATAAAAAAATCAGAATTGACCTGCAGTGTGAACATACCCACGGGTGACTATTCTGAGTGGCTACTGCTTCTCAATAGAGGTTAGTCGTTGGAAAGGCTATTTCAAGGCAGCACTGGCGGCATTCAAATCATTTTTACATGAGCAGACTAGCACCTTAGTTACTCTGGAGAGTATTTCTATACTTTATCTTTCACGCATACGTGACATATTCACACACAGGCGCACACCAAGTTCACAGCCAACGAAGCCTATGAAGAATCTCTGCGCTGAGCTCAAATGGGCAGACTCCACGGTAAAAAGGTCACCCAGGATTGTGAGCTTGAATTCATCCGCCAATGTGTGTGGGTGTGGGTGTGTTTAATCGTGCATACATGACAAGCAGTGATTGGCCTACTCACTGGAAGGAAGGGGGCCGGGAGTCACCGATCCCGCCTGTTCTCTCAAGAGGAGGTGGAAGCTCCGGATGGCTCTCTGTGCACTGAGATCCTCCATCAGAATGAGCACTCTCTGCTAGTACCAACTATAACAGAATAATAGAAAAATGTGGATTTAGAAAAAAATGAAGCATTCAGATGCACAATCATGAGTGAATGTTAGCCAGCAATTTAGAGCATAGGCCCCGGTTAGCGTGTTTTTTGGTTAACAAAGAAAATTCAGTTTTATCAGCGTACTATATGGTGCGCATCTTGTTGTGTTATTAACGTAATTTTTCACAAAATACCCTTTTTAGAAGATTGTTAACACATGGAATGATGATGTAATCTGCGGTTGACTGTAGTTATTTGCTAACTAACACAGTTATGCCACAGGTCCCAAAAATGTTAACACAAAGTTAGTTGCATAAAACAATTATGAATGCAAATAAATCATGAATTAAAAAGATTTAACATTTTAGGTTACTTTCACTGAACATGTAATTGTAATTGTAATTCTCAAAGACACAATGGGCTCTAATATCTTGACGCAGCGCAGCGCAGGGTGGCGCAGCCCATGCAGTGGGGATGTGGTCCAGCGCACCACTGTGCGCAGCTAATTTGGTAATTCAGTAGACTGGACTGCGCCGAGTTGGCTGTGGCGGCGCACAAGGGGAGGTGTCCATGAAGTGTCCATTTCCGTGACAAAACAGCACGCCAAAGCCATAATGCGCTCCGACCTGGTCTATCTTTGGCGCAGTTGAAGCGCACCCTGCGCAATGGTAAATTGGCTGACAGGAACACCTCACAGGCAGGTTTTTCCGAGTGAATGCAACCAGCAACCACTATTTAATGTAACCGTCTGAACCAGCATGTACATTTTTGTATGAATTGTCTCATCACATCGGCGTCACATCAAAGACGTCACACGCATAATAGAACTCAACCTGAGGGCAGCTGAAAGTATGATGGGGCCGGGGGCCGGCGCTACACTGGAGCGAGGGCTTTCTCATCAATATTTCAGGCTGCAGCTTTAACCCCTGTCTTCAGTCCTGATTGAGAGCGTATCAGTTAAAACGTAAATCCTCTGCTAACATGACAGCTTGATTTAATTTGACATCCTTTATTGTCCCCTGGGGACACTCTGGTAATTACAGAACACTATAAAGCTACTGAAGTCAACAGAGTGACAAATAGGTTGCACCGGAGGTAAGGGATCTCGATTTAGTGGTCAAATTGATCAACTATTGAATGTAGTGTTTGCTAGTTGTTTAACATCTAACAGTAGAAATACAGACCTATATAGTAGTATAGCTCAGAACATGAGCACAAGCAAAAGAATGTTTAAAAAAAGCTCTGTGGAGGCGGTCACATTTGCATGATCCACAAGTGCACACAAGCATCATCAACTCACTTACCCAGGACACCACTCTGCCATTAAAGCAAGGAAGCTTAGCGTTGTCATCGGAAATCTCTTCTTTGACAACCCTGCGGAATAAACGCAAACACACAGTCACTGGTGATATTATCACGGCGTATCCCAGTATTGGGTCTGATATTGGATAAGTACCCAAACATTCAACATTGGGGTGTATTTTGCCATTTTAACGTTTTACCCCCATTTTCCCTAAAATACACATTGAGGTTATAAAGCAGTGGTCCGTGAGCCATATCCGGCCTGTCACAGCATTTCATTTGGCTTACCAAACATCCCCAAATATTGTAACCCATTTAGTCTAACCAGGAAAGTGCTCATTCTTGCAGTACTTCCTCTGCTCTGCAGGGGGCAACAACAAGACATAGCCAGCTGTTGTAAACAAAGACCTTTGCAACGCTAACAAATGCTAAAAATTCATTCATTCATTTTCTACCGCTTTTCCTCACCAGGGTCGGGGGGGTGCTGGAGCCTATCCCAGCTGTCTTCGGGCTAGAAGCGGGGTACACCCTGGACTGGTGGCCAGCCAATCACAGGGCACATATAGACAAACAACCATTCACACTCACAATAATAACTATGGACAATTTGGAGTCACTAATTAACATAGCATGTTTTTGGAATGTGGGAGGAAACCGGAGTACCCGGAGAAATCGGGGAGAACATGCAAACTCCACACAGAGATGGCCGAGGGTGGAATTGAACCCTGGTCTCCTAGCTCTGAGGTCTGCCTGCTAACGACTCGACCGCCGTGCAGCCCGCTAAAAAATCAAAATATATTAAATGTGTTAGAAGACACTCACTTCACAAAAGGAGACAATATAGAAATATAATGAAAAAGTATGACATATTTGATTTCTACTATGTTACACTTTTCTGCAGGAACAAACGCGCTAAGGTGCTGAAACTAATACACAGAATCTTCCTGCCTGTTTGGAGGCGAGGGACAAGGAAAACAGACACACATACATGTGGCAATATATTAAGCCCGGCAAAATGATCAAGTTAATTTTCATTTATTGTGTAATTAATTAATAAATTGTTGTCAATCATGATTAATCATCATTAATCATCAGTCACAAATGATACTTTCACATCACAAGTTTCAAGTTGTAACAATGGCAACAGGATTTTTATTGGACCATAGGTGGTATAAGTGACCTTCTTTTGCATTGGACTTTTTTTTTTATTCACAGGCCATAACTTCGTTAGAGAATGGCTGAATCAAAAGCACATGGCACCTTCTGTGTCTTCATCACAGGCTGTAAATTCCCCACCAAAATACTTTGTAGTTAACCTTTGACCTGCTGGGGCAAAGTGTAGCGGCTGCCAGCGACACACCTGCCAGGCTCGTGGCAAGAAGATCAAACTTGGAGATAAGCACGGCAACATGCTCACAACCTATCAACTTGAGACTCACTGCGTCATACGCTCAGGTGATTTTAGCTTCAACTTTTCCGGAGCCCCACAATGAAAACGTAGCGAGAAGAAGCCAGTCTATGGCAATGACTTAGCAGACTTAACGGTTTCCGCTGAAATGTACACAATTTGCTAGTCGACTTCCATGTTGTCCTGCTGCAGGAGCCGGATAGCAAAAGAGGTTGAACGAACACACCATACTGTTTCCTGCTTATGGTTGTGGCTTCTACTGAATGCGCTTCTGTGACCTCTTCCTCCTTGGGGAGAGGAAAAGGGAAGGAGGTGAAGGCGGCCGTCTGCTGGTGAGGTAGGAAGTGTCTGCATCCTATCTGCCAATCCGTATGACCAGATGCAAGATGACTTGCGAGGATGATGGTGTGGCCAGACAAAGAAGATATGAGCTACGCCTCTTCTTCTTAGATGGATACGATGGATGGATGGATGGAAAGATGGAATTCAAGAAACAATACAAGCAGTTGATGTTTGCTAAATACAAGGATGAAGAGTCTTGAACCAGTCATGATGTGCTATATATATCACTATATTGACACTTACTATGGTACCCATTATGTCATTTTATGGTCATATCACCTCGTACTTCGGGACAAAGTACATTATTAAAAAAAAAAAAAAAACTTAAACTGTATTATGGAAAGCAGGAAGTGAACAAATGTAACAGTTACTGATTGTAAAAGTACCAGATGGAGGGGTAGGATTTAATAAGATTTGCTTCTTTCTACTCCTTTTGGACATGTGGAACTGGGAACTGATTATGGGATGCATTCAATTGTAATCTGATACATATTCAAATGAAATAAAACCATTACCATTACCATTATAGTACATGATTTGACCTTTGACCTGAACTACCTCAGCCATCGTCTTTTAGTCTGTAAAATGACTTGCGCCCATGGATATTATCGGTCACATTTCCCTAATTATTCAGTAACATTGTAACAAACAACAACAACAACTTTGCTTTGAGTCAGAGGAAATATTAAATCCCTGACTTTAACTATGCTATTTAACAATGTTGTTTTAGTGATAAAAGATTTTATAAGTAAGAATTACAGCAGAAGCATAAGCATTTTCGGGTGTGTTATCAAAGCAGAATAGGATAGGGTGCATTCATGCAGAAAAACAACAAACTGCAGGGACCTGGCATCGTGTAGCTCAATTATTGTCTGATGCCTCCATGCAGACACCGAGCTTGGCTGCTTGCTCCACATTGCCTCTGTTGTCTAGCATCACAGTAAAATCTCAAGCCCACTCGAGCCAAACAGTGGCGATGACACCACACCACACCATCACCTTCAAGTCTCTGAATACGCTCAATTAGTTCTTTGCCTTATGAATATTGATGTTGTCATGAAAACAAAAACAAGTGAAGTATGAATTGTGCACAAATAATGCATGTTCATGCAAATGTGCAGTTAGGACTCCAATGGGAACAGGAAGGACACGTCGGGCTGTTCATCAGGCGGACCGTTTATCATATTTTGCGTGACCGTTACTCAAAGAGCTGATAAAAATGGCGCAAATGTAGTTCAGCAATCCTGTAAAAAAAAATGGCTGTTTTTTTTTTTTTCCCAGCACGGCAGGGGGTCTACTACAGAGGACCTTGCACTGGCTGCTCATTTACATTTCAAACACAGTCTATATCTGCAAGGGATTTGATGTTTTCCTCCTCTGCTCAGCAGTCTTGCTGCTCGCTCCTTTGCTTCTTCTTCTGACGACATGGTGCAGCCAGCATGACGGCCACAAAGCGCCACCATATCCTCTGTGCCTTTGACTGGTTTTACTTCCATATTGTGCCAGTGCCATACGGTGCTCATACCCTGGAGATTCCACCCCCAAAAGGTCTCAAAGGTTGGAATTCTTGTGGAGACACCTTTCTACTCCAACCACTCTGAGGCCCACATTTTGTTGATACGCCATGCAGGGTTCCACAACATGGAACTACCTTGCTGTATGGAGAGAGCAAACACACTTTGTTTGTTTCCATAATCTGCTTGTGGATCACCTGAGGCCTAGTGAGCAGCCGCCTTGCACTGCAAGAGAGGCAGGAAGCCAAAGATAAAGAGACACACCAAGCCCAGCCTGCCACCAGGAAGAGCCGGTTTCCCTCCCAAGGTCAGGCTACAGTGAAAATGTACGCCTGGGTGTGTAGATGCCGCCTGCCTTCCTACTTCCTCTAGTCGTTTTTGCATTTACAATGCGTGCTACAGAGTGACGAATCATAATGGAATTAGAAGCAGCCACTAACACAAATATGTCATCCTCAGCAGAGACCTGACAGATTTCTTGACCAGGACAAAGATGCCACACAGGAAGGGGGGGCAATTTTAATCCTGGAATTGTCAGCAAATCCCCCCCACAAGAGAGAGTAGCACACACTTCACATATGTAGCATTGATGAAAGTGCTTCACCAAAAGACGCAGCCTGCAAGACTTCCTCTGACAGCACAAGCTGACAAAGCTGAATACCACCTGCCTGAAAAGGAGTCACCACACTGCCGCACGGTAAAGTGGGAGCACATCTCCACAATGTGACCTGCATGTATCTTTGCAGTGCTCAATCTGATGAAAACAACACAATAATACAATCAGAGTAAATTATTTTTTTTTATCAATAACCATAATAATCCCTACTGTATATTTACATTTTTATCTATTGTGTGTCTTGTTAGCATTTTAAATAGCATACATAAATAACACACTACATTCCTGAGCTGTGCCTGCACAATATATAAGAGATTAAATACAAGAGCTAAAAAAAAAAAAAATTAAGGTTTTACATCAATAATTGGCAGCTGTGATTGACACAGTCAGAGATGTATTCATTATCAGTATATTTACTGTGTAGACTTACCACACTAGGGCACTGTGAGTTTTATTATGCTAGCTGCATGTAAGTAGGTACTCAAATAACAAACAGAGCATAAAATGCCCAAAATATATTTTTTTTATGAGAACAATGTGCAAGAGAGCAAAAGAGCAACCTCAGTGCTACAGTGGGAAATTTAAACAATGTCAGCTGCAGAGTATTATAGTATTTTGATTTTTTAAAATTCAAATTTTACCTTGGATCCTATTAGATTAGCAGTGATGGTGAATAAAAATTAATATTTTGGTTAAGCTGCCAAATAAAATGTTATATATCAGTTACAGGGGCCTGAATATAATAGAAATTAAACCATGTTAATTATTGCCATGTTCCTAATTTTATATATATTTACAAATAAAATCATATTTGCAATACGTTATGTAATTACACAGTATTTGTATGAATTTGACATGCAAATAGTACAAACAGTACTGTATTTTGTACTGTATTTGACACTGTTTTCTCCCGGGATTGACCTGCAGACTACAGGGAATGTGTGCTCATTAAAACAACCAGGGCACCTTTCACCTGACACATCAGGTAGAACGGGTACATGCATGTGTGCGTCATGATGACCACACCGGACGGATCTGGTCTGAGCCCGAACAGTGCGCACTGGACCGCCTGCAATAATGAGCAGGTGCCAGGAAGCGTGGAAACACGCACAGCCCCACTTCCAAGCCCAGCGGATAGCCAACACGCACAGGCTAATGATAATAACACAATAACCACAACAGCGGGGGAAAATAGGCTTGAGCACACTCACCCAAAATCCTGGTCCATCGATTTGAAGAAGAATTTGTAGCTGTGGACGGGTCGATTGTTGAGAACATTTTTAAAATCGGCTAAGGTGACTTTGTCTGGAGAAACGGACAGTTTAACCAGATAGGGAGTCTCCTCCTCGTCTATGTGATAAATGATTTTGGTCTCCGCCATGAGACTAAGAGGACAAGCATTGACAGATTGGAAGGGATTGGCAATAAACAGGCCTGCTTGGTTAGCAGTGAGCACTACACGCTAATAAAGCACCCAGCTCGGAAAACGCCATTCCGCTTGGGGGTCCAACCCAGCGTGGATCCGGACATGTTCGCCTTTGGACTGGCTGTCTTTCTGCTCAACCGAGCTACGGTGGCTCTAAAACAGGAAGGGACAGTCCACATCCTTGCAATATGCTGTTGGGAATATTTGCTAGGTCTTTGACAAGCTAATTGGCGAGACGGTGCTGCCATCTAGCGGCCATCTGTGAGTGTGCGCTTGTAGGACAAGCCACGACTTGATATCATTCTGCCTACGTGGATTCATGCAGTTCATTCAGGTTCTCTCTTGCAGACCGGAACGTGAAGCTACCTGACAAATATTATTTAAAAAATGCATCATTAAGTCTATGGCTTATAGAATCAAATAATAAATAATAACAATAATAACAATAACAATAACAACAATAATAATAATAATAGTAATAGTATTAGTTATAGTAACAATAATTCATTCATTCATTTTCTACCGCTTTTCCTCACCAGGGTCGCGGGAGTGCTGGAGCCTATCCCAGCTGTCTTCGTGAGAGGCGGGGTACAACCTGGACTGGTGGCCAGCCAATCACAGGGCACATATAGACAAACAACCATTCACACTCACATTCATACCTATAGACCAGGGGTCGGCAACCTTTACTATGAAAAGAGCCATTTTACCCAATGCCCACTGAAGAAAAATAGCCTGGAGCCGCAAAACATATAGTATGTTTAAAACAACATTGGAGGGAATTTGGGGGTATCAAAGTAGTTCAGATAAGAAAAGACGAGTTGGAGTACTCTTGCTAGTTTTGGAGATAAACTTACATAAATGTATGTGTAAACTACTGTAAACGTAAAAACAAGTTCCCATGCCGCTGTTTTTAAAATCTCTCGAATTTATTTTTTAGATTTGTAGGTAAGTATTACTTGTTTTTCTTCATGTACTGAACTGGATAGCAGTCAGAACTCACTCAGGATGCATTCATGGTCTCAGACAAAGTTGGATTTTTTAAAACTACAAAAGACGTGCATTTTCCCCACTCGGGTGTTAAAAATATTCAAGCATCGCAAAGGGAGCCACAATAAAGAGGCTGAAGAGCCACATGCGGCTCTGGAGCCGCAGGTTGCTGACCCCTGCTATAGACAATTTGGAGTCGCCAATTAACCTAGCATGTTTTTGGAATGTGGGAGGAAACCGGAGTACCCGGAAAAAAACCCATGCATGCACGGGGAGAACATGCAAATTCCACACGGATGGCCGAGGGTGGGATTGAACCCTGGTCTCCTAGCTGTGAGGTCTGCGCGCTAACCACTCGAGCGCCGTGCAGCCTAATAATAATTTGTAATAATAATAATAACAACAATAATAATCAGTGAGAGAAATGATTATTTGATATAATGACTTGATTTTGTTTTAATCTGACAAAAATCACAAGCTTGTCATTATGATTATTCAAATTTTTTATTATATATGGAATAAGAACAAAGCAAAAGAAATGTGTGTGTGCGAGTGTGCAAGAGAGCAAAATAGTAGTAAAACAAAAACAGTTAAGTACACTTGTGATTTAACTATGTTGTAAACACATTTGCAAGTGATCCAATTAAGATGCAACGTATTTGTCACCACACAGCATCAGATTTAGCGACTACGGCTACAGCTCAGTGTAGAGAATACCTGACATGACATGGTGCAAAAAAAAAGGGTTGACATGACCTGTCCTGAGAATATTGTTATCCAACACTTATTATTTTTTAAACTCATACATTTTGAATAAACGTGTACTAAACAACTAGTATATAAAACAACTTTTACATAAAAAAGCGGCAAGAAAGTACCATCAAAATGTGTTAAAATGTTAAATATTCTGTCCGCATACAGTAAATGAACATGATGACATATACAGCAGAATTTGTGCAAAAAAAAAAACAAAATATCAGAATTTTTAAAAAATGCACGCATGCACATTACAGCTAAATAATGCTGGAAAATGGAATAGAATGCACATACCTGATAATCAACATAAAGAAGAAACTGTCAAATAAAAGGTGAATACTATTTTCAGAACTATTAGAAAAAATGCAAGTTCTAAAACAGAGTTTCAGCAGAGGGAGCGTTCCTCCTGTCCTCTCTTTGCGTTCCTTCCACCCCCCCGCCTCGCTCATGACATTTGCTCTGGTCCCGCCAGCAGCTGTCCTAAAATGTCTCACATCCACAGCTTCCCATCAAAGTCTGCAAAAAGAGGCGGGAGAGGGAGGTTAAAATGTTTATTTGCTATGGTTGGGAATGTGTCACTGCTCTGTATGAGTCTACAGCTCACCCTTGTTGCAGTCTTTGCTCATGTCTCTCTCTTTCAGGAGGTTGTTTTTGTAATCTGTGCGCCACACAGAAATCGACGGTGAAGAAAGTTATCTTATTTTCAAACATCTTCGTGACAGAGAATGCGCTCTACCTGAATTCAGTGGCTCTTGGTTGCGGGTCTTCAGCTCTGTTAAACTTAAGGAGCTTTCACCTTCATTTACCACATTTCTCCTGCACAGAAAATAATAATATTTTATTAATCATTGGATTTAATTATCAAACATTTTCTGTAGAGCTTTAATGCTTACTCATCAGATCTTCGTAGTTCGTACGCCAGGCCTGCAAAAGAAAAATCAGCCATATCAAAACACTGGATCCATTAAGTGTATTTACTATGCAAGTATCTTTAATAAATACAACACCTCTCTTTTTTCGCCGTCGAGTTACCATGACGATTGCGACAACGATGAATGCCAGAAGCAGGAAAGTTGCCAGGAAATAACCCAAATGTTGCACGAAATAGCCTCGATGCTCAGGGAGGATAACGTTGACGACGTGAGGACTCTGCACTTCTTCAACCCCTGTGAAAAACACGGAGATGGTCAATTTCCACCAACGTCAACACCGGGATCAGTATATGTACAAGAGCATAACAAATGTTTCAATTGCCTTAAGGCAACTTCTTTTTTTCATTTCTTTTCTTTTCCACAGTGAGAGACGAAGCAGAGCGAGCAGCGAGTCAGATGTCAAAATGCTTGTTGCCAGTAATGACTTCCAGACCTGATGTCATGCAGCTGTAATTCTTTCCCCCTCTCAGAAAAATACAGGCTGACCATGGAAGAGAGCAAATTGGTGTAAAGGTGGAAATGCTCTTATGTGGTTGGTCTGCATGTTGGACAGGGTACTGACAAATGTCATGCAAAAATATGACCTTTGACTTCAGCTACAGTGTCTTCCAGAAGTATACTGGCACACTGAGGTCAATTTCTTTATTTTAAATATTTGGCTTTGACATCAAAGGATGAATATGAGACCAGAGAGTAATATTACAGCTTTTATTTCCAGGTATTTGCGATGGTTTTTGTTAATGATTTTCCACTGTGTCTCGTAGACAGCAAAAGCTATCATAACCAATCTGAAATGGTGCCATCTTCTAAGTTTTGCATCCAATCCAGACATAAATACGTAGAAATAAAAGCTGAAATGTAACTCTATGGTCTTCTATGCATTTTTTAAATATCAAACCCAAATGTTTTGAGTCTACAGCAAAAATTGGCCTATCTGTATACTTTTTGGGCTGCACGGCGACTCACAGCCAGGACACCCTCGGCCTCGGCCATCTCTGTGTAGAGTTATACCTATGGATAATTTGGAGTCGCCAATTAACCTAGCATGTTTTTGGAATGTGGGAGGAAAACGGAGAAAACCCACGCATGCACTGGGAAAACATAAAAAACTCCACACAGAGATACCCAACAGAGATTTGACCCCAGATCTTCTGATTGTGCAGCCAACATGCTCACCACTCCGCCCTCGTTATCTTTAATTCTTCCTTTTCTAAAGTAACGAGGAACCATTCAGGGAAACATGCCGATGTACGTTAAACAGCTTCCTCTCATGTGGCATCTTGATTACTAATTATCACTTGTCACTGATTAATTGACCTAATATATGATACATGAAACTGCAGACTGCCACATCCAAGGTCTAGTATGCCTCCAGAGAACAACAGCAGTAGGATATTTGCATATTCATGACAGGTAGGACAAGTGTGTATGTGTTAACAGATATTTCACATATGCTCCACCAAAACCACCGTGGTTTTTTTTTTCCTGTGGGAGAGAAGCATCATTTGCAAGTCAATGATGCAAAGAAAAATGTCTTCATTTAATATACATTTCTGACAGCTCGCTGATTATCTGCAAGAATCTATTTATTAATGCCATAAGAGCAAAGTGCTCGTTTTGTCATTT
Organism: Doryrhamphus excisus; assembly: GCF_037039965.1. Lineage (NCBI taxonomy): Eukaryota > Metazoa > Chordata > Actinopteri > Syngnathiformes > Syngnathidae > Doryrhamphus > Doryrhamphus excisus. Next base: position 3,141,738 of record NC_136371.1, on the reverse strand, counting down.
GGAATGATTTCTGGTGCAAACACAGTCGTGTATGACAAAGAAATGAAACTAATGTTTATTGAAAAGGAAGCAGGCAGGAATGCCATCAATCCTTATTATCCTAACAAGCCATAAATGGTCTAACGTTTCTTGAAAGAATGAGGAGGATCTACAGTCTGGCAACAACTCCCCTTCTCCACTCACATGACACAGCTGGTCCAGATGTTGAACAGATGGAACAAACTTCCTATGAATGCTGGTAAACACATCTCCACCCAAGGCCGATAGACATCAGCTGAGAAAACAGCCAAGACCCACGGAAGCAAAAGGATATCAAACTAAACTCAGGATACAGACTAACATGTCTGTACACGTGCTTGAAATTTTTGGAAAATTGGGTCAAATGCAGTAAACATTCCCGACATTAGTGGCGCCAACTTCTCAGCTTAGTGCTCCTCAAATGTCTCCACTTGGGTAAAAAAAAAAAAAAAAACAGCAAGGAAAAATAGCTAAGCTATTCTAAAGCTTGAGTTTCCTCAAGCTTCTTTCTTTTGGTGAAGAAATTGGGCACGAGGAGACACCAGTTATGCCTGCAATTGCAACAACAGCTGCGCTAGACTTGGTTGATGAAAAAAAAACAGTGACCAGCATTTAGCATTCCTTGTGTTTGGAAAAAAAAATATTTTATGAACTTCTTAAACTTACTTGGTTCAGGGTCATCATTGTGGAAGATTGTCTGTGTTGTGGTGGGCTCCGATGGAAGTGAAGAGCCCACGGTGAGTCTAAAAATGCGTCTCTCGTGCAGGCCGCAGTAATGGTGATGCAGGTGGCAGGAGTACAGTCCTTTATCGACTGGTTTTAAATTGGAAATTGACAGTGAAAAGTCTCCGAGTGTGAACGCATCCTCTGCCACGCTCATCTTCTTCTCAGCAAAGAGCGGTCCGTAATCCCGCCGTTCCCCGGAAGCGTAGAGGTCCACCAAGCGGTCAGCCCTATCGGGTCGCACGCCCGGTGGCTGGAAGTCCCAGTGGGCTACCTGCTGCTGGTCCTCCTGGACGCCGTCTCGCCACAGGGGACGGCGGTTGACGCATGGCAACACCACAGAGGTGCCCAACAAGACCACAAAAATGGTTTTCTCTCCATCCCAGTAACGTTTCTCTTTTTGCGCTACAAAGAAAGACTTGCTGTTATTGTTGGATCACAACTGGTGGAATAACAACAATAACACAAGTGACAAATCTCACCTGACTTTGTCACGTTGAGCTGGATCTGAACAGATTGTTGAATTTGGCAGTAATGATGGTGTAGATTACACGTGTACACTCCTTTGTCACTTTGGATTACATCTGGGGAACAGTTAAAAACGTTTAATATGAAATGATGACATGTGTCAGTCAGGTTCACAGGTGACTCCAGCATCCCTGTGATCCTGAACATAAGAAGTAGAAAATAAATTATAAGATGATCAGTGTCTTACTTTTGATGACCAGGGAGAAGTTGCCATCTTTAAATGCAGATTCAGGAATGGAAACGCGACCTTTGTTGAAGTTGTTGTAGACCCTCAGTCGAGCTCCGGGGGACATATCCAGGACTCGTTCCACTGAGTATTTGGGAGTATTGCGCATCAAGTCCCAGTGCACCACCCTCTGGCGGTCCTTCAGTCTGTCCCGGGTCCACACCATGCGAGGGCTGTGACAAGGCAGGACGGCGTTGCTTCCTATAGGGAGTGTGATGTTTTTGGCTTCAACCACCACACCGAGTCGGCTGTTGCTGCCGCTGCTCTGACTCCATGCTGATGCAATAAACAAACATGGACTCAGGAAGCAGCAATAATTAGAAACATTTGCTTGTTTAAAATAACTGCCTTACCTCCTGGTAGGAAGAACACAGCAAGAACTGAAACTGACAAAAAAAAAACAAATGATTAGGGCAAATCACTCTTGTGCCTTTGTGGTGTACATGCATCAGTTTGCTCCATATTCTGTACACATCAACCACACACAGAAAATTTACAAAAAAGTGATGGATCAGTCAAAAAATTCCACTCAGCAAAACAAGAGGAAAATATGACGTCAATAACAGTCTATATAAATGTGTTTTTCTATTTATTACAGTTTCCTGTTGCCCATACTGTTTACTATAAGAGTGTAATTTCCCACACTGGGACGGCTGGCGAGGATACACACAAAAGCTTTATTCATTCTGGCTTCTCTTTGCTTGTCAAAGGGCTGTGATCCTGAGAGGATGAAGAAGTTGCTATCATCTGGAGGTGGTTTATTTGATTTTATTTATGCCAGAGGTATTTACACCCAGCATACTTTTTAATGTACTGTACTGAATGTGCAGATTATTTTTATATCACCATATCCTAAACATGGAAGTTATCCTTGAGTTTATCATTCACAAATAAGAATTAGTACGTTATATTTTAAAAGCATGAAAAAGGCAATTTAAAAGTATTTTTTTTAAAGATGCATGATTGCAACCTTAAAAAGCCTAGTCAATTTTCATGATGGGCAGCAGTGTCGGCAGTGCAAAGGCAACACTGTTTTGCAAATAATGACATCATACTGAAATGAACTTGTGAGTGTTGCCTGCCATTTGTCAAGACATCACAGGTATCACATACTGTTTAAGGGCATGCCAAAAGCATTGTGATACTTTACTTTTAATAATGTTAACCAGCAAAGCATGCTCTGGTTTCAGAAGCATGCATGATAACACTTCAGCACAGGCCCTGCCAGCAAGAGACCTCATGCTGGAAAAATTGTGGCTTCTCCACTAAAAGAAGGTAAAAACAAATAATTGAAGCCCCCTATAATTTGCCTTTAAACTCTCCTCCAGATGCACAGAAGCCGGTGACTCACAAGACAGCTTTAATTCCTTAAAGACTTAACAATGTGCTACTTAATAACAGATAACACATTTGCCCAATGAACCTTAAAATGCCTGCTGTCACAATGACTAATTGCAGCCGCAGCAATCAGGTACACATTGTCCCCCCCTGTTGTGGTGAAACCAAAAACATGTGAGTCAAATATAATAGAATGCCTTTACACTGCACAATATGTGTGATTCAGAGATGTCATGGTTGTGTCAGATTTAACGTAATGTGCACATGGATGTACTCAGAAGAAGCTAACAGCCAAGTGTAGCATGCTTATCCACATTATTTAGTGGACTATACCAGTGATTCTCAACTGGTGGGTTCGGACCCAAAAGTGTGTTGTGGACCCATGGCGAGGTCACATATAGCTGCCAACTTGCAGTTGTCACACCATCTACAATATGGATGGACCAGCCAGGTTGTGTTAGCGCTAGCACCTGTGCTAACATTTGTGTTGTAAAAACCTACCGTAATATGTAGTACTACAATGTCTATTACAATACATGATAAAAAGGACAAGTTTTATATGAGGCAGAATAAATTACAGTCAATACATTAAGAGGCTCCCTTCTCCCCGAAAATAAGAGCCAGCTGGCCCATTAGGCAATATAAGGAGCTGGGCGGGGCCAAAAAATGCATTTAAAGGAACGTATTGTGTTTTTCCACTGGAAAAAAAAGTTATGGTAAGTCATAACTATCAGATAAAAAGTGGAAATTGTGAGGAAAAAAGGTCGAAATTATGAGTTAAGAGTAGAGTTTAGTAGAATATCCACCTTGGTAACAATTGTGCCGCCATTTTTGCCAAGTGAAGAAGGCGGCACCTGTGGCACATGCGCAGTTTGTATCTCACAATTTCCACTTTTTAATCGCATAATTTCGATTTTTTTTAAATCTCCTAATTGTGACTTTTTATCTCATAATTTCGGCTTTCTTATCTTCTTTTTCGACTTTTTAAATCTCATAATTATGACTAGAAAGCTTTCTATGCTGGTTATCCTGTGTATGTGCTCTAATTGGTCCCCTTTAATGAAATGCTCATATTAAATGAACACAAAACGACATTGTTTTAAATGAAGAACTGTCGACAGAGAAGTTTAACATGTTGCCGTCTGGTCGCCCTCTAATGTGTAACTTTTCCCTACAAACAGCACTTTCTGATCTCCCGCTAAGGTGTACGTTGTTAGTTTTACAGGCGGTGAAACAACTCATTAGTGACACAGCTATAAAGGGAGGTTGCTGAAATATGCTGACTCTGCCTAGACCAGTTAACAAGAACCACATTGCACACACACACACACACACACACGCACACACAAAAATCCCACATTCACCCCCAAAAAATTCCCCAAACCGAGACGAGTCATGTTACTGGAAATGTGAAGTTCTGGTTCGGGTTCATGTCCAGTCTTGTTATTCTCAACACTCGGCCTATTTAAACTGCAATGCTAACCTGACTGAATAAGCATGGCGTTGCTGTATTGGGGGAGGATGTTGACAGACAAAAACTTGTCAACAAAAATGTGGATTTTCAGAATAAAATTTGCTTGAAATGGAGTAAGTGTATTTTGTAACTTATAACACTTTGTATTACATATTACAAACATGTAAATGTTTAAGATTGGTAAGGCGAAGAACAGAACTTGAGGGTTTTGGTTGCCAAACGTAACTGACCTAGATTCAATGATGTAACAAGAGAAACTGTTAATCCGCTAAAATAAGCAAAAGGCTTACCTGGAAGCAGAGCCATGTACGTATGCATGTCTAACAGTGATGACGGCGGCGTGTAGACGTTACCAAATGGCACAATAAAAGTAACTTCTTTCGCCTTGCACGTCTGGATCCCGGAGACGCTCCGCCTACAAAGACCATGAAATCCAACACTTTGCCATGAACAGGGAAAAAAAACCTTTGTTTATATAAACATTTTGTAGCTCTGTAAAAAAAAAAAGTATATTCTAAATTATTATTCAAAAAGTTTTTGAATAATCAACACACAGACACAAATATTTCAACCCTTTTATGTTTTCCTTTTGCCATTATGGATGGCTAGACTGAGTGATGAGGGAATTGTGGTCATAGCGGTTTCCCCATGTTTGTCAGACTTTGCTGAATGCTGCAACCTGCAGTATTGGAAAGGTACTACACCATCAGCATTGCTCTTGACTGTTGATTGTTGATTGTTTAGACTGCAGGGTGGCTACAAATACTGTCCAACGTGATAAACTGTCCATGACTTGACTGAAACGACTTTCAGTTTCTTCGGTTCCCATATTGATTAATAAAGAGCTTGGGTGTGGTCCACCCTTCTGGAGCCTTCTTCAGTCCAGCACGCTTCCAGATCCTCTTCAGGTCATCTTCAAAACGTCTCTGTACAAAATATATTATGCATATAATAACCAGTCATTCCAAAATATATATGCAACATTTTGTGTAACAGAGACACTAAAATGAAATCAAAATCTAATTCAAGAAGAAATTACAACACGCACCTGCTTCTTCTTCCCCCTGATCTCCTGTACTTTCCTCCTCAGGAATTTTGTTCGTTTTAGAAGCTTCTTGTATTTGTGCCGGTTCATTTTGCGTCGTCGAATCTCCAGAACATTCTTACATCTCAGAGGTGTTACCCCGCTGTCCCCACCCTCAAGAATGGGAATGGACACGGGTGGCAGCAACTTCTCCTCCAGCAGGTCTACACGTTCTTGCAAGGGCTGAGAAGACTCCAGCATGGGCGGAAGAGTGTATCGCAGCGAGAGCCAGCTCTCCAGGGGACTTACTGCAAGTTTACGTGGCACAAGCGTCTCATCAAGTTCTGGCTCCAGTTGGACCCATCGTGGTGGAGATGTGTTGTTGGCTGCTGTTGAGTAGTGTCGCAATTTTTCATTGAGTGAAGAGCTATACACTGGCTTCACAAAGCCAGTCAGAATGTCTCCACAGCCTGTAAGTGCACCTAGTTATGAAGAAATTATGGTCATCATGAGACATACTTACAGCTGCATGATTGAGAGTAAAAATCGTTAGCTCATACTTACAAGTTGCCTTATGTAGGAGACGAAAACGAGGAAGGAGTTTAGAAGTTAACATAGTTGGAGATCATCTACACCTAGTCATCAAGATTGTGTTGCCCAGATACAGGTCCTGTGGAATTTTAACAGTTAGGTATATGCCCAATATTGAATGAATTTACACACCACAACATAGCCATGACGTTTTGTAGCATCACACTTAAACATAAAGAAATTAAGATTCTTTAAAAATGCTGACAGTTGTGTCGTTATGTGTTGACTCGAGACAATACAATGTGAAGGTATTGGCCAACAAAATAATTAATGTTTTACTCTAAATCTGCAGTATATCTAGTGCATATAGCGTTGTTGCTAATGCTAAATAGCAACGTAGACACCTCTTCATTATAAAACGTAAAATCTCACAATAAATGATTTGGGTCAACAAACTGACAAACTAAATGAAATGATATAAGAGACCGCGGAAAGAGGTTTGCAAAGAAAGGTTTTACTTTACCAAACGTGAACAGTGACCGGGAAGCTTTCGCCTTCAATGTGACACTGTCAGCACACGACTTCCGCTATGTGTAACACAAATTTAATGGTTTTCCGGTTTTCCGGTTTCCCAAACTGACAAAGGTTCCGTCCTACAACGTAAACAAACGTGACTCAATTTTAATGCGATTTTTCTCATTTGGTGGTCAATTGTGTCAAATTCTACTTTATGATCTAATGAAACTATACTGAAATGAGGAAGTCGTTTTTACGAGTGCTGTTTCTATACTGTGGTGCATCCTAAAACCTGGTTGAAGGACCTCAAGGTGTTTTGAAGGAAATGGTGTAACTGTTTGGCAGCCGTTTTCTCTCGGTTTTGAAAGTTGGACGTTGGTCTGTAGTAATCTAAGACGTGGATCAAGGTTATGTTTTTTTAAGGAGTGGTTTGATTACAGCCACTTGGAATGATTGTGGGACGTAGCCTGTTACAAGTGACATATTGATTAACTAGTGATTAGTTAATCAACTGATTAACTAATGTGTTAACTAGTGGAGTGCCATCCCTCAGCAAGTAAATAGGGGTGGATCTATCTGTCCTTAAGTAATAGGGATGGATGGGTGGATGGTGTTATGACACTTCAACCACAGTGCTGAAGAGGAATTCAAAACTAATTAAAAGACTCCAAAATAATTTTCCTGCACATTTCCTCCAATCTTTATAGATTGGATCAACAACAGATACTAAAACATTTTTGTCAACAAATAGTGCTTTCATTTAAAGATACATTGGCAACAGTGTGTAAACTTACCAGGGCATTTATTTACAAAACAACAACAACAAAACATTCATTTCATATTAAATGCTGCTTGATATTACCTGTATTGTTTACTACACCCAGTTTGCAATAAGGCATCTGAAATGATCTGGAGAAAGGACAGATTTCCCTTTCTGCAGAATTGTTGGAATATATATTTATGATTAGGAATCTAGACTAGGTCTGAAAGCATCGGAAATTAATACATTGCTGACTTGGCAATTATTTTATTTGGCTTTGTCAAATCTGTTTTCAATCACGGCCATTGCTCTTGTACACTCCGACAAAATATATATTTACATAATCAGTAGTTGAATTTGGAGCAACGTTTTCCAACTGAAATATTCAGTTTAATTGTTTCATCGTATATTTACCGCACTGAAAGAGTTGACCCCTGAAGAGTTTCACAATTAAAAACATATTTCACTCCAAATAAACACAGTCCAAGATCATTGACAAGTGCTGGACATTGGCATGGTGGCACAAATGAACATGTACGCCATTAAAGTCACTCCAAAAAGAATCAAATCAATAAATAAAAAACATAGAAAGAAAAGCAAAAATAGTATATTAAATAGAAAGTGGTCTCACGGTAACAGTCCAGATAGACAAGCAGGAAAATAAGTCAATGGCGGATGTTTCCATACGTAAACAGCACATATAAACAGCGATAAAAAGGGTTTTGAATACATGAGTTTGACAACTGATTGACTTGGAATATTGTCGTCCCATTACTGGCTGTAGGAGTTTTGAGTCCATGAAATGAGGAGAGTTAATAAAATATCCATTTAAGGCCATTTCATTTGATTTGTGATACATTTATATGCTATTACTGAAGAAATGGAGGAGAAAAACGTAGAAACACTACCCAAAACGGCAATATTACCTTGGATATCATGCTGGAAAACAAAGTTGATAAAAACATTGCAACTTAATGTTTACAAAGAGCTCAATGGCATCCTCTTTACCCTGTGTAGTCCGTACCCTCAATATGACAAACCTAACTACATTCTTTTACACATCAAACTATTGTGGTTGTGTAGGTAGAACAATGTGAGTATTAGGAAGTCGGTAACAACGTGTGAAGAGGGAAAAAAAAAAGAGTGCAGGACATTGTGCAAAAGCTGGGCCCTCTTGGTGCATCATCCACTGTGAGTCTTGATGAACTGCGCTCCGGCCATCATGGAGCAGCTGACTGGTGAGGCTACACCCGTGGCAACGACTGTTCTTCTTCTTCTTCGTTCTCCGTATTGGACATGGCGAACTCCTGCACCCGTCTCATCTCCCGAAGGGACTGTGACTTGTGGGAATGCTTTTGAAATGAGAGGGATTTCTGGTCAAAACACAGGAATAACAAGTACAGTGGTCATAGTTTTTTGTAGGATTTTTGTAGAAATATTGCCACAGATATGTTGCGTTTTTCGTACACTGTATTAGTATTCGTACTCGAGACTAAGATCATATCCAACATGCTTTCCAGCTGCATCCAGGAGTGTAGATACCACAATAGTTCGGCAAAACTGTCCCCCTTTTAAAAAACACATGGTGACAATTTCAGCATGCTTCCCACTGTTTGGAGTGCAGCCCCTCCATATTTGAACAGCTCTCCAGGGAGATTTGTTATTTTTTAGCCGGTTGATGTTTTTTTTTCAAGGCCAGCCATCACGAAATGGTGGACCTCGGCCCGAATACAGACCCAGTAATGGCCGCTTAGACCGCACGGGAGCCGAGTGATTAGCGTGCAAGCCACACAGCTAGGAGACCCGAGTTCGATTCCACCCTTGGCTATCTCTGTGTGGAGTTTGCATGTTCTCCCTGTGCAAACTTCGGTTTCCTCCCACTTTCCAAAAACATGCTCGGAATGTGAGTGTGAATGGTTGTTTGTCTATATGTGCCCTGCGATTGGCTGGCGACCAGTCCAGGGTGTACCCTGCCGCCCCGCCTGAAGTCAGCTGGGATAGGCTCCAGCACCCCTGCGACCCTCATGAGGATAAGCAGTATAAAATAAATGAATGATGGCCCTTTATGTATTTACCCATGATGAATCAAAGTGAATGGGAACTATAATGTAATCATATTAACATTTACTCATTCTAGCGGACCGGTCGCACCTGGAAGATTGTAGCAGATTGTAGTAATTACATTACAGTTACATGACGGCAAAAGCAGTGACGTCTCTCAAAATGAGACAATGAAATTGTTTATGGACTTCCCTATTAGGGTCTAACCTTATGGAACAGGTTATTGATGAAAAAGGAGGCAGAGGCCTCAGTAGTGTTACAGAGAAAACATGTACAAGTACAAGCAATAAGGCATACACAGAATATCTGCTCAATGTACAAAGAGAAAAGACCTAACCTGAAGATGGAAATCCATGATACAAAGAGGTGGGCCGAGCTAACAGTTCTGCATATAGAGATGCAAAATAAGCAATCAAAGCAGGACCAAACATGAAACACAACAATAGTCTTCAGATCAGTTGAAAAATTTCTAGAATATGCATTTTGCACATTTGGACCATTTGCATATTATAGCTCTACTTAAAAAACCTCATTAAGATCCAATGATCCATGATTACAGCATTTCATTCATTCATCCATTCATCTTCGATGTCGTCTATCCTCACTAGGATCACAGGTATGCTGGAGCCTATCCCAGCTGATTTAAGGACTGGTGGCTAGCCAATTGCAGGCATTTCATTCACATTTTATCAATTTCCACAAAATGTGCACGTTAACAGTACATTCTGTTATTTCTGGTTACCCTCAGCATTTTTTATTCTGTGATAGATTACTTTGAGGAGATACTGCAAATTGTCCATAGGTACGAATGTGAGTGTGAATGGTTGTTTGTCTATATGTGCCCTGTGATTGGCTGACGACCAGTCCAGGGTGTACCCCGCCTCTCGTTCAAAGACAGCTGGGATAGGCTTCAGCACCCCCGCAACCCTCGTGAGGATAAGCGGTAGAAAATGAATGAATGAATGCCTTGTTGAAGATATTAGAGCCACCTAGTGTTCAAACTAAGAAGTACATGTTATAAAGACCGCAGTGCATTATTATATTTTCACACTTTGACACATGCCGGTTAAAAGTAGATTGTGGGCCAAATGCTGTAATTCGGACACCACTGATAGAGATAACGCAAACAAAGCGGCGCTGATGCCGCCAGAGGGATTACACAGGGTTTCACTCACCGATGAGGACTGACGATCACTAGGTCGCTCCAATTTGATGCGGATGTCTGTTCCCTTCCCTCGCTCAGTTTTACTAGGACCTAAATAATGGATCAGTGGTTATATTTACTCCATACAGAGACCAGAACTCATGTAGTAAAGTCTTATTTCCAGTTACAGTAATACCTCGTTCATCATGATTAATTGTTTCCAGACCCGACCCACGATAAGTAACCTCAGCTTTGAAACGGCGTGGAAAAGGTCCCGGTAGTGACTCACTCAAACATTTTTGATGATTTTGACTGATTTTTCAAGGCGCTCCTTGGGCTATATAAACATGGTACATACAAAAAGAAAGCTAAGAAAGATACTCTCATCTTTCATCATAAAAATAGTTCTACCTTTTTCTGTTCTGATCATTTACATCATCCCCTCTTTGTGCCTCTCGTGCAAAAGGCGAATGAGCAAAGTACATAATTCTACACGTGTTCATTCATAGTTTTGATGCCTTCAGTGACAATCTACACTTATACACTTATATGCTAGGACCAAGCCATAGCTTTTCAGTATGTGGAATCAAACTATGGAATGGATTGAGTAAGGAAATCAAACAATGCACAACGATGAGCCAATTCAAGAAACAATACAAGCAGTTGATGTTTGCTAAATACAAGGATGAAGAGTCTTGAACCAGTCATGATGTGCTATACATATCACTATATTGACACTTACTATGGTACCCATTATGTCATTGGATGCTCATATCACCTTGTACTTCGGTACGAGGTGCATTATTTAAAAAAAAAACAGAAAAAAAACCTTAAACTGTATTATGGAAAGCAGGAAGTGAACAAATATAACAGTTAGTGATTGTAAAAGTACCAGATGGAGGGGTAGGATTTAATAAGCTTTGCTTCTTCCTACTCCTTTTGGACATGTGGAACTGGGAACTGATTATGTGATGCATTCAATTGTAATCTGATGCATGTTCAAATGAAATAAAACCATTACCATTACCATCTAAAATGTAAACAGTCCTGTTTACATTGCGGTATGTCCAAACGTTTGGCCTGTACAGTATACTCATAACACTGTTTAACATAGAATATCATCCAAAATGTCAATGTGCCGAGTCATTTTTCAAAAATAAGTGCAATCTCACCAGGGGAGCTACCACGACTGTTGGTACTGGTGCTGCTGATGCTGTCCTCCAGCCAGGTGCTGTAGGTAAAAGAATCACGCTTGTGTGGCGTCCCAGCAGATGACAGACTCTCCTGGGAGATGACAAATGCAATCCAGCACTTATTTTGGACTGTCACTGGAACTCGCCGTTGTCTCCCAACATCCTGACTAAGTTAAAGTTAAAAACCTCCCTGAATGTGTAGGTATAAAATACTTGTGTGGATGCTTCCATCGCTAGGAAGCTCAGCACCATTAGCAGGTATGCCAATGTCAGGCTGCATGTTACAATATTCATGAATGAAATGGCCTATTTTTTTTATAAACCAGGTGGCTTTAAACCACAGAGGCTTTGCCCTGGACCCCCCACCCACAATCCTCACTACACTTGTTTTGGAAAAAATAATCTACTATTATATTGCAAACACACCACTTACCATGCCTGTGTCATAGTCATCTGCCACCTCATTCTCGTTCTCCTCCACCACACTGGCGAAGCTACTGGCATTGGAGGACGAGCGAGACAGGTCGTGACCTTCAGGGATCGATGGAGCTCTGCCATAGAGACAAGAACTACACTCTAGGTTAAACCAGCCCAATCAAACTGAGGTCCTCGACCTTTCCACACCTGTTCTTTGCAGTGGTGAGTGCCTCGGGAGAGCTCTGATTGGATGAGTTGTCCGACTTCTGGTCTTGCGAGACATGGCCGCTGTCAGGGGTCTTCTGTGTGTTGGGAGAGTTCTCTCTGCTGATACATCAGACACATTGAATATATTTGAATATTTCTATGTACTACAGGGACAATATAGTTGTAATATTTCTTAATACAGCTAATTGCACCTTTTTTCCTGTACTTCCTGAATGTTTTCAATCCCGATGGCGCTGCTTCGCCTTGAGCTGAAAGGACCAGACTTTTTCCTGGTGGGGCTTTTCCCTGGAATAATCAAAGACTGCCAGGAAAAAAAGAAAATTACAATTAGACTTATAATACATACTATTCATAGATATGCAATAGACTAACTTAAATACAGTAACTAAACTTACTTTACTGAAATACTTGAGTGACTTTTAATTTTAATGTAAAAAACCCATCCATTTTCTATACCGCTTATCCTCATTAGGGTCGTGGGTATGCTGGAGCCTATCCCAGCTGTCTTTGGGCAAAAGGCGGGGTACACCCTGGACTGGTCACCAGCCAATCACAGGGCACTCACATACAATTTGGAGTCGCCAATTAACCTAGCATGTTTTTTCAAATGTGGGAGGAAACCGGAGTACCCGGAGAAAACCCACCTACGCATAGGGAGAACATGCAAACTCCACACAAATGCCCAAACCCACATCCCAATCTCCTGACAGTGTAGCCAACATGCCAACCACTCCACCACCGTGGAAAAAAAATGTGAATTATTATCTTTTTCCTTCTTGTAATGAAACATTTTTCACACAGGTCTTGGATTGAATGTCTTGAATATAGTCACTTCGAATTGTTGGGCTGTAGTGTTAGATTTCACGCTACACATTAGTAATACAGTATGATGGGAAAAAAAAGGTAAAATTATGCACTCAGCAGCTGAGTGTCTTTCAGCCAGACCTGAGATGAAAGTTGTATTTAAAGGCTCATGTGCTTTCACGGCTATCGCTTTAGTTCCCCACCCTCAGCTTTAAAAGACACATTTGAAAAGCTTCTTCTATTCCATATGGCTTGAGAGGAAGAGGGGGGTTTCTTTTTAATAGTTTCTCCATGAAATTGCAGGTATTGATAATTTTACAGAAATGAGAAAAACTAAAGCTGTAAAATGCTAATTTACTGTACAGGCGACGACACTAGCAACAGAAATAGAATTTTTTTTAAAAAGAAATACATATTATAGATACAGTTGTCCCTCCCTCATCCCTGGTTTGCATTTCACAGCTTCACTCTATGACGGTTTTTCAAAAACACATGAATAAATAATAAATGATGAATAAATAATGAATAAATCAGACCGTTTTGTGCTTGAATATGGCCTAATATTAGTTAAAATATGTATAAGCATAAGCATATTTTACATAGTTTTTGCCTAATGAAAGCATTGAGAAGGAACATTCAAAGATGCTGTGAATGATATTAGTATTCTACACTGGATGTCAGTACTGTTACTGACACACAAACTGCACGTGATCGCCAGAACAACAGGCTTTTATTGCAGGTTTGAATTATCTCAGAACAGGCACAATAATCCCTAGTAAAATTCCCTATAGTAAAAACACGGGCAACACTCTGACGTCACTTCCTGTCTGCCCGCCACTCAGCTCCTGTTAATATGTACAAATATGTATATAATTTTGTCTAATCATTTATCTTTTTGTTTAAAAAATACAGTAAAAATTTGGATATTTCACCAAATGGCTATGATGAATTAATGTTACAATATTATAATAAAAATATAATAATATATATTATATAATTATATATAATATTACAATATGTTTTTTATCATTTAACAGCCCTAATATATATAGTATACTGTATAACCACTATATTATTTTTACAATGCATTTGCAAATACTGTAGCTCTTAATGAAAAAATCCCATATTGTATAAAATGTAAAAATGATAAAGGCCAATACAATGACAAGGACTTGACCATGGTGCAGTAGAGCCATGCAGACCAACAACATCAAACAGAATAACAAGAGCAGGTAGAGAATAGTTAGAATTAAACATGAACCTCTTCTACTGTTCCTATTCCTATGGCACTGCCTCGACGTCCATATCTACTGGGACTTTTGCCTGGGACAAGCAATGACTGAGCCACGCAGGGAGAGAAGAAGGGGAGGGGGGGAGGACATGATGATGACAGTCAACAAGGAGGGTAAAAGGGGGTTTGAGAAAACATGAAATTAATACAAATATATGAGATTCCATGCAAGTTGTGTCGTCAAACAAAATTCAAAGCGTGCGTCAGCTCGGTTCCAAGTGGCGCAACACAGGCAGCTGAATGGGAGAGAGAAATGGTGATCCTGTGAGGATAAGAAGATGCAAACAGATATGAAAAATAAATACTACAGGAGAAGTTAGAGGTATTGTAGCTTGGCAATCTGGAAGTGTAAGTGCAGTATTTGTTCCGAAATACATGCGTATTTGATGGAAGGATTTCTCGAATTGGTCTTTCTTAATACACTATAAAGACAAAAGCTCTGGTATACACCTCCTCATAAAAATTCATTCATTCATTTTCTACCGCTTTTCCTCTTGAGGGTCACGGGGGTGCTGGAGCCTATCCCAGCTGTCTTCGGCCGAGAGGCGGGGTACACCCTGGACTGGTCGCCAGCCAATCACAGGGCACATATAGACAAACAACCATTCACACTCAATTTGGAGTCGCTAATTAACCTAGCATGTTTTTGGAATGTGGGAGGAAACCGGAGTACCCGGAGAAAACCCACGCATGCACGGGGAGAACATGCAAACTCCACACAGAGATGGCCGAGGGTGGAATTGAACCCTGGTCTCCTAGCTGTGAGGTCTGCACGCTAACCACTCGACCACCGTGCCGCCCTCCTAATAAAAATAATGACTACAATAAATGAATGAATTTCATTCATCCTTACCATTTAAAACCAATACAGTATTCACTTTCTATTGATGAGGAACAATTAAAAAAAATGTCCCCTACACACAAAACATATGTCTTTGAACATATCCTTGTTGTTCTATAAATAGCCTTGATTCTGGTCGACCAGAAGAAAAATAAAATAGGTGTCCCATACTTTTGTCCGTATAGTATAAAATAAAGTACAGCAGGCACATCCTTATTTTCACTTATTAATACGATAATACATATACACAAACATCTAGCACTAATATTCATTGGGATGTAAGTGTAAGAAAACGCTCAGGACCTCCTTTAACGGCAGTGCTTCGTGGCTTTACAAGTGTTCGTTTCTGTGAGTGTCAAGTCACTCGGGCTTGTGATGTGCAACCCTTGCAAGACCCAGGCACACAGCTTTAAGGAAAAGCAAATGTATCACGCTTCTCTGTGAGACGTTAGTGCAGCAAGCAAGTGAGTAGGGAAGGCA
Source organism: Doryrhamphus excisus (assembly GCF_037039965.1). NCBI lineage: Eukaryota > Metazoa > Chordata > Actinopteri > Syngnathiformes > Syngnathidae > Doryrhamphus > Doryrhamphus excisus. The sequence goes on along the minus strand of NC_136371.1, from coordinate 3,126,141 downwards.
TACGCTTTTGTAGTTCCATGGGAGCAAGAAGGGGGGGGGGGGCCGAGGCGTGTCTCCCCCCACAAAGGCCAGGAGTGGGTCTGTACTTACTATCCCTGGGAATTTGGGGCTCTCTGCGCGAGTGCTGTGGTTAAAGTTGCTGCTGAGGCTAGTGGACACTGTGTGCGGTTTCTTGAAAGTAAGACCCATGGCATCCATAGACTGGCTCCTGCTGCGTATCACCCGCTACAGAGAGAGACGAGGAGGAGGAGATACATTCAGATGGCGATGAAGACCCTTAAGGCCCCTCCGCATCGCTGCTAGACAAGGGGGAGCCTCGGGGCTGACCCTGAACACGACCGGCAGAAAGCACTGGCCTGGTGTTAATCCTGACAGACAAGGAAGCAACAGCTATGCTTAAGTGCCCGGAGGTGGCACACATGACACTTAGTAAGGTTGTAAAGGAAGCAAGGGCACTTTGGCCACATTTTCATAAACAGTGCCAGCAGAAAAAAACCCTATTTGCGGGCACAGAGTGGCGAAGGAGGCGTATCTGAGGGTGAAAATTGAAAAGCATATCACGAGTACAGCAGCATGGAGCACATCCAAAGCAGGTGAGCAAAAAGCCGTGAAGCTGGAAAATGGCGTGCTTGCACCACAACAGACGTCACAACTGAAGCCCTTATCATGACAACAAGACCTTTTAAAAAGCCACAGAAGGAAGCCAAACTATTCCTTGACTATCCAGCGACAGAGGCAGACCACTTTAAAGGAAGTGAGGCTGTACATCGCGGACGCCTCTGCCTCTGCTGCTGCCATGCCGGTTACCTTAAAGGACTCGAAGAAGCCCCCTCCTCCTCCGCTGCCGTTCTCCAGCTTGTCGTCGTCTCCGCCAACGCCCATCATGGCCTGGCTGTTCACATGGAGCTCCTCGTACAGTGTTTCTAACAAGGCCGACCGCGTTCGCTCCTAACTCATACATACACAAACACACGTAAAGGACACTGTCATTTACTCAGAATCTGGAATAATTCAACAATAGTTTTGTTTTTATTCTTTCACAGACCCACCTCTAATTTGGAAAACTTTTCAGCCTTATAACATGAATATTCTGCATTGATGAGTTTAGTGAAAAGGAATTCATGGAATTCACGACCCTGGAATGAAAACGGTCATCAAACAAAAGGTGGAATCCAATCCAAAAAGGTCTGATTTACAACATACTTTTTTAAAGATGGCTGGATTTGGAAGGGCGGGGCCGAAGAATGGTACGTCATCCCGTGCTGTCACTGACACCTGAGAGTACACAGAGATATCAGGCTGAAAGAGCATTTCTTAATACCAGAGGTGTCTACATTTTGGAGCCCTTATCTCGGGTCAACATTTGCATTTGAATATAAAAAAATATTCAATAAAATCAGTACAAAAGTACAAAAAAATAAGGGAAAAATACAGGAAACTGTTAAGATGGGAGGTCACTGGAAAAGAAGGGGACGATCTAGATTCCTGGTGGCAATGGGAAGGTTGGCAGGTACGCACCGTGATATGATTCCTCCATTTTAAATCATGAAAACACTCGCTAATATGAGTCCAATGTGGGTCAAGATGTTCCAAGGTCTTAAATACATTTAAAGTGGAAACGGCCTACATATCAGCTTGAAATGATTTCTTCTTCTCATTATTATTCATTAGTACTACAGTATTAGTAGTATATACTCTTGTTGGTGAGAAAGGGACCCTCTAGATCAGGGGTCTCAAACATGCGGCCTGCGGGCCAAATGTGGCCCGCAGGACACTAGTTTGAGGCCCCGCCTTGATATGAAAGTTTAATGTTAGTGCGGCCCGCTCAAGTTTGATATGGATGCCGTATGGTATCATGTACCCAGAAAAAATTATTACGTTTGATTAATGTTCATGTTAAAGGTTAAATAACTGTTAATAATTATCCTCCATATCTGTGTGGAAGTGGTAAGTTTTTGGCTATTTAAGTTTAAAGGAAATAACTTGAAGGCTACCGTTTAGGTCGCTAGCTCTCTAGTTTGTGAGTTAGCATGTGTCTCAAGACCCTGCAGTTGCGCAATATGTTGTAAATAAAAAGAGTATAAATGTGACTATAGTCGTGTTTTGTCATGTCTACAGGGCTCTAATAATGCTTTGTTCATTTTAATCTGAAAAAAATAGTCTACCCACCAACTATATGTGGTTTCTTAAGTTTTTGTTATTTGCTGTTTAATTATTATTATTATTATATTTATTTATTACTGATTGATTTTCTTTATTCTTGATTTGTTTATTTATTTTTCATCTTATTTTGTGCAGAAAAATAAAAAGTAAGATATTTGAGAACAGTGGAATGTTTTATCAGAGCTTTTCTTGTAGAAAATCGGAACCAAAGCACTGAAAAAGTTTGTATATTTTTCTGTTTTTAATAAATGCGTTTTTGTTTTTTTTGGGGGGGGGGACCTGATGCGGCCCAGCCTTGCCCAGATCCTAGTGGCCCCAGTGGCCCCCAGGTAAATTGAGTTTGAGACCCCTGCTCTAGATTCTTCTTAACATTATTATTGATTAGAATTCTTTAAATTATTTAAAACCTTACCAAATATTGTGCCAGTTTGTCTTTGTTTACTCTGTAATATTCTTATATGAGCCGAGACAGATGTAATTTGGACACCGCTGTTTGATGCTGTATTTGACGAAGGCTGTTTACCTTATAGAAGACATTGTCAGAACAGGGATCCACCACTTGGACCACAATGTAGGCATGCAGGAAGTTGGAGGCGATCATATCTGGCACAAAGGGAGTATTTTCTTCTTGGAACACAATGGCCACAATGTCATTCCCTATGTGCCTCTTTCTCTGCAACTATACATGAAAAGAAATACACAGGAAAAGGATATCATTGAATGTGACGAATGTGGGATGAAAGAAACACACTCTGTTTGCAGACAGGGTTTAGTCCTAGGCAGTAGACGGTTCATTACGGTTGCACAGGTATGCTGGAGCCTATCCCAGCTGATTGGGATGAGGCGGCGTACACCCTGGACTGGTCTCCAGCCAATCACAGAGCACATATAGATAAACAACCATTCACACTCTCATTCACATTCCATGAGTCAGACTGTTATGACCTCCTGCAACTTCCAGGGTTGATAAGATTGTTGTGACTTCACTTACAGCTTGTGATTGGCCCCTGCCTAAGATATAAGCTGTACTGTTTTTACTGAATTAAATGATTAGTAGCATTCATGAGATTAGAACATAGCCATAAATTAGCCGCACTGCTGTAAAAAATAGTATCAGTCTTGATAAACTATCATGCATCCATATAAATTACTTTTTGTAATCATTGTTCCATTCTTGACCAGTCCAGGGTGTACCCCACCTCTCACCCGAGGGCAGGCTGGGATAGGCTCCACCAGCCCTCCGCGACCCTCGTGAGGATAAGCGGTAGAAAATGAATAAATGAATGAATGTTCCAGTCTCACAGCAGAGACATGTTCTGAAACAAACCAGTAGGGAGGGCTGCTTCCCTTCAGAAATAAGCACTGCCAAATACACACTTTACCTCCTGTTTGTGCAAAACATCACAGTTGGAGCTGATTCATGTTTGTGTAAATTAATTTCAGATAGAGGACATGTGTGTGTGTGTTTGGCAGACATAAGTCTGTAGTTTGACACAATAGGTGCAAAATGCTGCACCATGTAATGGTACATCCGCTACAGTGTAGTGTTACAGTACCTGCTGGGTGTCCCCCTCGGTGTAAGGCAGCTTTGTGGACACATGGAACATGACCTCTTTGTTGCGGTAGTTGCAGAAGACAGATTCTGTGCCAGTCTGGCCGTGCGTCACATCCAATCCTCCACGGAAACTAGCACACACACACACACACACACAGCTTCTCAGCTGCCATCACTGCAGCATCACTCTTGCTAGTAAGCATATAACACATCATGGCAGTACAGTGTGTAATTAGTGTCAAATCAATGTTGGATATTTACCCTTTAAAGTTGTGGAGCTCAATTTTCTCTCCAAGGAACTCAAGGAATTCTACAAAGGCAGGACTCTCTTGGCTGTTGCCAAATAACTCTTCCTCTGAAGTCTGCAACAAAGAAACACGAGATAATATGTCTATTTAATGTTTACACATACACTGTAAGCACATTAGATTGCTTTCGGAGAAGTCTGTAGCGGCCTCTTTGCCACTTGTGCCGACGGGAGGGACGGAAGCGTGGGTGCGCGGCGCTGCGCCAGACTGAATGGAATTTGGTCTATGAAATTAGAGCCCAATGTGTTTCTTATTCATGTGCTCAAACCTCTACAAGTACCAGCTAAAGTTACCACCAACCCCATGTAAATAAGGCTAAATAAGTAAATAAGGGGGCGGCACGGCGGTCGAGGAGACCAGGGTTCAATTCCACCCTCGGCCATCTCTGTGTGGAGTTTGCATGTTCTCCCCGTGCATGCGTGTTCGGAGAAGTCTGTAGTAGCCTCTTTGCCACTTGCGCCGGCGGGAGGGACGGAAGCGTGGGTGCGCGGCGCTGCGCCAGAGTGCGCTGCTCATGGAATTTGGTCTACGAAATTAGAGCCCGATGTGTTTCTTCGTCATGTGCTCAAACGGCGGTCGAGTGGTTAGCGCGCAGACCTCACAGCAAGGAGACCAGGGTTCAATTCCACCCTCGGCCATCTCTGTGTGGAGTTTGCATGTTCTCCCCGTGCATGCGTGGGTTTTCTCCGGGTACTTCGGTTTCCTCCCACATTCCAAAAACATGCTAGGTTAATTGGCGACTCCAAATCGTCCATAGGTATGAATGTGAGTGTGAATGGTTGTTTGTCTATAAAATAAGGGGGCCGTCAATTATCGTAAGCAGATGCACTGACAGAAGGATTTACTGTTTTTGGTGGAAATGCAAAGTTAGAATGTACAATGTGATGATAATTATACACCCTCACCTGGCCAAACTTCTGATAAATGACCCCAAACTTGAAGTTGTTGCTAATGACGTGCTCATCAAAGGTTACAATGAGTCTTGAGGCCTTAAAGGAGACAGCATCAAAACGGGTGTGAGACTGCAAAGGAATATACAACATGGATAACTACAGTAAACCTCGGATATATCGGACTCGGATATATCGGAAATTCGCTCACAACGGACAGATAAAAAAAGAACCAATTTTTCTGTAATGCATTTCCAATAAAAATTCATTGCATATATCGGATTTTTTATAACGGATTTCGCCTATTTCGGACAAAATCTCCAGTCCCGTTCCAATGCATTTCCATTAAATTTCCCTCGCATATATCGGATGGCCGCATCGTGGCGCTCCGATTCGCCGAATCGTGACAGGCCGCTATACGATGTCATTTGCAGCGTTTGCAACGTTGCCTGCGCGTCCAGGTACATTGGTTAACATAGTCAAGGAAGTGCCTTTTTATAATGGATAAAATCCGATTTACGCATATACCGGATATAAATCCGATATATGCGTGAAACTGACATTTTCCGGTATACGCATATAACGGATTTCGCTTATATCGGACAAAACCAGTGGGAACAATTGAATCCGATATATATCCGAGGTTTACTGTATTCCAAAAAGAAACGTACTTTTGGATAAAGAACAGGGAAGAAGCGGTCAACGTTGACTTCCTCATAGACGAGCTTGGAATATAAACAGAAGATGTCAGATATATTGTTATGCTACACATCAGCCTTGATAACTCACCTTGGCCATTTGGACCACATTGGGAAACTCAGTCAGGCAGGAGATGGGGATCACATCATGGTAGGTCTTTTGTTTAGTCCTGGTCAAGTCATAAAACAATCAAGCATTCTTGTCATATAAAGTGATGTAATATTTCTCAGAACCAATCAGAAAGGAAAGAGATGATCCGGTACAGGCCATTATCAAACTTCCCCACCCCTTCCCTCTCGCGCTGCCTCCCGTGCTCCATCCCCACCCACTCACTGGCCTTAATAGTCCATCTGTTGCCCTGCTGTGGAAATGTGTTGTTAACGCTCTCTCTAGCTATATGACTCTTGAGATAACACTCCCACCGTTAAGAGAATGCATCTGCGCACTCAATGGTGGACATTTTAGCAGCTAATTCTGCATCTACCTCCGCTGTTCTGAAACCAGATTCAATGGTTTTTCTGCAGCATGTGTGCATATTGAGGAGTGTTACCTAAGCATTAGCCGCAGATGCTCCTGGTCACCAATCACATCGTACTTTAAAGAGAACACCAGATGTCCGAGGGCGCTGTCCGATGAATAGTAATTAAAGTGTTCCTGGGGGCACAGTGCAAAGATACAGCAATTACTACACTGTCTATGTCAGTGCTTCTCAAACAGAGGGGTGGGGACACATGGGGGGCACCGTGAGGTGACAGGGGGATCTACTAGATTGGAAGGTCCGTTAGTGTCTTGATTCCTGTTTGAACAATGCTGGTACCAGCAACTCATACAGTGGTTTGTAGCGATAAATACATTAATATAACAAGTTCTCAGTAGTATTTCAAATTTTTTTGTGCGTGAACAAATTTCTGTTTACTGGGCATGACAGAAAATAATTGAGAACCACTCGTCTATGAAAGGTCCAATCTCCATTGGGCATCTCTGTGTGGAGTTTTGCATTTTCTCCTACTTCTTTCTCTTTCGGCTTTTCCCTTCAAGGGGTCGCCACAGGAACTACCCTCCATCACTACATCCATAAACCTCCCCTTTGGTCTTCCTCCACGCCTCCTACCTGGCACCTCTAAATGCAGCATCCTTCTAATATTCAGTATCTCTCCTCTGGACATCACCATCTCAGTCTGGCCTCTCAGTAATGTGCATATGATGTACTGGTTCCTGATCCTATCCATCCTGGTCACCTCTACTAAGCATGAAAAACATGCATTGGCAAGTCTAAATTGTCCATAGATATGAATGTGAGTGTGAATGGTTGTTTGTCTATACCCCGCCTCTCACCCGAAGTAAGCTGGGATAGGCTCCAGCATACCCCCGTGATCCTAACAATGATTAAGCAGCATAGAAAATCAACTGATGGATGGGATACATTATTCATATACACGTGCACACACATTTTCTGCAACATCTTTATTGTTCATCGTTTTTTGTTTCACCCCCCCGATCAATTGCTGCAAGACAATTGATTCTTCATTAGATTAATTTAATGAACACAAAGTGATATTCATTGTGAAATCCTCCATGAGGGCTGTTATGCTAATGTATGCAGGAGGTGAGGCTGTTACTGTACATAGGGGCAACATCACTGACTTTGGTGAATTGGTGTCCTGGTGTGCAGTTAGGTGATCTATGGGTGCCACCGCACTGACAGAGACTACTCCACTTATTTCCAACCAGTGTACCATCAACAGGGCGTTTATTATATACTGTTGGTTAATGTGGTTAGACCGTGGTTTCTCGCTCTGGTCTGATGATATGGAAAATGTCAAAGTGATGACATAACCGTCTCAATTTGGATGGCGCGCAGGTGACTAACCTTTGTGAGGAAGTGTTTACGGTAGAGCATTGCCGTTGTGTTACATTCCAGCTTTGTGCGGGTGTCTGGGGACAAAGTCTGCAGCTCCTCCCAGTCCAGTGTGTCGCTCAGCTCATGATTTGTTCCCTCAATCCAGTAACCTCCAAATTGTGGCAGAAGGATAAGAGGAAAGGGTCTTTTCCTACCCAAAACCTTCCAAAATGCAAAACAAAAAAACAAACATTAGATAAAAGACTAAAGTTATTGTTACTATAATCAGAATAAGAATACATAAACATACAACAATGCCTCGTTTAATGCAATTCATTGGTTCCAGACCCGACCGTTAAGTACATTTAGGTTTACTTATTTATGAATTGATTATGTTACAGTGTAGAAAACATGATCTTACGATCTTAGACATATTAGCCCACACTCTAAACTAGGGATGCGCTGATCAGTCAGCTACCAATCACTATTGGATGATTTCTGTGTGGCTCGTACTATTCCAGTCTTGCTTGACATTTTGGGTAGCATGCTCCTCCAGTTAACACTCGGCATGAAAAATATCTCGCAGGGCTTTAATTTTAATATGGCATATTAAAATATATAATATATAAAATATGGCAAATTTTAAGGAGTCTGGTGAGTTTTTGATAGTAAATATCACGTTTTTAAATGCTTAAAATTAGCTTATATGTGCATATTTTAAATTAATAATAAGCCATATTCAACCACAAAACAGTGTTAATTTATTATTATTATATAATAATATATAATATAATATAATATAATATAATATAATATAATATAATATAATATAATATAATATAATATAATATAATATAATATAATATAATATAATATAATATAATATAATATAATATAATATAATATAATATAATATAATATAATATAATATAATATAATATAATATAATATAATATAATATAATATAATATAATAAACTACAAAGTGAAGAGGGATGGCTGTATATCACACAGAATGAGACCAGGGGTAAAAAGGTCGGCATCCTACCTCATGGACACTTGGGTAGGGAATGTAGTCCTCCTCCGTCTGAAACAAATAGAAAATAAAGCTTTGGTTTGTCATCAAAAATTCATATTGAGCTCAACATTCATTGAGAAGAACACAACTAAATTGTGAATGAATTATTCATTCACTTTCAGCTTTTCCCTTTCAGGAGTCACCACATGAATAGTTTTGGCTTAGTTTTTATGCCGGATGCCTTTCCTGGCACATTCCTTGCAGGGAATCAAACCCTGGGTGCACTGCCATGCAAGGCAGAAACGTGAACCATTATATCGTCACCATTTTTTAAACCGTTTTTTGGTGTATTACTGAAAAGCATTCAATATATGGTAAAGATGATAGTTAGTAGTATTTGCATTGGGTGATTAATGGGAATAATTGATAGATAAATGACTACAAGGATTAATAGTATGAAAAGGATGAAACAACGGCCATATAGTATGATTAATATTGTGTTGTCGAGATGCAGAGTCATACCTTGAGTGGAGGTGGTAAGGTACATCTCTGCTCATCCATCCTGTTCCCCTGTGAGAGGAGAGGCAAGATTAAGAAAATAAACAGAAGGAGAGAAAGGAGAAGCGGCAGTTATTTATCAACCGGAATTCAGACAGAGTATAATACTGGGAAAAAAAATGACAAGGTGTTTTTTTTTTTCCTCAATGATGCACAGCAGGCAAGAAAGCCAAATCAGAGATAGACATACGGGTTATAGAAGCATACACACAGCGAGAGAGATAGTTTAATAGCAAATGTTTGGGTGACAGACTGGTGTGTTAAGGACATAGAGGAAGTGTTCTCAATGAGGCCAAGGGGATTAAAAAGATGCAGGGATAAGTGACGCCTCTACAGAGAAGCATCTGTTGCATGTGTGACACGGAATAAAGCAGGAATGCCATAGAAAAATCAGGAAGATAATACTAATAATGCTTAATTTAGACTAGAGTTGTGCAAACTTTTCAACCAAAAAACATCGAATATTGGATGATCCCCATGACAAAGTACTAATGAAATTAAAAACACTAGTCCAAATTACAACCACAATAATAGTGCCGTCTGCCGATAACTTTGTAAGATAATATGTGATATGGGCTGCACGGCGGTCGAGTGGTTAGCGCGCAGACCTCACAGCTAGGAGACCAGGGTTCAATTCCACCCTCGGCCATCTGTGTGGAGTTTGCATGTTCTCCCCGTGCATTCATGGGTTTTCTCCGGGTACTCCGGTTTCCTCCCACATTCCAAAAACATGCTAGGTTAATTGGCGACTCCAAATTGTCCATAGGTATGAATGTGAGTGTGAATGGTTGTTTGTCTATATGTGCCCTGTGATTGGCTGGCAACCAGTCCAGGGTGTACCCTGCCTCTCGCCCGAAGATAGCTGGGATAGGCTCCAGCACCCCCCGCGACCCTCGTGAGGATAAGTGGTAGAAAATGGATGAATGAATGAGTTCTCCTATTTTGTGTGGAAGTGGTAACTTTTTGGCTTCTTATTTTGTCTTTCCCCACCCTCGGCCATCTCTGTGTGGAGTTTGCATGTTCTCTCCATGCATGCGTTGGTTTTCTCCGGGTACTCCGGTTTCCTCCCACATTCCAAAAACATGCTAGGTTAATTGGCGACTCCAAATTGTCCATAGGTATGAATGTGAATGTGAATGGTTGTTTGGATATATGTGCCCTGTGATTGGCTGGCGACCAGTCCAGGGTGTACCCTGCCTCTCGCCCGAAGATAGCTGGGATAGGCTCCAGCACCCCCCGCAACCCTCGTGAGGATAAGAAATGGATGAATGAATGAGTTCTCCTCCTATTTTGTGTGGAAGTGGTAACTTTTTGGCTTCTTATTTTGTCTTTCCCCACCCTCGGCCATCTCTGTGTGGAGTTTGCATGTTCTCCCTGTGCATGCACGGGTTTTCTCCGGGTACTCCGGTTTCCTCCCACATTCCAAAAACATGCTAGGTTAATTAGCGACTCCAAATTGTCCATAGGTATGAATGTGAATGTGAATGGTTGTTTGTCTATATGTGCCCAGTCCAGGGTGTACACCCCGCCTCTCACCCCAAGACAGCTGGGATAGGCTCCAGCACCCCCGCGACCCTCGTGAGGAAAAGCAGTAGAAAATGAATGAATGAATATGTGATATCACTTCTTTTTTTGTTTTCATAATATTGCGCAACTGCAATATGTTGTGGCTGACACACACACACACACAATAACAACAACTAAATGGGCTTATTCCATTATTTTGATCATTAACTAATTGCCAAAAATAGATAAGCTCTCTTGTCATTGTTGCTTTTCATGTTCCGGATTGTCTGATTAAAACAAACCGTCCAAGATCATAGCAGCATTTGTGAGGTGAGATAAAAAAGCTTACTGCAGACTTACAAACAGAATGTTAATAAAGAGCAGCATCTGCCTTTGAAACAACCTAAATTGCGACAGGATTAGAAACAATGCATGCTGTCACTGTGTTAGTTGCTTGGGTAATTTAACAAAATGCGATGGACGCATCCGCTTACCTGCATCTTTTCAATCATTTCAAATAAATCTGCAGTCTGGAGGGAGGAGAATGAGAGAAAACGTTGAGATATCTGATTGAATGATTCTCAGTGATTTGACCCTGAATCTTAGCTACTTAGGCCATCTTTAGGGCAATAGGCTGGTCAGCTGAAGACCACTGTGTCGCAAGTAGGGTGGCGCAACGAGCATCGAGTAATGGGAACTAGGACTAACTATTTTAGGGTTGGAAAATAATTTTAATATACGGACAAGCGGGCAATTAGTTTTCCAACTTTTTCAGTGACTGATGCATTATGGTGCCCGCTGTCTTGCAGGAAATGCATACTGCATTAAAAGTTGCATACTGCATTAATAGTTGCATACTGCATTAATAGTTGCATACTGCATTAATAGTTGCATACTGCATTAATAACGTGTTGAGAGGGGTGTCGTACTTTAGCACGCTGATGCCAGCCATACTTGCAGAATGCTTGATGCCGCTCTTGTGCCACTGTGCAAGTGTACCTAATGTTTTGGTAAGTATTACATGTTATCTTCAATGTACTTGTTAATGCATGATTACAGCATGTACATCAAACGATGAAACGCTGTTCAAGGTTTTTTTTAGGGCTTTGTAGTTGAAATAGGTGGGTCCCAATTAAGTGTATTGTTAGCTAGCTCAAAATAACTTCTTTTCTCTCATTATAATGTAATGATGAGGGATATTATATAGCAACTAGCTAGAATACTGCATACATGTACATATGTGTTTTGACCTTCGTAGACAGGCGGCGCTGGATGATGACATCACTACAGTAAACTACCGTTAAGAGGTGCACAAAAAGTCCTTACTTTGCATATTGTTACTGGGTACTTTAAGTATTAATGATTCATTATGCTACGGCACGGTGGACAAGTGGTTAGCGCGCAGACCTCACAGCTAGGAGGACCAGGGCTCGATTCCTCGATTCCTGGATAGGTTAATTGGCGACTCCAAATTGTCCATAGGTATGAATGTGAGTGTGAATGGTTGTTTGTCTATATGTGCCCTGTGATTGGCTGGCGACCAATTGGGCAAAGACAGCTGTGATAGGCTCCGGCACCCCCGCGACCCTCGTGAGGAAAAAGCAGTCGAAAATGAATGAATGAATGAATGAATGCTACAGCATCACAGCACTGGAACCCACTGACTCCTCCCCCTCCAAAGCCTCTGGCGGTGCTTGACGTGTACCTCCAAAAAAACGTGGAAAATGCAGAACACACCTGCAGCCATCATGTTTAAGTCAGTTTTACAAGCCTCATGTCCTAATATTGTCTGTTTATTTAAATGACATCCACGTAGTAATATACCACTCCCATTACGTCATCAGCCAAATGTGAATGAATTACCTTCAACTTTTATGTGTGGTGGAAACACACTGGAACCTTTTAGTACCAGGAAGTATAGTTACCAGTCAATATATAAGGTCACACATACATTTACATCTCTATCTCATCTATGATTTTTGCAAAACAAGTACCATCAGCAACTTTTCAATGCAGTACCAGTCAAATACTTAACCAATTACTATCCAATTACTAGTCTGAGCTCCAACAGTCCATGCGCAGTGAAAGCAGGTCAGTTGAACCAGTAAAAATGTCTGTGTACAGAGTGATTGTGTGTTAGCTTTCAATGTGAGTACACCTAAAGTCCTCCACCATCTGCAAACAATAGTCTGCCCCAAACCCTAAAGGTAAATACATGCTGAAACACATGGACCAGTGATTAAGGCTGCAGAACTTCACCTTACTTTAGGACTGGAACCCTAAAGTGTATCATTTACTGTAGATTTTTTTCTCCAGATCGCCTATTATTGACAATATAAACAATGAATTTAACTATCTATGCAGCATGTTTGGAAATAAAGATACAGTACTTACAATTCTGGGTTTGTTCCAGTGAGCCCTTGTCACCATTCCGGCAGTGACACTGTCGTTTTTAGCCATTTTTTTTTTTTCAAAAATTCCAAAAGATGCCTCAGCTCAGTAGACCTTAACTGAACTGCATCAAACGCTCCCTGAGATCATAACCATATTTCCCTGTGTTCATGACTATGTACATACTAATGTGTCAAATTAGCCAAAATGCTCCGAAACAATCTCGTATTGCAAGAAAAGGCGGTGACGTAGAAGATGGAGGTGCACAGAAATAAATCCAGTTCCTCTGGTGAGCCGCACCACTGTTAAGTTAAGCGCTAACATCCTATCTGTTCCAGGGGTGGAGCTCTTCTACTATCATAAAACCTCCCATACGATCCCCTACCGAGCTATAAAAGCAGACAAGGTTTAAAATCCTGCATAATATATGGTCGCTCTATGCCAGCAGTTTAGGTGTGACAGTACAGTAAAGCCAAAAAATGTTATTGTCTGATGTGCTGTGTTTATTTCCAACCTCTCCATAATAATAAATATTATATTGATTCATTTTACTCAGCATCAACAGGCTAAGGCTCTGATTGTTTTTCCAAATCATGTCACTTGGTATGGTCACTTGTTGTTAGGCAGAATTCAAAGGGCTCAAGTACATCTGCCTAAATGACCGATGATCAAAATGGCATATGCTCACTAATGTGTTTGAATGGGACTAACAGTGCCCCCGGACAGGGAGACAGCAGGAAACGCAAGTGACGCAGACGCCAAATGTCCCTTCTGTTCTGTCAACAATAGCAAAATAGAATGAAATATTTCACACACTATCCCATATAGTCATTGGAATGTAATGGTTTCCGTTGTCATCTCCAAAGGGGAAGGAACTGAGAATTTTGTTGTTGTTTGTTTGTCTGCTCTTTTATTTTGAAAATTACTCCATTACTGCATCTCACTCAATTCAGGTTAGAGTCAAGTGTTATAAAAATAGATGTGAAGGTGGACCCAATGTGATTCTTTTTCATGGGGCCCAGAATTCCTGGCAGCGCCCCTGGTACGACCTTTGAAAAATGCTTTTAAACATTATTAGAGCCCTCTATAAATCAAATAACACCCCTATAGCCACCTTTATATCCTATAGTAGACATTTATTCATTCATTTATTCATTCATTCATTCACTGCGTTGCTTGTATAATAGACATAATCAGAGTAACTAAGACATAAATAAGTCTCTTTCTAATGAGTGTTGATAAAATGTGTTCCCAGGGGGAGCTGAGTGGCAGGCAGACAGGAAGTGACGGGTGTTCGGACTCGAGTTTTAGCTTGGAGTGGGTTTCTGTCATGCCATATTCAACCCCAAAACAGCATGATTTATTAGTATATTTTTGAAAAACTGTGAAAACCAAAAAAAAAATGTCCCAGTGGAATACCATTACTATAGAAACAATACTACAAGTAGTACCGTATGTTTATTTATACACTCTACATTGGCAAATTAATCACTGTTCTGTCCATCCATCCATTCATCCACCCATCCATCCATCCATCCATCCATGCATCCATCCATCCATCCATCCTTCCATCCATGCATCCATCCATCCATCCATCCATGCATCCATCCATCCATCCATGCATCCATCCATGCATCCATCCATCCATCCATACATCCATGCATCCATCCATCCATCCATGCATCCATCCATCCATCCATCCATCCATCCATCCATGCATCCATCCATCCATCCATCCATCCATCCATGCATCCATCCATCTATCCATCCATTCATCCATCCATGCATCCATCCATCCATCCATGCATCCACGCATCCACGCATCCATTCATCCATCCATCCATGCATGCATCCATCCATCCATGCATTCATTCATCCATTCATCTATCCATCCATCCATCCATCCATCCATCCATCCATCTATCCATCCATTCATCCATCCATGCATCCATCCATGCATCCATCCATCCATGCATCCACGCATCCATGCATCCATGCATCCACGCATCCATTCATCCATCCATCCATGCATTCATTCATCCATTCATCTATCCATCCATCCATCCATCCATCCATGCATCCATCCATCCATGCATCCATCCATGCATCCATCCATCTATGCATCCATCCATCCATCCATCCATCTATCCATCCATCCATCCATCCATCCATGCATCCATCCATGAAGAAGACAGGGTGTGAATTACAAAAAAATACCACATGACCTCTAGTAGCCAAA
Organism: Doryrhamphus excisus; assembly: GCF_037039965.1. NCBI lineage: Eukaryota > Metazoa > Chordata > Actinopteri > Syngnathiformes > Syngnathidae > Doryrhamphus > Doryrhamphus excisus. Next base: position 3,110,975 of record NC_136371.1, on the reverse strand, counting down.
TACCTGGGACCTGACCTGCTGGTAAATGTCAATCTTTAGCAACACCAAAGTTTCCAAAATCTTTTTGTGAGATTAACAGTCACAGGAGCCTTACAGATGGCATGAACTGCATCAGCATCATCAGGAATGTGGAACAACTGGATCCAAATTCTCTCTTAATCCGTCTCTATTCCAATTCCCTATGCTCTCTTCAGATCAAGTCACATTGCGTAAGCCTCCTTCCGAAGTTGGCGGGACCTTATAAAACCAATCCAATAGGAGCCAGATTGTATCCTCTTTTAATCACCGAGGAGATCAGCTCTCTTTCACTCTGATTTCCAAAAATATCCCTTTGGTTTTTTCCCATGCCAGTCACTGGTTATTAATGATTATGGTTATTGACCATGAGATAGATCTGATATGAACTCCGACAATTTCAATAATTCAGCCAAAATTGTATTCATAGACAGTAATTGTGTTCTTAAAAGCATCGTATCCCAACAAAAGTGACTCATGCTAAAATAAAAAAATAATTAGCATATTGATTGCAGAAAGCAAACATAGACATAAACACAAAACTGACACCAGATTCTGAGGCAAGATGAGCCACGTACATCAAATAAAGGTCACACATAGGTCACGGACCAAATACCTTTTGGGATGGCACTGCACTGTAGGGGAGCTTGGACTGGAACAACGGAGGTTCTAGTGGAGCACAGATTCTGGATTCACTCCCATCGTGTTTCCTACAGTCAGAATGAGACACAAGGCAACATTCGGTCAGAAAACAGGATGAGGTCAAGAAAAGGGTCCAGGGCGCCAGACTGCGATTAAATGGTCACATTTTTGGAGCCCTGGGGTCAACATGGCTCATTATTGATCTCATATGTTGTTATTGGATTTGAACATGGACCCAGTCCAGGGTTTTGGTACACTACCGAATAGTCAGGGGTCTCAAACTCAATTTACCTGGGGGCCACTGGAGCTAGGGTCTGGGCAAGGCTGTGCCGCATCAGGTTTTCAAAAAAAAAAACACATTTATTAAAAACAGAAAAATATACAAACTTTTTCAGTGCTTTGGTTCCGATTTTCTACAATAAAAGCTCTGATAAAACATTCCACTGTTCTCAAATATCTTATTTTTTATTTTTCTACACAAAATAAGATGAAAAATAAATAAACAAATCAAGAATAAAGAAAATCAATCAGTAATAAATAAATATAATAATAATAATAAAACGGCAAATAATAAAAACTTAAGAAACCACATACAATTGGTGGGTAGACAAATTATTTTTTTCAGATTAAAATGAACAAAGCATTATTAGAGCCCTGTAGACATGACAAAACACGACTATAATCACATTTATACTTTTTTTTTATTTACAACATATTGCACAACTGCAGGGTCTTGAGACACATGCTAACTCGCAAACTAGAGAGCTAGCGACCTAAACGGTAGCCTTCAAGTTATTTCCTTTAAACTTAAATAGCCAAAAACTTACCACTTCCACACGGATAGGGAGGATAACGATTAACAGTTATTTAACCTTTAACATGAACATTAATCAAACGTAATAATTTTTTCTGGGTACATGATACCATACAGCATCCATATCAAACTTGCGCGGGCCGCACTAACATTAAACTTTCATATCAAGGCGGGGGCCTCAAACTAGTGTCCTGCGGGCCACAATTGGCCCACCGGCCAACAATCCGCCCATCCATCCAGTCAGTCAACAGTCAAGTGAATGTACTTATCCTTAAAGCCTCCATCCATACATCCACGTCTTTCCCTTCACTATGAAAGGACCCCTTTTGGTATTTTGGTTATGTTGGTTGGAGTTGAAGGAGAAAACAAATGCAATCATACAAAAATGTATGATGCCAAAGATAAATCACAAGTTAAAAATAAACAAAACACGAGTTGGTATAATCCCATCAGTATTGTATGTTTTCTCCGAGGGAGCAGATTTCAGCTAATCTGTTCTTCCCTGCTAACAGACACTTGAATGTATGACTTATTCATTTCTTGCTCTAAATAACATGATCCCCAAAACCTATGAAAACACGCTCGTCACCAAATGCCAAGCTTAAACACTTCAGAGATATGGAAAAAAAACAAAACAATAACCATATTTTCACATTGAATCAAGCAGAACATGTTTCATGTCCGACACAAGCGAGTGATGCATTTTTAAACCAGTGAGCGATGTTGTCACGCATCTTTTGCTCTGAATTCAATACTTGTACAATGATGGCTCTGTCCCCGCAGGACCACCGATCGATACCCATTGCGGCATTGACACTGACAACGGGCGAATTTGCACAGCAGGCTTTCAATTTGTTTGATTGATTCAGTCAGTGGTTGATGGTGTGGGTTGGGACTCGTTCAAATGAATTGCTGTCTATCTGAATACTATCTGAATAAGTCTAATGTACCGGTGCATAATACTTTAATACAATTATACAAAAAGTACACCAAAGCTCTATATCCTAATGGCCATTTTTTTTTAAAGAAATGATTGTAAGCAGTATGGATGGGCTCAAACAGTCCACTCCCATGAGAAAGTGTCTGTGGTGCTGCTAAGGATGGAAATAAAACAGCTGCTCCTCAGAACACAGGTGACGAAAGCCAGCATGAATCTTTCAAGTGCAGGGGGGGCTGTTACACAACAAGTGAATGTCTTCACTAATTCATACCAATAGGGCTCTATGTTCACAATGCAGGTCCATTTTTTTTTTTTTGCAACTTTTGCAAGTTTTCCAACTGACTTCACATCACCAGCCAAACCACTCCAAAAAAAAAAAAAAAAACGCAGTCAGTGACTGATGCACGATCGTGCCCACTGTTATATGTATTGAGTTGTTGAGTGTCAATCACGCGTGTTAAGGAACAAGTTCACCAAGTAACTTCAGATACAAACCAAAATAATGGCCAGCTGAAGAAATCCTAATAAAGTGGAGGCATTGGGACAAACGGCGAGTCGTTTTAAACTTCCCATTTGCACCGTGTGATGCGCCACCGAGCTCCTCTTTGGCTGCAACCGTCTCAACGTGAGTGACTGGCCAATCACAGAGCAGCGGATAATGACGAAATGTACTCATTTCGTACTCGTATCCGGCAAAAATGCATTATCCATAACGGATACTCGTTTATAACAAAAATATAAAAATGTTGTCCAAAGTTTGTTTTGTGACATGCAAGCCTCATTTCAATACCATTAACTTAACCATAAATATTAATTTAGCACCAAAACGATGCACTGTTAACTATTTAGTGTTTCAGTCCAATTACTAACATTTAAGTTGGTACAATTTCAGTAGTTTTGGTATATAAATAAATACACAAATTATTGCTGTTGACTACGGCCTATTATTAATTTAAAAAAAAAACATATTTAATCAAATTTGATATACCACTCACCGAATTCAAGCATTTTCAAGCATAAAAATTGTTAAATACAAATAGAAATACAAATGTAAGCCATTCGGAATATCATACAAAGACGTGATTTATGGGATTCTACACTGATCACTCATTATGTCATTAATGTTACAATGATGAGACCAAAGCCAACCCAAGAAGCACGCTGTCCAGAAAAAAAAAAAGTGTGAATTTATGTTATGTCTTATTGATGCCTAAAATGGGAACTCTGGTAACGTTACAAAAGTATTTTGTAGGCTGTAAGCAGGTTTTCTGGACTCTAAATATTAAAATATTAAATTTTTAACAAAGGAATACTAAAATAAACGTTTACAGTTAGCATGCAGGCCTCGCAGCTATGAGACCAGAGTTCGATTCCACCTTCGGCCATCTCTGTGTGGAGTTTTCATGTTCTCCTCGTGCATGCGTGGGTTTCCTCCCACATTCCAAAAACATGCTAGGTTAATTCAGCGACTCCAAATTGTCCATAGGTATGAATGTGAGTGTGAATGGTTGTTTGTCTATATGTGCCCTGTGATTGGCTGGCCACCAGTCCAGGGTGTACCCCGCCTCTCGACTGAAGACAGCTGGGATAGGCTCCAGCATGCCTGCGACCCTCGTGAGGATAAGCGGTAGAAATTAAATGAATGAATGAATTTCTAAAAATACAATACAATTATGCAATACATAAACAACACATGCACATGACTTACTCTGCGTAGTTACCACGGACAACCTCCTGCAGCTCAGTTCTCAGCAATAAGCTTCATACCGACCCCAGAAAATATTACATAACGCAGCCCAGCTGGTTAGTAGTGCAGCTCACAACAAACCGTGTGAGGATGTCCCAGCATGGCGTCTGGATAGAACGTCCTGTGTGGAGTGGAGCAGCAAAACTTACTCACGGTGTGACTCACTGTCTACATCTACATCCCCCTCTGTAGTCTCTAGCTCCTCCCTCGCCTAATGTTTCTCCCTCCTCCCTGAAGATGTCACGGCCACGTTTCTTTCCATCCTCATCTTCAGCTCACTCACCTCTTCTCATCAGATGTCCACCTGCTCACCTCGCCGGGTTTTTGTCAGACTGACGCTCGCTCCAAGTGAGGTTGAAGCATCTCCTCCACCTCTCATTTCCCTTCCCTCTGTACTCCCTCCTCCCACTCAGCCTCTCACATGCACATATGCACTCTTTGCTTGTCACTTCCTTTATCTCCTCCCTCTTTGTCTGCTCTCCACTGCACTCCCAGGATGAGCTACTCCACTGGCTGGGGACACCGAATTGTGGGGGGGGGGATAGGACCCTAACCGACAGGGGCGCCAAAAAATAACTACAAATTAAAATATCATTTTGCAAGGTCGGTCGAGTGGTTAGCGCACAGACCTCACAGCTAGGAGACCAGGGTTCAATTCCACACTCGGCCATCTATGTGTGGTAGTTTGCATGTTCTCCCCGTGCATGCGTGGGTTTTCTCCGGGTACTCCGGTTTCCTCCCACATTCCAAAAACATGCTAGGTTAATTGGCGACTCCAAATTGTTCATAGGTATGAATGTGAGTGTGAATGGTTGTTTGTCTATATGTGCCCTGTGATTGGCTGGCCACCAGTCCAGGGTGTACCCCGCCCTCGTGAGGAAAAGCGGTAGAAAATGAATGAATGAATGAGGATTTTGCAAGGTCAAGGGGTGGGATTTTTCCCCAAAAAATATCTTAGTTATTTTGTTGTAAAAGTTAAGTTTTTTCATGGGCGGCATGGCGGTCGTGTGGTTAGCGCGATGACCTCACAGCTAGGAGACCAGGGTTCAATTCCACCCTCGGCCATCTCTGTGTGGAGTTTGCATGTTCTCCCCGTGCATGTGTGGGTTTTTTCCGGGTACTCCGGTTTGGCTGGCGACCAAAGACAGCTGGAACAGCTCCAGCGACCCTCGTGAGGAAAAAGCGATAGAAAATAAATGAAGTTTTTTCATAGTTAAATTTTATAATTCATGCCAGCGTCCTGTTTGTCTATATGTGCCCTGTGATTGGCTGGCAACCAGTCCAGGGTGTACCCCGCCTCTCGCCTGAAGACAGCTGGGATAGGCTCCAGCACCCCCCGCGACCCTTGTGAGGAAAAGCGGTAGAAAATGAATGAATGCCAGCGTCCCTACCACTGGCTCACACACTACCACCACCACTCTTTGTAAAAAAAAAAAAAATAAAAAAAAAAAACCTTCAACGCGTGGCACCCTCCCCCATCGTCCTTTTAAGTGTTGTATTCACTTAAAAGTAAGCAGGTCTGATTGGAGTGACGGGGGTTGCCTTCATGAGCCAGATAGGGCTGTTGCTGTGGCAACCACATCAGTCAAACGTAGAGGAAAAAAAAAAAAAAAAAAAAAAGCAAAACACCCACATGCACATGCACATGCACATGCACGCGCCTATAATGCTCAGACTCGTACAATATGTTCAACATCAAACTCCCAAAGGCGCCACCCCCCCCCCATTCCTTAATGTTTTTAATGAGGAGTGGAAGGTAATGTGGAAGGTTTTTATTTCTCTAATGACTCTCATTCAATCTTTATAGTGAAAATATGCACCTTCTCCACTAAAACAGCAGTCCCCAGCACAGTAATGAGTCCAATTCTGCTAAATCCCACCATATCTTTCTTTCCAATGGCCAAATGTACCTGGACATATTTGCGTTGATGTGCTAAAAAAAAAAAAAAAAAAAGGGGGATTACAATCATAGCGTCCACCATTTAAAACCCCGTATCAGAAGCTCACAAAAAATAATCTGCTAACGCTTCCGAAGCTTAGCAGTAAACAGTATGAAAGTTCAAAAGCCACATTAGCTACAATCTGTTTTCTTGGATTAAGCGTTTCGTGGTTGTTTTGCAGAAGAACAACATGATGTTACCTGCACCGCTTAGAAAATTATCTCTCACCTGAAAACATATACTGTCCATCATCTGATGACAGCAACAAGAATTTGACCCTGCTTAAAATCAATGTTGCATCTATAAAATGAGACATGATGAACAATAGTAACCCCTTTAAATGTAATATAAACAGGGGTGGTGGATTTAAATGAATAGGATCATCCCTCTCCCCAGTAAATCCCCTCTAGCCAACCCTGATGCCGCAGATTCCACACCACATTAGCCTGCTTAAATTGGGCCGTGGTCACTCCCCTTGCCTGCCCGGCCATCCTTTATCCCCTTAGGATTGCTGCTGTCCTGCCCCTAACGTCCATCACTTTCTCTATATCGCCAGTTTGTCAAGCAAGTAAGAAGAATCCAAAATCAAAATCTTGTGCCTCAAAACAAGCAATATGATCTCAGGAGACCCCCACCCCCACCCCCAATAGGCAATCCAAGTCAAACAACCCCCATCAAGGTCACATTATACAACAGTAATATGTCAGAGGTCATCAGGCATCATGGCTACTGTGCTATATAAATATATAAATATATAAATATATAAATATACATGTCCATCCATTATGTGTTATTTAATTTGAATGAGCCACAGATGTGGGATTCTAACATGTTGAGTTTTAGCTTGGCATAGGTTGTGGCTGCAACAGTAGCCCGTGTTATTATTATGATTGTGTTATTATTATTATTGTGTGTGTTGTGAAATAGCACATGTATGTTCCACTGAATAAAAAAAAGTAACATTATTGACACTGAACAATCTAGAATGCGACACAACGGCACATAAAACGGCATTATCTTCCAATAGTGCCTTGATATCATCCTGTAGAACCTTGTTATCATTGCATAATTCTTCTTCCATTGGGTTTTAAACCTCGTTCAGAGCAGCGTGCAAGGCGGCATTGTCTTCCAATAGTGCATTGATATCATCCTGTAGAACCTTAATATCATTGCATAATGCTTCTTCCATTGGGTTTTAAACTTTGTTCAGAGCAGCGTGCAAGGCAGCATTATTTTCCAATTGTACATTGATATCATCCTGTAGAACCTTAATATCATTGCATAATTCTTCTTCCATTGGGTTTTAAACTTTGTTCAGAGCAGCGTGCAAGGCAGCATTATTTTCCAATAGTACATTGATATCATCCTGTAGAACCTTGATATCATTGCATAATTCTTCTTCCATTGGGTTTTAAACCTCATTCAAAGCAGCGTGCAAGGCGGCATTGTCTTCCAATAGTGCCTTGATATCATCCTGTAGAACCTTGGTATCATTACATAATTCTTCTTCCATTGGGTTTTAAACCTCGTTCAGAGCAGCGTGCAAGGCAGCATTATCTTCCAATAGTGCATTGATATCATCCTGTATAGCCTTGATATCTTTGCACAATTCTTCTTCCATTGGGTTTTCAACCTCGTTCAGAGCAGCGTGCAAGGCAGCATTATCTTCCAATAGTGCATTGATATCATCCTGTAGAACCTTGGTATCATTACATAATTCTTCTTCCATTGGGTTTTAAACCTCGTTCAGAGCAGCATGCAAGGCGGCATTGTCTTCCAATAGTGCATTGATATCATCCTGTAGAACCTTAATATCATTGCATAATTCTTCTTCCATTGGGTTTTAAACTTTGTTCAGAGCAGCGTGCAAGGCAGCATTATTTTCCAATAGTACATTGATATCATCCTGTAGAACCTTAATATCATTGCATAATTCTTCTTCCATTGGGTTTTAAACTTTGTTCAGAGCAGCGTGCAAGGCAGCATTATTTTCCAATAGTACATTGATATCATCCTAAAGAACCTTGATATCATTGCATAATTCTTCTTCCATTGGGTTTTAAACCTCATTCAAAGCAGCGTGCAAGGCGGCATTGTCTTCCAATAGTGCCTTGATATCACCCTGTAGAACCTTGGTATCATTACATAATTCTTCTTCCATTGGGTTTTAAACCTCGTTCAGAGCAGCGTGCAAGGCGGCATTGTCTTCCAATAGTGCATTGATATCATCCTGTAGAACCTTGGTATCATTGCATAATGCTTCTTCCATTGGGTTTTAAACTTTGTTCAGAGCAGCGTGCAAGGCAGCATTATTTTCCAATAGTACATTGATATCATCCTGTAGAACCTTGATATCATTGCATAATTCTTCTTCCATTGGGTTTTAAACCTCATTCAAAGCAGCGTGCAAGGCAGCATTGTCTTCCAATAGTGCCTTGATATCATCCTGTAGAACCTTGGTATCATTACATAATTCTTCTTCCATTGGGTTTTAAACCTCGTTCAGAGCAGCGTGCAAGGCGGCATTGTCTTCCAATAGTGCATTGATATCACCCTGTAGAACCTTGGTATCATTACATAATTCTTCTTCCATTGGGTTTTAAACCTCGTTCAGAGCAGCATGCAAGGCAGCATTATTTTCCAATAGTACATTGATATCATCCTGTAGAACTTTGATATCATTGCATAATGCTTCTTCCATTGGGTTTTAAACTTTGTTCAGTGCAGAGTGCAAGGCAGCATTATCTTCCAATAGTGCATTGATATCATCCTGTATAGCCTTGATATCATTGCATAATTCTTCTTCCATTGGGTTTTAAACCTCGTTCAGAGCAGCGTGCAAGGCAGCATTATCTTCCAATAGTGCATTGATATCATCCTGTAGAACCTTGGTATCATTACATAATTCTTCTTCCATTGGGTTTTAAACCTCGTTCAGAGCAGCGTGCAAGGCAGCATTATCTTCCAATTATTATTATTTTCCCAGCTTGAGATGATCTTCCATTTTCTTAAGTGAAATGTTTTTTCAAACAAAATAGCTCTGACAGCTTCAACAAGTTGATGACAGAGTTTTCTGTATGTTTGCATTTTTGGGTATCTGGAGCAGATTAATTTGATTAATCAGTAGGACAAATATCAATACAGTATCATACATTTCGATTTATATCAAACCTTTTGGAACTAATAACTAAAACTGATGTCCACGGTACCATTACAACACATCCATAATAATATAGAGTATTTCATTCTCAATCCATGTGATACTGTTTTTCTCTTGAAAAACTACAATACTATACACATCCTTTTAAGCGTCCTTTGAATGAATATGATTAAGTACTGTGGACTATAAGCAACATCAATATTTTTCGAGAAAAGATTGACTCACCCATGTAGCACATCCTGTTCTCTGTGTGTCAAGACATATTAGCAAAGATGACGGTGAAGAGCTGGGATCGTATGAGGCAGCCGTCCTATAGTACATTCTGTCATATGGAAGTCACGAGTCCTGCTGCCTTTACACACCACAGTGTTCTACAGATGTAATTAGCACATCGCCATCTTTTTCTTTTCCTCAGACCACCAAAAGTGCACATTTAGACTGACTCCAGGCACTCAAACTAAAGAGATGATGATTGCTTTTGCTGTGGGACATATTTATTATTCCGAATGGTTATCCGACTCAAACAATATCCATATTCCCCTCGGAAACAGGTCCCCCACCAAGTACATGCCCCTGAGGAAATCAGCAAAGCAGACGGGGGAAGATCACTGTGGATCATCTGACTGAATATGCTCTTTTGTGTTTTCTGAAAGCAAACTAAGAAGGTCCCACTGATGAATACATCCATAAACATAAAGTATAACTATGTTCTGTTATGCTATGCTTTCTAGGAGCAGAAATTGCATCACTTAACAGTTGACGAGAAACATCAGAAAAAGAAAATGTCTGATAAAAATAACATGGAAATGTCTCCTAGCTGTGTCATCCTTCCAAGCAGCAGCTGTGGTGAGGACTTCGGTAGAACCTTGATATCATTGCATAATGCTTCTTCCATTGGGTTTTAAACCTCGTTCAGAGCAGCGTGCAAGGCAGCATTATCTTCCAATAGTGCCTTGATATCATCCTGTAGAACCTTGATATCATTGCATAATGCTTCTTCCATTGGGTTTTAAACCTCGTTCAGAGCAGCGCGAAAGGCAGCATTATCTTCCAATAGTGCATTGATATCATCCTGTAGAGCCTTGATATCATTGCATAATGCTTCTTCCATTGGGTTTTAAACCTCAGTCAGAGCAGCGTGCAAGGCAGCATTATCTTCCAATAGTGCATTGATATCATCCTGTAGAGCCTTGATATCATTGCATAATGCTTCTTCCATTGGGTTTTAAACCTCAGTCAGAGCAGCGTGCAAGGCAGCATTATCTTCCAATAGTGCATTGATATCATCCTGTAGAACCTTGATATCATTGCATAATGCTTCTTCCATTGGGTTTTAAACCTCAGTCAGAGCAGCGTGCAAGGCAGCATTATCTTCCAATAGTGCATTGATATCATCCTGTAGAGCCTTGATATCATTGCATAATGCTTCTTCCATTGGGTTTTAAACCTCGTTCAGAGCAGCGTGCAAGGCAGCATTATCTTCCAATAGTGCATTGATATCATCCTGTAGAACCTTGATATCATTGCATAATGCTTCTTCCATTGGGTTTTAAACCTCGTTCAGAGCAGCGTGCAAGGCAGCATTATCTTCCAATAGTACATTGATATCATCCTGTAGAACCTTGACATCATTGCATAATGCTTCTTCCATTGGGTTTTAAACCTCAGTCAGAGCAGCGTGCAAGGCAGCATTATCTTCCAATAGTGCATTGATATCATCCTGTAGAGCCTTGATATAATTCCACAATATACTATTTTTTCTATAAGGTTTTCAACCTCCGTAACAGCAGCGTGCAAGGCAACATTCTCGTCTTGTAATAAATATATTCTTTTATCTTATCCACAAAGTAGGATTCCTTATGAAATCCTGTTAGCGACCTTCTAAATTTGAGTTTTAACATAATTATGTTGAGGACAGGAAGTGACATCAGAGGCTCAAAGTTGAGTTTTAGCTTGGCATAGGTTATGATTATGTTATTATTATTATTATTATTGTGTGTGTTGTGAAATAGCACATGTATGTTCCACTGAATAAAAAAGTAACATTATTGACACTGAACAATCTAGAATGCGACACAACGGCGCATAACACAGCATTATCTTCCAACAGTGCCTTGATATCATCCTGTAGCACTTAACAGTTGACGAGAAACATCAGAAAAAAAAATGTCTGATAAAAATAACATGGAAATGTCTCCTAGCTGTGTCATCCTTCCAAGCAGCAGCTGTGGTGAGGACTTTATGATTGTTTAAGACACCCCGTGCTCATGCTGGAAAGCAGGTGGATTTAAATTACAGCCTATGGCGGAATTGGGGGGCATGGTCGTCACTTGGGTTCTATATTTGGTCAGTCAGCATGAGACGGTCTCTGCTCTGACCGGCCTTGACTTTGCTCTGCCACTTGACACACTGATGAGCAAACACGCGGGCGACCCGACACCTGAGGTTTTGCACCGCATGGACACTAGGTGCTTAGCGCATGTGCAGGCATGTGTGTGCACAAACTGACATGAGGAGAAGATGATGAGTGTCATCTCATGGGAGTTAAGACAGCAAAGACGGGGGGGGGGGGCTGCAGAAATACAACAAAATCAGATCTCACTTTTTTTGGAATAACAGAAGCATGCGACTGCAGCGACGCAGCAGACGTGGATAAACCTGCTTTTCATTCAGCTTTTCAGTTAGTAATGTGAGAAGACTAGACATGAATGCATTGTGGAATAGAAAAGGTTGAGTTGTGGATACCAGCATTTTGTTCATGTTCCGGTAAAACCAGCAAATTGGCTTTGTTTGGGGGTTATGGACCCCCTAATATAGCCAGTAGTACATTTAAACATTTAAACATTTACACTGAATGTATGCCATTGGGGCGGCACGGCAGTCGAGTGATTAGCGTGCAGACCTCACAGCTTGGAGACCAGGGTTCAATTCCACCCTCGGCCATCTCTGTGTGGAGTTTGCATGTTCTCCCCATGTGCATGTTCTGTCCACATAGAAAGGTTTTCAGGTCAAAACCGCATTTTATCGTTGCAGGCTTATCATTTTTGTATAGAACCACTGTTTGTTTTTTTCAGAAATGATGTCGCCTGAGACCCGAGTTCGATTCCACTGTCTGTGCTACCTCTTTGTAGAGTTTGCATGTTCTCCCCGTGCATGCGTGGGTTTTCTCCGGGTACTCCGGTTTCCTCCCACATTCCAAAAACATGCTAGGTTAAATGGCGACTCCAAATTGTCCATAGGTATGAATGTGAGTGTGAATGGTTGTTTGTCTATATGTGCCCTGTGATTGCCCCCCACACCCGCGACCTTCGTGAGGAAAAGTGGTAGAAAATGAATGAATGAATGTATGCCATCGGTATTGGTATCAGATAATTTCACTCATGGATTAGCATCATCGGTATCGGCAGCATAAAATCCTGATCGAAACATACTTAGTCAAAACAAAAATGGGTGCTGTAATTGTTTGCAAATTCCCAGTCTTGGAATGTTGCCGGGGCCCCTTAAGTAAAGACTTTGTCTAGTCAAAACAATATGCGTTCAAAAGAGTAATACTATATTAGCATCACAAAAATACCTCCTCTCCGTTTGTATCAAGTGGCGCTATTGGCCTGCCCATTGTTGTGTTCACTCTTCTGTGCATTGAGAGAAATCCCAACAAACGTCAAGAAAGCCTCTGCATTGAATTGATTCTTTCTAGCATAACAATCCCCCATGGATTTGCATGCCTATCCGACGTGAAGGTCAGTCCTGGATGGCGCAGCGGGACAGGAGGCCATCTTGTTTTAAAGAACGAGCAGGGAGTTACACAACGGACAGCCGGGCCACAATAATCCATCATGCTCAAGGGACGGTGAGGCGGAGTGCCCCCCTCTATCTGGTCATCTGTACGTGTGTGTGGGACAGAAAACGAGAATGCGGCAGAGGCGCTTTACAAAACCTCTCATCCTCACAAACCCTCTTCAATGATTTCTTTCCATCAGGGGAGCCCAGCTACCAGGATTACAACCAATTAGGCGCCTTCCACGGAGAGCTGAGGATCATTTGTTGATCCACAATGACCATTTAACATTTAATCAAGTACACAAGTTGAAAGCCGAACAGTTCTTGACATTAAATACAGATTAGGTTAGATTAGAGGCACGGAGGCTCATAAAGACCTATTAGTGTGATGGATTAGGGAAAACCGGAAGCCAATATACACACAGTGGCCATAAGATTAGGTACAGTACCTACACTCTCTAGGAGCTAGAGCAGGGGTGGGCAAACTACGGCCCGGGGGCCACATCCGGCCCGCCAAGTGCTTGAATACGGCCCGCCCAATCTTTCCAAAGTATTTCATTTAAACTCAACATACAACCTGGCATCATGGCCTGAGCCAACCTTTTGATGGTTTTATCAATTTCGTTTTTTGACATGGTCTGTTGTTTACAAAGTGCTCCTGAAAAAGGGACACAAGCACATAATAATAATAATTATTATTATTATTATTATTAGATTATTATTAGATTATTAGATTATTAGATTATTAGATTATTATAATTATTATTAGAACTATTGTGATTATTATAATTATTATATTAATGCTAATTATTATATTAATTATACATAATATTATTGTTATATTTGCATATTTTACATAATAATAATTTAATTTTATTGTAATTATTATAATATTTTATTATTTTTAAAATATTTAAATATAAATATAAAATAATAAATAATAATAGCAGATTGCATGACAATTTTACAGATACAATAATACCAGGTGGACTGTTACATGTAAAATATATAGTCTGCCCCCCCCCCCGTAAATTTTGTCATATCAATGCGGCCCGCGAGTCAAAAAGTTTGCCCACCCCTGAGCTAGAGAGTATCGTAAGTATCGTCCACCCCAAGAGTAAACTTTCATATAATAATAGCTATAATATAATATATATTATATACATGATATATACATAATAATATATATTATATACATGATATATACATAATATATATTATATATACATGTTATATACATAACATATAATAATAGTTTTATTATTATACCCTTACATGTCATTGTTGTGGCCGGCACGGCGGTTTAGTGGCTAGCGCGCAGACCTCACAGCTAGGAGACCAGGGTTCAATTCCACCCTCGGGCATCTATGTGTGGAGTTTTCATGTTCTCCCCGTGCATGCGTGGGTTTTCTCCGGGTACTCCGGTTTCCTCACCAAATTCCAAAAACATGCTAGGTTAATTGGCCAATGGATGTGATGCTCTGATGTGATTGGCTGGCGACCAATCCAGGGTGTACAACCGCCTCTCGCCCAAAGACAGCTGGGATAGGCTCCAGCACCCCCCGCGACCCTCGTGAGGATAAGCGGTAGAAAATGAATGAATGAATGTCATTGTTGTAACATTGTTTTGTAACATTGTCTTATTATTGTATGAGTACAATGTCTCATTCATGAGATTTCCTTGGGGTGTAGTAGTTGACTAAAGAGATGGCTTGATATCATTTTTGATATCATTTTGTTTTCCTTTCTAGATCCTCATACTGTATGTCCTTTTGTAACTAAACAGTTACTATAAAACAAAAAAATCAATATTCCAAAGAGAGAGGCTGATGTCATTGCAGCAAAATCTCCAGCATACCCCCTCGACCCTTGGCGCCGCCTTGGCACCAGTAATCCTTCCAGAGCGATAGTGCATATCTATGCTCCATGCCCCCCCCCTCCCCCTCCTCCCGCTCGCCGCCACATGCCACACTCAAGCAGCGCATCAACCTTGCAAGACAGCACCATGCCAGCACCCACAGAGATGGCTGCAAACACACCCAGACTGCTGCCCATCTGCTCCTCCTCGGCTTCATTCATCTTCCTTACACACACAGCTCGGTTGGCAAGTCGACACGTTCGGCACGCCATAGCCTGCGTCAGCCATCTTCACGGATTGCAGACTATAGCTGACTAATGTAAGTAGAACATTGGAAGAAACCAACTCACCATTTACTCCTTGCCTTGGAGAAAGTCTTGTCCACCCTGGAAACAGACACAGAAAGTAAACAGCTATTAATAACAAATGATCTCACACCTCATTAAGGATGCATGAGTCAAATACAAGTCTACTTAGTGAGGTATAATTAGTATACATGAACACGCTACAGGGGTTACATTATTTGACTTAATTGTAACAAATCACTGCTCATTTCCTGCAATTACCTGTCTGATCAAAGCGTGGAATAAATTGCGGTGGGCCGAGCTGTCCTTTTTTTTGCACATGTATCAGCGCACTGACCTGTTGGAGTGTGGCTGTGGGCATTGTGCACGCAGCGGGCCGGGTTACCCTGAAATATCTCCAGCCATCTGTGGAAGCAGCGTTCCCATAAGTATGGCAGGAATACTGCTTCCTGTGGCTGCTTTTAATCCATATGTTGATGCATACATTTCATGGCTCACTGCTAGACTGCTATGTGTCCTTAAATCAGTCTACATGACCCGAAAGTGAGAAAGAAAAGTGGAATTATTTTTTAAATGGCATGAGAAAGTTCTTTTAGCCAGTAGAGGGCACTGTGTACGCAGACGAAAAACAGCAGCCTCTCAGAGAGGAAGCTGCAGATAAACAAGATGTATTAATATGTGTACAGTATATGCATAATGCACGGTAGTTTACGGTAGTGATGTCATCATCCAGCGCCGCCTGTCTACGAAGGTTAAAAACACATATGTATATGTATGCAGTATTCTTGCTAGTTGCTATATAATATCCATCATCATTACATTATAATGAGAGAAAAGAAGTTATTATGAGCTAGCTAACAATACACGTAATTGGGACCCACATATTTCAAGTTTTTGGAATGTGGGAGGAAACCGGAGTACCCGGAGAAAACCCACGCATGCACGGGGAGAACATGCAAACTCCACACAGAGATGGCCGAGGGTGGAATTGAACACTCACACTCACATTCATACCTATGGACAATTTGGAGTCGCTAATTAACCTAGCATGTTTTTGGAATGTGGGAGGAAACCGGAGTACCCGGAGAAAACCCACGGGTTCCATGTGGAATTGAACCCTGGTCTCCTAACTGTGAGGTCTGCGCACTAACCACTCGTCCGCCGTGCAGCCCGCATTTCAGTATGTGGAATCAAATTATGGAACGGATTGAGTAAGGAACTTAAACAATGCACAAGGATGAGGGAATTCAAGAAACAATACAAACTATTACAGGAAGTGAAACAGAAGGGGGGGGTCATTTAATAAGCTTTGCTTCTTACTACTCCTTTTGAACATGTGGAACTGTGAATTAAATTATGTTATGTAGTCCTTTATAACTTGATGTATGTTCAAGTTAGCATTACCATATTGTGTATTATTGTATGCATCTTATTTGATGGATGTCTCTCAATGCTAAGTAGCTTTAGCATTTTAGTGTTTTCTACATTTTCTACAACATCGGCAACGTGTAATGTGGTCGTTACACATTGACCCATTGATTGTGGTGGGAAACGGATATCAGCAACCACGCTCCTTGTATGCACACTCTATACTGCTACACAGACAAGCGCTATTGTGACATGAAATACACAAAATAAACAGTTAGGACACTGATACATTTTTCCTTACTATTTTTTGACACGACCAAGTAATGTTGGAAAGGCGCCGGGCTTCAGTAAAAGTTTGTCGGCTAGTCCAGCTCCATACTGGCCCATGTTCACAAAACAGTCCAGTCTTTTGGTGATAGGGAATCAGGAATTCCAACCACTTGTGCCTGGCGTTTGCATCGTTAGGAATTGTAAACTAATGTAGGTTTCCCTTACACCCGAAGGAACAGTTCTGGATGCCTCCTGGACGCCTCCCTGGGCATGTCCAACCAGTAGGATGCCTCAGGGAAGACCCAGGAGACTACCGTATGTCTCTGAACTGAGCAGGAAACACCTCGCAGTTGGACGAGGTAGCTGGGAAGAGGGAAGTCTTAGGCTGCTGCCCCTGCAAGCCATACTTAGATTAGCGGAAGAAGATTTTTAGATGGCAAAGTTTCATTAAACATTGTTGTTGTTTGTTTTGCTTCTGACTACTGTAATGCACGTGTGCAGTAGAAGCACCAGAGTTCAAACCCAGTTCTTCAGATAGGATAATGGCACGACTAGAAGGAGTGAAAATAAAGCCTAAACAAGGCAAGTAGCTTCAGTAAGAAATTTCCAAATGCGTAAGGCAAAGTATTCCACTTCTTCTTTTGTTGGAACTGAAAACTTAAAAGACAAATGAAAACCTAAAACTTCCTCCTTCTGGGAAAACTGCATCATTGCGATTGAAAAAAAAACATCATGCCCGGGGGTTTATCACTGACTCTCAAAAAGTACATGTTGTGTTTTATGTAGCTTGCGACCTAATTGGTGTTAATGCAGCGGATCACATATTCAATGCCAACCGTCTGTGTGACATGTGGATGTTGTGTAACGCTCCACCTTGAATGCACCAGATTAACTCCCACAAACACGTGCACATAACTTCACGTTGGCTTCATCGCCAAGGTGCTCCCGGCATGACGAGGGTGTCACTAAGTTCTGAATCACTAAGAATAACATTTTCTAAATCTTATTATGCTGCTTGAGTTTCTTGGGATGTTTCTATTAAATCAGACAGGGTGTGAGCAGATTACCTAATGGGACAAATACCAAAATCTATTTTGTGGTCAACTTGGTTCTTTTTGGGGTAATCACAAAGTTGAAGATGTTAAAATGGTGCTGTGTGCTAAAAAGATGCTATGAGAACCAGGCAGCAGATCCAGATTTTCTACTGTTTTTTTCCTCACGAGGGTCGCGGGGGTGCTGGAGCCTATCCCAGCTGTCTTTGGGCGAGACAGCCTGGACTGGTCGCCAGCCAATCACAGGGCACATATAGACAAACAACCATTCACACTCACATTCATACCTATGGACAATTTGGAGTCACCGATTAACCTAGCATGTTTTTGGAATGTGGGAAATCGGAAAACCGGAGTCCCTGGAGAAAGCCCACGCATGCACGGGAAGAACATGCAAACTCCACACAGAGATGGCCGAGGGTGGAATCGAGCCCTGGTCCTCCTAGCTGTGAGGTCCGCCGTGCCGCCTGCTGTAGCATAATGAATCATTAATACTTAAAGTACCCAGTAACAATATGCAAAGTAAGGACGTTTTGTACACCTCTTAACGGTAGTTTACGGTAGTGATGTCATCATCCAGCGCCGCCTGTCTACGAAGGTTAAAAACACATATGTATATGTATGCAGTATTCTTGCTAGTTGCTATATAATATCCATCATCATTACATTATAATGAGAGAAAAGAAGTTATTATGAGCTAGCTAACAATACACATAATTGGGACCCACATATTTCAAGTTTTTGGAATGTGGGAGGAAACCGGAGTACCCGAAGAAAACCCACGCATGCACAGGGAGAACATGCAAACTCCACACAGAGTTGGCCGAGGGTGGAATTGAACCCTGGTCCACCTAGCTGGAGAGTGCTTTTTCCACTTTTCTGACCTATAAATGTAGTCAGAATGTTGTATTTTCATGTTAAACGATGCCAAACTTTGGCGCTCTCTAGGCAGCTGGACAACTTACTGCATATGAAACTGCAAATATACATAAAAATAATAAGTCCAAATGTTGTACAATGCAAAAAAAAAAACCATGAGCCTATTTGGAGAAACAGAGACAATGTCCTGATGTGATGTTGGACAAAAGTAGGCAATGTGAAGTATGTCAGTGCTGATGCATTTGTGGCTCATGACTCATATTTGCACATTGAAAAGTGACGAGTCAAAACGGTGTGTGTTGCCTGCTTTTAGCGTGCAAACGTACACAAACTTGTTGAACCTGTTTGTTTGTGGCATAGGTCAGAGCCGCCATGTGAGAGGAAACATTGTTTTTTTATTCCATATTTGTTATCTAATTATCAAACATGGAAGCAGACACCAGTAAGTAACTAAAAGGGCCACGAGACACTTTGAGACAATTTTAAATTATCAACCCAGAACAACTCTGAATCACCTTTTTGTTCAACTTTCGAAAAATTTCCTTTACGTCAGAAATTTGACATTGTGGCCGTTTTATCAGCAACATGACTTCTTGCAAGTAGGTCACAAGGCAAAGCGCCCGCGGAGTAAATCCAGCTTAAAGCAAACAAGTTTGTTGTTCAGCTTGCAATCAACTTCACTGACATTAGTAAAGCAGGAAGATTATACTATATGTGAAATTTAAGTACTCCAAATGTAATCCGACCAACATGTCTTTTTTTTAAAAAAGGCTCGAGGCCTTGCTGACTTTGGCAGGCAACTCGCTAAAGTTTCATATTTCTTGGTAGTCAAGACAAAAAACCAGGATGTTGATTGGATGTTATCATCACAGCAGATACTGTAAATGATGTCAATCCAATTAATCCGATCCAGATACCCCAAAATATTAACAAAAATATTTTTTTATAAAAATTATTTATTCATGACGAATGTACAAAATGTATTGCTTCCCATACATCCTGCTAAAATCCCATTCAATAGTGTTTCTTATTTTCCTAAAAAAAACAGCAACTTTCTTTGGCCCCATGGCTGGTTATTTCACAGTCATACTCAATTTTTAAAAATGCATGGATGAGGAGTCAACAAAATAGAGGCTGCTTTGTTTGCTGTTTTACAGGGCAAACCGATTACTTTGTTACATGCGATATTGTACAAAAGATGGGACAGTGTACAAAAACTGGGGCATACTAAAACCAAGGTTTGACTGTATTGTCAAATAAAGATGATATTGCTGAGAACAGAAAGACCAATTTTTTGCAACCTAATTTTAGCACTCCAATTTTGGCACTGGGTTATTATCAAGAAAACCAGAAAAATGGTTAAAAATACGTTCTAAAATTACACTCCTACAAGATATTTTTGTTGTCATTATTATATTTGTAATAACAAATGTATGTTTAGTTGTACCAAGCATTAAAATAAACAAATAAACCAAAGAAACAAGGCTGGTCCAATGCTTTCTATGACTGTTTTTATAGACATTAAATCATCCATCCATTTTCTATGGGTCTTAGTATCTTCACGAGGGTCGCGGGTAATTCGGGCGGGAGTTTGGGTACACCCTGGACTGGTCGCCAGCCAATCATAGCGCATAATATAGACAAAATCATTAATGCATTTTTTGGGGGATTGTGGGAGGAAACCGGAGTACCCGGAGAAAACCCACGCATGCACAGAGAGAACGTGCAAACAAAAAAGATGCCTAAGGGCATCGTAGTAACCGGATTATCATAATAACCGGGTATCGTACTAACGGAACTAATTATATCATAAAAAACTAGAAATTTGCCGGGAAATGAAAATAGTATCGTAATAAGCAGTAATTCGTTATAACCGATATCGATATAACGAGACTTTACAGTATGTCAAAACAACAACATTGCAGTGCATTCTGGGACTTTTGGTATTCAGATTAAAAAAACTTAAATTATTCTGATATACTACACAAAGTGAAATGAAAAACAGAGAAAATATGATGCCATGCGTTGTGACCGAAAGTGCATGAGAAAGGACACCAGATACTGTCAACAAACCTGAACTGAAAGACTGTCTCAGCCCTGAGAAGCCTGAATGAGCCTTTTGACAAAGACGTGGGTGTAAAATAGCTGAATGTTCCCATTTGGCTCCACTACAACTTCTAGTACAGTAGTGAACTCGCTCTAACGCACACACAAAAACATCAGCACATCCGACACAATAGACCGATAACATCATCCTCATTATGCGGCCATTCATGTAGCAGATGTCAAACGGGATTGGCCGGGACGTGGACAATGTATTGCACTAAACTAACATGTCACTCCATATGAAGTCTTTAAATAATATTTCATTGCCAGATTGTTGCCACTTTGCAATTCCCTGCCTGTTCCTGGAGTTATTTCTCCAACTTTAAATGTGTCAGATGATCATTGGTCTCATTATGTTTGCATTGTACACAATGAGAGGAGAAATATGATCTCAAATTTGAAACACTTCTATGCTAGGACTACGTTAAAAAGCCATAGCATTTCAGTATGTGGAATCAAACTATGGAATGGATTGAGTAAGACCCTTAAACAATGCACAACGATGAACCAATTCAAGTTGATGTTTGCTAAATACAAGGATGAAGAGTCTTGAACCAGTCATGATGTGCTATATATATCACTATATTGACACTTACTATGGTACCCATTATGGCATTGGATGCTCATATCACCTCGTACTTCAGTACGGCGGAAAAAAAAAAAATAATGTATTATGGAAAGCAGGAAGTGAACAAATGTAACATTTACTGATTGTAAAAGTACCAGATGGAGGGGTAGGATTTAATAAGCTTTGCTTCTTCCTACTCCTTTTGAACATGTGGAACTGTGAACTGATTATGGTAATGGTAATGGTAATGGTAATGGTTTTATTTCATTTGAACATGCATCAGATTACAATTGAATGCATCACATAATCAGTTCCCAGTTCCACATGTCCAAAAGGAAGTAGGAAGAAGCAAAGCTTATTAAATCCTACCCCTCCATCTGGTACTTTTACAATCAGTAACTGTTACATTTGTTCACTTCCTGCTTTCCATAATACAGTTTAAGTTTTTTTTGTTTTGTTTTGGGGTTTTTTTGTTTTTTTAATAATGCATGACCATCCAATGACATAATGGCTACCATATTATGTGATGCACTCAATTGTAATCTGATGCATGTTCAAATGAAATAAAACCATTACCAAAATAAAAGACTATTGTACGATTGAATGTATCTTAATTAAGCAGCATGAATAAGAAAAGTGGACAAAATCTTGCCCGGCGTCTCTGCATAGGCAAATGGCTTGTCATTCAGACAAAGCAAACATGCACGATGGACCGCCTGAGTAGGCAATGAAGAGCCATCTCGTCGCTGTGCATCTCCTGTTTGTTTTGCCTCCACGCTTGGAAATGCTCTTGAATGGCCTCCTGTTCTCAAGTAGCCCTGCCTTGCGGTCTAATCATCTTTTGTCATGCAAACGTTTGCTTTTGTCAAACAAAAAAAAAATGGCCCTCTCTGTGTTGTTCCCCAAACTCAGGCTGGGTTCCATTTTCAGTACAATAAGCGTCAGGCATGAGAGCATCACACTGCGTTTGCTTTCAAAAGGGAGATACAAAGATTGTGCTGTTTGCATGTAAAGCAAGGTTTGGTTTACATTGTCTAATAGTGTCATCTTGTCCATCAAAGAAAGGAGAAATCAGGGATTTCCGTAATCATCCATTGATTGTACGACAGAATGACTGTCTCAACACCATGCGTCACGTTTGTGTCGCCTGATGGTGTCCCCCCCCCCCCAGGAGCTCATTCAAGACGGCGCTCGTCGACCTATTTATTTCACCGTGAAGAGTTCATGAGAGGACTGCAAACAGAGAATACACTGTACACTCATTTGGTTTAGCTCACGTGACACACAAGCATATGACCAGACTGGCGGCGGCCATTCATTTGCGTTCAAATTCCAACAAAACATTGTAGTCAACATCTCAGAGTGGTGATGTAAGTGATTGCAGTTGCTTAGCAAGAGTATCGGTCGGTATGTAAACATCCAACTACTGGATGTTACTGGGTGCTGGAGCCTATCCCAGCTGACTTCAGGCGAGAGGCGGGGTACACCCTGGACAGGTGGCCAGCCAATCACAGGGCACATATAGACAAACAACCATTCACACTCACATTCATACCTATGGACAATTTGGAGTCGCTAATTAACCTAGCATGTTTTTGGAATGTGGGAGGAAACCGGAGTACCCGGAGAAAATCCACACATGCACAGGGAGAACATGCAAACTCCACATAGAGATGGCCGAGGGTGGAATTGAACCCTGGTCTATCATAATTATCATTATATTATTAATTAGCTTATTATTATTACTATCACCATTCTTCTTCTTCTGATTATTACTACTAGTACTACTAGTAGTAGTAGTAGGCTAATATTAGCCTGCTTATTCCCTTGCTTATTAGCCTGCTTTTGCCCTATTATATGAAATAAAAAAGATTAAAAAATAATAATAAATTAAAAAATCTATAAAAAAAATATAAAATTATTTAGGCCTATAATAACAATTATTATTATTATTATGATAGGCCTAAATAATTTGATATTTTTACAGGTTTTTAAAATAATAATAATAATAATTATTATTATTATTATTATAATAATAATAATAATTATTATTATTATTATTATTATTATTATTACTATCATCATTCTTCTTCTTCTGATTATTACTACTAGTACTACTAGTAGTAGTAGTAGGCTAGTATTAGCCTGCTTATTCGCTTGCTTATTAGCCTGCTTTTGCCCTATTATATGAAATAAAAATGGTAAAAAATAATAATAATAAATTAAAAAATCTATAAAAAATATCAAATTATTTAGGCCTATAATAACAATTATTAGGCCTAAATAATTTGATATTTTTATAGGTTTTTAAAATAATAATAATAATTATTAATATTATTATTGTTGTTGTTATTATGAATAATAATAATTATTATTATTATTGTGAGTATTATTGTCATTATTATTATTATTGTTATTATTATTATAACGCCACTGGCCATCACTATTAAAAGCAAGCTCCCAATCTGTTATGGACAAATTTGTGGGCGGCATCATTAAAAATGTAAATATATCCATATTCATGCAAATGCATTGGTGCACCCGTTTACTTTAAGAGCATTGGACTAAAATCGGGCCCCTTAAGTGAAAACATGAGTGCCCGGTGGCAGCGATGGGTGTGCAGTTCTTGACTAGAGCTACTGTCACCGTATGTTTAGTTTAGCATTACAAGCAGATCCAAAGTAAAAATATCATGAACTGAACTAATACCAAACTTTTCCAAAAACCCATAGAATCCATGCCTCTATAGTACATGATGCCCTTACTGGGCACAATGCAGCCTTTAGTTCAGCACAAGCATTTTTAAGCACTTACTTCATTGGACACAGCCATCATTGAGACAAAGAATACAAGAATACACACGATGGCACGCTTGTGCACAAATGCACACAAACATACGAGAGAATGTGCAAAGTCATCAAACAGGGGAGACAGAGCGAGATACACAAACACGCTTTGTCACACATATTATAAAGATTCTGTGATTTGATTATTAATATGATACTCTTACCCTCCGTAGGCTCCAAAAGTAAAACTCCTCTTTCTCTGCGGCATACCTGCTGACACACAACAGTGACCGAGTCCACTCAGAGCTCAATGGAGCCAGCACTTGTGTCACATACGCTGACTGAGCATGTGTATGTGTGTGTGTCCACTAATATGCCCCGCCCCCTTCCTTGCTTACACGCCTTCTCTGCAAACAGGCAGCGGCAAAGAGGATGAGGGTGATGTAGGGGTGATGGTGGTGGGTGCTGACCATGCCGGAAGCAAGACACCTCCTCTTTTTCTCACAGTTCAATCCCCAATCTTTAATATACGTCTCTGGGCCAAAGACAATGGTGTCAGACTTGTTGGGCCACTTGTTGCAGCTCACAAAAAGATGGCTGACCGGCGATTAATCACTCTAAGTAAACAATCACAGAGCTCTGGTCGGGTCGGGTTGTGCATGCGTGGGTTTTCTTCGTGTACTCCGGTTTCCTCCCACATTCCAAAAACATGCTAGGTTAATTTGCCACTCCAAATTGTCCATAGGTATGAATGTGAGTGTGAATGGTTGTTTGTCTATATGTGCCCCGTGATTGGCTGGCGACCAGTCCAGGGTGTTCCCCGCCTCTCACCCGAAGACGGCTGGGATAGGCTCCAGCACGCCTGCGACCCTCGTGAGGAAAAAGCGGTAGAAAATGAATGAATGAATGAATATATTTTAATGTCTTATTTCCACTGATGAGCAGTCCGGTGGGCCCTGCGCATTTACACGCAATGAAAGGCGATTTGATTATCGCTACTTTGTTATATCATTTGTCAGTACGAGTTTTATAAGGTTTAACATATAGTAAACTACACTGTAAGTGTTCACCATTTTGTGATGTTTTGTTTATACTTATTCCGCCAACCAAACGCGCTGTGTTCGTTCCAATGTCGAACCAACAAACAGCCTGAGATAAATAGAAACAAGGATAACAAACACGCATGCACGCCTTATCAAGTCAATTAATCGACTTCATTTTTCTTTATCATTCAAATAAAGTTGTCCATTATCTTGACAGGTTTATTCATCACACTGCAACTTAACACTCAAAATGTAGCTCAGAAATATACAATACAAGTACCAATACAATTTTAAAATTAATAATAATAATAATAATAATAAAAACTGAATGCTATTTTAAATTTCTTCCGATAATGCATTTTGTCCCAGCCAATCAGAACATTTCAAAGCTGATTCATCCAGCTGTCCACCAGAGGGAGCCAGAGGTGCTGGAGGCTGGTGGATCCCTCTGGTGGACAGAGGCAGTTGAATATTCAATTCCATTCACTCATTCAGCGACGCATAAAAATATGTCGCATTTGACTTGGACACTGGATTTTCCTCTCTATGAAAGGACGGCAGTGACTAGCACCTTCCGGCTCTGACACGCCTCCTCCACTTCATGATGAAGCGAGTACACTTACATTAAAGACCTATACAAGTTGTAGAAAGTCATTGTGTATAATAAATGTTATCATTAAATTGGATTATGTACAATAAAAACAATAAAGTAATGACTATCAACTGTATGGTAAAGATGAATAACACATTATAGTAACTCTCATATCTCATGACCGTCCTCACTAATTGCTGTACTCAATCGTGGATTTACTTCATTTTAATGTCGCAAAGTTGACATTTTTGAAGTGCTAAGATTCTGTTCTGGTGATGTTCAACTTTTAAATATGCAAAATAGTCACAGAAATGAAAGCCACAGTAGTCTGCATAGATAATAAAAGCCGAGTGAGGCACGATGCTCTCAGTGAAAGGTGGACCACGGACCTTCAACAGACAGACCATTCATCCTCACAGTCATTGAGTGGAAGCAAACCACACGCAACTTGCATAAATATCACCAGAGCGAACCACTACACTATCAGTGACGGTATCCACATTCTTTTCAGCTAGTTATTTTCTGACTTTTTTTCATGTAAAATGAAATAAAATATGATAAATAACATTTCCACATTCCATTTAGTAAAAACTTCTTATTCTTGCCAATGTCCACGAACCAGGAAGTGAACTTTTAAAAGGCTCTAGCAGTGAAACGCATGCCAACAACCTCTTAAGGAAGGAGCTCATTCTCTCTCAATATTTATACTGCATGGCAGTGAACACACCGCCTATTGCCGCTGTATACTGTCTAAATATTTTCCAGATACTTGACTGAACAAGGATTGCACATAGACGGGGATATTTGGAGTGTTTGCAGAGGAAGGGATGCCGTCCAAATCCAAAAGGGTGAGAGTACTCGAAGAGCAATCGTGCCGTGAAGTAAGTGAAAAGAAATGACGCCTTATTTCATATTTTCTTCCAGTGGCAACTGAAGCCATGCACTATATCATTATTTCAACTTATGCCTCGTTCGCTAAATGTGGCTCTTTTCATGACTTCAGGATGGCCAAAACTTGTGTTGAACCACCCGATTGTCCACCAGATTGTGGCGGGAAATGACTATTAGCAACCCCAGACTCGGTGAGCTTGTCATTTTGAACCCCGCTCCCTGTATGCACACTCTATAATGCTACAAAGACAACCGCTTTTGTTCCATGACGTACACAAAATAAATACTTAGGACACTGATAAATTGTTTTTTCATCACAAGGGTCGCAGGGGGTGCTGGAGCCTATCCCAGCTGTCTTTGGGCGAGAGGCGGGGTACACCCTGGACTGGTCGCCAGCCAATCACAGGGCACATATAGACAAACAACCATTCACACTCATGAACAATTTGGAGTTGCCAATTAACCTAGCATGTTTTTTTGGAATGTGGGAGGAAACCGGAGTACCCGGAGAAAACCCACGCATGCACGGGGAGAACATGCAAACTCCACACAGAGATGGCAGAGGGTGGAATTGAACCCTGGTCTCCTAGCTGTGAGGTCTGCGCGCTAACCATTTGATCACTGTGCCGCCCTGAAATAGTAATATCAAAATGAATATTTTTCCTTTGTGATGTCACAAATGGGCGGACTTCCTTACATGGTTCATAGTTAGGAAGCACTTTGGGCGGAGTGGGCATGCCCAGAGGCAAAACGTGGGTGGACTAAATTAAAACAGACCATTTTGCCAGGAAGCACAAATACAGCTGGATAGGTGCAGATTCTGGAAGATCTAAAAATGTTTTCTATGCGGGTTATTGTGTGTAGCTGCTCTATGGGAGACCACAACTCAATCCAAGGGGTCCCCTTTAAGTCAGTGTATGCTTTTTTTAGAGTATGCTAATACACTCAGAGGATGTTTGAAGTGACTTGAAGGGACATCGAATGACTGCAAGGCAACTTCAGGGTTACTTCCTGTAGAAACGACCCCTCACTTTGACATCCTCCGCTAGAGGACTCAGTATTTAGACTCCTCTGGTGCAGTTCTGAAAATAACACAGTTGAAGAGAGGGTTTGTTGACTGATTGGGAGGAGTGGGGCGAGCCCGCTGAACCGTCCCAATGAGGTCACGCGGCCCTCAGGCCCCCCCCCCCCCTGGAGCCGCACACAAACACACTGCCGCGGACACTATCGCCTTTCACAGCTCTCTCATTAGAGAGTTGCGATATGACGGCCGGCACACCAAAACAGACGAATGAAACACACCCACTGCATGTTCTCGATACTGTCACAGTAAGTGGTTTCGACACACGGAAACGTGTTTGAGTGTGACTGCTTCCACATGCAATCAAAGTCGCACATTTGCAAATGGAAGGTAATTCATTATTTACGGTACTCAGATGCAGTCTGCGGTATGAGCGTAGCAGCACATATGTACTGCAAAGAAAGATCTTTTTCAGTAATAATGGATCATCAGGGTCACATGATCTCTCCCCGATGCCCTCAGCACCCCCCATTATAGATGATTCTCTACAAGCAAGCCGGACTTTGTCTTCATTCCAGGCGATCGATAGATAACAAATACATATTTGATGCACAATAAGATTGACTTTTGATGGGGAGAGGAGTATCACTGATATTTGCTGAGCTAAAATGAGATTCTCATATCATATCAGAGGGTTGGATTCCAGCAATATATTTCATATTTTTCAACATGGTAATAATCCAATCAATGAGCTTCATTCATATTAACTTAATATGTTTATGATCCTATTGTTTGTCGAATTGCACTGAGCTGTGTAATATAATATAATATAATATAATATAATATAATATAATATAATATAATATAATATAATATAATATAATATAATATAATATAACCCCGCCTTTCGCCCGAAGACAGCTGGGATAGGCTCCAGCACCCCCCGCGACCCTCGTGAGGAAAAAGCGGTAGAAAATGAATGAATAATATAATATAATATAATATAATATAATATAATATAATATAATATAATATAATATAATATAATATAATATAATATAATATAATATAATATAATATAATATAATATAATATAATATAATAATATTTAGGCTACCTAATTAAGTTACATAAGAGGCAAAATTTAAAGCAAATATTACACTAATATTGTCCACAGTATTATTAGTATACTAGGAAATAGCGCCCTCCTGTGGATACTTTATGCTGTAGTTTATTATTAAGCTGCAGCTAACTATTCATTCATTCATTCATTTTCTACCGCTTCCCCTCACAAGGGTCACAGGGGGTGCTGGAGCCTATCCCAGCTGTCTTCGGGCAAGACTGGTTGCCAGCCAATCACAGGGCACATATAGACAAACAACCATTCACACTCACATTCATACCTATGGACAATTTGGAGTCACCAATTAACCTAGCATGTTTTTGGAATGTGGGAGGAAACCGGAGTACCCGGAGAAAACCCACACATGCACGGGGAGAACATGCAAACTCCACACAGAGATGGCCGAGGGTGGAATTGAACCCTGGTCTCCTAGCTGCGAGGTCTGCACGCTAACCACTTGACCGCCATGCACTGCATCCTATTCCTTCTAAAATTACTCCTGTGTGTTTTTTTAATATATTTGAAAACATCTGGGGCGGCACGGCGGTCAAGTGGTTAGCATGCAGAAAGTACGCCCAAAAGACCCCCTTGTCCGTTCGGTCACAGGTATGTCCTCCTTGAAACATCCAAAATACTCCGCCTTGGTGGAGGTCTGCACTACACTAAGTGACATTGCAGTTCTATTCAGTTCTATGCTTTCCGCCATTCCACTTCCAGTTTTACTGCCGCACGCCTAATGTAACCTTTACCCTGCAAAGCCTTTATGTAAGCGATCGTTACATCCACATGATTGATCACTGTACATCCAATTCATTGTTCTTATATAAGGTTTGCAGTGTTGGAGCCAGAAGCCCGGTGATGAGACATGAACCTGATATGATAATAAGTGTGACATCAAAGAGTGCGTATGCGGGCCGTAACAGCCTGGTCGGCAAAAGAAAATACGGAATGAATGACGGTACAAAAGGCACAACATGAGAAAGAAAAAGATGGAATTAATATAGAAGGCGCAAAGATAAGACGACAGGGATGAGGGTGACTCATTCCAAAAGCATCAAAGAGGAGCTACACTGTGCCTCTGATAATCTGTTCGCAGCAGTGCGCTGAAGTACTCCTCCCAGGAGAAGTAGAATGCGCAATAATTGAAGGCGGGGGGGGGGGGGGGGGGGGTTGAATACCACCACGAGGTCTTATCTGTATATCTATTTTTAATATCTTCTAGAAATGACTCTAAACCAGGGGTCTCAAACATGCGGCCCGCGGGCCAAATGTGGCCCGCAGGACACTAGTTCGAGTCTAATGTTAGTGCGGCCCGCGCAAGTTTGATATGGATGCTGTATGGTATCATGTACCCAGAAAAAATTATTACGTTTGATTAATGTTCATGTTAAAGGTTAAATAACTGGTAATAGTTATCCTCCCTATCCGTGTGGAAGTGGTAAGTTTTTTGCTATTTAAGTTTAAAGGAAATAACTTGAAGGCTACTGGTTAGGTCGCTAGCGCTCTAGTTTGCGAGTTAGCATGTGTCTCAAGACCCTGCAGTTGCGCAATAAGTTGTAAATAAAAAGAGTATAAATGCATACATAGTTTGGTAAGCTCATTGACCCTTGACCTACATACACAAGTGAAGCCAATCATGAGAAAAGGTACTTAAGGTGGCCAATTCTCTGAAGAGTAGCACCATGACAGCGCCAAACAACTGTCAAATGACCCGAATACAAAAATTGTTCGACATCATGGTCTAGGGGAAGGATACAAAAAAGGTAGCTCAGAGATTTCAGCTGTCAGGTTCTACTCTGAGGAACATAGCCAGGAAATGGAAGACCACAGGTACAGTTCTAGTTAAGGCCCGGGAGTGGCACTCCATGAAAATCTCACATAAGCAAAGGCAAAGTTTATTCATTTATTATCAACTCGCGGCGGTGCTGGAGCCTATCCCAGCTGTCTTCGGGCGAGAGGCGGGGTACACCCTGGACTGGTGGCCAGTCAATCACAGGGCACATATAGACAAACAACCATTCACACTCACATTCATACCTATGGACAATCTGGAGTCGCCAATTAACCTAGCATGTTTTTGGAATTAACCTAGCATGTTTTTGGAATGTCGGAGGAAACTGGAGTACCCCGGAGAAAACCCACACATGCACGCGGAGAACATGCAAACTCCAAACAGAGATGGTCGAGGGTGGAATTGAACCCTAGTCTCCTAGCTGTGAGGCTAACCACTCGACCACCGTGCCGCCATTATCAACTCTTATATGGCCAAAATTAGAAAGAAACTTTTGACTGTAGTCCGGAAGTCATCAGTCAACAGACCGTTTTGGAAATCCGAGGAAATATAGCTGGAATAGGTGCAGATTCTGGAAGATCTACATTGTATGTAGCTGCTCTATAGGAGTCCACAAGTCAATACAAAGGGCTAAAAAATGAGCATAATAGCTCCCCTTTAAGGAAATTTGTTAGTAGATAAACAATAAATGAATCAGTTTTGCGTGGTATAAACTTAGCTATGTAACAAATTTCAAAAACAGGAAAAAAAAGTTAACTTAATAGAGGGTTAGCGAGGACGAGAGTGCTCTATGCGCACAACATCATCGTGCATGTTTGGCAATGAACGAGCGCAGTGCCTCTGTAGAAGCCCACTGGCCTCACATAAACCAGCCTATAAATAATCCATGGGAAATCTGACATTGCGTGTGTGCATAAAGGTTTGGTGATGATCTCAGGATCACCATGCTTTCTTTACCATATATATGACATAGCCTAATTGGTAATAAAAACCGCCGAACACAGTGATTGACTAATGAGAAATGTGAGAATAGATTATTCGTGTACAGTATGTGAATCGCTAACGCTAAAAAAGCTAGCGTGGGATGTGATCCTCGGACAAGGTCATATATATATATATATATATATATATATGGACAAATCTCAACAAACCAATGCACTTCAGGCACTATCCGATTTAGAATCACACAATCAACGACCCTGATCTTAGTCTTAAAGGATAGACTTTCAATTCAATTAATGAAAAAGGTTAAATAAGTTCTTGAAGAAAGGCAGTCTTAAGGTTATTTCCATCAATAAAGCCTTCAGTGCTCTTTTTTACCAAACCATGTTGTCTATAGTTCTGATAAAACTGCTTTTTACTGGTCTTATTGTCGGGTTATTTAAAGCGGATTTGCGAGATGACGTACTCTCATCAAGGTGAGTGTGGCCCAAACTAATTTAGATGCATGTTCACACAAAAGGTAATGAAGACATTATTTAATGCATCCCCAGAGACTAAATTACTATTGTGTAATTTGTGGATAGGGAGATTCGTATCCCTAATTATACTGCAGTTGTCATCATCTGACATCTGATTAATAATTGCACAACATTGGTTACAAAGCGTCATGCCCCAGGACGCTGGCAAGGCCAATTAGTTGCTGACTGGAGGCCTCTCACCATGATGCTCATCTTCCCCAAGTTGCCAATCAGACCAAGCCTGACATGAGTTGCATTGCTTGCAAGCCTGATGCACTTTTAACAAAGATTTTTTTTAGTACTTTAATACTGCAACTAAACACCAATGTCAATGTTTTTTTTTTTTTTGCAGTGCAAATCATCTTGCTGCCCCAGAAATATTCCATCCTCCATGACTGGGCTGTAAAAGTACCGGTCCTATTACATTTAATAATAGAAGAGGCTGCTTTGAGTAGGGACGGGATGCTAAAGCACACAGGCCTCCCACTAGCAACACAACAGAGGCACTCAACTGAGACCGGAGAGATATGAAGGGAGGTCGGCGGAAAGGAATGAAGAGATTCGGGAGGAAGACAATAGCATGTTAAAAAGGAAACTGAAGAAGTGAAGTGCAGCAGCAAGAAGAAAATCAGAATGACGGCAAAGAACGATGAACTGCGTAGCAACCTGAAAATATTTTAGAAAGTCAAATCTGGGCAACCATTGCCTCTCCCGATGCTAACATGTGTTTATTATGTCATATTTTATATTATGTTTCCATCAATGTGAGTGTAAAGGTGACTATAGGGGTGTTATTTCATGTCCAGAGGGCTCTAACTATGAAAATATAAATATCGCAGATATACACTTGTCACGGGTGGGTATGGAACAGATTAAAGGAGGGATTTTGTGTGCACCAGGCTACGAGGCACTCTGGTGTGATTCCAATGAGATCAGCGCATTTAAAGGCCGCGGGCTAGCAGATGTGAGGGTAGCTCGGAAGGGGGCAGAGGTGTCTTGCTGCTCAGGTGCAGACTTCACTCACCGAGGGATGCTGCTATCAAACAACTGCAAACACAAGGCAGCCCTGCAGCTGCACAGATGCACCAATAAATACACTGAATCAACATCGGACTATTCCTCCTGGCCCTTAGATGTTGTCTGCAACCTGACCTAAGGCTGAATATTGTTCCAAGACTGATATGTACTTCACTGTACTTTGTGATCACTCACAAAAACTAAAGATGCTTGACTTAATAGTAAGTGACGATTTGCATTTCTAATTAGAAAGTATTTTGGATGTTGTAATTATTGCAGACATGTTTTTTTATTACCGCGTCTGATATCCTCATCAGGTTTGACACATACTGCAGCAAGAGAAAATTGAAATGCATCCAGAATAGCAGCAAAGGTCTCACGGGTCACGTTTTGTAATGATAGTGTCTTACCTCTTCCGATGTGGCTTTTTTTAATTGCAAATTTTGTAATTAATTCATTTAGACAAGAAAAAAGACAAGATAAGACTGTGTACATGGTAAAATCCAATGACAAAGCATGATTTAGGTACCATACACAGCCAGCTGGACCATTAGGCAAGATACACGGGTGCTAAAAGTGCTGTGGCCACCAGGGGGTGCCAAAAAAATCTGTTACGGATAATGTATTTTTGCTGATTTCGAGTATATGTATGTTGCATGTTGAATACGATAAATTTAAACGTAATGTTAACTGCAATCTCGGCAAACGCAATGTGCTCTACATCGGTTCTCACAAAGGGAAGATCCTGATACTGATATCAACCAATATCTGATTTTTAGGCTGATATCGGCCCGATAATTATCAGTGACTGATATCAGACACCCCTAGTTTATTTTGTCAAAAAACTGAAAGTAGAAAAGTTGATACTAAAAAGTAATAAGTCTGACAGAACACTTACACACATACACAGTACACATATAATACGCATATTAATAAATATAGCAACTTCTCATCAATCCATGTTCATTTCAGATAATAATAATGTGCCGATTTAAGCCACGGCTATTGCCAAATTCTGGTTTATGCCCCGCCCATTCCGAGTAAGATACGGGTCCAGATCATTTAGATGGGAGGTACAGAAATAGATAGTGGTGTACTCGCTCATCTCTAATACTCCTTACCTACTAATACTACCCAATAATATACCATCCATCCATTTTCTATGCCGCTTATCTTCAATGTAACAATATACTGTGTATACATACTGTATACATACTGTATACACAGTGATGGAACTACTTTGTTTCATTAGTTTCTGCTTCATTTTAATGCCTGGTACAAGTAAATGTACAGTTGTTTGGACAAATATAACCATGACAACAAAAATAGTTCATAAGAGTAATTTTGTTTGGGAAATACAATGTTATAATTCTTCATGTAACAACATAAGTAATTTTGGAAAAATCAAGAAAACCATGGAAGTTGATAGATATCATCGCTTAACTTAAACTCTGATGAGGTATCTATGTTATCATCATATCTGGAGGAACCCATATATGTCCAAAGAAACGTACCTTTAGTTATATCAGGCATTCAAGACAACCAGTGCAGTCGCCAATGACAGCTGGGATAGGCTCCAGCATACCTGCCACCCTAGTGATGATAAGCAGCATAGAAAATAAATGATATACATATAAATATATACATACAGCATGTGTGTGTGTATATACAGTACATATGATATTATAGTATATACTGTATATACAAATGAGAAAAAACCTAGCAAAGTACCAGAGCAGAGCAGCATGCAGAGAACGCTACCTTAGCTGCCGTCTTCTCGCAGGTTGGTGAAGTGAATGAGTTTGTTGTGCAGAGTAGAGCGGCAAATGAATGGATGCTGTGCTGCTTAGCAACCAAGCAACCAATGAGATGAATGGAAGAAAACTGGACCACCTTAGACATCCAACCCATATGTACAACCGCTCCCCAAAAAACAAAGCTCAGACTCAAGCACACCTCTGCTCAGAAGACCATCATCTTCACTTTGGTAAGTAATAATTCATTCTAAATATGAACATTGTTTGTGATGAGTGTGCTTCCAGGGGTGCTTTTGAGCACTCTTCTAAGTGAATTTCCTAGTCCCGAGTAAAATGCAATCATATTTCATAACCTGTAACATGATATGTAGGCCGTTTTATTGAAACATACATTCATGAGATGAGCTACAATGCCACTGACAACATTTGGTACTCACATTTAAAAGACAAATATTGCGTTGGCAAAGCCATACATAGCAATGGATGTAAGAGTGCATGATTGTGGCCTTAAAGCAAACTCTACGTACTTAACACTCTCATCCAATGCAATAATGCATTACATGTAACACTTACTCCTTGCAGTTGACATCCAAAAGGTGCTTATAGCAAATATAGTCAATGCTTATTGTAAATCTAGTTACTAGCTACCGAGTGAACACAAATACACTTGCATGACTGTTGACATTTCTGATCAATAAATGAAGCTAAAAGCTACTTCCCCCGTGTGCGTTCCTTCATGTACTAGTCCAGGGGTATCAAACACACGGCCCAAATGTGGCCCGCAGGACACTATTTTGAGGCCCACGTCCTTGATATGAAAGTTTAATGTTAGCGCGGCCCGCTCAAGTTTGATATGGATGCTGTATGGTATCATGTACCCAGAAAAGATTATTACGTTTGATTAATGTTCATGTTAAAGGTTAAATAACTGTTAATAGTTATCCTCCCTATCCGTGTGGAAGTGGTAAGTTTTTTGCTATTTAAGTTTAAAGGAAATAACTTGAAGGCTACCGTTTAGGTCGCTAGCTCTCTAGTTTGCGAGTTAGCATGTGTCTCAAGACTCTGCAGTTGCGCAATATGTTGTAAATAAAAAAAAAAAAAAAAAAAAAAAAAAAAGAGTATAAATGTGACTATAGTCGTGTTTTGTCATGTCTACAGGGCTCTAATAATGCTTTGTTAATTTTAATCTGGAAAAAAATAATTTGTCTACCTACCAACTATATGTGGTTTCTTAAGCTTTTATTATTTGCCATTTTATTATTATTATTATATTTATTTATTACTGATTGATTGATTTTCTTTATTCTTGATTTGTTTATTTATTTTTCATCTTATTTTGTATAGAAAAATAAAAAGTAAGATATTTGAGAACAGTGGAATGTTTTATCAGAGCTTTTTTTCAGAAGTTTTTTTAATTTTTTTGTTTTTAATAAATGTATTTTTTTTTTGGTTTTTTTTTGGGAAAACCTGATGCGGCCCAGTCTCACCCAGACCCGAGCTCCAGTGGCACCCAAGTAAATTGAGTTTGAGACCCCTGTACTAGTCAGAGTATATCGAGGCTGCTTCGGTCTAAAAAGTGAACTGCACATGCAATGTCGGCATATGTGCTGGATGCAATTCAGCCTATTGTGCGTATTTATGTTTAAAAAAAATTAAATATCAGCCCACACAGTATGCTTTCTGCAGGCTGCTTCGTGTATTTTGTTCGCTATACTGGTTACTATGCGCAGTTTTGTACCACCTTGCTTCACATACGGCAATCAAGTATGAACCAAACTCATCTGTGCTGCGGAACTCATCGTATGTGGGACATCTCCTCCAGAAAAGGTGTTTTCAGACAGCCGGTGCAGAGCTGATCCATCCACAGCGGCGCCTCGTGCTGCAGAGGAGTGCGACGTGGGTAAAAGGTGTGCGAGAGGTCGTAGTTCAGAAGGCAACTGATGGAGGCCATGTAGACATCTGAGAAGCGAGACAGGCGTCTGGAGAAGTACGTGGGGTTGTGGCACGTTCTGAAGATGCTGCCAAACTGAGGGTTGAACAAGTTCTTTGTCATCACCCTGGGACAACAAAAAAAAGTTCAATCATGTTTTTCAACTTTAAAAAGGTAGCTTCCTAGCTGATGGGAGATGATTTCTCTCACCGGAGTTCCTCTCGCTCCTTCTGCCATTCCTCAAAAACACGTTTTGACTCTGCATCACGGTGTATCTACACGCCCCAAAATAATCCAATCATTCATTGGTGAGAACATTTTGTAGTCTTTCAAGTTGCTTTTGAAGAACCAGCTGTGAAGGACTTCTAACTCCTCCACATTTGGATTTGACCGTCTCACCTGCAACCGCTCCATCAGGCCGGTGAGGGCCTGCAGCCACGTGAGGCTGAGGGCATACCGCTCTGTGCTTACAACTTTGGTTTCATGTTCCAGTTCCGGTACGATGGCGGCTGTACGCCAGCCATGTCGCAGCATCAGGTCCTGTCACGCAGTAACATTAGTCCAATAGAAGTGGCACAATTAGAAAAGCAATTTGTAAACACAGCCTGTACTGCCCTCTAGTGTTGAAAGTTTAACCCTGCAACAGAGGACAAATGATGCTTCGACACTCACAGCCAAGTCACTGTAGAGATGGTCTCCGAAGTAAAGAACCTTTGACCCTCGCCAGCCGGTCAACCTGAGAAAGTCAAACAGGTTTCCCTGCAAAAACCAGAGACCAGAGAAACAAGCCGGTTAGTCTTTCTCTATGTGATGTGGGGGCACCACATTGCTGAGCTCCACCTAAAAGTCACCAACTCATCCGGACACACATAAATACAGTAGCTCAGTGGCCCCAAACACGCGGCCCGCGGGCCAAATCTGGCCCGCAGGACACTAGTTTGAGGCCCCCGCCTTGATATGAAAGTTTAATGTTTGATATGGATGCTGTATGGTATCATGTACCCAGAAAAAATTATTACGTTTGATTAATGTTCATGTTAAAGGTTAAATAACTGTTAATAGTTATCCTCCCTATCTGTGTGGAAGTGGTAAGTTTTTGGCTATTTAAGTTTAAAGGAAATAACTTGAAGGCTACCGTTTAGGTCGCTAGCTCTCTAGTTTGCGAGTTAGCATGTGTCTCAAGACCCTGCAGTTGCGCAATATGTTGTAAATAAAGAGTACAAATGTGACTATAGTTGTGTTTTGTCATGTCTACAGGGCTCTAATAATGCTTTGTTCATTTTAATCTGAAAAAAATAGTCTACCCACCAACTATATGTGGTTTCTTAAGTTTTTATTATTTGCCGTTTTATTATTATTATTATATTTATTTATTTATTACTGATTGATTGATTTTCTTTATTCTTGATTTGTTTATTTATTTTTCATCTTATTTTGTGTAGAAAAATTAGTAAGATATTTGAGAACAGTGGAATGTTTTATCAGAACTTTTCTTGTAGAAAATCGGAACCAAAGCAAAGTTTATTCATTTTTCTGTTTTTAATAAATGCGTTTTTTGGTTGTTTTTTTTGAAAACCCAGTCTCACCCAGACCCTAGCTCCAGTGCCCCCCAAGTAAATTGAGTTTGAGACCCCTGCAGTAGATAAACAATCACCTGTTTGTAGATGTGACCTTTGTCCAAACTGCTGATTTTTTCCCACCGAAGGTCTCCATTCCCATCTAGGCGTCTAAAGGGTCTGCAAGAATACAGAAGCAGCATAATATAAAGTAGAAGCCAAAGTAGAATCTAAACTACATTACATTCCACCTACTTGATACAGTCTGTGAAGAAGTGGGGTTTGTCTGCCTGCACAATGATGACGTCAAAGAAGTCCCTCCACTTGTTTCCTACCATGTGCGTCATTCCTTTATCCCTTTACAGAAAATAAACATGCACTCCAAACCATGGCCGAATAGTTGTGAGTCCAGACGCACAGCACTTACACAAAGCTGAAGGGACTGTTGGTGATGAGGAAGAGTTTCTTTCCTTGACTGACGAGTTGGTGTAAAACTGCCTCAGTCTCCTCTCCTCTGAGGATGTACTTGTCTACACAGACAAAAGAAAACTTGGTCAAGAGGCAAATTTGTCATAGTTCATAGTCGAGAGTCCTACCAAGGTCTTGCATGATCCATTTGTACATAAAGCCTTTGAGGTGGACCATGCCGATGGCTTCCTGAAGGAGACAAGGGGAAATGTTCCATAAGCACAACTTACCAATTATTGCATTGGCCAGTAACTAGTCACCATTTTAGTCCAAACCAGTTACAACCAGTGGTTCTTTGACTCCTGTGTCTCCGTGTTAATCAATAAGGGCTTTGCTGTGACACAGGAAGTTGAATAGACAGTGGTGCTACTGCAAATGCTAAGCAAATTCCCAAATCTAATCAATTCCGTCTCTGAAACCGAATATCTGCACTGATCAGACGTATAGGATTTTAACCCTAACCCTAGAGGAGGTGATACTTACAGAGACATCTTTGGAAAGATGAACTGGATCATAATCAATGTCGTTGGTGATGAAGAAGTCATTTGCCACAGCCAAAAGCGTCATCTCCGGGATAGAGAAGATGTCCATGAACTGTTTCACCTTAGGGCCCTGTTGCAAATAATGGACAACCCGTTATTATTATTATTATTATTATTATTATTATTATTATTAGTTGTTGTTATACTTTCTCTTTGCACTGCAAACATGGACAGTTAATTATTTTTTGGTATGCATGTTGTTGTAAATCCCCACAGTCCTGCTGTTTCATGACAACAATGGAGCAAATGAGATTCATAGAATGACTGATCACTTATGTAAGCATACAAGCCAAATGAATGGAATCTCAGAGGAGGGTTCCAATTTTAAATCCTCAAAACATGGCCAAACGGGGATTAAAACTGAAATGTTGACATTTTGTATCAAAAACCTCCACCATCTGTCAGCCAGTGTTCAAAATCCATAGGGTTCTTACTTAAATGAAAATAATAATTATAGCTGTATGGTCATAGACAAAGACAGTGGATCTTTTTTGTCCTTACTGAGGACATGTACAATATTACAGTATTTTAAAAACATTGTCTCTGAGAAAGCTGTAAATTGTGTATAAAAATTGTGCACTGGACATATACCAGGAGTGAAATCATAAACTGGTCATAGCTCGGTAATTTTATTATTTTCCAGTCACACTGGTCACTTATTATTTTGTACACTAGCTAGGTGCGACTCCCGGTGAGTCTTCCTGAGGTGTGGTATTAGATTAGCTGTATAAAAGGAAAACTAGCTCATATTGATGGCTGGTCAATATTATAAGACATCCCGAAATATGAATAAAAACACAAATCACCTTTCCATAAAAGCCACTATCCTGCTGCAGCGGAATATGGTAACTTCCTCCATAGAGATTGAGGACCTCCTCATCTGGGATTGGCTTCAGACCACTGATATCATGAAAATATTGAAATATTAGCACACACGCGACTACAGCGGCAATGTCAAAATCCAATTTAAGTCAAGTTATATTAAGCATAGTAACTTCATAACATGTTAGTTTTTGTTATAGCTGCCAAATAAAATACTTTTTCTTGTAAAATGAAGTCTTTTTTCTCTAAACAGTGATAGCATCACTTCTCACCGATATACTGTTCCTGTTTGAATGTAATGGAAAGCGTCAATCTTCATCAGG
Source organism: Doryrhamphus excisus (assembly GCF_037039965.1). Classification (NCBI taxonomy): domain Eukaryota; kingdom Metazoa; phylum Chordata; class Actinopteri; order Syngnathiformes; family Syngnathidae; genus Doryrhamphus; species Doryrhamphus excisus. The sequence continues at coordinate 3,070,408 of NC_136371.1, read as the reverse complement.
AGACCCTGAAGAGGAGAAGTAATGCCACTGAAAAGGCTAGCGGTTCAAAGAAATATAAACAATATTATTAGCAATGTAAAAGCACGTACCTTTTGAATGTCATAGTGAAGCCCCCGTGCTGCAAAGTTAGGAATGTAGTCATAACTGAGGATACCCTCGGGGTACTTGTGGTAGCAGAAGGGGGGGAAAAGCGATGCATTTATTTCAGTAGGACTTTTAAAGTTGCATAACTGAAATCACTGAATTGAGACACACACCTTGAAGTGTTCAACCAGGAAGTCCCTGGCTGTGTTGTAAATCATTGTGTTAAGAGCATTGGAATACAGAGCCAGCGTGTAGTCGTAGTCAAAGCCGTAGATGTCCACTTCGGCCAAGCTGACCTCGTTGTTGGCGTAGATGGTGGACGAGTTGAGGGACTTGCATGCGCCTGGCGGAATGAGATCTGATAGTGGAGAAGTAGCGGGTTAAATACAGCTTAATAGTTTACCACAAACAAAACACAAACCTGTAAACATTATTCAATTTGGAGTTCCTGGCGAAAGAAGTTGCATAATTTGTACTTGTCAATTGATTTTATTGCTTCGTTGTTTTTGACAAGCAAGCAGCCAATACAGAAAGGCAGAAAGCTTCTAATCAGCTTCTGAGATAATACTGTGGGGGGGGGGGTCAATGCCCACTGGGGACAACTCAATGAGGGCTGCAGGTAGACATGCATCGTCCAGACTTTGGCTTGACTTCCCGGGAGTCATACTATACAGTCATAAAGTCACCAGATTTTAAGATAATTCAGTTGAGGAGAGTTTAATTAATAAAGTATTCACAAGTGTACCAGAAATCACTTTTCCAGTATATTATCAAATACTACCTATGTTGCAGTTACACGGACTAGTATGTTATAGCAGTTGCAAGGGTCTTTGCTGCATGCCAGTGAGGATAATACACATACAGGGAAGTAAAGTTAATAGTTTTTATGACAACAAATCCTTATATTGTGTTTTTGTCACCTCCAGGCGTCCTTATGCATGAAACCACTTGTGTTGCTGTTGTTGTTCTGTCATTTTGGATTAAAATGACATGGAGGACAATGTTAAGTCAGTATATTCACGTTGTATGTTTTTTATTTTGCTTTTATTTGTAACCACAGAAGTTTGACAAAATGTTAAGCACTGCCATATAACACTTAACGCAATGACAGCTTTACATGTCACTATACACACATTTAGGTATTTATCAGAGCTTTTGCATGAAACGCCTGAAAATATTTCCACTTTAAATTTGATGGACAACCTGATAATTAAAAAAAAGATTTAAAAAAAGATCTTTCAAACAAACTACAGGTAAATGTAATGCATTTAGCGATTTGGAAGACAAGTAAACAAGTTAGCTTAGCTGTGTTTTGCTAACATCTGCGTTTTAGGAACTAGTGAGAGGTTGCTGGTAAACTTCCTAACTTGCATTTAGCTTTTATTTGATATACAAAACACGCCGAGTGGAACTTCATCCTGAGAAAAATGACGATAGGACTGTTGGTAAGGTTATTTCGAGAGATGAATATGATCCATGAAAATGATCCAAACGTGTTGACTGAGATGTGCACGTGAGAGATATTAAAATGTCACCATTGCACTTTTCCTTACCGTGAACCATACGTCTCAGCTCATTATAACGAGCCCACAGGTAAGACTTTTGATCCAGTGGAGCAGCGTTGGAAGCGTATGACCGTCTTCTCACGGCGGTCATACCGGGAACGCCAGCGGGCTCCTCTGGCAGCTGTCTGGCCGCAGCGGTGGCTCTCACGGGCGGCTGCCTGCACTGTGGCACGTCGCCACTCGGCCCGCTGAAGCAACTAGGTTCTTCTTTTGTGCCGTCGTGGCCCTGCGGGTTTTGCCCAGTGCACACTCCGTGCGTGATAAACATGCTGTTTAGTTTTGGCGACCTTGCAAGAGGAGGGGTTCTGTTTCCTGCGGTCCATAATGTGCGGGTTAACGACGTGCTGACGAGTTTACAAGACATCTTTGCGTACAGTAACTTGCTAAGGTTTGTTCGAGATGTAGGTCAACAACAAGCGAGGGAAAATAGACCCTCGAGTCAATATAACCACGCCCCTTAAAAATTCAGGGGCGTGTCGTCCGGTCTTGCAGCCAATCAAATATGTAAACAAACCATGGCACAAAACCCACTGCATTATTTGCAGTTTTCTAGCTTAAGCCTTCGTAGATTTACAGTCTTCCAACTCAAGTAAGTCTAAGTGACACAAAAATAAAGTTGCTGTACAGTGTTTTCATTTATTCTTCAAAACAAAACTGGCTTACAGAACATGAGGCATAAAAAAAGATCCGGAGTGTGTGCATGACATGGGCTGGAGCAAAGTACACAGAAAGCATACCACATAAATACAGTTGGTTTTTTTTACACCCACAACAATAAAAATTAAATTATACCGTTTCAATTAAATAGATTGAGAAATCAATTTACAACCTTGCGAGTAAAACAATATTCTCTTAAAACAGTTGACCTTTTAGCTAAGGTTGCACAGAATGCACTCAAGTCTCTCCCAAACATTGTTTTTAAAACATAATACCGATCAACAACTAAAAAAAAAACAAATAAATGGAGACCATTCGTTTCATGTCATTGCCCGAGTTACAAAGTGAAAATATTCTGTCACTTTCTTGATCATAATTAATTTAAATCCTTCAAATTAATAACCTTCCAGTGTAACAAGTACTTAAAGGTACTTAAAAGGTTTTTCAACATACTGCCCCATGATGCAGATATTGATTGATAATCAACAGTTGCGGCGACAGTTCCTAGCTTCTTAGTGCAATGACGACAATAGTAGTTTAAAACAAAGGTATTGATAGAACCCCTCACATATTGTATGTGTTGGCATGCGTGCTAAAGTGGAACATGTGGCATTCACTTCACACTGCACTTACAAAAGGAAGTGACAAAAGTTCCAGTGACGGACACAGCAAAAAAAAAACAGCAGAAAAAAAAAATCAAAACAAAAGGCACAAAAACTAGTTGCCTCTACAAAACAATTTGAGGCATGAATATGATCTTGAATGAATAGGTTTTAGTGATTTTAAATGTTTTGAATGCCGAGTAGGATCATAAATCGAAATTTAAAGTATAATAATTACAGGGGACATGTATCAATCTACTCTATCCAATACATTTGAACAATGGCTAATTTATGTCTACACAATATCATGTGTATTTTACTGCATTATTTTTCACTATGTCCTTTCTTTGCAACAGAGGGCCCATGCTTTATGTTTAATGGAGCTCTCTAAAATATTATGTTTTACTACTCGAACTTACACTAAGTAAGACACACTTTGTTACTGCTTGAAAAACATTGTATATTATCAACTGAGTCATTGGAATTCAGTAAAGAAATTGAATACTGTGATTACTATTGATCCACCTTGCATGACGGCTCATTCACAATTTTATCAACAGGACTTCACAGATGGAAATGAAAGCATACGCTGTCCTGATTTTGTCTGCATAGTTTATAAAATAAATGCACATCCAAGATTTTCCAAATCACGTATCATAAATATTTGTCTTTTGACCTGAGGTGGGGTACTTATGGCTGATTATTTCCATCAAAGGAAATAAGTGTGTGTTAAAAGTTGTGTTGGTCAGGCCACTGTCACAAGACCAAACACATCTAAACAATTTGAAAAATGGGAGTGTGACCGAAATGCTTCAGCAAGGGAGGAGCCCCCAGGACCAATAACAAGCTGGCTACAGGCAAGGAGTATGTCGGTAAGGCTGCATTGTTAAGTAAAACACATTGACCCGGGTGTCAAGAGGATAATCTCATTGCTGATTGACCCCAAAACACACCAGAAGCCCTGGGCAGACAAAAGGCAAGATTGCAAAGACAGTCTTCAAAGAGAGGTTTAAACAAAAAGACAGCAAACACAATGGACTGCGGAATAAATACTGTCAATGGTGACGACACATACATAGCCTTGATCAACGCCACATGGAAGTTGAACATGGAAGACACAACCAAGGACTTCACATAATAAGCAGCACATTTGTTCCCTCTTCATCCATCTCCAGGCTGCATGCAAGAGAGTTGGATGAGAGTTGCATTTTTACTTTTTTAAAATCCACGTTTCTGGAGGAAGTGTGGGGGAATGCAGCACCACATCTAAGATGAACAGGATGTCTTGAGTCGGGTAGGGAGGAGGGAACCAGGGACTCAACATGAAGACGGGTCCTTGTGGAGAAGAAAGGGTTTGGAGTAATGGAGGAGTGTTTCAGCGCTATAGAAACAGGATGGAAGACAGACAGAAAAATATATGGTTAGTAATGCTCACTGTTACATGTGTAATTAACTCAAATGACCATGAACTGTTTGTCAGCAAATACAAATAAATGTTTCATCATTTTTCCACGCTAACTGCTTTATTTACACACTTGACCTCATCGCCTACGAGACGATCTAGACTGGGCGCTGCGGGCCCTCGCGGAGGGGCCCTCGCGTGTACGGGCATCGGCGGCCTGTCTACAGACGCCAGACATCCTGCTCCTACCTGATGAGTTGCGAACATCGCTAGGTGTGGTTGTCGGGTTCTTTGGATATTTAGCATCCAAATAAGCCAAGCGCATGTCTGACTGATGGGCATTAGAAGGTGCTGCTCCCGACTGTACAGATTTATGCCCGGGAGCCATTGGCTGCTTTCTTCGCACAGAATTATCAGATTTGGGTTTCAAATTAGGAGCTTCTTTATTCTCACCCCATGCTTCATTTCTGTTAGGATAAGCATGCAAAGTTTTAGTTGTGGTTAAATTTTGTACAGAAGAAGGTGAAGATGACTTTGTCCTGGAGAAAGGTACACACATGGCACGATTTGTGATGAAAGTGTCTTGCCGTGAAGGGAATGAAGCTCTTCGGAATGATGCGGCCTTTGTTGGATCACCAGTGTGGGTGTTTGTTTGAACCGCTGCCTCGCTGCTCACAGAGCTTATGGAGGTCTTTCGTGTGCGGGAGTAACCAGCACTTAGTTCTGAATGAGATACATCACTGACACTCTGACTTCTAATGAACGTGGCATCTCGGGGCAGAACCTTGGTACTGTGATACCGGCTGCTTGTCTGGATGGGTTTCTCAGCACAAAGAGTGATGGGGGTTCTTACGGGGCTTGTGTGGAGGCTTCGTGTGAGAGCTCGCAAGTGGTGTGTGGCCATGGCAGGAACGCTGCTCCCAAGAACTGGACTAGCTCGTGGGCTGCTCCTCATGGGGTGACGGGCCGGGCTGCTGCGGGGGCTTCGTGGCGTGCGGCCTGACTTGGTGGCCAGCTCTTTGGCTCTGGAGCGACGGGGGCTGCTGTTCAAGCTGTGAGGAGACAGAGGGGCCTCCAGATCTTCCAAGCGCTGGGTGAGAGCCAATTTCTGTTGGATCGCCATGCGCAGCAGAGAATTCAGGGTCTTCTTCTCATCCTCTGCGGCTGCCAGTTGCCTCTGCATTTCATCCAGCTGGGTAACGTACTGGTCGCACCTGACAGACGCACAAACAATGAAAAGATGCAACATGCACAGGCAGGCAAAAAGCACAATGTCAGAGATAGCTGTACATAAACATGCCAAGTATCACTTCAACCACTGACTAGGATCTGTGCTTTTAAGTTTATTTTGTATGTCAGTAGGAGTGTAAGGAAATATAAATATAGCCCACTAACTTAGTCGAAATCATATAATGAAATTTGATTCATTTCGAAAAAGGAACAGCTCCAACTCCACACAAATCCCAGCGACACTTATTTACACAAAACAATTGAGAAGACGCCACTATAAACACATGTACATCAGGGTTCCACACTAGCTTTTTTTTTTTTACCAGGAACACAGTGCGGCACCAACTTGAAATTTTAGGAGCGCAAGCATACAATTAGGGGCACAAACTGAACTTAACTCACATTTCCCCTCATTTTCACTGTATTACCGATACCGAAGCAATAAACGACAACTCTTTTCTATCCACCCTGTTCTGTAAGTAGCTTCTGGAAGGCCTCATTGGTGGAATCATATATTATAATTCCAATAACACCCTCTTTCCTTCTTCTTTGGTGTCTGTCTCCATTCTCCATCTTTAGAAGTCAGTGTGCGTTGGCAAAGTAACTCACTCGTGCGTTACTGTCAACTACTCTACTAAAGTGTGGAGCACAAGTTTGTCAGCAACAAAAAATTAAGTTAACCGGCAGGGTTGTCAACTTATGGAAAAAATTAATAAGGGAAATCTTGTTGGCAGGGCCGAACAAACTGTTTTTTTTTTGGCTTTAATTGTGTGAAACAAATGCTACTGTTGTTACAATGTTACTATTTGGCACAAACCTGAATTTAGGTTGACACCTGTTTTAGAGTAATACTTAATCACGGGAAGTTAATCATTTTTTGGGGGGGTTGTAAATAACATAATTAACAGAATAATATAATTAAAATATCCTTCTTATATAAATCTGTCCTGCTTAATATAGTATAAATTGAGTGACAAGTTTTGTAACAGCGCAGGTTTTTCCATCTTCTACCAAAAATAAAAAAGTTGTCACATTTGGAGTTGGAGCCAGGCAAAACGTGTAAACAAAGATGGTAGAATGGTCAAACTTCAATGTAAGTCAAAGGTGAGCGATCACACACACGTTTCATCAATAGACTTGGACTGTGATAAGCTGTTGACAGCTGTTGACAGCTTATCACAGCCTCAGCCTATTGATGACACATATTTTTTATTCTTACGGTAATAATAGACGTCCTCTGGCAACTCAATGCAGGACAAATACTTTTTTTCTGGCTGCCCATGTGCAAGTAGATGAACTGTACTGTACATTGTATCAATAATTACAGTATCTCCATAGTAGTACAACACTGTGATACATAGATAGCATACCGCATTGTATTACGAGGTACCTGGAAAATCCCAGCCCTATTTATTTAGTGGTTAATATAAAAAATTTAAAACAGATTAAATGTCAAACAGTCCCCAAAAGTTGTTTTTTTTTACATTTGCATGCAAGGTTAATGTTTCAAGATTCAAGCTTGTTATTGAAAGACAGTAATGCCATTTATCCACAAGAGGGAGCCACAAAACTTTAGCAAGCAAGAGGCTCATCACTAAACTTTGTCTGTGTCCATGGCGACAGTAATCCTTGACCACAGTCCCTGCTCAAATCAATCATAGAGATAATCAAATGTCAGCTCATAAGAGTCTGATCAGGGCCCAGACAGCATAATTGACCTTCTTAATGCAAGAAGGGTCAAATAAGCTTCTGGGGATTTACTAGCTTCTTTGGAGCTCACAAAAGACAAACATTTCAGTCTCACTTCAACTCATGAAAAACACTATCGCCGATCTTTCAACATGACAGTGGCTTCTACTATGAGGTTAGTGTTTACACAGTTCAGTTATGTGGTTTTACTGTGGTACCATGCCCCCCCTCCGCACTGCAGCTCACAAAAGGCTTCTCCCTCGCTAAGACGACCGTGCTTGGCGGGACAAATCTGCACTTGCCTCCTCCCCCGACAGCACACGGCAGAGCATGTGGTTTGTAATCTTCACGTGAACTAGTGGATTGTCACAGGCGTAATAAGCATTATAAGCTTATTACACAAGTGGTAGTAAAAAAATAAATAAAATAAAAAGTAAAAAGCTGTACTACAAGTTGACCATTAGTAAGAAAATCACTAACAGATACAGTAAGTAACAATGATAACTTTTTGGATTCTGATTTTTTTTTAAACTATACCTCACATTTTGTTTTTAATTTTAAAAAAAAATAAAGTGATTCTTACCGACTAGCAAACATGACTCTGAGTGAAGAGAATGTTGCAGCATCTTCCTTCAGGGCTTTGAGTTCGTTCCGCAGTTTCATCATTGTCTCCGACACCATTGTTTTCTCAGTCTCGTACTTTGTTTTTAAATTGGACAGGGCCAACTCAGCAGTCTGATTAAAAACAATATAATTGCACAGTTAGATATGATTGAAGCACCAATTCAATGGAATTCAATGACAAATGAACATGCTAGATGCTTTACATAGGTAGAGATTTTATATTTTATTAATCCTGTGAGAGAAATGAAAGCTATTATTTTATTTTATTTTACTGCACAGTTGGTAGGGCAGGTTTGAACTTGCACCAATAACAGTGCACATTGCTTACAGGACATTATCTGCTTTATGCAATATGTGTTATGATACCTCGTGAGGATGTTTTTCCGTCCAGACATACTGTGCTGTGCACCTCAGGGACAGATAAAAGCAGCCAGCCCAGGCTCACAAAACAAGTAACCAGCATAATCGCAATATTTTTACTAGAAGTACACGACCTTGTGAGATGGTCAAAGGTAAACAAATGGATGTGTGGCTGACATTGAACGAGAAAAGCAGTTTCCTTGCTTTCTGTGGTTACCTGTTTGTTGGCCTTTAGGACAGTCCTGAGAGTAGCGATCTGCTCCCTCTTGGTGCTAAGAAGGGACTTAAGTTTCAGTACTTCCTCCAGCAGGCTTTCAGCATCTCTCTCCATTTCGACAGCGCTACTCAACCCAGAGTAAGGCATTGCACCCCGCTGACGACAGAGGTCCACTGCCACCTGTTTGTGGATTGATAGAGGGGTGAGAATAGTCTTCCATTACATCTGTAAATTTAATTAAAATTGACCTGAGCCCAAAAAAACCTGAAACAACCATAAAATAAATATGAAAACATCAACTGTGCTAAACTACATAAATGGCAGGATAATCGTGCTGCTTTCTCATAACATTTAATACCCGGTAGAAGCTGCATCTCGACGATTAACCCCGATAATCCAATCCATTCAAACCCACACAGCCACGTGTCAACAAGGAATTGGATTTGCGCAGACACAAGCTATTCAGCACCATTTAACAGTCTGAGCTGAGCTTTTGCAGTAGGGCACTTTGCAACCACTTTCACTCGCAGCAAAATCCCGCCCCATTCACGGTGAATACATTTCAGTTCACTTACACTCAAGCACCAGTCATGCAACGCCAAATCCATCTATTCATTTTCTATGCTGCTTATCCTCACAAGGGTCGCGGGGTATGCTGGAGACTATGCCAGTTGTCTTTGGCGGGGTACACCCTGGACTGGTTGCCAGCCAATCACAGGGCACATATTGACAAACAACCATTCATACTCACATTCATACCTATGGACAATTTGGAGTAACCAATTAAGCTAGCATGTTTTGGGAGGTGACCGCAAGAAGAACGCAACCCCAAATAATATCTGAAATACTGTTTCTGAAGAGGAGTACTGTCTTACCCGGAGGTGTTTGATCTGGCATCTGATAACTGCAACCAGGTTGCTTACATTGGAGGGGTCCCTGAAATCCAGGTTGGGCGAACCAGGGCATTGAGGGGAGTCTGTAGAAGATCCTGCACTGTCCACCTCCCCCATAAACTGCAAAGCGGCAGCTTTAGAGATGAACATGTCATTGGCTCGCGGCTTCTTCTGGGAGTTTGGCTGGGTGGAGATGTGTGGTCTTCTCACACCAACGCCACCGTGCATCCTGGCGCTTTCACGGTAATAGTCCAGGGTGACCCGTTTGGGTGTCAGGTTGTTACACACACAGATGTGGTGATAGAGGTTGGACAGCTCCTCGGAAAAGGCCAGCAGCTCTTCCTGAGCCACGCTCAGGTGACCTTCGGAATCACTGGCCACTTTTCGCGTGGCTCCAATCTCAATCTCCAGCTCACTGATACGCTCCTGGTCCTGCCGGCTGGACTTGATGCATTGGCGAATCTTGTCAGCTAGTTCTTGGGCCTCTGTTCGCCAACGATCCTTCTCCTGTTTGTATCGTTGCTCAAGGGTGTTATAGCGAGTTCCTGCCTGAGACAGTTCATCCCGCAGCTTCAGAAGCTCTTCACTGGCTGAACGCATACGCGCCTCCAACACCTCCTTACCCTTTGTGTCCACCTCATAGTCAAAGACGACGTCACTATGGTCTCCATTCTTAGTATCCTCGTCCCCTCCTTCATCTGCCTCGTGGTTGTGCTGTTGGCTTCTCTGCATAGCCTCCAGTTGTTGGGTGAGGGATCCAACTTTGTCCTCTTGCTGACTCAGTGCTTGCTTGGACATCACTAGCTGCATTTGCAATTCCTCCACCTTGCTGGCAAGACCTGATTTCTCTCTTTCAGCCTATGTCCACAAACAAAAAAAAGATAAGCATTAATATCTTGTATGAACTTTAAGAAAAGTTCAGAACCATTTGACACATGATGATGATTAATTCCCAATGAATGACACATGAGACAATACTAAGGGAATAGGATAGTAAAAGAATAAACCATAAAAAAATGAATTAGTAATCCTATCACCACCAATTAACTAAAAAAGGCATCTAAATGGATGAATATTCTATGTGAAAAACAATATTGGCCAATAACCATTACCAAGAGGACAAAGAGGCTTCTGTGTGACACACATTTCTCCCCCAACCACCTTTACACATGCATGCATTTTTAATGTGCAACAGTGGCTGACCCCATTCAGCTCCACACTCCAAACATCTGCCAGTTTGCTGCTCACCAACCCAACCCGCATTTTAAGTGCTGCATCCATTAGATTTCCTTCAACCGAGAGGGATGGTATGTGGTCAATAATCTTCAACATCCTTGAATTTTTCACTAGAATTGAATTAGTTTGGCAATATTGCATTATTAAATTCTGACTATGATAGATATGACGCGTCTCTCTCACATTCACTAATGCACAGCGGACGTGGTTAAAAGCAGGAAATAGAAATGTCTTTGTTTGCAACACTACTGAGATGGAAGAGATGCATTTTATATTAAAATACATGAACTAACCTTTTCGGTTAATATTCTTCTTAAATAGGTTCATGTTAAAGAAAACAGACATATAACATTAACAATCAGTTTTCAAAAGCCCCAATTTTCTTTGGTTTTCGAACATTTCAGTTCTCGTCAGACCTTTTAGAACAAATGAATAATGAAAACCTGTCTGCTTAAACCACATCGAATTAAAAATAAAAGAAAAGGCATTGCCATCTTGGCTATTCTATGATCACAATAATACAAGATTAGGCAAAACTGGTACATCAGAGCACATCTACACAGCTTCACAACTTTCTGCAATGACATAATTACTGGCGTGGCAACATCCCCACCATTGTTTGAAGTGCCATTTAAACTTGACAACTGCATTCAACACCCAACAGCTTGGCCTCTGCCTTTGGGACAACTCCAATACTACCTTGAGTTGAATTTGCACGTTGCCGTCACCGCTAATTCCAAGACATTGATGGTGGAACAAGTCGCAAATTTGTGGTTTTAATAATAGTGGTTGATGTCTGGTTCCTTACCTGTAGGAGTTGCTGTTTAAGTTTCTGACTGTCAGAAAAGTGGAGCTCACTCAACAGGTCAGACACCAGCCCGGAGGCCGGAGCACGCAGGAATACGTCACTGTTGCGTGGAGTGGAGTAAGGAGGCATGACGCCATTACTTTTGGAGCCCCTCGATTGAGGAGGATGAGCAGAATTGGGTGCAGATCCGGGCGCATTGACAATACCCCTGTCCCGGTCCTCTCCCTCACCCGGTGCAGCCAGGCTGTCCTCCTGGCTGTTGTCGAGCTGGTCCAAATGGAGGTCCAGGTTGCCCACAGAATCAAAGGGGCTTAGGGTAAAGGCAGAAAGCTCCCGTCTCAGACTGTTCTTCTGCTCCCTCTCCTCCTTCAAGGATTCTAGCGCCTCATCCAACTGACGCTCTGCGATCTCCCGCAGCCTGGCGGCTTCCTCCATCTGAGCCCGCAGCTCTTCCTGCTCCTCATTCTTTTGGGTCAGCTCAAGCTTTACCGACTCAAACTCAACCTGAAATTAAAAGGTGTTTTGAGTAACATGTTTGTGTATTATGTCCCAAACCTATAATTATTCCATATCAATCACAACTATCTTAATATACATAACAATATATATTACAGTTTTGCAATTGTCACAGTACTAACTAAGGCTAACAATGTCTCCCTTTTGCACTAGTTTGGAAGTAATTCTCAGCCAAATGATAGGTGCGTTGGTCTGCCAGCATTAAGCAAGTTCTGAAGTTGTATCAACACACAATATGATGCAGAAAAAGTATGAACACAGCAGTTTTGCATTCAAACAGAAACTAAATTGCACCGCCATGCAGGACAACATGTAAACTAGCATACAGTAAACAGTGTAGATACTGGGGTTTACATGAAACAGTCAGTAATCATTAACAGTACTTTCAGTATTACATGTACCTGTATAATTTAGAGTGACAACTCACCTGATTTTCCTTCAGCACAGACACCTGTTTTTGAAGAGATGTGTTCTCTTCTTCCAGCTCTCCATTGTCCTGTAACTGGCGCAGTTCACGCACTTTATATTCCTTCATTTCATCCTTGAGGTGCCCTTTCTCTGCGTCCAGACACTCACAATCCTGTGGAACAAGAGCCACCATCAAATCAGTAACAACAAATGCACGCTTTACAAATGCATATTATACAAGATATATATATATAATAAAGCATTGCAACTTGGGCACTAATAATAGTTTTGTTTGAGAAAATTTGCTAAACATATAAATACCAGTAATCCAACTAATAAGACGTATGCCATAGTCAAACAGGAGTATTATTTGTAAGCCATACCTTCTTTAGCTGATTTGAGAGTACCCCAAGCCTGTCGATCTCTGCATGAGCATTGCCGAGGGCAAGTCGTGCTTGTTTTAGTTCCGACTGGACTTCTTCCAAGCGTGTTGCCATGGCAGCCTCCTTAGATGCCGTCTCCTGCAACAAACTTTCCTCCCGGCACTCTCCATCAGCAGCCGCTCGCTTCTGGCTACTCACAGAATCTGCAAACGCCTTTATACAAATAAGATGTAAACAAATGTAAATGTAAGAAATGTTGTTACATGTTGAAGCAATTGCAGAACTAGAAGATCATTTATAAATCATATTTTGCCATAAGCGGTACACCTAACACATTGTGCTAAGTAACAATAGAACAATGATGTTCCAAGAAATGAGACTGGAAGTGGACATAGCTTTGTTAATGTTCCTAATCGACATCATATGAGCACTTGCTACCAAAGCCTAAGCACATAAGCAGCCCAGATATTTTAAAATAAATCACATTCTTTAGCACTGCACACATTATATCATAAAGAGCTTTATTTATTATACGTATAATCTTGGGACATGTTTTTTCCCATTTAAATAGGCAAAAAAATCCCAATTCCCAAACTGAAGCAGCATGATGGGAATTAGATTAACTCTAATTCTAAGGTATTTGTGAGGTATAGCTGAAAATCTGGTTCAGGAATACTGCAAAATGCATTTATTAATGATTGCACAAGGATGCAATAATGGAGGCTACAGTGTGCGGTGTCATACAATCCTCCTCGTCCTCACTAGCAGTTAATGCCCCAGCATCACATTAGGAGAGCTAAAATGACTGAGCAAGCAACAAAGCCTTTCTGTTCTGCAAGTCAATACGCATCTCTGACAGCTATGTAATTGTCTCAAGACACACTCAACAATAACATTTTTGTTATTGTTATATTCAAAGAATATGACAAAAGAGAAGTATAAGAATGATTGTGGTTATTTTTCAAAAAATGTCCCCCCCCTACCTCTTTGAGCTGCTGTAGCTCCACTTTGAGCGTTTCATGCTCCTCTTCCAATTGTCTATGTTTGATCTTGAGAGCCGAACTCTCCTCCAACACCACGAGGCCATAGCGGGCGGCCTGCAGCTTCTCCTCCGTGGCCTCCTGGAGCTCCAAAGTCAGTCGCACCACCTCTGCCCTCAAGTCGCTGCTCTCCATCTCTGCATCCCTGTCTGCCGCCCCTGCACCTGCTGTATCTGCATCTGCCTCCAGCATCCTTGACTGGCCTACTCGTACTCCAGTGTGCTCCTGTGACCTTCTTTTATAGCCTTACTGTCATTACTCCACCCTAAACAGAAGAACACACACACACGGTCATAATGTAAATGACTTACAGCGATCAATACAAAAGAAAAATAAATAGCACAAGATGCTTTTTGGGAGTCGGGCGAGTGAAGCAATACTGTGAATATTATAGTCCCAACTTAGTTCACCAAATGTATTTTTGGGTGGGGCGGTCAGTCACCATTTGCTCACATCCTCTCGTCTAACCAAAGATGGAGATGCCGGTTGTCCGGTCGATATCAACGCATGTATCCTGGTAGCATCTGTTTCCCACTGGCAGCGATTCAGCTTATCAAAAGGCTACAAACAAGAACACGCAAGGCCTCTAGAATTATTATGTATTATTTTATCCAGACACTAGTCTTACATTGTCTGCTTGGAGGTGGTGAAATATTCGAATAGAAACATAGCAAAGTGAAGACGACACTTAGCACACGCGAGTGGAACAGCTAGCAAGTGTTAAGTTAGCTTTAGCCTTACGCCACAAATTACGCCACCTAACCAAACACATTGGAAGCCGATGTGGAAGAATTGCTTTCTGTTGATATAAATATATATAAATGTAGAAAAAACAGGTTTAGTTAGTGGTGGTTACCGGGCAGTCAGATAAGCTAATTAGCCAAGAATAAAACATCAGCCAAATGGAGCCAAATGTCACTAACCTTCTGCGTCTATGTCGAATATATGGTTCGCTGCTTGACGGGGCAGGTTTAACAGCGCGGTGCTCCCTGGAGTTGTCAGTGCGAACGTAAATATCCCAAAGGCCGGGAGTTATAATGAGTCCACTTGCCTCCCTCCTACCCTGCAGGTTCTATGGTATCCCGGGGAGGTTGAGCGACGAGGACAGTGTCAAACGCGCGCGGAAATGTGAAAGCGACATTGCTCCTTCTAGCTTACAAGTGGGGAAGTGCACCTTCTTAGGCCCTGTTGTTTTCTTACGTTGTTCATAAATGTGGCCATAGTATATTATTTCTGTAGCCTAATTATTTGTAAGACAAAAATATACCATAGTACTAATGTTTTAATTAAAAATATGTAAAAAAAAAACACGAAATATACATCCGCCTGAACATCCCCCACTTCCGGCGTACTTCCGCGTGTGCACAAGGTTTTGCGATCCTGACAGTGTGCAGATTTCTACATTTATACACAATGAAGATTGCCACCTGGAATATAAATGGAATACGAACATTCAGATGCGCAATTAAAAAGACACTCGATGCACTGGATGCGGATATTATATGTGTCCAGGAGACCAAAGTGACAAGTAAGTATTTTGACTATTAAAGCCGGGTTCATTAACACATCAAATTTAGTACCACAGTAACTTTGTTTTATTTTAACTCCAAGGAGACCTGCTGGATGAAAGAACCGCCATCGTAGATGGTTACAACTCCTATTTCAGTTTCAGTCGAGGACGCAGCGGCTACTCAGGTTTTTCATCTTTGAAACAATTTTTATGTTGTGTCTTCGAATGTTTTTTTTTTTATGTATTAACCAGGACCTTCGACTTGCTTTTCACAGGGGTTGCTACTTACTGTAAAGAGAGTGCTACACCGTTTGCTGCTGAGGAGGGGCTCACTGGTTTACTGACCAATCATGAGGGGGCCATTGGTTGCTACGGTGACCACTCTGAGTTTACTGATGAGGAGTTGCAGCTTTTAGACAAGGAAGGACGAGCTGTCATCACACAACACAGAGTCCAGTAAGAAAACGCCATTGGATGTACAGTATATATCGATGTCTGTGTTTGCTTTTTATTTTTGCTGATTCTTGCAGGTGTTCGGACAAAACACAGTCGAGTACGGTTACGGTTATAAATGTTTACTGTCCCCGTGCTGACCCCGAGAAGCCAGAGAGAAAACAGTTCAAACTGCAGTTCTACAAGCTGCTGCAGAGCCGAGCTGAGGCTATACTGAAAAAGGGGAGGTGAGGTATTATTGTCCTATGTTCATCTGTTTAATTTACCACACATATATGTATCTGAAATAATAATACACACGTCCAATATTATACTATTTTAAAACAATACTTCATTAAAAGTGTGTTGCCCCAAATGCTAATTTTGGAAATTTTACAAGCAATAACACAGCACTGAAATTACCAACAAAATGTCGTTGCCTGGCTCCCTTATAATAATAAATAATAATGTGGAGAATAAATAGATGACATCAAATATGAACAATGTACAGTGTAAACAGTAATTTGCTACTAATAACAATAACTTAAAACTAGTAATTAGCTACTGTTCTGCCAACACGTCATTTTGTGTGTCTGTAGCTTTAATGCTAATGTACACACTGTGTCGCTTCAAGATGGGTTATTGTACAATTTATGAACTTAATGTTTACATTGTAACTCTGTCCTGTTTTCTAGCCATGTCATTGTTTTGGGGGATGTAAATACGTCTCATCGCCCAATTGACCACTGTGACCCCAGTGAAATTGTAAGTATAAGATTAGATTGTCTATATATTGACATATATATATATACTATACTGTGTGTGTATATATAATATTTAGGGTGCAAAAAATACATGTATTTGTATCAAACTGTTTGAACCTAGAGCAGGGGTGGGCAAATATTTTGACTCGTGGGCCACATTGAGTTAACAAAATTGGGGGGGGGGGGGGCCAGAACATATATTTAACACACACACACACACACACTATTTTATGCTTATAATTTTCCTTGAATTATTTGTCTAATTTTATGTGTAAAAGTGTTATACTATCAGCTGTATGTTCTCATATCCCTTTTTTCAGGAGCACTTTAAACATCAGACCACATCAAACTATGTCATTTCATTTGACAGTTTTGTTTAGTTTTTTTGTTGTTTTTTTTAACTAAATAAGACATTCCACTTGCAAGTCATGTGGCCAGTTTTTATGTTAAAAGTTGAAATACTTAGAAAGCAACTGGCGGGCCGGATTCAAACACTTGGTGGGCCGCATGTGGCCCCCGGGCCGCAGTTTGCCCACCCCTGACCTAGAGTATACAAATATACATATACAGAAAAAATACAGAAAATAAGAGTCCATTTTGCTGTAATGCTCAACTTTCCATTTCTCCGTAGTTTCAACAAACTATATTCACACTAAATAGCTTCAAACTGTAAATATTTGAAACAGCTCATATTACACAATACAGTAAAGTCTCGTTATATCGATTTCAGTTGAAACGAATTACTACTTATTACGATACTATTTTCATTTCCCGGCAAATTTCTAGTCTTTTATGATATAATTAGCTCCGTTAGTACGATACACGGTTATTATGATAATCCGGTTACTAGGATGCCCTTTTCATCTCCCGCCAGCCAATTTGGTCTGCTTATATCGATACAAAAGCAGCTTAAATCAATCTTTGCTTAAGGATTTCAATACCAAAAAAGAACACGGCGAACGGCTGCTTCCAGTCAACTTTATTTTTCACACTTCCACCACCAGAGTGCAGCACACATAGCGGAAAACACCCGTCCCTCGCGCCTACCCCTCCGGGTGGCAACACCTTCCGTATCGATAGTTCCGGGGTGAATTATGTCCCGGTAACCGGTAATCACTACAGCGTAAGTTTATTTTTATTTACTGTAGTACAAAATGTATTGTAGTACAAAAGCATGCTAGATACACAATCCATGAACTCAAGGAGAAAATTACATGCCATATCAACGATCCGCCCACTTTTAATGCAGTTCGGCGCAGGATCGGATATATGGATAGTCCGGTTATATCGGTATTTTTTCCGACTCCCGAGAATATCGATATAACGAGACTTTACTGTATATGAAATAAGGAATAATAGTTTTCCTCTCTCGCCTCAGAATGACTTTGAGGACAACCCCGGTAGGAAATGGCTTAACGGCTTCTTAAGGGATGACAAAGCGTCTGAATCAACAACAGATGTCCTCCATGGCGGACAGTTTGTTGACACCTTTCGCTATTTCCATCCAACTCGCACCGGGGCCTTCACGTGCTGGTCCACTCTCACGGGGGCACGCCAGACCAACTACGGAACACGCATTGACTACATCTTTGCAGATTATCAGCTCACACGGGAGCAGTTTGCAGAAGCCGACATCATGCCGGAGGTGGAGGGCTCGGACCATTGTCCCGTGTGGGGGGCACTCAGGTGCTCTGTGCTGCCCAGCTCCAGGCCCCCACCTCTTTCTACCTGCTATCTGCCGGAGTTTGCAGGCAAGCAGCAGAAACTGTCACGCTTTTTTGTTAAAGTGGACCAAAAGTCAAGGGATGCTTTACCCGGATCTCAAGAAGAAGCGGAAAGAAGGGAGAACATAAATACACCCGCAGCAGGGAATAGCTCCGGTACCAAACGCACCATGAGCATTGAATCTGCTGTCCCGAAAACCAAAAAGGCCAAAACAGTTAAGGCTCCCTCAAAGCCGCAGGGCAATCTTCTTGCCTTTTTTAAACCCAAAAATCAACTTAGCTCCCCCAAAGATTCCGTCAACGCACCACCAATTAAGGATGGCCTATTCAAACCTGACCGCCCTGAGCTGGTGCGTGATGTTTTACCACAGATCGACAACACGCCAGACGACATCGCCGCGCCAGACAAACAGGAGAGGACACAAACTGAAGTCTTTCGCACACAAACATCAAACCCACGCGGCAGCAAAGGAGCTTCGTTACTGTTTTGGAAGTCTGTCCTTCACGGGCCGCCCCCGCCACCCGCTTGCAAGGTTCATGGCGAACCCTGTGTGTTGCGTACTGTTAAGAAGGAGGGGCCCAACATGGGCCGACAGTTCTTTGTGTGCTCCCGTCCTCAGGGGCACGCCGCCAACCCAGACGCTCGGTGTAATTTCTTTGTGTGGGTTGACAGGGGGAAATAACAAAAGACTCCACTTTTCTGTTGTTTCAGCTGTTTCTTTTTTTTGTCAGAATAAAGTATAGTGCCAAAGGTTGGCCACAATAAAAGGTCACTCCAAAATTCAGTTTAACTCAGTTGATACTATAGATGTAGTTGTATATTTTTATAAAACCCAAGAAGCTAAAGGAGGTGCTAATGTAACTCCTCATCAATGGATTAGGCTTGAGAGCAATTTTAACGCCATTAAAATAGCCACTCGGTGGCAGAAGTGCATCCATCCATTTTCTAGTTGGATGCTGGAGCCTATCCCAACCTAAGCAGTTTGTACTGACTGGTATTTTGACCGCTCCGATCCACGCACCAATAGAGTTAAACGTTTTCTCCGGGTACTCCGGTTTCCTCCCACGTTCCAAAAAAACAGGCTAGGTTAATTGGCGACTCCAAATTGTCCATAGGTATGAATGTGAGTGTGAATGGTTGTTTGTCTACATATATGTGCCCTGTGATTGGCTGGCGACCAATCTAGGGTGTACCCCGCCTCTCGCCCGAAGACAGCTGGGATAGGCTCCAGCACCCCCGCGACCCTCGTGAAGAAAAGCGGTAGAAAATGAATGAAAATAAATCAAATAAAATGAAATAAAATAAAACGCCTCTCGCCCAAAATTTGCTGGGATAGGCTCCAGCACCCCCGCGACCCTCGTGAGGAAAAGCGGTAGAAAATGAATGAATGAATGAATGAACGAATGAAAATAAATAAAATGAAATGAAATAAAATGCCTCTCACCCAAAATTAGCTGGGATAGGCTCCAGCATACCCCACAACCCTTAATAAGTAATAATAGTAGTAATAAGCGGCATTGAAAATGGATCGGATGAATATTGATCTTAGAAATTATCAATATTGGGTATATTGCGCAATGTAAAGAGTTCTAATGCGAGAACCTTGACAAAGATAATACTGATACTTAGGTCTGACAATGTCAGTACTCAGTACTACATTGTACATTTAAACAAATAATAGTGTAACTGGATCTGTGGATCAATTTTGTATTGATACCCAACA
Organism: Doryrhamphus excisus; assembly: GCF_037039965.1. Lineage (NCBI taxonomy): Eukaryota > Metazoa > Chordata > Actinopteri > Syngnathiformes > Syngnathidae > Doryrhamphus > Doryrhamphus excisus. Next base: position 3,050,540 of record NC_136371.1, on the reverse strand, counting down.
AGGATGGTGGCTTTCATAATGTAATTTTTTATATAATTTTTTTTTTTTTACCCGATCCTGCTGCATCTTAGTGTGTTTCCTACAGATGGCACTGTAGTGACCTGCAGATACTATAAGGCTCCCTGATAGGAATTTTCTTTTGATAGATTCTACCAGCTGTAGGCAGCATTGGAGCTTCATCACAATTTCTGCTCAGTGTCTCGGTAATGAGATCTTATTATTCCACACTAAAACTAAAACTAAGAGAAAATGTGATCCCTGCAAGTAGCTGAGTATCATGTGTACCCCCTGGGCTAATAAACATGTGACATGACAGGAAATGTCTTCACGCAAAACAATTGCCGCCTTCTCTCGACTCTCTTACTCTCGTATTACAGCTGAGAAGTAGAAGTTCATTGATGTTCTTTTATCCTATAACTTTTTGCCTTAAGACGGCTCACCGTTTGTTGGACGAGAAAGTCAAGAAACCGACTCTGCTGTCTCAATATTCAGACACCATTTGGCCGAGACCAAAGACAAATACAGCACATGAGGTTTTGAATAACCCGTGTATAAAAATAGATGGTATGTTAAATTAAGCTGATTATGTGTCAAAAAGGTCACACGGTGAGGAATCTCTCCGCCATCTGTGTGTGCTATCATCAAATGAAATCTCTCTTTGCCTGGGCAAACAAAAAAAATCTAACAAAAATAAAGTAACTTATTGTTTGAATGAATGAATCAGTTCAACTGAATTCCTCAGATCTATAACATAATGACAACCTTGACCTTGACCTCAGTAGGGTCAAGGGGGTATGGTGGTGTCTATCCCAGTCTTATTGTTCCTGAAAAATTGGTTAAAGTTTTTTTTTTGTGCTGGCACAGTATTATTAGGAACCTCAAATTGAAACTGCACTTTGCCTATCAGATATTTGAGTTTGGTGACAAAGGGTGACGAAGAATTGAAATAAGGTAAACATATTAGAGCTATAATATATAAAGGCATTACAGTGGACTGGAACGATTTATTGATGAATCAATGATGAATCAATTATCTGATTAATTGACAACAATTTCGATATTTAAAACGTCGTTTTTTTTTATTTAAAAAATGTGAATATCCTTTGATTTCAGTCTCTCAAATGTGAATATTTTATTTATTATTATTATAATTATTGTTAAAAAATAATATTCATTCATTTTATTTTATTTTATTTTAGTTTAGTTTAGTTTAGTTTAGTTTAGTTTAGTTTAGTTTAGTTTAGTTTAGTTTAGTTTAGTTTAGTTTAGTTTAGTTTAGTTTAGTTTATTCATTTTCTACTGCTTTTTCTCACGAGGGTCGCGGGGGTGCTGGAGCCTATCCCAGCTGTCATTTTATTTTATTTTATTTTATTTATTTTATTTTATTTATTTTATTTTTTTATTTTATTTTATTTTATTTTAGTTTAGTTTAGTTTAGTTTAGTTTATTTTGGAATTTAAGATAAGATATGCCTTTAGTCATCCCAGCTGTCTTCGGGCGAGAGGGCGCGTACACCCTGGACTGGTCGCTAGCCAATCACAGGGCACATATAGACAAACAACCATTCACACTCACATTCATATCTATGGACAATTTGGAGTCGCTAATTAACCTAGCATGTTTTTGGAATGTGGGAGGAAACCGGAGTACCCGGAGAAAAACCTTGCATGCACGGGGAGAACATACAAACTCCAAACTGCTCGAGCGGGAATCGAACCTTAGCTGTGTGGCCACTCGACCAACGTGCAGCCCCTTGGGAAAACAGTGGTTGACATTGAGCCCATTTTCGGATAAGTTGCAGCCCAAAACCACTAACTGGTTGTGTTTGGTTGGTATTCTAACCAAAACAACCATAAAGTAATCATCAGTTGCAGCCTAGCAGTGGACTGCTGCATGAAGACACATGTTCCAGTGAAGGATTACTGCCATGCTGAGATAATACTAATGGGTGTTTCTTGGGCGTTCGGACAAAACTCGACTTTATCAGCCAACTGAAATCTCCTTCCTCACCCCACCTCCTGTTTTGTAAAAAAAAAAAAAACGTTCTTCTTGAATGTTCCTCCGTGCGTATTCAGTAAATATACTCTCCTCTCGTGTCACGTCAGGGACTTACCTCCATGATAACTTCTTTCCAGCCGTAAGCACAATCACATGCTGGCAACCTTAAATAAGCATTTATCTGCTTAACCAATTAGCACCACCGTGACTTGGAAGAGAAGTATCTGTTAGTAGCCCACCTCAGGTGACACCTGCTTTGCCCCTCCTCTACACACAAATGACACAGTAATGGCTGCCCTTGTGTGTGGTTGACTGACTTGTAATGCAGCTCTGAATGAATATTCAAGTTCCCCCGGCCGGGTGTTGACACCTTCTGAATGAAGACACCTGGTGAGCGAAGCCGTCACCGTCACCGTCTGTGCACACTTAGAAAACGCTACCTGTAGTTGAAACAAAGGGTTAATAACGATGGGTGTTCCCTTTCCCCTTTACTCCCTCCCCAGTCTAATCTCCCTCACTCTCTCCTTGCTCCTCCAACACAGCCCCTGGAGTGACTCCTGGGTCTGAAGAAATAATTACACACAGGAATAGTCTGAAAGCTGAGCACAAGGATTCTTTCTCTACGTTTTTTTCCAGGACTTTTATTAGCGGAAAGGAAAAGAAGACTGCATTCTTTCACGCCACGGTAAGCGGCTTCCTTCCATGTCCTTGTGTTGTACGTTTTGAAGAAGGGAGTGGAGGGAGTAACTGTCAATAGTGAGCCAGTCTTGCATCAGACAGACCCATGTGGGAACCGGGAGCCATAATAGTTGTGGTAGTAACACTTGTACTCTTACTATATACTTTTATCATTCACATGTAATAGAATGGATCTCTTATTAACACATTGTAGTATTGTTTTTCTTTTTTTTTTAGTTTTTTCCCAGTGATGTGATCAGTGCATTTTTACATAACAATTATTTGTATCGAAATATCAGCGTATGGTCGTCTGGATTTCTATGAGTGGTGAAGAAGTGAAAGAAAAGCTTTGTGTTTTATGAGGAAAATTGTCTGGTATTTACACAGTGTTGTTTAACACTTGCTTATCGGGTCATGTGAGAATCCTGAAGGCGTCTCTGTGACCTGAAGAAAGTATCTCATGACCCTGTGGCAGGAGCACAGACCTATACACTCCTCTTCGGTCTTTCCTTAGCACAGGGGTCTCAAACTTAATTTACCTGGGGGCCACTGGAGCTAGGGTCTGGGCAAGGCTGGGCCGCATCAGGTTTTCTAAAAAAAAAAAAAAATGCATTTATTAAAAACAGAAAAAATACAAACTTTTTCAGTGCTTCAGTTCCGATTTTCTACAATCTTAATTTTTATTTTTCTGCACAAAATAAGATGAAAAATAAATAAACAAATCAAGAATAAAGAAAATCAATCACTAATAAATAAATATAATAATAATAATAAAACAGCAAATAATAAAAACTTAAGAAACCACATATAGTTGGTGGGTAGACAAATTATTCTTTTCAGATTAAAATGAACAAAGCATTATTAGAGCCCTGTAGACATGACAAAACACGACTATAGTCACATTTATACTCTTTTTATTTACAACATATTGCGCAACTGCAGGGTCTTGAGACACATGCTAACTCGCAAACTAGAGAGCTAGCGACCTAAACGGTAGCCTTCAAGTAATTTCCTTTCAACTTAAATAGCCAAAAACTTACCACTTCCACACAGATAGGGAGGATAACTATTAACAGTTAACCTTTAACATGAACATTAATCAAACATAATAATTTTTTCTGGGTACATGATACCATACAGCATCCATATCAAATTTGCGCGGGCCGCACTAACATTAAACTTTCATATCAAGGCGGGGGGGCCTCAAACATTTGGGGTTTGAGACCCCTGCCTTAGCAGCTTTATGTGGACATAAAGCACATCGCAGGGACATGATCTTCAAACAGCCACGGTGTGCTGATACTGGAATCAGAAAGCGTATGTTTGCCAAGGAATTTCTGAACCAGTCAGATCAAAGGAGACAAAAACAAAAAAACAAAAATGTGTGCGCGTACGCGTCAACGCAGCCTTTACTACTTTGCGTTCACTCAACATATCATAACTGATGCTTCTTGTGTGCCGGTTGTTCCAGTATATGCACTATAGCCGTATATTAACTCTCATATTAACTCACTAGCAAGATCTCAGTGTATAGACTGGTCATATATCTCATCTCGTTTCATATTATCTACATACTGTATTGTATATAACTCTGGGTAAAACTGTTGATTTTGTTAATACTTGGGTTGTTTATATTGTTTATTTTTCTATATTGTGTATTTTGTACTGCTTAACTGATTCTGTTCTCTTGCTGCTGTGTAATACAAATTTCCCCACTGAGGGACGAATAAAGGCATATCTTAATCTTAATCTTAATCTCTTAACCAAAGAAAAAACATGAAATATTCAATATTTTTCTCTCTTGAAGAGATTATTTCATCAATCTACCGAGTCTACACAGACTTCATCGGAATGGAGCTTCAGAAGATGAATGGACACAGTCGAGATGACGGGTGAGTAGCTTTTTAGGAGGAAAGTGATGGTGCCTTGCTCATGGGGCATCACGTTTGGACTTCTTATCATCGTATGCTCCAATCTAGACAATCTAGACAATTAAACCACAACTACGTCTAAATGTCTAATGTTTATATTTGCATTCAAGATCTCACATAGCGGGCGGCACGGTGGTCTAGTGGTTAGCGCGCAGACCTCACAGCTAGGAGACCAGGGTTCAATTCCATCCTCGGCACATCTTTGTGTGGAGTTTGCATGTTCTCCCCGTGCATGCGTGGGTTTTCTCCGGGTACTCCGGTTTCCTCCCACATTCCAAAAAAACATGCTAGGTTAATTGGCGACTCCGAATTGTCCATAGGTATGAATGTGAGTGTGAATGGTTGTTTGTCTATATGTGCCCTGTGATTGGCTGGCGACCAGTCCAGGGTGTACCCCGCCTCTCGCCTGAAAGACAGCTGGGATGAGACCCCGCGACCCTCGTGAGGAAAAAGCGGTAGAAAATGAATGAATGAATCTCACATAGCACAACAATTACACATTACTTACATATGCATTTCAACATATTCATAAATATTTCACTGTTCTAGTGCATTCATGCAATGCATTCATGTTGGGCTTTATTGTCTTTGTAGGTTTGATGGCCTGGACGCCATGGCTGAGCATGAGGAGTTCCTGCCTCATAAAGCTGGTGGTGCCAAAAAAGAAACCCACTTCACAGATGTGAGTTGTTCTTACTAACGGGTTTGAACTATTCAATTCGTTCACTAATCGTTCTGTATTATCTCCATTTGGTACAGTTCGAGGGGAAGACCTCCTTCGGAATGTCGATTTTTAACCTCAGTAACGCTATAATGGGAAGTGGAATTCTGGGACTGGCTTTTGCGATGTCCAACACCGGAATCATTCTTTTTATGTAAGTATAGACACCTAAGAAGCGAGTGTGTATAAGTGTTTATTACAGCGTATTTAGTCACAAAGCCTTTTTGGTTTCACTTTTATGTGAAGACTTTCTACACCACTTTTTCAAGCAATTTAAAAAATGATACTTTAAGAGGTAGGAGTCCCATTTGTTGGTGTTTGCATTCATCCAATCATCTCTCTGAGTGTTGGCACATGTTTGTTCAACTCCAAGTGATTGTGAATTTGCGTGGGTGGAACCTCACGGCGTGTAGGTGAAACGTATACATGTTCTGCAGCATGAGGGCCTGATCTATCTGATTGCACATTTGAGCTCTCTTTCTCTCCCTCTCTCTCTCTCTCTCTCTCTCTCTCTCTCTCTCTCTCTCTGTCACTCACACACACACACACACACACACACACACAGAGAGCTTCCCTAAATCTGATTTAAGCGGTTAAATATAGCCTGTAGTGATCAGATCCAACACACGCTTGCCTGGATCAGCCGTGTGCTATCCCGTGGTGGTGGTGGTGGTGGGGGGGGGGGGGGGGGGTATAAGGTTGTTGTGGAATCGGACATTATCAAGTTTTCAACATTAATTTACAAACTAAGCACCCTTTTATGTGACATAAGAACGTTAAGCCCAAAACAGTTCATTCATACTAGGGTTGGTCGATATGGACCTTAGCATATACAGTCTTACTATATTTTTGGGATGTATCACGATAGGCTGTGAATCGAGTAAAATATTTGATCGCGATTAATCAAATTTTGTTCGTAGTTAACTCACAATTAATCACATTTAATCGCAGATAGGAATACATTTTTATCTATAATAAGTAGGGGAAATCTCTTTGTGGTAAACAATTTGATGTGCGACTACAGGGTCAGGCAAAATAAGCAAAATGGCGTTATATGAAAAAAAAATGGCATTATATGTACTTTTCGAAAATAAAAACACTTTTTTGTTTCTTTACTTTGCCTTTTATTTAACCCGCAAATGTGTCAGATCATTTTGCCTGACCCTGTACAAAAATAATTACATCAAATTTTATGTAAAAGAATATCAATTTCGGAACTATGGGTTATTATTTCAAAACAATAGAGTCAGCAAGCATATTTTTGTATTACTATTTTTCTTGCAAAATGGCGTTATATGAAAAAAAATGGCATTATATGTACTTTTCGAAAATAAAAACACTTTTTTGTTTCTTTACTTTATTTGCCTTTTATTTAACCCGCAAATGTGTCAGATCATTTTGCCTGACCCTGTACAAAAATAATTACATCAAATTTTATGTAAAAGAATATCAATTTCGGAACTATGGGTTATTATTTCAAAACAATAGAGTCAGCAAGCATATTTTTGTATGACTATTTTTCTTGCAAAATGGCGTTATATGAAAAAAAATGGCATTATATGTACTTTTCAAAAATAAAAACATGCTTTTGTTTCTTTACTTTGCCTTTAATTTAACCCGCAAATGTGTCAGATAATTTTTGCCTGACCCTGTACAACAATAATTGCATCAAATTTTATGTAAAAGACTATAAATTTCGGAACTATCAGCAAGCATATTTTTTTTTATTACTATTTTTTCTTTATTATTATCATTTTAGCCTACAAACGTTCAGCAAATACAAAATGTGAGCGAGTGAGACCTCTCACACTGACACAGTTTCAGCTCAAAATAAGATTTGTTTATTTATGATACTAGTTTTAAATTCTAAATGTTTATGAGTAAAAAAAGAAGCCTAATTCGGAACATTTAAGTAAGTATTATTATTATTAAAGTATTTGCCACAATACACCTTTCCTTCATGAAATGTACAAATGGAAATAACTAAAATAAATAAATTGCCAGGATGCAATTAATTCATATATTAATAGCAAATCTTCGTAAAGTTAATTGCAACTTTTTTGTGTCTTTTTCTTATCACTTATTACTTTAACTTTCTTAATTAAAAAAATAATAATTTTGGTCTCAACTCTTGTGTCCATTTGTGTTTCTGTCTTTCAGAATCCTGTTGATTTTCATTGCCATTCTTTCTGCATACTCAATCCACCTCCTGCTGAAAAGCGCAGGCGTTGTCGGTAAGAAGAGCACATGCAGGTTTTCCGACATGTAACTGGCTTAAATTTACAAGCTTTGGTTTTTTTTTTCAGGCATCCGAGCATATGAGCAGCTTGGAAACAGAGCTTTTGGTCCTGCGGGGAAACTTTTGGCTGCCGTTGTCATCACAGTACACAACATTGGAGGTATAGCGTTTTTTTCATTTGAACTCCTTTTTGGTAAAATAACATAAAGGATTTTTTTTTTTTTTTTGCAGCAATGTCCAGCTACCTCTTTATTGTCAAGTCTGAGCTCCCTCTGGTCATTCAGGCTTTTCTGGGCAAACAGGAAAACACTGGGTGAGTACAGCGAAGATGTTTCGGTACTCTTTCGGTCCAGATTGATGCACTGATTTTGTTTCCATGTTTATTTTTTATATGGCTGTCTCCTAGAGAGTGGTTCTTGAATGGAAACTATTTGATCATCATTGTTAGTGTTGCCATCATCCTTCCTCTTGCACTCATGAAACAACTCGGTATGTTTTTGCATCCTGTCATCACATTTTCTACACATCACGTCCATTTGTGCAGCATTTCATATTATAAACTAAGTTCAAATAACACATAGCGGTGCGTTGATCATTTATCAGTTCATGATATTGTTACCCTGCAGGTTATTTGGGTTATACAAGTGGCTTCTCCCTTTCTTGCATGGTGTTTTTCCTTTTTTCGGTAAGTCTCTTGAGTAACAAAACAAGCTTTCTATTAAGTACGCAACGTATCACTAATAATGGGATGCTCTTCCAAAGGTGATTTATAAGAAATTCAACATCCCTTGTCCACTGGACAGTCATCATAACACATCATCATCGATGCATCTCGTTTATGACAACCTCACAGCCAGTGAGGAGGATGACGTCTTCTGTGATGCCAGGCTATTCACCATCAATTCACAAGTGAGTTAAAAATAAGTTAAAAATAAGTTAAAAATATACAATATAAGCATTGGCATGAATGGCTTTTTAGACGGCGTACACCATCCCGATTCTGGCTTTTGCGTTTGTCTGCCACCCGGAGGTGCTACCCATCTACACCGAGCTAAGAGAGTAAGACATCGTTATTATTCACACTCAAATTGAGCTTAAAATTAAACCTCCGATTGTCTGCTCGATGCCAGTGCCACCAAGAAGCGTATGCAGAATGTTGCCAACATTTCCATCCTGGCCATGTTTATCATGTACCTGCTAACAGCCCTTTTTGGCTACCTCACCTTCTATGGTAAGACTCAAAGATGACCTTGAAACCCTTCCAAATGAATGACCCACTTGTTGTCACGTTAATACACACGTACATTTCACAGCATGATGAATGAGCAGGGTGTCAAGGGGGTGTTTGTTTTTCTCTCCCTATAGGTGCTGTGGAGTCCGAGTTGTTGCACACTTACATTCGTGTGGATGCTCTGGATGTCCTGATCCTTTGTGTGCGCCTGGCCGTGCTGATGGCTGTCACTTTGACCGTACCCGTGGTTCTCTTCCCGGTGAGAAATACAGTTGAATTTATCCACGCCATCATTCTAGACGGGATCGGTTCTACCGTTGCAGCTGGCAAAATGAAACTCAACTCTGAACTCCAGATTAACTATTCACCACTCCTTCTTGCCCCCCCTTTTGGAGCACATTTATAACGACACACGCACCAATTAGGGACCAATTATACTCATAAAACAGACAAATATTTCAAAACACAATTACCAGAAGTAGAATTTAGACAAAAAAAACTATACAAACATGATGAAATCTCACAAGATTAAATCCAGTCATATGCCATATCACTACTATGAATGATAATATGGTACAACATGGTGGTGGCAGTGTGTGAGGCATTATTGGAAGCGCCCCATTTTCGTTGAATGTATCCACGCCATCATTCTAGACAGGATCGGTTGTACTGTTGCAGCTGGCAAAATGAAACTCAACTCTGAACTCCAGATTAACTATTCACCACTCCTTCTTGCCCCCCTATGGAGCACATTTATAACGACACACGGACCAATTAGGGACCAATTATACTCAAAAGACAGACAAATATTTCAAAACACAATTACCAGAAGTAGAATTTAGACAAAAACATGATGAAATCTCACAAGATTAAATCCAGTCATATGCCATATCACTACTATGAATGATAATACGGTACAACATGGTGGTGGCAGTGTGTGAGGCATTATTGGAAGCGCACATTGGGTTCCATTTTCGTTGAATTTATCCACGCCATCATTCTAGACGGGATCGGTTCTACTGTTGCAGCTGGCAAAATGAAACTCAACTCTGAACTCCAGATTAACTATTCGCCATGCCTTCTTGCCCCCCTATGGAGCACATTTATAACGACACACGGACCAATTAGGGACCAATTATACTCAAAAGACAGACAAATATTTCAAAACACAATTACCAGAAGTAGAATTTAGACAAAAACATGATGAAATCTCACAAGATTAAATCCAGTCATATGCCATATCACTACTATGAATGATAATACGGTACAACATGGTGGTGGCAGTGTGTGAGGCATTATTGGAAGCGCACATTGGGCTCCATTTTCGTTGAATTTATCCACGCCATCATTCTAGACGGGATCGGTTCTACTGTTGCAGCTGGCAAAATGAAACTCAACTCTGAACTCCAGATTAACTATTCGCCACTCCTTCTTGCCCCCCCCCCCCCCCCCCCCCCATGGAGCACATTTATTGCGACACCAATTAGGGACCAATTATACTAATTTTTTCACCCTTTGTATTGAGTTGTGGACTCCTATAGAGCAAGATACACACAATAACCCGCACAGAAAACTTTCTAGATCTTCCAGAATATACACCTATTCCAGCTGTATTTCCTTGAATTTGTGCTTCCAGCCAAAACTGTATGTTTTCATTCTGTTTTTATTTTATTTTATTCCACCCACGGCCCGCCTAACTACTAACTGCCCTAAAACTACAAACAAACCTCACTTTCTAATATAGCCGTTATAGCTGTGCCATGAAATTAGAGCCCATTGTCGTAATGCAGTGGCATGCATTGTTATGCTAGCTGAGGTGAGGTGGGGTGTCTTGCTTCACTCCTGGAAAATGTTGTCAAGGCAGCTGTGTACTACACTCGGAGTGCAGTACATAGTGACGCTGTCAAATATGTCGGTAATTAATATGTTCTTTTCGAATAGGCCTCACAGTTTCAGTGTGGTGTGTCATTGGACTGATTGAGGCGTTTTGCACACGGTTATTAGTTATCTTAAAAGGATAAAAGGTCCAGCAAAAACAAATCACAGACAGGTATGAGCAAACGCAAGTCATCAACGGGCCAACAACAAACGCTACCAAGACACAAATTAATCTCATATATACCATGAAGCCAAAAACAAACAGGATTATCAGACCACAGTTTTGGTCACCAGAAAATTAGCACAAAAAATCTCCTTCTTCTGCCAGTGGCAACAAAATTATTCAAATAAAACTTAGAAGTAAATATCAAAACCTTCAAGGGACTGCATTTTCATATAGTTAATTATATAAAAGACAATTTCAAAACACAATTACCAGAAGTAGAATTTAGACCAAAAATCTGTTACAAACATGATGAAATCTCACAAGATTAAATCCATATGCTACTATGAATGATAATACAGTACAACATGGTGGTGGCAGTGTGCGAGGCATTATTGGAAGCGCACATTGGACTCCATTTTCGTAGTCTTACACCGCGGTAACGGTTTGTGTATAGCTCACTTTGCAATTTTCATGAGCGGCGCAGCACGGTGCACCCACACCTCCGTCCCTCCCACCGGTGCAACTGGCAAAGAGAGGAGTGAGAGCCGAGTGTAATCAAATGAACGCCTCTCATCGCATGTAAATGCAGGGCCCACCGGACTGCTCATCAGTGGAAATAAGACATTAAAATATATTCATTCATTCATTCATTTTCTACTGCTTTTTGCTGGAGCCTATCCCAGCTGTCTTCCGGCGAGAGGCGAGGTACACCCTGGACTGGTCGCCAGCCAATCACAGGACACATATAGACAAACAACCATTCACACTCACATTCATACCTATGGACAATTTGGAGATGTCAATTAACCTAGCATGTTTTTGGAATGTGGGAGGAAACCGGAGTACCCGGAGAAAACCCACGCATGCACGGGGAGAACATGCAAACTCCACACAGAGATGGCTGAGGGTGGAATTGAACCCTGGTCTCCCAGCTGTGAGGTCTGCTCGCTAACCACTCGACCACCGTGCCACCCATTGAAATATATTCATTCATTCATTCATTTTCTACCGCTTTTACACCCTGGACTGGTGGCCAGCCAATCACAGGGCACATATAGACAAACAACCATTCACACTCACATTCATACCTATGGACAATTTGGAGTCTGCAATTAACCTAGCATGTTTTTGGAATGTGGGAGGAAACCGGAGTACCCAGAGAACCGGAGTACTGGAGGAGAACATGCAAAGTCCACACAGAGATGGCCGAGGGTGGAATTGAACCCTGGTCTCCTAGCTGTGAAGTCTGCGCGCTAACCACTCAACCACCGTGCCGCCCATTAAAATACATTATCAACAAAAAAAATAATATTCCAGTTTTCACTTTATATGTGGTATCACACGTTATTAACAGCTGTTAATAATGCTGAAGATCCTCATTTTGTGGCAAACTACAGACACCATCACCATATTTCCCCCAGTCTTCAAGATTGCAGAGAAACCAGTAGCAAAACAAATAATCATTTAAACTCTACACTTCATGCAGTTTGACTCCACCCAGACCGCTCCTTCTTATTTCACTGAAAACATCAGAGAGCAGCCTAATGTGATACTAATGAATACATTTGACACATTTGCCTGTTTTTACTTCCTTCATCTTTAGATCCGAAGAGCCATCCTCCAGATCTTGTGCCCTGACAAGCCTTTCCAATGGGCCAGACACATTGCCATAGCGTTCTGCCTCATCTTTTTGGTCAACCTGCTGGTCATCTTTGTGCCCTCCATCCGCGACATTTTTGGACTCATCGGTATGCGTTTGCAGTACGGAAACATCTCCGCTTCTGGCAACCTTATTTAACTGGACTATCTTTGTCGTCATAATTCCTGTACAGGAGCCACATCAGCCCCCAGCCTCATCTTCATCCTACCAGGAATCTTTTACATACGAATCATTCCATCAGAGCAAGAACCCTTTCTATCGAGACCCAAAATTCAGGTTTGGGTTATTTCTATCATACAAGGAAGTAGACTCAACTATAACGATGGTCGTTTAAAGCAACTATGTTGTGTCTCCTTCCAGGCTGCAAGCTTTGCTGCTTTGGGATTCATCTTCATGATTGTGAGTTTGTCATTCATCTGCATGGACTGGGCGAGTGGAGAGAACCGAAGTGCAGGTGGACACTAGATGCTCTTGAGAAGCCAACAATAACACAATGTGAACCAAAGCCATTCCCTTCAATTCATTAACCTTGGTTGTTCCCAGCAGCCAATCAGCACATGCTAATAGATGTTAACACCGCCTATTTGACTCCTGAAGGGGGCAGACCGGTGGAACGGAGAACATAAGATGCATGTTCTAAATCATGTTCCAACATTTACCAGGGCCCTAAAATAAGGATGGTGCTTGTGGTGAAACACTAAAGAAAAAAATGGCAACAATATGACTCAGATGGGAATCCCATTGAGGATATATGGGTGTGAATGTTCCGTGGAAAAGCTACGCCACTGCCAAAGCTATCTTTATTTACTTCCCATATCTTGCAAAGCTGTCACAATGTCACAATGCAAATAATATGCTTGGCCGTCAAATTTAATACAACATTTCATATGCAAATGTTGTTTTCATTTCAGAATACGTTGAATAGTTGATGGTGAAATGTTGTGCAAATAACATCCACCCTAAAAGATGAGGGTTAGATGAGGCCATTTTAACAGTTGACTTTTGCTTGAAGTTATGTCATGTTTTAGCAACCTACTCTGACAAGTACGACTATTGTGGAGTCCGAAGGGTGATTGTACAGAAAATGATGCAACGTGTGGGCTTTTGCTGCTGTACATGAAGATGAACAGACAAATCATAACGGCGTCATCTGTTGTCGCAGAGCAAAGAATGCAGTTACTGTATAATATTGAGCTATAAAGTATAATAGTTTTTATTAGCAGAAACTGGTCAACATGGCAATCAGTGGCATGCGGATCTCACAAGTGGATCTGTTGTCCTTTTTTCTATGTACATTTTGACTAAAATGTATTTTGACATTGTTTATTCTTCTTGCACATTGTTATTTAATTTCACTTGAATCTATCAATAAAATATGTCTCGTTTGTATTCCTTTGGACTTATTGATCTAAAGCAGGGGTCTCAAACATGCGGCCCGCGGGCCAAATGTGGCCCGCAGGACACCAGTTTGAGGCCCCCGCCTTGATATGAAAGTTTAATGTTTGATATGGATGCTGTATGGTATCATGTACCCAGAAAAAAATTATTACGTTTGATTAATGTTTATGTTAAAGGTTAAATAACTGTTAATAGTTATCCTCCCTATCCATGTGGAAGTGGTAAGTTTTTGGCTATTTGAGTTTAAAGGAAATAACTTGAAGGCTACCGTTTAGGTCGCTAGCTCTCTAGTTTGCGAGTTAGCATGTGTCTCAAGACCCTGCAGTTACGCAATATGTTGTAAATAAAAAGAGTATAAATGTGATTATAGTCGTGTTTTGTCATGTCTACAGGGCTCCAATAATGCTTTGTTCATTTTAATGTGAAAAAAAATAATTTGTCTACCCACCAACTATATGTGGTTTCTTAAGTTTTTATTATTTGCCGTTTTATTATTATTATATTTATTTATTACAGATTTATTGATTTTCTTTATTCTTGATTTGTTTATTTATTTTTCATCTTATTTTGTGCAGAAAAATAAAAATTAAGATATTTGAGAACAGTGGAATGTTTTATCAGAGCTTTTATTGTAGAAAATCGGAACCAAAGCACTGAAAAAGTTTGCATATTTTTCTGTTTTTAATAAATGCGTTTTTTTTTTTTGAAAACCTGATGCGGCCCAGCCTTGCCCAGACCCTAGCTCCAGTGGCCCCCAGGTAAATTGAGTTTGAGACCCCTGATCTAAAGGAAAATGAAAGAAAGAGGGAGGTGGGGGTTTTAGAGAAGAAGTGTGGTAATGAGTTTCCTGCTCTGAGTTGACGTGTGAATGTAACAGAGAAGAGGTTCAACTTCCTTGAATGCGGCTGTGCTGAGAAGACGGCTTACATCAACCGACCTTCAAGGCGCACCATGAGCCGAGGGTCTAAAAGCAAAACGGAGAGCATATGGAGCTCCCTGCTGAGCCTCCAGGAAAGCGAGGCCTTGGAGGGTCTGCTCGGCAGAAGGTGTGCTGTAAGTTGTCGACGTGAACATTACGGTGCTCTTGTATAAGTTCTTGTTTGATTGTTTGATTTTTTTCCACTGTTAATCTCAGTGTCAAAGTAAAAAGAGACTGTTTAACTTATAGCTTGTTCATCAAGTCCATCCAGGAAAATGTTCATGCGTTTACATCTTTTTTTTTTTTTTTTTTTTACTGAAGCTGAACTGTCATCAAAAAAAGGAGTCGTTTTAACAGGAAATGGTGGCTGAAGCCTTTCTTCCTCTGTGGTGGCAGAATTAGACACTTTGTCTCGGTTTATCTCAGCTTGTCTCAGTGTTAAGAGAACTGAAAGTGCATTAAAACGAAGTGTTAAATATACGCACAGATGCATGTGTGTTGTGTATTTCACACAGTCTATGGCTACCGCGGTGGCACAATTGTTCAAGGCACCGCCTCACAATCCATCAACATGGAGCTTGCAGCACACAGGGGTGGTGTGTTTCATTAAAGACAACCCTCAGCGGTCCTACTTCATTCGCATGTATGATTTGAAGGTAACACATCACAAAAATACACAATATGTCTTGCTGAAAAATACACAATATGTCTGATGGTGCATTACATTCTGCAGGCTGGGAGGCTGGTGTGGGAACAAGAGCTTTACAACCAAATTGTTTATTCCGCACCGCAGTTGTACTTTCACACCTTTGCTGCTGACGTAAGCGGGACTTTATTTGATTTTTTTTCATTCACATTTAAAAGGCATGATTTATTAACTTTGACGTTCACGGTCATTATAGCAAATATTTGAGGAGACGAACACTGGAGATGAAATGAAGAATTTGTAAAACACGGACTTAAGTCTTACAACATGGTGGCTATAGTGTTTAGAATGAAATATGTAAACAAAACATGACTTAATCTGTTCTATGGAAACTTTGACATAATGGTCGTTCTTGTCCTTTTTTTTTAACAAGACAGTACTATTCCTCTGTCGCAATAGCAGTATTTTGCAAAATGCGTTTATACATACTTTCAAGCCAAATGCTTCTTGTATAAGTGTTCATTCAAGACAGTCATCAGTGAAATGAACACTGCAAAAAAAATCTATTTTTTACTTAAAACTTCCTCTTTAAAAAAAAACTATATTAGGAAAGCAGGAAGTGAACAAATACAATAATACAATTAATTAAATTCATAAACAATTATAACAATTTATAACAATTTATAAAAAATTATAAAAAATTATAACAATTTATAAAAATGTATAAAAATTTATAAAAATTTATAAAAATTTATTTTAAAAAATAAAAATTTATAAAAATTTATAAAAATTTATAAAAATTTATAAAAATTTATAAAAATTTATAAAAATTTATAAAATCAATTAAAAAAAACTTAAATTCTATTAGGAAAGCAGGAAGTGAACAAATGCAACCGTTGCTGATTGTACAAATACCAGATGGAGGGGTAGGATTTAATAAGCTCTGCTTCTTCCTACTCCTTTTGGACATGTGGAACTGTGAACTGATTATGTGATGCATTCAATTGTAATCTGATGCATGTTAAAATTAAATAAAACCATTACTACTACCATTTTTGGAAGTAAAACAAATGTACGGTATCACTCGGATACTGTAAACATCCAGCAGCAACACATCATTTTGGCATGTCTACTATTTTGATGAAAAATATACCAAACAAAGTCGACCGTGAGAGGCGTTTTTTTTACTCAGCGTAGGCTCGCGGATTCCACTTACAGAAATAATGCTTTGCTGTGAATAACAAATGTAAATAAACTGTATTGCAAAGTTGATAAATAAGTGTTCATTCAAGACAGTCATCAGTGAAATGAACACTGCAAAAAAAATCTATTTTTTACTTAAAACTTCCTCTTTAAAAAAAAACTATATTAGGAAAGCAGGAAGTGAACAAATACAATAATACAATTAATTAAATTCATAAACAATTATAACAATTTATAACAATTTATAAAAAATTATAAAAAATTATAACAATTTATAAAAATGTATAAAAATTTATAAAAATTTATTTAAAAAAATAAAAAATTATAAAAATTTATAAAGATTTATAAAAATTTATAAAAATTTATAAAAATTTATAAAAATTTATAAAAATTTATAAAAATTTATAAAATCAATTAAAAAAAACTTAAATTCTATTAGGAAAGCAGGAAGTGAACAAATGCAACCGTTACTGATTGTACAAGTACCAGATGGAGGGGTAGGATTTAATAAGCTCTGCTTCTTCCTACTCCTTTTGCACATGTGGAACTGTGAACTGATTATGTGATGCATTCAATTGTAATCTGATGCATGTTAAAATTAAATAAAACCATTACTACTACCATTTTGGGAAGTAAAACAAATGTACGGTATCACTCGGATACTGTAAACATCCAGCAGCAACACATCATTTTGGCATGGCTACTATTTTGATGAAAAATATACCAAACAAAGTCGACCGTGAGAGGCGTTTTTTTTACTCAGCTTAGGCTCGCGGATTCCACTTACAGAAATAATTCTTTGCTGTGAATAACAAATGTAAATAAACTGTATTGCAAAGTTGATAAATCATGTGAGTGACCCTTTAAATTGACCTCATATTAATATTTTTGCTGTGCTTCTCAAATGTTTATAAGATGTTAGACTGTAGTGACTATATGAGAGTACTTTAGGATATGATATTCCTGACATACAGTATATATGCAGGACTGTCAAGTTGGACTGAACTTCTCACAGCAGCATGAAGCAGAAGCCTTTAGAAATGCTGTGGTAGAGAAAATCAACCAAAGAAACAACCGGCAAGGTAAATTCATAAACATTTACTATCACAGAAGCTGGTATTTTGTATGCTCTTAGCTTACCTCAAAACTGAGCATTATTGTTTCATAAAAGGTATATTTTCTGATACAGTGCCTGTATAAATTGGGCAAGAATGGACTGGGAGTAAATACCGTATTTTCTTGAATATAAGTCGCTCCGGAGTATAAGTCGCACAAGGCCAAAAGTGCATAATTAGGTAGAAAAAAACATATATAAGTCGCACTGGAGTATAAATCACATTTTTTGCGGGTAATTTATTTTACAAACTACTTGACCAAAACAGACATTACGTCATCTTGGAAGGCAAGTTCTAACAATAAAAGAATAGAGAACAGGCTGAATAGGTGTAAGATATGCTAACACAATGCTTATTCAGCTACACAAAAATAAACATAAACAGAAAAGGTGTACAGTGTTTATGTAACATAAACAGTTTTTTCATTTATAAGTCGCTCTGGAGTATAAGTCACAGGAACTGCCAACCTATGAAAAAAAAGTGTGACTTATAGTCCGGAAAATACAGTAATTGGCCAATTATTACTCAAAAAGTATGCATGTTTGAGCTATTTTATGGGGGTGCGTAGGTCAAATAGAGTCTACATGATCTACATGACACAAGTACTATGCAGTTTTGAAGCATCACCTGCAAAAATGCTGGTTTCCTCTATAAGACATACAAGAGCGCTGTGTTTTTAGGAATCTGCTACAAAAAAATGCAAGCTGGTTCCACTTTTTGAACCGAAATCACAGGCCTGATTCAGCTAAATAGCACTGTCCAAGTCCTCATTACATCTGCATAATTATTACACAGATAATGTACAGTATCGAGTAAACAACTGACTGTATTTTCCTCCAAAAGCAGCATCTGGTAGTCCTGGTTCCTTTCTTAAGGCCACGGGGGATGTCCAAAGTCCTGATAGCCAGTCTCCACATTCCCGCTTAATGCACTCAGTTTCCTCGCATCGGAGCAACAAAGTGAAGAAGGAGAAGAAGAACAAGAAAAAGGCCCCAAAGCTCTCTAAAGCCGACATCGGAGCCCCCAGTGGATTTAAGTAAGAATCTTTAACATGAAATGTATTGTTGGAAGGCGGCACGGTGGTCGAGTGGTTAGCGTGCAGACCTCACAGGGTTCAATTCCACCCTCGGCCATCTCTGTGTGGAGTTTGCATGTTCTCCCCGTGCATGCGTGGGTTTTCTCCGGGTACTCCGGTTTCCTCCCACATTCCAAAAACATGCTAGGTTAATTGGCGAGTCCAAATTGTCCATAGGTATGAATGTGAGTGTGAATGGTTGTTTGTCTATATGTGTCCTGTGATTGGCTGGCGACCAGTCCAGGGTGGACCCCGCCTCTCGCCTGAAGACAGCTGGGATAGGCTCCAGCACCAACGTGACCCTCGTGAGGAAAAAGCAGTAGAAAATGAATGAATATATTTTAATGTCTTATTTCCACTGATGAGCAGTCCGGTGGGCCCTGCTCATTTACACGCAATGAGAGCCGTTCATTTGATTTGGATAAGATTACACTCGGCTCTCACGCCTTCTCTCTTTGCCAGTTGCACCGAGGGGAGGGATGGAGGTGTGGGTGCACCGCGCTGCGCCGCTCACGAAAATTGCAACGTGAGCTATCCACAAACCGTTGCCGCGGTGTAAGACTCAGAAAACGGAGCCCAATGTGCGCTTCCAATAATGCCTCGCACACAATTGTCCATAGGTATGAATGTGAGTGTGAATGGTTGTTTGTCTATATGTGCCCTGTGATTGGCTGGCGACCAGTCCAGTGTACCCTGCCTCTTGCCCGAAGACAGCTGGGATAGGCTCAAGCACCCCTGCGACCTTCGTGAGGAAAAAGCGGTAGAAAATGAATGAATGAATGTTACATGTAAGATATGCGTGATCTGTATCTTTCTTTTACTCAGGCATGTAAGCCATGTTGGATTTGACCCCAACAATCTTGACCCAGACCTATGGAACCTTCTGTCGCAAGCTGGCATCGGAGAGGCCGAGATGAGAGATGAGCAGACCTCGCAACTGGTCTATAACATCATAGAGCGCTCGGGGGGCATGGAGGCAGTCAAAAGAGAGGCAAAAAAAGGAGGTCAGATTTGAATATCTAACTTCTTCTTGTCATTGCATCTTTGTGCGCTTTAATACATGTCATGTTCCTCCATTGCAGTTGCTGGGCCTCCACCCCCTCCACCCAGCAGACAGGGGCCTCTGCCTCCTGTGCCAGGTTCAGGCAGCTCAGCCCCAACACCTCCACCTCCACGAGGGCGTTCTGGACCTCTGCCTCCCCTTCCGGGCCAGCCACAGCGAGCAACGCGGGCAGCTGTCCCACCCCCGCCAGCATCAAACCAAGGCTGCCCGCCACCTCTTCCGCCAGCTCACTCTTCACCCTCTCACATCCCTTCGCTGCCTTGCTCAAAGCCCCCTCATGTCCCATCACCACCCCATCAGCGTCCTACAGGTTTCCCACCTCCAGCCGCCCCCACTCCACCCAGCAGAGGAGGCCCTGCACCTCCACCTCCGCCTCCTCCACCCCCACCTGCTCAACTGTCTGTGGACTCCCACACACCTCCTCCCCCCTTCGGTCACCCACCACCTGCTACTCCATCTTTGAACAAAGCAGACAGCAGAGGTGCTCTGCTTGATCAGATTCGACTGGGGAAGAAGCTCCGTAATGTAAGACATTTTCTTCTTTTATTCTTCAGATACTCCACATTCAAACAATGTAGCACATTTGAAAAAAAAAAAACATGCGGGTGTGTCTAACATTGTCTGTGCCCGCAGGTGACAGAGTGTCAAGACCTAACTCCGCCCACACCAGCAGAGCAGGGCGAAGGCATTGTCGGCGCTCTCATGATGGTCATGCAGAAGCGCAGTAAAGTCATTCATTCCTCTGGTAAACACATCATTTATATCAATCATGGAGGCATTATGAAAGGAAAGTGGGGAGCTAACACTTGTTTATCTGTGTTTTCCTGAAGGTGAAAGTGAAGATGAAGGTGCTGATGATGAAGATGATGACGACGAATGGGATGACTAACATTAAAGTTGTTGTTTTTGTGGATTTTCACCCTTAATCAAGACAGATGTTTAAAATGTATTCATTTGCATACAGATGTGTTCGGAGCGGCTAATGCAGGTCAATTCAGAGATGTTTAAACCGGCTTTGTTTACATGCAGTCAAATTACTCTATAATAATCGGAATGTTAGCAATAACTCGGTTAAACACCACTATCCCTTTTGAAAAACACAAATATGCTCATATTGCGGTTTTTAAAAAGCGTTACTCCTTTTCTAACCTGAATATTAATTAGGTCATTAGGTCAAAACTAATATTGTTTTTGTTCTGCGCATGCTCCATTCGAAAGGCATCTTGGGTCTTTAACAGGAAGTAATGTATTTAAAAACATGGCGGCAACAGCGAGAAGAAAACTCACCATGTCATTGATGTGGTGAAATGTCCCTTGTTGTTCATTATACGACTTGCTAGTGTTTTTTGTTTTTGGATACCGGAAGAAGAAGCGGAAATGACGTGATTGCGGAAATGACGTTATCTGCGCTTGAAGACGCTGTCCTTGCGTCGGTGTTTTGAGCGGGATATCTCGATATAATTAGAAATAACACAGTTTGTTCAGGCATAAAACCGGAATATTGACTGCATGTAAACGTAGTGGCTGTATATTTCTTCAAACATGTCTGTTGTAAGATGTAACAGCATAATGGCATAAATACGTTACTCTCAGTGGGGTGAGTTGTCTCTTTCGGAAAAATCCACCAAAAAAAAAAAGTAAAGAGCGCCAACTGAGTCAACGTCATTCCAATTTTTATAACAATACACTGTACATTAAAAAAAACCTTTAACTTAGTGATACATCTGTGCAAACATCCCAAATTTCCCATCACCACTGTCAAAGTGCATAACTGAAAGATCACTGTATGTCTCACCACTCACATACTGGGGGGGGGGGGTTGCCACCACTATAGGACAGGACAGGAGGAGCAAAATCCAGTTGACTTAGCTGAACAGTAAAATATGAATATTTTACATAAACATCATTACACAGCAAGGCTGTAGAATAGCAACAGACGACATACAGAAGCATGCAACATTTACACTTATCATTATATCCTCATACAATAAAACAATCCACTGACTGTATATATTATATTCACAATCAATATATTACATTTGTTTCAATATCCCCAAAAGTACCACACTTTTGGTTTTTTGTGTTGCTGCCTTCTTGTCGCATACAGGTTATTAAAAAAAAAAACACTCGCTAGCAGCACCAGGTTACAGTGTTGTCTGAATGGGGAACGATGGTGCAGACTTTGTTATTATATTTCATAGTAGTCATGCAGTTATGTGAAAAAAGTGTACGGATGCCTGAAATGTGTGTTTATATAATAATATACTGGAGTTAGTTTATGAGGCAAATATATATTTAAATCCACTGGCAATTGTAGACAATTCAACATTGATTCCCCGATCACTGATGGTAAGATTTTTGATTTTCTTTCCTATAAGATAAAAAAAATGTATGACTGTAACTGTGAATATGACGTCTACTTGAAAGCTTGACAAAACTGGAACAATTGGAATACGCTCAGGCGTGGTGTGCAATATCCACAATATGTATCCCGCTCGACTGTCGTGACAAAACCACCCATCTGATACTTAAAACCGCATGACAGCATCACCTGTCAAATGAATGAAGGAGATGCACAAACATGCACGAACAACACCAATCAAGTCCAAACGGGTTCCGTGTCCCCTAACCTGGGCCTTGTTCCTGGCCTTCCGTGTGCCGACGGTTGGTACGTTTGCGCTGTTGTTGTTGTTGTGGACTGAACTGCTCCCAGTAAGACTGACAGTACTGGTTAATCAGTTTAATCTCAGGTGGGAACGGTGTGGAGCTAAGGGAGGACCGAGGGTAAGGTCGCACGATGCGAGGTTTGTGATCTTCTTCTTCGTCGTCTCGAGCGCTAAGCGCCAAGACAATGTCTCGATCCAGGATGCGCAGAGCCACGCGGGCCACCGTGTGCTTGAAGTTGTTCTCTGTAGCGAGGCAGTGGTACAGACCGGCGTCCGATTCATTGAGGGACTTCAGAAGGATGCCATGGTTGGTCTTTAGAACGTCTCCTTCACGGTTGAGCTTAAAATCAAAACAGCAAGAATGAGAAGGTACAGTCATGTGTAAAATTCAGACATCTCTAATAACAAAAAGGTAACACCCGGTTTCCATAAACACACACAAAAGATAAGATATTATCACAACTAAAAAAAAAAACTAAGCTCAAATCAAGCAACTAGCCAGAATTAAAAACTTTCCAAATTTGCAACACACTCGGGACGGGATTTGAATGCCGTCGGAAAACGGGGTTCAGCACCTCAGTACTGCAGGGGTGGGCAAATATTTAAAAAAAATTGTCCAGAGGACCAGAACATACTTTAACAGATCATTAACAAACACACACAATTTTATGCTTATAATTTTCCTTGAATTATTTGTCTAATTTTATCTGTAAAAGTGTTATACTATCAGTTCTCAGGAGCGCTTTAAACATCACACCACATCAAACTATGTAATTTAATTTGACAGTTTTGTTGGTTTTTTTTAACGAAATAAGACATCTGACTTGCAAGTCATGTTGCCAGTTTGTATGTTAAAAGTTGAAATACTGGCGGGCCAGATTCAAATGCTTGGTGGGCCGTATGTGGCCCCCGGGCCATAGTTTGCCCACCCCTGCTGTACTGTGTATGCCGGTGGCGCCTTTTTTTTTCTTGCCGGTATGCTGTGATGTAAATTAGTGTGGTAGTGGTAGTGGTGGCTATATATATTACTATATTGACACTTACTATGGTACACATTATGTCATTAGATGCTCATATCACCTCGTTCTTCGGTACGTGACAAAAAATGAAAAAATAATACAATTAATGAAATTTATAAAAATGTATAAAAAATTATAAAAATGTATGAAAGATTATAACAATTTATAAAAATTTATAAAAATAAATAAAATACATTAAAAAACCGTTTAAAAACCGTTACTGATTGTAAAAGTACCAGATGGAAGCGTAGGATTTAATAAGCTTTGCTTCTTCCTACTCCTTTTGGATATGTGGAACTGTGAACTGATTATGTGATGCATTCAATTGTAATCTGATGCATGTTCAAATGAAATAAAACCATTACCATTACCAGGTTTAAATCATTCACCACACAAAATAAACGTGTCACACTGATGTTTCTTACCACTTTCCTTTTCCCATCCCTCTGGAAGAGCCACTTGACCGTGGCCTGAGGAGAGCGAGGCTGACACTCCAAAAAGGTACTGCTGCCTTTCACTCCAAACTGCACGATTTCTCTCAAACGTTTCTCCACTGCAACAAATCAGTATCAAAAACCAAAATAACTAAAAGGTGAATGTAACATTTAAAATTTAAATTAAAAGACAAACCTTTGGCATTAAAGCCTCGGCACTGCCTCAAAGGATCGCCGTGCTTCACGTCCTGTCTTCTGCTCCTCCTGGAACAAAGATGGGAATTCCAAACACATTCTTGACTTGATGTCACCGCAGAGCGACGGCAAATACACGGACCTCTTGGTGGAAGGAGTGAAGGCCGAGCAGCTCTCCCCATCCCAGGCACAGTAAGGGTCTCGAGCCAGGCAGCAGTCGGAACAGGCTCTGCCGTACACGCCACAGCGGTGCAGCGACACCTGAGTCAACCCTGCATCTGATGACACGTACAGCTGTTGCTGCAAGACAGAAGAAAAACATTTCTGAGTTCAGCCTCTGTACTAATAAGCACTGACATGTGAACCGGTTTAGATGCTTGCTTACTCTTTTAGAAGAGATCTTCATAGTTTTGACAGGAGCCCTGCTCTGCAAATGATTGAAAAGATATAGTTCAGTAAGACTACATCTCTAAAGTTTACTTACTCTCAAGACTTAGAAGTTAACCTACCCGGAAAACCTCAACTTCCTCTAGTGTGAGCTCCTCCATACTTGTTGGGTCTTTGGGTAAAACTATGACTTTCTGGATGGTGCCTCGATCTGATGAGAGATAAAATACAATTAGGATAAATGAAATGAAGCCAGTTGCTGCATTTGAGGCGTGCATGGGTTTTCTCCCGGGTACTCCGGTTTCCTCCCACATTCCAAAAACATGCTAGGTTAATTGGCGACTCCAAATTGTCCATAGGTATGAATGTGAGTGTGAATGGTTGTTTGTCTATATGTGCCCTGTGATTGGCTGGCCACCAGTCCAGGGTGTACCCTGGATAGGCTCCAGCACCCCCGCGACCCTCGTGAGGAAAAAGCGATAGAAAATGAATGAATGAATATATTTTAATGTCTTATTTCCACTGATGAGCAGTCCGGTGGGCCCTGCGCATTTACACGCGATGAGAGCCGTTCATTTGATTGGTTAAGATTACACTCGGCTCTCACGCCTTCTCTCTTTGCCAGTTGCACCGGTGGGAGGGACGGAGGTGTGGGTGCACCGCGCTGCGTCGCTCACGAAATTTGCAAAGTGAGCTATCCACAAACCGTTGCCGCGGTGTAAGACTACGAAAATGGAGCCCAATGTGCGCTTCCAATAATGCATCGCACACAATTGTCCATAGGTATGAATGTGAGTGTGAATGGTTGTTTGTCTATATGTGCCCTGTGATTGGCTGGCCACCAGTCCAGGATGTACCCTTCCTCTTGCCCGAAGACAGCTGGGATAGGCTCCAGCACCCCCGCGACCCTCGTGAGGAAAAAGCGGTAGAAAATGAATGAATGAATATATTTTAATGTCTTATTTCCACTGATGAGCAGTCCGGTGGGCCCTGCGCATTTACACGCGATGAGAGGTGTTCATTTGATTGGTTAAGATTACACTCTGCTCTCACGCCTTCGGTATGAATGTGCCCAGTCCAACTCTTAACTAAGTAACTTCTTATTGAACTTACCGGAACTATATGCGATCTTAAAATAGTTTTTTTTATGGCAAAAGTTCAACTAAGCAGATTAATTGTAGGCATATTATTTATTTAAATTGTGAATCGTGTTCCCAGCAGGCAAATATCTGACTCCCTCACCTGTCCCCAAGAAGAGCACCTGGTAGCGTCCATCCACCGCATCCACCTGATCCACCACCAGAGCAGTGTAGCGGTAGTCCACGCCAGTTCTCACCACCAGGGGGCGGCGATGGATGGGATATACGGGGTGGAACATGAGGGGATGAGCCCTGATAAAATTGACCGCCTCATCAGAGAAGTTCTTGGAGGAACGGATACCAGGTGTGAAGGTTCCTCCTGGACACTGGAAAAAAAAAGGTTTGTTTGTTTGTTTGTCTTTTGTCATGGAGTATTTTAAAAGGGAACGCTGTAGTTGGGACGCACTGTTCCTGGCCGCGGATAAGGAATTTTGCCGTTGTACACTGTCCATTGGTAGTTATGGCCGTGTTTGTGGGCGAAGGGTCCGTTAAAGACGTTGCGAATGTCGGCCATGGAGTAGACGCAGACTGCTGAGCCCTTGAACACAGAACTTGGGAACAAAGAGTAAAATAAAAGGCAGGCTCTTAGTCGCTGAAATGTAAATGTAAACAAAAAACTGATGAGACTGCTCACCCTGCTGTAGTGAAGAGAGCGAACACCATCGGGTTCCGTTCATCTTGCGTCGGCTGAATAAATACATCACCTGCGAGACAAAGGGCCCCTAATCAATAACACTGTTCACATGCAATCACACTTTTGTCACGGAGGCCTCACGTAGTTCATCAAATCGTGTTTCCACTCCATCTTCTCCTATAACAGAGCAGATAAGACGAGCTTTAAGGAATGTTGTCCAGCGGTTCACTAAGGATTTCTGGCCTCCTTCATCATTCTGGACACAAAGGAAATGAGGTTGCGGTTCATTGTGTCCGATGTAGCATTTCACATTACAAGATAATGAGCATATTTGTACGCACCAGACACACTCTCCCCACCCTGGCTAAGACGTTGGGGCTCGCACCCCCGCTGGAGTCTAAACTTTTCTCACGGAAAAAGAAGTAAAGCTTGTCATCGTTCCTCTCTGCGCTGTCAGGGATCTGCTGGATCTGAACAAACACCGGTTCTAGAGGACAGAAAACCAGTTGCCAGTCAGGCACCGGAATCTGTAATGGACAACTTTTACCTCTGCACGCCAATCATTACTCACCGTTCAACCACCTGGAATCATACTGCTCAGTCCTGATGACGCTTCTCCCGCCCATGGTCCTAAAGAGAGCCGCATCTGTGCTCATGAAGTCAATATGGACCCCCGCGTACAGGTTACCGCCTACAGTGGAGCGCATTCAAGAAACTCCAGTTAACTTTAAACATCACATTTTGTTCCTGTTGGTCTGTCGTTGAATCATCTTACCAATAAGAACTCCAACATTCTCCTGTTTGGGATCATAGGAACATTTTCCCTTTCCGGAGTCCACATACCCCGGGACCAGTCGAAACAGGTAGTCCTGATACAGATTAGACAATGGAGAGTATGCATAAAAATAGATCACTTTAACGTCACAAGGGAGCAGAGGAAAATCATAAACAAATCAGTGTCCCAGTTTGTACTTCTGAAATATTTAGCAGGGCTATGTTTCCAGGTCTGCTGCTCAGGGAATTTTATCCGTGAATCCCTCTTGGGGAAACTGTAAATGTGTTCACCTCTGCCCTCCAGCCCCTGTTGATGAATGTACAGATGGGCTGGTAAGCCCCCGTTCCGCAGGTGTAGAGGTGGGTGCGGTTCCACGGCTCGATCAGACGCACGAAGTTGGCACATTCACCCTGGACAAAGAGCATATCGTTTAAACGCTGAAAGAAGCGTCCCCTCCATTTTAGAAGAATGTCAATAAATGATCCCACCTGTCTTCCTTTTCCTGTCATCTGGCATTCTCCCTTTCGCTTCGCAGATGCAGGCCAATGGATCTGTTGTTATTTTTTTCAAAGACGGCAAAAATTACTGCCTTATTAGAGGGTGTGCAGGAGAACGTACAAGATGTTTAGTACAATTATATGCTTCCAACGTTGTGGAAACGTATTATTTATTATTTATTATTTATTATTTATTATTTATTATTTATTATTTATTATTTATTATTTATTATTTATTATTTATTATTTATTATTTATTATTTATTATTTATTATTTATTATTTATTATTTTATAAATTATTTATTATTATTTTATAAATTATTTATTATTATTTTATAAATTATTTAAATTATTTTTACAAATTACTGTTTACGCTGTACATTGTTCATATTTGATGTCATCTATTTATTCTCCACATTATTATTATTATTAGTTATTATTATGCGGGAGCCAGGCAACGACATTTCATTGGCAATTTCACTGCTAACACAATAAAGAAAGTCTGTCTATCCATCCAGTAGGTATAATGTAGTTTTTACAGTAGATATATGACATATGACATTATCATAACATGAACAATGATTGGCAATGAAAATCAAACCCAAAGCATAATCATTTAAAATCAATAGGGCTCACACCCCAATGTAAATGTAAATGACATGGATAGTAAGCCACCACAATGTGTAAGCACAATGGGCAAGTTTAGTTTTAGGTCCACCAGATGAATGTCAAGTTTTTTGTGATTCATGTGAGAAGGGGAAAAAAAAGGACAATATGTTTTTCATTCCAACATCTGGTTTCTTTTTCTTTGCATTACTCACTAAAATGTTCATTTCGTTTTCGTCTTGATTTGATTTTACTTTGGTTTATACTTTGGCAAAACTGCTATAATCTACGTCAGATCCCTCAAGGTCACTCAAGGGGGAAATCCTTCTTAAAAAATGTTTCTGTGATGTTTGTAATCATAGAGTATGTTAAAGGTAAGAGAATTTTATGGAACAAAACAAACGTCAAAAGGAATGTGTTTTGCACCTGATGATGGCTATGTGTTTTTTGGAAGATTTTGACACTTCATTTTATATCTTTATACATTATTCACCTAAGACCTGCATCTTAATATGTGCCAACTAGTCATTTAAGAAAGCAGACAGTGTTATGACATACAATTAGAGGCTCTTTGTTGACATTGTGCATATCCAGAGCCACCAGGTACTCCCTGCTGCCCAGGTAGAGGCGACCCTGGTCCTGATCCATCAGGAGGATTCTGTAGTCACTGGTGTTAAAGGAGAAACTGAAAGGTCGTGCCGCCCGAGTGTCCATCAGTTCTGTAAAAGAAGTATTGCTGTTAGTTATACTTTAGTTTCAGGAAATATACAAAAATTCCTACTACAGTTGTAACTTCCAGTGGTAAACAAAGGCATGGTCGGAGGTTCAAGTGGAGTTAATGAATGTCTTGAGATAAACATTGATCATTTTAGTGTGCAACAACGTTAGTACAAGCAGTGGACATAACTCTGAAGAATAACATTAGTACCGATGCTAATGCAAACACAAGTAGTCTTCCAACTACCACTTCAAGCTATACTTTCTTTTTGGGATAATTCCTGATCCCAACAAGCAGTGATTTATAAAGGAAAACCTTGGAAATTACCAAGGGTGGCCAAACTTGTTCATACTGTATGCTAAGATCCATTTTTTATTTTTTTCTGTTAGAAATACTATTAATCTATTTATCTGTACAAACTACTGTATGAGTTGCTGGCAAAAGCATAAATCAAGCATGAAGCATGACACTTCCAGACCTGAAAACCCAATTTTATGAGTATAGTCCCCACGATAGTTGATCACATAGTCGAGTGGTTAGCGCGCAGACCTCACAGCTAGAAGACCAGGGTTCAATTCCACCCTCGGCCATCTCTGTGTGGAGTTTGCATGTTCTCCCCGTGCATGCGTGGGTTTTCTCCGGGTACTCCGGTTTCCTCCCACATTCCAAAAACATGCTAGGTTAATTGGTGACTCCAAATTGTCCATAAGTATGAATGTGAGTGTGAATGGTTGTTTGTCTATATGTGCACTGTGATTGGCTGGCGACCAGTCCAGGGTGTACCCCGCCTCTCGCCCGAAGACAGCTGGGATAGGCTCCAGCAACCCCCATGACCCTCGTGAGGAAAAAGCGGTAAAAAATGAATGAATGAATGAGTCCCCGCCGCCAACCACACTAATGTTGCTCGATTTAATGCCACAAACATGTTTCATTACTAGCTTGGATGAACTTACAGGTCGTGAAACAGCATCATTCTCACCTCCTTTCTAGAAAATGCATGCAAGTGCTTAAATATAACTCCACTCGGAGTGTTTTAAGAAACATATTTGCTTTTAGGAAGTGAATAATTCATATGTACTGACTGTGTGATTGGGCTAAAGGCACCACCCGCCCAGTGGAGTTAAGCAAAAAAATAAAAAATAAAAAAAGCAGTTCCCTTAAGAAACACGGTCAGTGCAGCTAATTGTTAAGATCGTGATTGTGTTCAGGCGAGCGGAACCTATTAAGACACGCTCTTTTTTTTTTTTCTCTTCTCGTGAAACGCACTATGTCACTGGATGCATTTTATTTCCACTCATCAAAGGAACATCCACCGTTACACAAATTTTCCCACCATATCAGGACCCGGGCTTGTATCACGACAAATGGCTACAAATGATCCTCAGAAGCTGGCTTAGATGGACTGTGGAGGGCACACAGGCTTTATTTACATCAAAGTGACTGCCATCCTCCTTTCTGTGTGTGTGTGTGGGGAAGGGGTCAGTGTTAAACAGGATGTAGTCAAGGTGCAACTAAAATAAGCAGTGCAATCGGATCTCCGGGTGACAGGGGATGCAGTCTTTGAGGTGGGACGAGGTCCGGTTCTGTGAGGTAAACACCGGATGACTGAGCTGGGCCGGACTAGCGTGGATTCATTGAATGGCCTAAGTGTGGAAACACCACAGCCCTATACACGCCTTCCAAAAATAGCCAACAATGTACTGCCATCATCCAGTAAACATCCAGAGACCCCCCCCCCCCAGACAACATTCTGCCACTGATAGGGAAACACTAGGAAGGACACCCAATTCAAGTATGACACTACAACTGGGTCACTATTATCTCTCAGGTTACAACATATTGTCGCCGAGGCACTAATGATGGTTTCATGTCTCCCGACTGCCATTACACAGCATGTTTTGCTCTCTAGCAACGCCGACTAATTCTATCCACCGGGTCTCCCTTTCAAGTCTGCATAACAGACACAAGAGAAGGAACAATACAAGATCCTGGGGGCTCCACAATCTCACAGTGTCACTCATGCTGGCTCAAAGGAGTCACATGGGCCCTTGCCCGGCCTGAAACCTCCTCCACAGGCGCCTCCGGGAACAAAGAGACTCGCTGTCGCAAACAATGAACAATAAATCCTTGGAGTCGCAGAAAACATTTGGACTAAATCCAACTTTTCTCCTTTTTTTGTTTGGTATTAGGGGGAAGGGTCACTGCGGTTGGGGAGTGTGGCCACCGAACCAACAATGTAAGAAGTGAACACCTCTCAGCTGTTGTGGACGTGTCCGAGTGTGTGTTATGAGCTCTTGTACGCTCGGGACTTCCTGCGCGGAGAAGCACAAGAGCCAACTTGAGGATTTCTGCATGTTTTACTGAAAACATATTAACGGGCGTGTACATATAAGCAGTTTACTCGGAAGGAATTAGCCTTAGAGGTCATAACAACAACTCTTGCTGACAAACCTGCAAACGGTCGTTTTTCATTCCCATAAAATAATCGGAATTCAGCTGCCAATTGTCAAACATACCAACCAAATATCTCACTAATCCCAGCCTTTGAGGGCTCTTTTACAGCTCAAAAGCACTTAGTCACTATTCCAACTTGAGACAAAAATGTGTTTCATGCTGAAGAATGCCATAAATCCCAGTTGTGTACACAGTGGAACACACAGTCATCGTATCGCCCGTCACAAAAGTGACATTTAGACACAATGTAAATTAGTCAGTGTGCAGCTTGGAATGGAAACCAGTATAAATTTACTGTCTAATCAAAATAAGTCAAAACCACTGAAAACTAAATTTAGTAAACCACATTAAATTATATTCTATACTATATTACATTATAGGTTGTTTGTCTATATGTGCCCTGTGATTGGCTGGCTACCAGTCCAGGGTGTACCCTGCCTCTCGCCCGAAGACAGCTGGGATAGGCTCCAGCATCCCGCAACCCTTGTGAGGATAAGCGGTAGAAAATGAATGAATGCACTTCTGCACCAAACATGCTATCTTCTACTGTGGAGTTGCATCATCACCTCAAAAGACAAAAAAACGTCTCTGGTAGTGAATGAGTTAAGAATGGTTGTGAATTTTGTGCTCTACACAATATTGTTTCCACTTTTAAACGTAAAATACCAGAGGGTTAGTTTATAGTTTATATCGGAGGAATCACTAAATTCCGCAGATCGCAGTAAACCCGCGACCCTCGTGAGGAAAAAGCGGTAGAAAATGAATGAATGAATATATTTTAATGTCTTATTTCCACTGATGAGCAGTCCGGTGGGCCCTGCGCATTTACACGCGATGAGAGGCGTTCATTGGATTGGTTAAGATTACATGCTCGCAAACCTTGTGAGGATAAGCGTTAGAAAATGAATGAATAATTGAACGAGAAATGCATTGCTGTAGCTTTTGGGTTTGGTTTTATACTGCAGGTCTTCGCTTTTTGGAGTCTATCCCAGCTGTCTTGGGGCGAGAGGTAGTACACCCTGGACTGGTCGCCAGCCAATCACAGGGCACATATAGACAAACAACCATTCACACTCACAATCGCACCTACGGACAATTTGGAGTGGCCTGAATGAATATTATATTATATTAAATTATTGTATATTGTATGTAAATAAAGGTGGGCTTGATTTGCTGTTTTTCCCTCCGTGGTGTCATGTGACTCCATAGTGCTACAAGGTATCAGGTGTGAATGGGGAAGAGGTGTGTCGAATTTGTTATGGCTCTCACACTGGTCACTGGAACAAGGCACAGCATGCCAAAGAACTCTCAGACTATTTGCTCAACATAAAGATGTGCTGGCCTGTAAGGAGATAGAAGATGCCAATACCTTCAAACTGAGCTGTCTAGTGATTTGACAAGACAGGTTCTACTCAGAAGAGACCCTGTCAGTGTCGTCCAAAGAGGCTGAGTGCACGTGCTTAGCGTTATATCCAAGGGTTGTGTATGATGCAGCATTGCTGCAGAGTTTGTAGAAGTGAGGGGTCAACCTGTCAGTGCTCAGACTGTCAGCCACACTCTGGTCTGCATGGCTTGTTGTACCAGAAAGAAGTCTCTTCTAAAGATGATGCACAAGAAAGCCGGTAAACTGATGATAAGCAGACAAAGAACATGGATTACTGGATCCATGTACTGTGGTCTGATGACACCAAAATAAACGTATTTGGTTCAGATGGTGTCAAGTATGTGTGAGGCGTACTAATAAGGTGG
Organism: Doryrhamphus excisus; assembly: GCF_037039965.1. NCBI lineage: Eukaryota > Metazoa > Chordata > Actinopteri > Syngnathiformes > Syngnathidae > Doryrhamphus > Doryrhamphus excisus. Next base: position 3,017,345 of record NC_136371.1, on the reverse strand, counting down.
TGGGACGATGGTGGTGGGAGTGTCATGGTATGGAGTTCTGCCAACACTGCACAGCTACAGCTCATTGAAGGAATCATGAATGCCAGTATGAACTGTGACATACTGAAGCACAGCATGATGCTCTCTCTTCGGAAACTGGGATGCAGGGCAGTATTCCAACCGGATAAGGACCCACCGCACACCCACCTCCAAGATAACCACTGCCTTGCTAAAGAAGTTGAGAGTAAAGGTGATGTACACTAAACTTTATTGGTCTCAAACACGCGGCCTGCGGGCCAAATGTGGCCCGCAGGACACTAGTTTGAGGCCCCCGCCTTGATATGAAAGTTTAATGTTAGTGCGGCCCACGCAAGTTTGATATGGATGCTGTATGGTATCATGTACCCAGAACAAAATTATTACATTTGATTAATGTTCATGTTAAAGGTTAAATAACTGTTAATAGTTATCCTCCCTATCTGTGTGGAAGTGGTAAGTTTTTGGCTATTTAAGTTTAAAGGAAATAACTTGAAGGCTACCGTTTAGGTCGCTAGCTCTCTAGTTTGCGAGTTAGCATGTGTCTCAAGACCCATGTTGTAAATAAAAAGAGTATAAATGTGACTATAGTCGTGTTTTGTCATGTCTACAGGGCTCTAATAATGCTTTGTTCATTTTAATCTGAAAAAATAATTTGTCTACCCACCAACTATATGTGGTTTCTTATGTTTTTATTATTTGCCGTTTTATTATTATTATTATATTTATTTATTACTGATTGATTGATTTTCTTTATTCTTGATTTGTTTATTTATTTTTCATCTTATTTTGTGCAGAAAAATAAAAAGTAAGATATTTGAGAACAGTGGAATGTTTTATCAGAGTTTTTATTGTAGAAAATCGGAACCAAAGCACTGAAAAAGTTTGTGTATTTTTCTGTTTTTAATAAATGCGTTTGTTTTTTTTGGAAAACTTGATGCGGCCCAGCCTTGCCCAGACCCTAGCTCCAGTGGCCCCCAGGTAAATTGAGTTTGAGACCCCTGGTCTACCAACATCCACCTGCTCCATTATGTTGTGATGGAGGAGGTGTGGAAGAACATTCCAGAGGATGTACTTAGCCATTAGAATTAAAGCGGTAGCCGGACAAAATATAACACTTTCAGCGCAATTTGGATATTTTGATGCACACTGCACACTGACTACTTTACATTGTATCAAAGTACCATTTGTGCAGTGTAGTGAAATATGAGTGGTGGACTCACTTTTATGAGGTCCTGTAATACTCTAAAAAATGCCTCAAAATCATGTGGATGGTGCACTGGCTTAGTCATTCATGCATTCATTCTTTTTTTTTTTTACAGCTTATCCTCTTCGGTACCTACTAAAACTTAGTGTACTACCTGGACTGGTCACTCGTCAATCACAGTGCATACAGGATATCGATAAATAATAATTTACACCCACATACATTTTGACTCTCCAATTAAACTAGACCAGTCCAGACACTTCATGGTTTTGACCCGTATACTGATTTTGCACTTAAGCACTTGATATTCTGGATGACATGACCTTCCTGATGAATACCAATAATGCTTACTAGTGGAGATTCGAACACAGGGCATTTGCTCAGAAGTCCCAGAGTAAATCACAATACAATATTATAATAATCATACAATATATACATAGGACACAATAAGTCAAGATATCTACGTAACTGAAGAAGCGTAAGAGTGTTTTCTGTACCGCTTATCCTCACGGGGGTCGCGGGTATGCTGCAGCCTATCCCATCTGTCTTTGGGGGAGAGGCGGGGTACACCTTGGACTGGTCGTCAGCCAATGACAGTTCTTCTGCATTCATTATTCATTCATTCATTTATTAATTTTCTATCGCTTATCCTCACAAGGGTTGCAGGACTGCTGGAGCCTATCCCAGCTGTCTTCGGGCAAGAGGTGGGGTACACCCTGGACTGGTTGCCAGCCAATCACAGGGCACATATAGACAAACAACCATTCACACTCACATTCATACCTATGGACAATTTGGAGTCGCTAATTAACCTAGCATGTTTTTGGAATGTGGGAGGAAACCGGAGTACCCGGAAAAAAAAACCCATGCATGAATGGGGGGAACATGCAAACTCCACACAGAGATGGCCAAGGGTGGAATTGAACTCCTAGTTGTGTGGCCTGCGCGCTAACCACACGTCCGCCATGACGCCTGCATTCATTACACAAAAAACGAAAGCATATTTGTAACTAGAACATTTGTAACTAAAACTAAAGCATTGTATTTTTGGATATAAAAATAGCCTGCATGTTTCTGTACCATAATAGTACCATCATTTTCTTCAAGTGCAAGGCAAAAATAGTTTTTAAAAAACATGGATATCCCGTTCACATAGACAGCCATAATATACTCTACTGTATCGATGTAATACTGCTGTTCTGAGCTGTGTGCAGTACTTGAATAAACAAACAGTTTGATATTGCTTTCTTTAACCTTTGTCACTTCCACCTCCTTAAGCTTGAACTTAGTTAGATACTGGAAACAAACAACTTAGACAATTATTAATGAATGAACCACCAATATAGAATATCAAAGTTTGAGTCTTTTGTGGGCAAAATGTCTTTGGAATTCACAAGGACAGGATATAGATTATTGGGAAAATCCCAAATGCTACAAAAAACTCACATTAAAAGCGCAATCCGCCTCCACCTTGAGGCGACAGTTGCAAACTGATAGACCATTTTTGCTGTTAAAAGTTCAATTTCCCTCTGTTGTCATCATGTCAGACATCAAAACGGCGAGTGTCTGCGGTGCACGACGCTTTAAGGGGCGTGGAGGGTAACTTTTCATGAAGGGCCCTGCCAGTAACAAAACACACGTAATATCCACCTTTTGTTTCCAGCGGTGTGCCCTTTTGACATGTGACAGGAAAAGCGTTCTTTACATACTGTATGAATAAAGAGGAAGCGAAGCCTGACGCGCGCGGGCCCGCCCGTGCATGTGTGACTTTACAAGAAAAAAAGAGTTTCAGCTCACCTTTGAAGGAGAGGCGAACCCGTGGCGCTGACTGCTGCAGGCCCGTGCCTCTGTAAACACATAACGCTAACAGGAGGAGTTGGGCTCCAGATGTTGCCATGGTAACAGTCATGCAGGTAGCCAGCACAGATCTAAATCTGGACAAAAAAAAAAAAAAAAAGACTGATTATTATAGTGTGCCCCATGAGGAATAAAGAGACAGAATAAGACACACACTCTCTCTTTGAAGCCTCTGATCAGAAGTTTGGCCTGCGGCTGTCCAATAACGCAAGACGTACGCTGTAGTCCAAATCTTCACACCTCTTCTGGAAAACATGACAGCCCTATTATTTATTTAAACAGTAAATGTAGTGTGTATTTAGGTTGTAGAGTTGTATCTACATGCACACGTGCATGGGAAAAAAAAAAAGTCTGCAGTCTTCAACCTTGCATACTTTATTCTGCAACATAAACACCAAACTTCAAATAAGACACCCATCAGCTATTCTCTTTGCCTCTCTGGCGGTTGTCATTCATGACAGCAGCGGACTGGCCGAGGTTGATGAGTGAGATAGGTGACACTTCAAAGAAACAGGTACCCCCCCCACCTCCCACCCCCCTCGCACCAACCAATTCTGACACTTGGAGGGGTGTTGAAACCAAGACCTTAACTCAAGCATTCATTATGCATCTGCACTTTGCTGGAGAGTATCCCGTATAAATTATGAATACTAAAAGCTGAGTCCATTAAATTGTCTCCCCTGCTCACTCGGCCTATAAGCCATCCCACGGGCATCTCTCACTCTCATGACATCCATGTGACGAAGGCCTCTTTTGGGAGAAGTTTGACGAGAAGAAATTAGTTATGGTGTTTAAATGATGATTAAACAGGTTAAGGTATTAAATGTCAAGGTATGCTGATCAATTAAACTGATATAAAAAAAGGTAAAATCAACAATTATTTGGTTTTTATTTACTTGGTACTTGGCATAACTGTGCCTTACTGCCCTCCGGCGAGCCTCTCTCTGTTCAAAACCGACACTTGCTCCTCAGTCTCCCTGTCCTCCAGTGAGCCTCGCTGGCAAGGCCAAATTATGGCAACCCATCATAATAATAATAATAATAATAAAAAATGGTGTGATTTATATAAAAAGTAAGCACATGTCCCTAAACAAGCAGCTACTGAATAGAATACAAAAATAAATACAAAGTTGTCACTTTGCGGTTAGAAATGCGTTTTGTCAAAAATACATTAATTGGCCTATAAGTTTAAAAAAATAATCCATATGTAAGCAAATTATACATCGTTTTTGCCTAAATCAAGCATTTACATGAATAAAAAAAAGGCTAAATTAAGTAAAATATAATTATTAGGCATTCAAAAACGTCGTTGAAATGTAGTATTCTATACTGGCCACTAGGTATCAGTAATGTTGCTATAATGCTGATCGACGAACAACAGGCTTTTATTGCAGGTTTGAGTTGCCTCACAACAGGCACAATAATAATGGCGTTAATAATCACCATAATAATAACACAGGCTGCTATATTTTTGACCGTACTCCAGCTAAAACTTAACTCTGACCCATCAACGTAACTTTCGGTCATGCATTTCTGGTAAATACGTCAATTATTACAACATATACATCCATGAGTCTTATTTACGGGGTTTTTTGGGGAGGGGGGTTTGTGTCCCGTCCAGCCATTAGGGCAGATAGTATTGTTGATCTAAATGCCCTTACATGCTAAACAGATTTGCTCTGTGTCAGGAAAGGTGTAAGCTACAACTTCCCTGTACTATAAAATTTTATTTGCCGTTATTTGGTTTTGTTTTGTTGGAGGAGTGGGGGGGGGGGTCAGTAGAGAGAGAGAGGCAAAAACATCTGTCTTATTTATGTCTTAAATGGCATGTTTTCTTGAATTATATATAATATATGGGTAAGAAAGGTGACTATAGGGGTGCTATTTCATGCCTGAAGAGCTCTAATGTTAAAAACTATATTTAACAGGTCGTAAACAGGTTTCGTATACTCGCAATTCACATGTTTTCAGAAGCAAGAACTGTACAACAAATGTCCGGGGGGAAAAATGGCTGCTAGGCTGGGATTTGGACAGATTTTGATCGAAAGGAATTGAAACGATGGTTAGGGAAAAAAAGGACATCAATTTACCTTTATGATACAGGAGCTTGTCATTCTGATAATTTGGGACTGTGTTATATATTTTTAGACTTGTAAGAGGTACTAAACGTTGTAACTATCTATCTATAGTATGTATCCATCCTCAGTGAAACGTTAACAAAAAATCCACCAGTGATGTGACATCAAAAAGTATTTGTCACTTTAAAATAATCACCACTTCAAAGAGCCACCAGGAACTACAACACAAAAAAAACATCTATAAATAAAATGTGGCTCAAAAAACGGCACCTTTTTTACTTATCATGACACATTTTAGGCCAGTATTAGCTACTCAGACGAGGAAAAATTAAGCTAATCTAGAAATGTAGCATAGCTAAAAACGAGGAATGGACGTTTAAATAGCACAAGCTGCTTGCTATACGGGCCTCCATGGTAAGGCTGTATTTTATCTACTTTTAACAGCTGGGCGTTAACTACAGGACAGATTTGGACTGTCTCTTGTAATAATATACTGAGGTTTCGAGTCAAATCAAATAATTAGAGGACTAGCTTCGGGTGCAGTCGTTTTGTACCTGTGAACTCCACAACCACTAATAGGAGCCCGGCTTCACTTCACTCATCCTCCCAAGAAACGCACACAAGCTCCGGTATAAAGTAACCAAACGCCGGTTAAAAGTTAAACCAAAAGTCTTACCTTGGATTATAAAAAGTTGCGAGTAGTCACGGAATCACATTGGAAAAAAATGTGTCTTCACAGTAATGCCTTACAAGAGTGGAAAATAATCCGTTTTGTTTTTTAGCAAAAAAAAAAAAAATCCACAGGAGAGAAAAGGAGACTTGGTCCACATTAAAAAAAAATAAATCCTTGGCACTCAAACTTTCGGCATCTCCGTGTGAGATCAGTCCGTGGGAGTGGGAGAGACTTCTCCACCAGGTGCAGGTGTTGCTAGCGTGTGTCCCGCTGTCCTCTCCCGTCTGCTCTGCCCCCCACCCAGCCTTTCCTCTCCTGTTAGCAGGACCCAACCTCCTGGTACACCATATGGGTCGGATTAACCCTGTCGTTGCTGCACTTTCACACACCAGTGCCCACGCCTGCTGCAACAACAACAACAAAAATGTCACTTCAACAGTTTTTCCAGATTGGGAAAAAGTTAATAATTTAGTGATGCTGTGTTTTATATGTATGCATCACTGTTCTTTGTGCTTCATGCACTTCTTGGTCAACATTACTTTTGCAGCCAGGTCAAGCAAAAAAAAAAAAAAAATTCCCAGGATTCCACAGTGGATGGCTGCATGGTGCATGACAACCATGACAATGGAGGCAAGAAGTGTGGGTGGGGTGGTGGCTGGATGTAAAGAGCATCCATTCTTCTTAAAAATAAAAGTTTTTTGCAGCTTGAAATGAAAGAGGATTTGCATTTGGGGTTTTTTTATGTGACTACGGCTGCACGGTGGATGAGTGGTCAGCATGCAGACCTCACAGCTAGGTTCAATTCCACCCTCGGGTATCTCTGTGTGGAGTTTGCATGTTCTTCCCGTGCATGTGTGGGTTTTCTCCGGGTACTCCCACATTCCAAAAACATGCTAGGCTAATAAACTCCAAATTGTCCATAGGTATGAATGTGAGTGTGAATGGTTGTTTGTCTATATGTGGCCTGTGATTGGCTGGCGACCAGTCCAGGGTGTACACCGCGCCTCTCACCCGAAGACAGTTGTGATAGGCTCCAGCACCCCCCGCGACCCTCGTGAGGATAAGCGGTAGAAAATGGATCAATGAATGAATGAGTTCTCCTCCTATTTTGTGTGGAAGTGGTAACTTTTTGGCTTCTTATTTTGTCTTTCCCCACCCTCGGCCATCTCTGTGTGGAGTTTGCATGTTCTTCCCGTGCATGTGTGGATTTTTTCCAGGTACTACGGTTTCCTCCAACATTCCAAAAACATGCTAGGTTAATTAGCGACTCCAAATTGTCCATAGGTATGAATGTGAGTGTGAATGGTTGTTTGTCTATATGTGCCCTGTGATTGGCTGGCGACCAGTCCAGGGTGTACCCCGCCTCTCACCCGAAGACAGCTGTGATAGGCTCCAACACCCCCCGCGACCCTCGTGAGGATAAGCGATAGAAAATGAATGAATGAATGAATGCATGACAGTAAGATGTGTCACGGACTGTAAAAGGTCAAACCTTTTAAAACCTTTGACTTCAACTTCTTAGGTGCACATTCCAGTCCTTGATTCATCAGAATACGTGAGGCGGTGGCGTTATCACGTTGGCGATGTGGCACATGTGATGTACACACAACCAGGGTGGAGTTCAAGGTCTTTTCTTGCCAGCATTGCTCCTTTTTCAACTCAGGAAATGAGTCATGGATGAGTGTTGACTTCAGGTTCCCTTTCAGTTTCCACCACGTCTGAACAGATCACACAAGTCCTAATTCTTGTTTGGATGTGAATATTAAATGTCTGAGCAGGGGAGCTATATAGGAGTGAAGATCAGAAAAAAAAAGAGTGTCCCAGCAGGCCTTAAACACCCCATATGATGGATGGATTTTACTTTCTTGTTATTTTTCCCTGAAGGCCGACTGCAGGTTCCAGCTGGATCCGATCCATCAATCACCAGGGGCGGAGTATAATCCCCTTCAGGGTGAAAAAAAACCTCATTTGACCTCCTGACAGTCAATTTTATATTGACAAATTGCAAAAAGGTCTGCACGTATCCAACACAACAGGAGGTGGCAAGTTCACAGATGCATGCTGGGATACAAGTGTGACCCGGAGAGGAAATCACAGGGTAGAGAAAATATACTGGAATGTTTTCTATCACAACACAGACCTTCTTTTATCTCTAATTATTATCTGACATGTGTGAGAATGAAACAAAATAAAAAAAGCAGGTGCGTCGCGATGTCCCTGAACTTAGCACGGCAGCAATTATGGAAGTAGGGCAGCGTCTTTGACGGGAGGATGAGGGCCACAAACGTGACATACATTCCAGGCGAACTCCTCACGCTGTAAACAGGAATTGAGGAGATTACAGGTTGTTTTTTTTTAAAGAAAAACAATATATTTCCCATAAGATCAAGCAGCTTTTCAGTCGCCACGTGTCGGCCACCATCTGCCTTCAAGATGAGACAGCCGCTCTCCGGCTCTATAAAATGCATCCATGAGAATCAACAGCTGTTGAAGAAGCGCTCCCTCCAAATAATGAAGGGTTAGGGAACGGGGGGGGGGGGGGTTACTGTACATGAAAAGGAGGATCTAGAGATTGGGGCGCCGGCACACAGAAAAGTTAATCTGTCAGCACAAAAGGTGAAGTGTGGCGGCCTAAAGGGATTCTAATAATTTATGCTGTATCTAAACTCAGTGCTTGTGATTCGGTCGAATAAAATCGACCATGTATGGAAGGAGGAGTGGGGGTGGGGGGGGGGGGATCTAAGGAGTGAGAGAGTGCTTGTGGCTCCAAATGAGTGTGATGACATGCATGAATGCAGTGTGTGCAAGGCAGACACATTTTGCTTCTGGTGTTTTTTTTTTTTTTAATCCAAATTAAAATCTCGTCTGTATGTTCAAAATCTTATGAAAGTCATCTCGATAGAAATGAAACGTGATAGACTTAAGAGAAGTCTGTGTACGGCTTGTCTAAATAGCTGGGAATACCAAGGAAATTGTGTCTTTATTACAGTCAAGCATGATCTGAAGCTGCATGAGTGCTGACAGCACTGTGGTTTATTAGGTTTGGACATGTGCGCTGTGGTGTGCTAAGAGGACAGTAAATCTATAACTGCAAGACAAGCTGCACACTGACTACTCTAAGTTATATCATATATATATATACATATATATCATTTTCATACATTCTACAACTACCTTCATTGTTGATGACAAAAAATACACAAGTTTTCATACACTGTCTCGGGTTTCATACAGTATTTCGCTTAAAAAGCTAGTCCATCTACCCCACGTAACAGTCCACCTGGTATTATTGTATCTGTAAAATTGTCACGCAATCTGCTATTATTATTTATTATTTTATATTTATATTTAAATATTTAAAAAATAATAAAATATAATAATTACAATAAAATAAAAATATTAATTATTATATTATTATTATGTAAAATATGCAAATAATATTATATATAATTAATATAATAATTAGCATTAATATAATAATTATAATAATCATAATAGTTCTAATAATAATTATAATAATCTAATAACAATAATTATTATTATGTGCTTGTGTCCCTTTTTTCAGGAGCACTTTGTAAACAACAGACCATGTCAAAAAACAAAATTGATAAAACCATCAAAAGGTTGGCTCAGGCCATGATGCCAGGTTGTATGTTGAGTTTAAATGAAATACTTTGGAAAGATTGGGCGGGCCGTATTCAAACACTTGGCGGGCCGGATGTGGCCCCCGGGCCGTAGTTTGCCCACCCCTGATCTACCCTGTTCTGTATCGTTCCGAGACATCGAGTTCCCAAACAAAGTAACTTCCGCGTTGCTGACTCACTATCCATGCATTTTTTTATTGAGTCCAAGTGCTAAATAACCTGCCATGGGGGCAAAAAGAAAGTTGGGAGTGCCAGCATTTTGATAAAAAAAGGCAAAAAACACTACTGAATTGATTCCGCTAGAATGTATATTGTTTCGTAATTTTGTAATCATATTGTTTCTTACATGTAAAACTATAAGTATTCAGTATGAAATGTATTTTGTTGTTTTTTGGTAATATTTTTATGTATCTGAATTGGATTAATTGGAATTATCTCGGTTTTTGAACTGAGGTACCATTGTTACAGTATTGATTGGAATATAAGACGGCTCCAAACTAATTCTCCACAACTGAGTCCGAGCTTTTCTTTCGGTCACTCCCGCACAAAAGTCGCTCAAAGATAGGGCATGTTAGCAAATAACTGTGTTAAGCTTTTATTAAGAAATATGATTGATTTATTTTAGTAAAAAGCTAATTTTGTTGTTAGTCTTACAATTTGATTTTAAAAATCCCAAAAGAGGGGTTGTTTTATATTCAGGTCAATACAGGTTGTTTTTTTTCTCTGGGACAAAACACATTTCCAGCTGTCATGAGCATTCCAAGAGAAGCAGGTGGTGCTGCAGTCTTAAGGACTTCTTAGCCAATCAGAGGCCTGAAGAAAGTGACTTCTGGAAAAAGCAGAAAAATATATGACAGATTGATCATAAATAAAGTAACATTAATGAAAAACAATCTAGCTAAGCAAAATGCTTTTCCACTTTTGAGACCTCGTACTTCGGAACAAGGTGCATTATTAAAAAAAAAAAAAAAAAAACTATTATGGAAAGCAGGAAGTGAACAAATGTAACAGTTACTGATTGTAAAAGCACACTGTAAAAAGTAATTCAGAGTATCTGTTGACACCACTTGATTTCATAAAAAATTTAATTAATTGTATATACACTCGGGCGGCACGGCGGTCTAGTGCGCAGACCTCACAGCTAGGAGACCAGGGTTCAATTCCACCCTCGGCCATCTCTGTGTGGAGTTTGCATGTTCTCCCCGGTTTCTCTCCGGTTTCTTCCCACATTCCAAAAAACATGCTAGGTTAATTGGCGACTCCAAATTGTCCATAGGTATGAATGTGAGTGTGAATGGTTGTTTGTCTATATGTGCCCTGTGATCGGCTGGCCACCAGTCCAGAGTATACCCCGCCTCTCGCCCGAAGACAGCTGGGATAGGCTCCAGCTTGTTGGTAATGCAAATCCACTTTTGAAGGCTAAAATAATAAAACGGAATGAGTGAAATTGTTGAGTGGAAAAAGGTAAGACAAGTGCTACAATCGGTTCCGACCCTCGTGTGTGTGTGTGTGTGTAACTTAGGTGTGCAAGTGTCTGTGTGTGTGTATGCACTGTGATTGGTGGAGAGCGGAGGGGGGCCCATTCATCTGTCTGGTGTGATCATCTGTAACAGGGCCCGGGCGCAAGCATGCACTCTGATCTCCCAGATAAGAGTCATCCATCTGCTGTGTGTATGTGACAGGGCCCAGACAGCCCCTCTTATCGCTGCATTGGCCCGTTTCCCTCCCTCTATCACACCACCACCCCCCAAACACTTCTCTCGATACCCCGCTCGCGCCCGCCCTCCAATGCTGTTCTTTATCTTGATTAGATGACAAGCGTACCATCAGAAGAATGTACGTGCTTCAAATCAGTAAGGAGTGTAGGAAAAAAAAAAAAAAACATCAACATGGACCTTTCACAAGTCAGTGTGTGATAAGGTGCACACAGAAACGCACACAGATAGTTGGTATTCAGGGGCTCGAGCCTCAGCTAGCGATTCTCTTGCGGCCGTCTTGCAAGAGAATCCATCTCGCCATCATCAGTGTGTTATCTTTCCGTTTTTCAGACATGACTGAAAGTAACAGGGAGCACATGAAAGCAGCCTCGGCATCATGATTTGTGTACAGTAGCAAACACGCGGCCCGCGGGCCAAAATGTGGCCCGCAGGACACTAGTTTGAGGCCCCCGCCTTGATATGAAAGTTTAATGTTAAGTTTGATATGGATGCTGTATGGTATCATGTACCCAGAAAAAATTATTACGTTTGATTAATGTTCATGTTAAAGGTTAAATAACTGTTAATAGTTATCCTCCCTATCCGTGTGGAAGTGGTACGTTTTTGGCTATTTAAGTTGAAAGGAAATAACTTGAAGGCTACCGTTTAGGTCGCTAGCTCTCTAGTTTGCGAGTTAGCATGTGTCGCAAGACCCTGCAGTTGCGCAATATGTTGTAAATAAAAAGAGTATAAATGTGACTATAGTCGTGTTTTGTCATGTCTACAGGGCTCTAATAATGCTTTGTTCATTTTAATGTGAAAAAAAATATTTGTCTACCCACCAACTATATTTGGTTTAAGTTTTTATTATTTGCCGTTTTGTTATTATTATAATATTTATTTATTTATTACTGATTGATTTTCTTTGTTCTTGATTTGTTTATTTTTCATCTTATTTTGTGTAGAAAAATAAAAAGTAAGATATTTGAGAACAGTGGAATGTTTTATCAGAGCTTTTCTTGTAGAAAATTGGAACCAAAGTGAAGTTTTTAAAAAAAAATTGTTTTTAATAAATGCCTTTTTTATTGATTTTTTTCCCAGTTTTTAATAAATGCGTTTTGGGTTTTTTTTTTTTTTTTTTTTGAAAACCTGATGCGGCCCAGTCTCACCCAGACCCGAGCTCCAGTGGCCCCCCAAGTAAATTGAATTTGAGACCCGTGCCTTAGACAAACCACAAAGCATGTCTGTACAAACTTTGTCGCAATCAATATTGAAGGAACCAACCCTGTTATTAATTTATAACTATGAAACATGTGGCGCCCCACGGCGGGCTGAATAAACGGCAACCAAAGTGGAAGCAAATCGCTGTTTCTCACATGGGATCATTTCACATTTCAAATGCGTTTCCAACATTTGTATTAATAGTATGTGCCCATCCTAGGCTGCATTCCCTGAGTGCTGCTGGGCCTTCAGCAGGACAGGTTTTTGCTAGTGGAATATTTATAGCTGTGCATTAAAAGAGGAATCAAGGGTTTAAGTGTACCGTTGCAACACTGCTGCCGTTCCTTTGTCTGGGCCTGTCCAAAAATGCCTGGCTGGGAGCTATTTACAGTGCTACCTTGAAAATGGGAGCGATATCACATGCTGCTGCTGCGTTGAAATCCATTTAAGTGCAACTGTTACTGTTTGATCCCACTTCAAGAGGGTGACTAAATAGTTTGAAAAATGACTTAAATGTCAAAAAGTCGGGTTAAGTCGAAAGCGTTAATCATAAAAAGTTATGATTTAAGGTGTTAGAACATGTTATTGTGTGGTAGTATGAAGGCGAAAACAAAGCTTGTAGGTATAGTGATACTGTAACACATTGGTTTTCAAACTAGGGACGCTCCCCCCTGGGGGGTCTAGACCAGGGGTCGGCAACCTTTACTATGAAAAGAGCCATTTTACCCAATGCCCACTGAAGAAAAATAGCCTGGAGCCGCAAAACATATAGTATGTTTAAAACAACATTGGAGGGAATTTGGGGGTATCAAAGTAGTTCAGATAAGAAAAGACGAGTTGGAGTACTCTTGCTAGTTTTGGAGATAAACTTACATAAATGTATGTGTAAACTACTGTAAACGTAAAAACAAGTTCCCATGCCGCTGTTTTTAAATTATCTCGAATTTATTTTTTAGATTTGTAGGTAAGTATTACTTGTTTTTCTTCATGTACTGAACTGGATAGCAGTCAGAACTCACTCAGGATGCATTCATGGTCTCAGACAAAGTTGGATTTTTTAAAACTCATTACAAAAGACGTGCATTTTCCCCACTCGGGTGTTAAAAATATTCAAGCATCGCAAAGGGAGCCACAATAAAGAGGCTGAAGAGCCACATGCGGCTCTGGAGCCGCAGGTTGCTGACCCCTGGTCCAGACGTTATGACGGGGTGGCTGGATTTTTTTTCCCAAATAAAATATTCTATTTTGATATTTAAATTTCAAATAGTTGTAGCTTGAAATTTGGAAAGTCAACAGTACGACCCAAAGTTTGCGATGGGAGTAAATCTGCCCCCCCCTCTTTTTCTCATGTTTTAGTTGTGTATTAACAAATGAATGTTGTATTTTAATGTATCTTTTACTCTGTTTACTTGCTTTTATTCAACTCCATTCTTCTGTAAAGTGTCTTTGAGTATTTTGAAAAGCGCCATGCAAATAAAATGATTATTTGTCTAATTTGCATAATGACGTCACCAGACTCGAAAATGGCTCCAACATAACCAACAAGCTCATTAAAATGTCTCATCCACCTGTCATAGTCTATTGAACACTGCTGCTTTCTCCGAAATTATAAGCGTAAGTGGATTTTCTTCAGGGCATTCTTCAGTGGATGTGGCTATACCCCCCCCCCCCCCAAAAAAAAAAATCTGAGAACCACCCTGCTGTAACAAAATGACTTCTTATTACAACAATGGACAGAGGTGACAAACTAAACCACACTGCCATCGTGTGGCCGTGTGCAAAACTTCACATGCAGATCTGATCAAAATTTTAAGACCAGTTGAAAAATACTAGAATTTCCCTTTTGCACATGTGGATTTCAATGAGGTTTTAGGTCCGAGCTACAATATACAAAATCAGGAAGAGGGAGTGTGACAAAAAGCACTTTGAAAAAGTAATTAATCCAAAACAACAACTGAAATAGGCTCCGAGTCGAGACAAAGCCAAAGCCATCAGGTGCCGCCTATCACTGATACAATATACAGTAAATCCCCACAGCAAAGTAAAACAACTTCCTACTTTATTAAGTCTTGATCAAACAGTGGACATTTCAACCCTACCGAATCAAAGTAACCAATACAAAGTGCTACAACATTCTATCGAAGCACACACGGTACGATGCTAGGAAATAAAGTAGGCAGTTCCTAATCTGTTTTATAGTGAAGCCAAATGCGGTGGTTGTGTTTAACAAAGACCGATGGCGCTCTAATCAATTACCTCCTCTACGTGACCTTGTGAGCATACACGGTGGCCGCCGATGTTTGCACGTAGTGTGCAGTCTTGAAATCCTAATATTTGCAGTTGTACGTACTACTCGAGTACATTTTGTCATCCAAAACCAACCTTTAAAATTGCAAGAATCGGTCATAACATCCTGCTGGAATAGGATGCATTCAAATGTAGGGTGTTTTTTTTTTCTGAGAAAGGGGTTCCACAATTACAGGGGTAGGAGGACATACACACTTAAACATAATTACACCAAAGTTCTTAACTGTCCAAACCGAAGGCAGAGTGGGGAAAAAGCATGGCTGGGGAGGGACATTCTACACTTCTTGATCACTTCTGATGCTCACATGCTCCCAGGCATAGAAAAACAATGTAATGAACGTATCGATCTATTTAAAACCCAAAAAAAAATCTTTACATATTATGTGAAGCAGATGTTAAAGTTAACATCTATTAAAAATACAAAATGTCACCTACAGCAGGATGGGGGTGGGTGGGATAGGAATGCAGTATCACACAGTGCATACAAGGTGGGGGGATCATGTGTTAAGATGTAGAAAGCACGAGAAGCTTATTAAAACAATGATGTTCCTATCTACTACAGTAGAGTACACATTTGCTTATTCACATGCCCTAATAGTGTAAGAGTGTAGGCCCATCCCTGAGAACACGTTTTGGTTCGGTTCTAAGTGCTCCTGAAATTGATTATATAACATAATTGAATGGAATAAAACTAGAAAAACAGCCAAAAGATAAAAATGTCTGCTTCTGATATCTGTGATATTCTCATCATTTGTTTGTTTTGCCAAAAGGCAGGCTGACATACAATTATTATTGAGAATTCTCACTTCCAGATGTATTTTCTTGTGTATACTTCATATACTGAATACGCTTTATAAAACAATATGATCGTGTTGCCTGGGCTTTGTTTTAAGGTAACCCTGATTTTAAAAATCCTATATGACCATATTTTTGTTACATTAAAAAAATATAATATTTTGTGCATAATGTAACTGACATCAGGAAGATGCTCTGACGACTGGTCCTCTCAGGCCTCCTCATCTTCATGGTCGCTGTCATCAGAACCTACCAGACAAACACCGTATTTTACCATAGCGACATCACTATGACAACCATTAGTACACACACAAAAAAATATATATACACACACACACACACACATGCATATATACTATACTATACCAGGGGTGGGCAAACTTTTTGACTCGCATTGATATGACAAAATTTACGGGGGGGGGGGGGGGGACAGACTATATATTTTACACGTAACAGTCCACCTGGTATTATTGTATCTGTAAAATTGTCATGCAATCTGCTATTATTATTTATTATTTTATATTTAAATATTTAAAAAATAATAAAATATAATAATAATTTTATAATAATAAAATAATAATTATTATATTATTATTATGTAAAATATGCAAATGTAACAATAATATTATATATAATTAATATAATAATTAGCATTAATATAATAATTATAATAATCATAATAGTTCTAATAATTATTATAATAATCTAATAATAATAATAATAATTATTATTATTATTATTATTATTATGTGCTTGTGTCCCTTTTTTCAGGAGCACTTTGTAAATAACAGACCATGTCAAAAAACGAAATTGATAAAACCATCAAAAGGTTGGCTCAGGCCATGATGCCAGGTTGTATGTTGAGTTTAAATGAAATACTTTGGAAAGATTGGGCGGGCGGATGTGGCCCCCGGGCCGTAGTTTGCCCACCCCTGTACTATACACATATATACATACATACCTTAAAACATCAAATATAAACATGAGAAAAAGTGGGATAAAAACTTACCATCAATCACAATTTCGCCACCTTCCTCCTCTTCTTCCTCTTCCTCCTCCTCCTGGCTCCCTTCTGGGGACAAGAAAAGTCTTTTTTAGTGTACAGTTAGTCAGCTAGCTTGAAGGGATAGTCTCCATCTTTTGACGGACTTCACCGCTTATGATGGTCATGCAACTTCAAATCAGAGATGACACTATGAATACTTAAAGAATGTTTCATTTCAAATAATACCACATCAAAAGTATGACCTACCTGCACTTGGCGCCTCCTCCTCTTTTTCCTCCTCTTCCTCTCCATCATTATGGCCCTGATCCATCTCGCTTGCTTCCTCGCCAGGATCATCATCTGAATCCGAGATGACCACACAGTCATCACCATTGCTGCCGTCAGCAGCTCTGGCATCGCCTCCAGCATCGCTGAAGGAACAGATGAAGTAGTCAGTTTGATGGTGTATACCCCGCCTCTCGCCCGAAGACAGCTGGGATAGGCTCCAGCACCGCCGCAACCCTCGTGGGGATAAGCATCAGAAAATGAATGAATGAACTAGTTACATAAGGTTAGGGCTATTCGGCTTTTGGGTGAAATTTCCTTACTGAATGGTCTCAATGCATCTCATGTCGCACATACGGAGATTTGTATCCTTTTTATCATTTGGAGGAGGCCTAATTCCAATATGAGGCTATTCAAAATTGCACTAAGAATGTGACCTACCTGCCGTTCTCTCTTGGTTGCCAGAGTGGCGTGAGGTAGTATCTCAAAGGATCCCTGTACAGGTCGTCCTTCAGTATCTAGACAAGAACATACAGTTCAGTACAGTTCAGTATCGTTGCAATATTTCAACATAAAGAGCAATAACAATTATATATTTCATAGAAATATATATATTGTGAACCTGTGGTCAGCCATACCTGTGCTACATCATCTTGACTAGGGTTGCTGTGATCACTGAACCAGCTGAAAAATGTCTGGTAGACGCCACGTGACATCTTCCTGGGTTCACTGTTGGCCGTTAGATTATGGCCGCGGTTCCACAAGATGGGGTTGGAGATCGACATGGGAGATTCTGAAAAAGGGCAGATAGTAAATGCAAATCCAGTGGCTGGGGAGGCAAGATAGTTCCATACAAAAAACTTTATCTAGGGTAAGATTTCTGATGCGACCATTTTGTGGCCAGAGCATGAACAATAACAAAAGTCTAAATCAATACTGGTGGTCCTCATTTGTGGGCGCAAAAGAAGCTGTGTGTTTATTTTTACCTCCAAGTCCAAGGTGCAGCTCCTTCATGATGATGTTGTTCTGAAAGTATGGATTCCGTCTGAAGTGAAAACGGATTCGGAAACCCACTTTGTGATTCTTGAATGTCTCGATCTGAAGCACGTAAAATGTTAGATGTTACCGTCACATACAAAATAATCAAGACCTTAAGAGGTGTATCTCCTACCTCCAGGTCAACCATGTAGCTCAGAGCATCTTCATCCGTCTCGTCGATGTGAGCAGAAAGATGTGGGTGGTTCAATAGCTGATAACCGCAGTCAAAGAAATGCATGAACATGTTTACTTTCATGAAGTAGTCAAAGGAAAGGTGAAGGGTGGAGACTCGGGGTGGCTCTCAGTGGAAGGATACAGCAGTCACCCAGAACCCAGGGATTGTTTTAGTGATGGAGCTGCGTTGGTCAAGATGGGGCCGACGCATGCGACTGATTTTCTGTTCCAGGCGCTGGTGGAGCCAGGCGCTTTTCTTCTCAAGAGCTTCAAGTCTCATCTGTACCTGCGCCAGGAGAGCCACTGACTGTCTCATCTCGGGAGCCATCTTAACAGACACAATGGCGCACTCACCATCTTCATTGTCCTCATTCTCAGATGGGAAAGAGGAGCTTGGTGTGGAAGAAGATCCAGACATAGATTCATCACCTTCACCTGCTGCATCATCTCTGTCTGTGCTGTGCATAGATGTAGAGCTGTCTGCTGCAGCCGCCTGGGTTTTAGAGTGGGCTGTCGGGGCCTGGTGGTCCCCACGGTTTTTCATTTTGTTGCTCTGCTTCACTTGTTTTGCTCTTTCAGAGGAGCATGGAGTCTCTCGGCTGTCTTCACCGTCTCCTCCTGTGAGGCTGGCAAGTGCTTCAGCAGCTGCTATGGCCGCTGAATCAGACTGGTCCAAAAGAGTACAAGGATCTGGTCCTGTGGTCTCACTGGCATTCTCCTTGGAATCAGCAGATGTTTGAGCCTTTGAAGACTGTGGTTTGTCAGATTCGTGGTCACCAGAATTGGAGTTGTTGGCAGTTGTCGAAGCAGTGTTGTGCGTACTTTCTGAACCCGAAGCTCTTTGCACGGCATCTGCTTCCTCCTCGTTTTTTGACGGCGGCTCTCGCCCAGCTGCTTCAGTGCTACCAGAGTCTCCATTTTTGCAACTTTCCGATTGATCCTGCGCTTTGCTAGATGGATCCTCGACTTTGGAGAACTTGCTCGGCACAGAGCACTCCTCGTCCTGGTCTGGCAATGGACACCTTTTCCTCGATTCCAAGTCAGCGGACTGTTTGCTGTCCGTAAATTCACTCATGTTGGCTAGCTAGCCAAACAGCTAGTCTCCAAGCTCAAACACACAAACACAATCAATTTGAATGTATAACGTAACTCCAATGAATATAAAAAAATATGTAATCCTAAATGTGTGATTATACTAGGTTTGTTGACGTAACCTACATCATCAATGACGACCAAACAGGAAGCAGCTCGCGGCCTGCGGGAAACGTTAGCTTTTAGCTAGTTAGCTATGGTAAGCTAGTTAGCGCTATATTACCCAGTGCGTGTATCCTTAGGAGTTACACTTTCGCTCAAAATTGGGACCGTCCGGAGAGGCCATGAGGAAAAACAAAACTTTACCGTGTAATATCCTTCAAATGCAACGCGCGGTTCTTTGTGTTAGTTTGTGTTAGACTAATCCTTTAGCTTCCTGTCCGCGTATCAACGTAGAGAGAAACAATATTCCCATTGGTTGCAGCACGTCGCGCTAAAAGCTCTAAACCAATCAGAATCAAGAATGTGTTTACTGGCTGATATCAATGTGTACCAATGTAATTTACCCCTAAGGTTTACATTTAATTAAAAAAGGCATGGCGTTTGGATGTAAATACCTGGGAGAAGGCTTCCCCGTTTAAAATTATTATGCACTTTTGTATGTATTTCGGTGTTCTCTGAAGATATTTTAGCTTTAATATAATTGGGTTTAAATGGTGCAAGTGAATTGATGTCCAACTGCAATAATCACCCGGCGTCACATTTAAATGAATATGACGAAGGGCACATATCCATTTAATTTGGGCTTCGAGCCAGCCTAAACCAAACGCAACAAGGGGGCAGGATCATACCAACTTGGAGACACATTTGGAATATGGAGAGCCCAGTAGGTCAGGGCTAAAATTAGTCCCCGGACAGCGGCCGATGTGTGATGTTTTAGCATAGGATACACGATCACAAGGGCTGGCAGGACATGTTTCCCATGCGTGACATTTAACGCCACACGTTAACCGAGGAGACCGTACGTAATGCACGGGTAGCGCTGCCTCCGCTTGTCATTTTCTTTTTCTTTTGGAGTCATTGCACCACGCAGCAGAAATGTCCTTTTTAACCATACCGAGCCAAGAGGGTCTTTTTATTCCCATCAGACGTGGCAGGTCAGCAGAGGATGACGGTGACAACGACGATGATGAAGAAGAAGATGAGGAGGAGGAGGAAGAAGAGGAGGAGGAAGATGTCCGCCTGATCCCAAGATGCTCCCCGGTCCCCAGGAAGCGAGGCGCGTCCATCCACGACGAGACTGCCGAGTACCTGCGCATCCAGGCGGGTCTCTCCCCTGGGAAAAGAGTCTCATTCGCCGATACAACAGGTGGAGATCTGGTTCACGTCAGGGAGTTTTTCAACTTCGACTCGGACGACGAAGAAGACTCTGCAAAGTGGGAAGAAGAACGCGCAAAGTATGGAAAGTGTGAGCGAGAACCGGTGTTCCGTGTGCATCCGGACTTTGAGCCCCCCAGTGGAGAAGCGTTGCTGCAGGATGTGCGTGCACATAAAGTAGCTATAGAGCTTATAAGTCCTGTGGAGGATGAGCCTCTCGCCTTCTGTGGCCTTGTCCGAGTCCTCAACATCTCCTTCCACAAGGCAGTCTACATCAGGTCCACTATGGACAACTGGGCCACGTATTTTGATCACCCTGCAGAGTATGTCCATGGCTCCCATGATGGGGACACTGATCAATTCTCCTTCAAGCTGTCATTTGCACCCCCTTTTATCACTCATGGGTCTCGCATTGAGTTTGTTGTTCGCTATGAAACCACCGAGGGCGATTTCTGGGCCAATAACGCCCATATGAACTATATGGTGACACTGATTCTGGCCTATGATGATGATGATGACGCAGAGGTGATCGACAGTGAAGTGCAAGAAATCAGAGGAATCCTGAGACCCCCCAGAGAATACAGGTAAATCCCTATCATTTTAATTAAACACGTGGATCCTAAAAGGCATGAACACGGCAACCAGAAAGTACATGTCAACAAAAACACAAACCAGGACAGACTGATGAGTAGAACTTGTGATTGACTCTCAAAATTCCATTTAAGTCAAGCTATCACCTCGTACTTCGGTACATTATTAAAAAAAAAAAAAAAAACTGTATTATGGAAAGCAGGAAGTGAACAAATGTAACAGTTACTGATTGTAAAAGTACCAGATGGAAGGGTAGGATTTAATAAGCTTTGCTTCTTCCTACTCCTTTTCAAATCAACTTTATTTGTATAGCACTTTTCCTGCAAAGACATGCAACACAAAGTGTTTTACATTAAAACAATTACCAAAATTAAAAGGAAAAAACAAAGAAACAAAAAAAAAAAGCCCCTCCTTCCCACCCTCCATACTAGACACACACCCACACACACACACACACGCAGTAGGGAGACATGGCATGGCACTGAGGATCAAGGAAACGCCACCTTTGGGGCCGTCCACACTGGGAGGAGCTGCAGGCCGTGTCATCGGGGGACCAGCACCCGACAGACGGGAGGAACCCCCAGCCGGCCGCGTCGAAGGGACCCAAGGATGGCACCCACTCAGCAGACCCGACACAGCCCCCAGTGTGGAGGACCCCCCTGAGGAAACACGAGTTAAAAGCTGAAGACTAAGAGCATAAAATAGGACTAAAAAGATAAAAACAAAACACTGGAGTTAAAAGCTGAAGACTGAGAGCATAAAATAGGACAAAAAAGATAAAAACATAAGAAAAGTTTAAAAATATTAGTTAAAAGCCTGATTAAAAAGGTGCGTCTTTAGTCTTTTTTGGACATGTGGAACTGTGAACTGATTATGTGATGCATTCAATTGTAATCTGATGCATGTTCAAATGAAATAAAACCATTACCATTACTATCAATCCCAGAGCTCCATGTACGCCGTAAAGGACAGGGAGAGGTGGCAGAAGCACACATCAAAGTCAGACAACTACAATGATAAAAAAAATATGTAACGCATAATCTAATGTTTTTGAGTTGTGTTTCCATCTGCGGACTGCTAATGTCAAAATGGCCATTCATTGCCGGTTCAGTGTTGTTGCCTGGAGGCTGCAATTAGAATAGGAAGAACACCAGGTTTCAAGTCAAGCAGGCTGTCAACAAACAATAATGGCAGCACAAGTCCAAGCAAGGCACAAAGCTTTCATAGAGATGACATTAGCCATGCTGTACTGTTAACAAATAATAGATAAATAAAAGTGTTAGGGAGCCATGCAGAGTACACACCCCTCAGAATGCCAGTTATCCAGTGGTGGGAGAGGACGGTCAAAATAGGCAAAGGGCAGGTGTCCGTTTTCATTTTCCCTTGACTGAAATTCACCTATGACCTTTTCCATCTGTCAAGAAGCACAACAGCATGCAACTCCAATGCAGATTGGAGACACAATGTCACTCTGCGTACTCCATAAAGTTAAAATAATATTCAACAAAGGTAGCTCTCCTTTAAAGCAGCTATACTATATAACCATGGTAACCCTGTTAGGACCAGGTTATGTCCAAACCTTCAGCTTAGCACCGCTGAAGGACACGGAGATGGTGTCACCATTTATTTAGAACCTGGTGCAGTAAGACTTATTCAAAAACACATTCATTCGCTAACATTCCCCGATTAAATTAAATGGAAGATATACATTTTCAGGCTGCACGATGGAAGAGTGGTTAGCGCACAAGTCACACAGCTATGAGACCTCAGTTCAATTCCACCCTCTCTGTGAGGAGTTTGCAGTGGGTTTGCTCCGGCTTTTCTCCCACATTCCAAAAACATGCTAGGTTAATTGGGGACTCCAAATTGTCCATAGGTATGAATGTGAGTGTGAATGGTTGTTTGTCTATATGTGCCCTGTGATTGGCTGGCGACCAGTCCAGGGTGTACCCCGCCTCTCGCCCGAAGACAGCTGGGATAGGTTCCAGCACCCCCGCGACCCTCATGAGGATAAGCGGTAGAAAATGAATGAATGAAATATTACCGGGTGGCACAGCGGTCGAGTGGTTAGCACGCAGACCTCACAGCTAGGAGACTGGGGTTCAATTCCACCCTCGGCCACCTCGGTGTGTAGTTTGCATGTTCTCCCCATGCATGTGCGGGTTTTCTCCGGGTACCTCCCACATTCCAAAAACATGCTAGGTTAATTGGCGACTCCAAATTGTCCATAGGTATGAATGTGAGTGTGAATGGTTGTTTGTTTGCCCTTTCTGGGTTCGATTTAAATGCAAATTGTTCTTCTCTTTCAGTATTTGTGATTATTTTGACTCATCACACAAATGGAAAAGTGAAGGTACAGTGGAAATTATATTGTTGTTCATAATGTCCGGTGCAGAATATTTATATGTGCTTTTGTTTGCTAAAGCAGATGGAACAGAGACCCCTGAAGACCCCAGCCCAGTCATCATGGCGCCTGAGGTCGATGTCGAGGAAAGGACGGTGTTGGAAGAACTGGATAGGAAGCAGCAGCTGCTGTAATTATTGCACAAAAAGATTTTAAGTATTGCGCCATAATTCATTCTACTTGATGCAATTTTCATAAATGTTTTCACTGCTTAGTGCCAACTAGTTGCTTAAGACAAGATTACACAGGGGCAGGTAGATGTAGCAAATGTGTAATTTAACACTTGTGTTTGTCCTTCACGTTGTCACTATCTAGTACCAACTATGGCACCTGCTGGCTTACAAATAAAAACTGGGTTGCCATCTAGCGGTCATTGAATGACATAACATTTGTAGAGATAAGGTTCATCTGTGCCAAAGTAAAAATAAAAAAGCCTCATTACAAAACCATTCCGTGCAAACAGTTTATTTAAAAAAGAAAAGGCACAACATTATGACATTTAAAAACTGAAAAGCTAAAGCTGCTTTTAACAATTAAAACCAAACATGATTAAAAAAAAAACAGCAATGACCCGAATGGCAACCATCATGTGTAAAGTGGATCTATGTCCAAAGGACTGTATCTACCATGGGAGTGAAGTGGGTAAACGGAACTTTGAAGCAACACTGTTGGTCGGTTTGGCTTCTGATCTAGGTAGAGAAGGAAGTGACAATTCAGGAATAAGAGGAACGGCTGTCTT
This sequence comes from Doryrhamphus excisus, assembly GCF_037039965.1. Taxonomy (NCBI): domain Eukaryota; kingdom Metazoa; phylum Chordata; class Actinopteri; order Syngnathiformes; family Syngnathidae; genus Doryrhamphus; species Doryrhamphus excisus. The sequence goes on along the minus strand of NC_136371.1, from coordinate 2,993,226 downwards.
TCACACCATTCTTGAAAGTAAAAAGCATAATACTCGGAGCTAAAATTTGCCCGATCACTGTCAGCCGACAAATATAAATTAATACTTGAAGCATGTTCGAAAGTTGGCGGCATCGAGGCCGCCACATAACTGTTGCATACAGTCCCAACAAGACACTAGCTGAGCCAGTTACTTACCTCTGAGTATCGTCACCCCAAATAAAAGGAACTGCTGCGTCATCAATCTCTGCAAAACAAGTAGCACAGTTTACCTGGTCAATGAACAATCCAAAGAATCGTGCATTCATTACTTTTTACATGCTATATTTTGTCTACAATTTAGAGTTTGTGAATTGAGGTGCCCTTTTGAAAACAAAACTCACCCTTTTCCCAGTCTTCAGTAATTTCTGTGGCGATTTGTGACGTGACTGGAACCTCCCATTTTCTCGATTTTTCAACACCACCTATTGGCAGAACCGCAGACAATTCAGAAGCACATGAAGACGAGTGGAGGAGTCATCTCACCATTCTCTGTGCCCATTGAAATTTTGTCAGGACATGTGTCAGTATGGCTGGCCACCTGATCCCTTGGAACCAGGTGGCAAGCATTGAAGGGGCAGGTTTTGAGCTGCTTGGCCAGTTCTGGATGGTTCTGCATCAGTAAAACAAGAGTCGTAAACATACAGTTAGCTGTGCATAGACTACCAAGTTTAATTCACAAAAAGCAGGTAGATGCAGACCTCTACTGACAGGAAATTATGTACCACAAACTGACATCTGATTTTTTTTAGGTGCATGTATTACATGCAGAGACTAAACACAAAACTAAAACTGGAGGCAAAATGCAACAAAAAGCAGCAGAGCAGCACAGCTGTAAATTGGTTCCAGACCCGACCACTTTGAATCAATTTCTTCAATGTATGATTGATTTTAAATAAATTGAATATTTTCATATTTAGAGCATAGAAAACCTGTTTCTGATTTTCTAAATACGTTTGACACTCCTCGCTGTACACTTCTACTATTCATTGTTTACACTACATTGCAACTCCTACGCTGCAGGGCCTAGACAGGAATGGATTTAATCTAAACTTAAGCCAAAAACATACCACAGGATCAGAGAAGAACTTTTTCAATCTACTTCATGCCGCTTTAAGGTAATGTTTTGTATGGTAATGTGTCAATGTTTTGTGGCATTAATGCCCAGTTTCTACATATCACTTGTGTTTTAAAAACAGTGATCATTTAACATTTGAATGGACTAAAACGATAATTGAACTGTGATATTACAAGGGACTATTCTAGGGTTTCAAACATGACGTTCAAGCATGATCTTCAAACATGATAATGTCTATTTAATCTAAAAAGAAATGAGTGCGCTTGTATATAACCAGTACTATCAACTTAAGTTATTGTTAGTTTGTCAATTATTGTAACAATGCGGCACACAACAAAAAGGGGTTGTATTATATTTAAACATTTTGTACGCCCGCAACCTGAACCTGAGGGGAATGCACAGTGGAAAAACTCATTTCATTCCCTCCCCACTCACCTTCTTGCATTTTAAAATGTGGTAAGCGAGGCGGCAAGCACGGATCTGGTGGTTCTTATCGAAAGGGCACTGGCAAAGTTTATCCGGGTCAAAGTTCCCCTTTTCATCTATAATATAAGAAAAATACATTATCACATTAAATGAGTTTGTTGCGAATGATGCCATGAATATGGTAAACCAATTATTACCAGATTCTTCTTGAACGGTTCTCTCCACAGAGCGACAGAGTCCCGCGCTGCTCTCAAACCTGGTGGCCATTATTGTCTCCAAATGTCCAGATTCTGCCTTCAAAGGAGAGTAGCAGTGAATGTATAGTGGCGGATGTGAGTGTCTACCAACAAAAGTTGAAATAAAACTGCAATTTCTCATACTTTAATGAAACCCTTGGACATCAAATTTGGAGAATTGAAAAAAATGATGGTTAGTTTTATAGATTTAAACTGTGTGTGTGTGTGTGTGCGTGGTAGAAATGAGGCAGGTACAGACTTTTGACTGGTTTACCCCCTGAAACAATGGCAAAAGGCGTCAAAATGGTTACTGCACGTGCAGACTTTTGGAGGGCCAGGTTCAAGGTTCAAAGTTCAAAGGGGGTCTCGCGCGCGCACACAAACACACACACAAACTTTGTGGGCATCAGGTGCAAAATGGGCATGGGCACGTGCTTCAGCCCCTCGCGTCCCAGGTACGCGGCCATGTTTTGTTGTTTCGTTTGTTCATCCACTGCATGCTGTTTTACTAAAGTTTTTTATGTTTTAAACATGCAATAAGTACGTACAACCTTAAGTAAGTATTAAGTATAACAATTTAGCGCCAGGAAAACAACGACTTACCCAGTGAAAACGCCCGGTAAATTACGCTAGTGCAAGCAAATTACGACAGGCACACAAAATCCGCCCTGCCGTAAAATGCATGCACCCCATATTTACAATATGGGAACTTTTTTTGGTCCAAAGATGAAGTCCACATAACAAGTGGATGTCTTTAAAGTAAATCATGTGAACTATAAACATATAGAAGTTAACTTAGTCCAAGTAGGGGGTGCATGCAAATCTCGGCAGGTCAAAAATCCACCCTGCCGTAAAATGCATGCACCCCATATTTCCAATACGGAAACTATTTTGGTCCAAAGTTGAAGTCCACACAAGAGGTGGATGTCTTTAAAGTAAATAATGTGAACTATAGACCTGTAGAAGTTACGCTGGTCCAAGTAAGGGGTGCATGCAAATCTCAACACCGGTTCGGTTACTTGCCCAGCCACGTCTTCAGACTGATGTCGTATGCCAAGTCCTTTCAAAAGCGGCCCATTTCCCCCCCTTTTTTCGTAGTCTTCTTTTTCTTCTGTTGTTGTTTATTTGCCGCGGCAAGCAGCTTTTTGGTTGTGCATTACCGCCATCTTGTGGAACAGAACCTGACCAACTCTATAATTCTATTCATAAATCCATTTAAGTCTCAGGAACTCCAAAAATGCACAAGGATGAGTGAATTCAAGAAACTACGCCGTTGATGTTTGAAAAATACAAGAAAGAAGAGTCTTGAACGAGTCATGTTGTGTTTATTTGTTATTATATATCACCATTTTGGTGGATATATCTATGATGATTATCGTTTTTTGGACAATAACATAAACATTATGCCACTATATGGTTACATTACCTTATACTGTACTTCTGTATGTGTAAAAAAAGTAATGCCAGGAAGCCAAGAAGTGACCAAACGTAACAGTGAATAGTGTAACAGTTGTCATCAACATGTAGGTCATATTTCTGCCGTATGACGAACTTTTACACATGTATACATATACATATATATTCATTGTGTTCACTAAATAGCATTAATCAATTTTATCAACGTGTATGTACAGTGTATAGCATTATTTTATACTCAGATCAGAACTAGTGAATACATTGTACGCTATTGTCCGCCTAGCCCCGCCCACTCACTTCTCTTGCTCACCAACATGGCGGACTTTCTCCTCCATAGCGAACTACATTATGTTACATTCATTTGCTTCGGCATCCCATTTTAACTCTAGACTCTGTGATGTAAACACTCATGCAGCTACAGTTTTTAAATTAGGAATGTTTCTTATAGCGTTTTTTTCTTGTTACGCCTGTTGACACTTTGGCCTTCCAAACACAGTACAACTTTCACACTGGAAAGAAGACCATGTTCACAGATGGAGGATTTGCTGGTCAATGCCATGTCACAGATGTCATCAGACACTCTGGTGAAATCAATATCAGAAGAGTACACAAACATTAAACATTACGGTAAGTGAACACCATTTTTAAATTACCCCCTGTTTGCGTCTTTACGGTAACTACCCGGAAGTTGCCATTCCAACATGGCGCTGTCCTGTTTGAGGCTTGCTAATCATATGTCTTTGACTCGACTCTGGAGTGTTCGAGCAAACAACAAAATTAATGCCTTGTGCATCCCATGCATGTGCCATCAGTCCAGGTTTGTGTGGCAAAACGAGGGTTAGATGACCAAGTAGATGCCTGCTACAACTGTTGTTTTGTTTAGTCGCTTAGCGGTGTGTTGACATTAGGTGGCTGTCATATAGCTATTCAAATGTTGTCATGTATGCCTTGATCGTTCCGAAATGAAAAATGGAGAATATATACATACCTGATGAAAAGACCAGTTGAAAAATTGTTAGACTATGGATTTTGCACATTTAGATCTTTGGACAAACAACCATTCACACTCACATTCGTACCTATGGACAATTTGGAGTCGCCAATTAACCTAGCATGTTTTTGGAATGTGGGAGGAAACCGGAGTACCCGGAGAAAACCCATGCAATCACGGGGAGAACATGCAAACTCCACACAGAGATGGCTGAGCGTGGAATTGAACACTGGTCTCCTAGCTGTAAGGCCTGCGTGCTAACCACTCACCGCCGTGCAGCATTGTCATGTTATGCAGGGTTGTTCATCTTGATTGTTGCACTAATGAATCATTTTTTACACGTCTTGTACTTTTGTAGATACTCTTCATCACCAGAAGTGCGGCGAGGTGTTTTTCGTTTTGTCACTTCCAAGCTCGAATGGGCAAAAGACAAATATGAGGGATTTCTCAAAAGACGATTCCCCCGTTTCTACGTGCTCCACCATACTTTAGTGGAAGGTAAAGCGTAACATCCATGATTGTACTGTTCAGAGGGCAAAAGTGCATTGACTCAGGTACCAAAGGAATTCTAGTATCCTACTATGTTGCAAACCACAAAATCAAACGTACTGTTAAGTGAATACATTGTCAGAATTGAGCAGTACAATGTGGGTAAAGTGTTGCAATGTGGTGCATTACCTCTGATTGTGTCAGTGCAGGATTCAAGCTTCTCTTCCAAGATGCCAAAGAGGTGAGTCAGATCAAAACCAAGATGGCAAGTCACGGGGTCATGTATGAAGAGCTGTCCTACAGGGAACTGGAGAAAGTCAGACAGGTGAATTGACTTGTTGTTTCGCCCTCGTACGCACACAACACACATTAGTGGTGTAGTATTTAATAAGCTTTGCTTCTTCCTACTCCTTTTGGACATGTGGAACTGGGAACTGATTATGTGATGCATTCAATTGTAATCTGATGCATGTTCAAATGAAATAAAAGCATTACCATGAATATAGTTGGCCCCTACAGGTTCTTTACAGGTGTAAAGAACGGAACATGTTGATTTATTAGTGTCGGACTCCTAATGTAATCGCCACAGGATTTATAATAGTCCATCATAGTCCATTTTAGCTGTTCATATCAGCAAGTTTAAGTATTTGTGACTCCTTATTTCTATTGCAGCCATTCCAGTTAAATATATCATATAGCAGACAAACACAGTGATAGATGAGAAGTGAAATTAAGGTTATAGGATTTACAGAAAGTGTGCAATAATGGTAATGGTAATGGTTTTATTTCATTTGAACATGCATCAGATTACAATTGAATGCATCACATAGTCAGTTCCCAGTCCCACATGTCCAAAAGGAGTAGGAAGAAGCAAAGCTTATTAAATCCTACCCCTCCATCTGGTACTTTTACAATCAGTAACTGTTACATTTGTTCACTTCCTGCTTTCCTAATATAGTTTTTTTTAGAGAAGTATTGGATGACATTTTTAGGTAATTGGTTGTTTTTAGCCTTATGCATTATTTTAGCTGTTTGAAAATTAACTATATCAGCAAGTTTAAGTTTTTTGTGACTCCTTATTTCTAAAATCACAAATACTTAACTGTTACATTTGTTCACTTCCTGCTTTCCTAATATACTTTTTTTTAGAGAAGTATTGGATGACATTTTTGGGTAATTGGTTGTTTTCAGCCTTATGCATTATTTTAGCTGTTTGAAAATTAACTATATCAGCAAGTTTAAGTTTTTTGTGACTCCTTATTTCTAAAATCACAAATACTTAACTGTTACATTTGTTCACTTCCTGCTTTCCTAATATACTTTTTTTTTAGAGAAGTATTGGATGACATTTTTAGGTAATTGATTATTTTTAGCCTTATGCATTATTTTAGCTGTTTGAAAATGAACTATATCAGCAAGTTTAAGTATTTGTGATTTTAGAAATAAGGAGTCACAAATACTAACCAATTACCTAAAAATGTCATCCAATACTTCTATAAAAAATATATATATTAGGAAAGCAGGAAGTGAACAAATGTAACAGTTAAGTATTTGTGATTTTAGAAATAAGGAGTCACAAATACTTAAACTTGCTGATATAGTTCATTTTCAAACAGCTAAAATAATGCATAAGGCTAAAAACAACCAATTACCTAAAAATGTCATCCAATACTTCTCTAAAAAAAAAAAAAAGTATATTAGGAAAGCAGGAAGTGAACAAATGTAACAGTTACTGATTGTAAAAGTACCAGATGGAGGGGTAGAATTTAATAAGCTTTGCTTCTTCCTACTCCTTTTTGAAATGTGGAACTGTGAACTGATTATGTGATGCATTCAATTGTAATCTGATGCATGTTCAAATGAAATAAAACCATTACCATTATTGCACACTTTCTGTAACTCCTATAACCTTAATTTCACTTCTCATCTATCACTGCGTTTGTCTGCTATATGATATATTTAACTGGAATGGCTGCAAAGATTTATAAAGGAAAAACCACTGAAGTGTGTACCTTGCCCCTTTTGCAGTACAATAAAGGCACTGAGTAGACTTGTTGTCACGTAATACTGTTTCATATTAGGGTTGTGTAAAGAGACAATTACTTCTAAAATACTTCCAGTGATGTGTGCCTGAACTCATATTTGCCCTTTTGTGTGTCTTTACGTTTGTGAGATAGTTTCGCCGAGACCTGATCAAGGCTATCCCGCTGGCACTAATATCCATCCCTCCCTTTGCCAACTACTTAGTTTTCGTCTTGATGTAAGTTACACTGATTTTTTTTTTCTTCTCTACCTTGTCTCATCACTTTTTGTGTTTCTTTTTGCTCTGCAGGTACTTCTTCCCTCGTCAGTTGCTGATTCCTCATTTCTGGACCCCAAAGCAGCAGGCAGAGTATCGACAAGTGTACCATTCATTGAGGGCCCAACACCACTGGCCAATACTTAAAGGGCTCCAGCATGCGAGCAGGAAGTTGACAGTTTCCAACCTACAGAGACGTCTTGACAACCTGTGCTCTAAGGTAAGAGTGTGTAATTTGTTGTTATAGAAAAGGGGTCTCAAACTCGCGGCCCAAGGGCCAAATGCATGCTGTAATTGTACTGCATGCTGTTTGATTTAATGTTCATGCATGTGACCCTCTGTGGAAAAAGTTTGGATATCAAATGACATTTGGACCATGTTGATATCTCTATAGAATACACTATACACAGTGTCCTTGAATGCCTCTTTTGGGTGCCTTAGATTTGTATTTTCTTTCATTTTGCCATTGTTATTGCTGAAAATGCTTAATAGCAGGGGTCTCAAACTCGCGGCCCACGGGCCAAATGCGGCCCGCGAGACGCTAGTTTGAGGCCCCCCACCTTGATACCAAAGTTTAATGTTGAAATGACAACATGTTGAAACACAATTAACATGATTTTGGCCCCGCCCATACTGTTACCCTACCCTGTTACCCCGCCCTGTTTTGCTTTGGATTAGCAATGAAGCTAAAGGCTTATGACGCCGGGTACAAATAAATGCAGGAAATGATTTGGAATACAAACGGAAAATACACGTCAAGTGTAACATGTTGTTAAAGTTACGACGCTGCTCCCAGATGGAACTGAGTACGATGCTAACATGCTAATTGGGTCAAATTATTAAGTTTCATTAATGTTCATGTTAAAGGTTAAATAACTGTTAATACTGTACATTTGAATCTGAAAAAAATCATTTCTCTACCAACTGTATGTGGTTCCTTGACAACCTGTGCCCTAAGGTAAGAGAGTGTGTTATTTGTTGTTATAGAATAGGGGTCTCAAACTCGCGGCCCGCGGGCCAAATGCGGACCGCGAGACGCTAGTTTGAGGCCCCCACCTTGATACCAAAGTTTAATGTTGAAATGACAGCTTAAAGCTGTGTGCACGCCGGACACAATTAACATGATTTTGGCCCCGCCCATACTGTTACCCTACCCTGTTACCCCGCCCTGTTTTGCTTTGGATTAGCAATGACGCTAAAGGCTTATGACGCTGGGTACAAATAAATGCAGGAAATGATTTGGAATAAAACGGAAAATACACGTCAAGATAAAGCATCTCATCAAACATGTTGTTAAAGTTACGACGCTGCTCCCAGATGGAAGTGAGTGCGATGCTAACATGCTAATTGGGTCAAATTATTACGTTTCATTAATGTTCATGTTAAAGGTCAAATAACTGTTAGTAACTGTTACAACTGTATGTGGTTTCTTGTGTTTTTCTTATTTGCTGTTTTATTATTATTTTACTTATTTATTACTGATTGATTTATTGACTTTATTCTTAATTTGTTTATTTATTTTTTTAGCTTATTTTGTGTATAGAAAAACAAAAATTAAGATATTTGAGAACAGTGGAATGTTTTATCAGATATTTTGGTGTGAAAAACCGGAACCAAAGTACTGAAAAAGTGTAGGGTATAGCAGAAGCAAAAGCATTGAAGATAGTTTTTTTAATTGATTTTTTTTCCCAGTTTTTAATAAATGCGTTTTGGGTTTTTTGTTGTTTTTTTTTTTTAAACCTGATGCAGCCCGGCTTCACCCAGAACCTAGCTCCGGTGGCCCCCAGGTAAATTGAGTTTGAGACCCCTGCTATAGAACATGTCTGATGCAATTTATTGTACAGGTGCAGTCTGGAGCCAATCCCAAAGTGTCTGAAGTTCTTGCTGTACGGAGCCTGTTTTCAGGGCCTCATCTAGGCATAAATAGGTTGACTGTGGGTCAGATGGTCAGTAAAACCTGTCCTTTCACACTTCAATACCATTCCCAGAGTGGCGTATATTAAGTGTGTCTGCACTTGGTTTTTTTTTTTAGAGACAGATCAGCTCGCTCTTCTTCCTGACGCCCCGCCTCCCAGGGTTCTTAATTAAGCGGCGGCTCCTTGGGCACGCCTTTGAGCTGACCTTGCTGGACCGAGCTCTTAGCAGACTCGGTGCTGACCAACTAAGTGACGCAGAAGTGAGACAGGTCAGACTTTCAACTTGTGTCAACTGCGTTGGAAGCTGTGTGTCGCTATAAATGTGTATTCCTTTTTCAGGCATGCTATGTCCGGGGCCTCAATTCCGATTGCGTTGGTATTGTACAGTGCCGTGAGTGGTTGTCCCAATGGCTTCACATATCCTCTTCACTGAAGGGTAATGTACTCGATATCCCAAGCTGTTTTACATTTAGTTTTCATTACACTTAATAAAAGGCTCATTGCATGCTTTTTTTTTTCTCCCCCAGAATCAGAGGTGTCGCTACTTTTGCACTGCCTTGTGTTTCTCTCCGCCAAGCACCGAAATAATGGAAGCACCGCCTAAACAGGAAGCCTGGCGCCCTCTTCATTTGACAACGCAGCCAGCAGTTACTTCATTTGACTAGTTAACATCTCATTTTTACAGATGAAGAAAAGTATTTTAATACTTGCTTCTCTTGGCAGGATTTCAGGTTTATGGGAAAATTTCACACACACACCCCCCCCCCCCCCCGCCCCCGCCCCCTCCCTCAAGGCATGTTTGTTGTCAAATCTGAGCATCTTTACTTTGGTACAAAGGCTTACACGTGCATTACTAAGGCTGATCAAGGAGAGAATATGGAGTGCAGTTTACACGGAACTGAATCCTTCACAAGGGGACTTAAAAAGAACTGACAAGTGGTTCTAATGATGTGATTTCATTATTTCCTGAGTATAGCCAAAACCTCCTGCTACTTATGTCTGAATAAAGCTACAGAGGAGTGGTATCATTGTTCAGACACATTCCATTTGTAAAAAGCGCAGATTTCATTCACACGTTGTCATCAATCTCTCGTTGCATGTACAGTAGTATTTGTACGCACTGCTTATTTTATTTTAAAGACGTCAAGGTAATTATATGATGGCGAAATTTGGCTGTAGGAGGGTTTTGAAGAAAACTTGAGTGTGTGCATGTGGTGAAAATGTAACTTATTGGTAAATAATTATTATATATTCGAAGCCGACTGAGTGACAGCAAAATTTCCTCATTTTTTTTACTCCGATGACGCTGAAGCACAAAATGTCAAAGCTTGTGCTGACTGTACAAAGAGGAAGTTCCTACTTATGCACTAAAGGAAATACCATTTCATCCTGTGCCTTTTACAAGGACACATTACATTATGGGTTGCTGGCACAATTTCTATTATTTGTTCATGTTAAGTGATATATTGATGTGCTATGTAATGAGCGTGTCCAAATAAAAATAAAACTATTTGCTCTTAAAGAAGTCAATCACAAATAATTTAAGGAGTATTTAATAAAAACAAAGGGAACCAACACACCTTAAAACTAAAATGTATATAGTATCTAGCTGAATGAGAAACATTGAAATTCATTAACCATCAAGAAAACATTTAGACAAAAAGTAGACTGTGCTGCCTAAGAAATGTATTTGACATGCCTAAATGTGTATTGAACCACAAAACACTCCCGACCTATCGAAAAATCAAAAAAAAAAAAAAAAAAAAGGGGAGTGGGGGGGAATTGTTCTGTGCACTACATCCGTTGTTATGCAGGCGTGAACTGAATCACATGACTTCGTAGCCGCTACGGATGCCTCTCATCAGCACACAGGCAAACACGACACCCGTGACCTGCAATCACAATGCGTTTCATAACTTTTAAAATAGGACGCCACTTATATCAGACGAGTTAAATACAACTTTTCTGATGAAACATTCTTGCATTTCCAGTCGATACATACCTCGATAAAAGCAAGAACCAGAGCTGCAATTATGACCCACTGGATGTTTTTCTTGAGTAAATCCTCGACTGCTGTGCGACAACCCTGGAGGCAAAGAAAAGGAAAGTTGAGTAAGTGGAGTTCTGTCAGTATGGTGCACTGCATCGCTAAGTGCATGACAAACATACAGTAGGTGTGAAATGTACTTAAAATACATAAGAAGGAGGTAGGCTGACAAGTTAATGTCTGTTAAGGGTTTAAAACTTAAATATAACATACAGATATGACATATGCATTGGTTGTAACAAAGAGGAGTTGTGTTGCCATATTTTGAATGGGTTGCTGCGCCGATGGGAAAACAGGAAAACGGACTGCAAAGGAAATACAAATAGAAAGCAGTTGACAGTTCCTTTTTAAAGTGTCATAAATTTTATTTATTTGTTGTCATTCATTCATTTTCTACCGCTTATCCTCACAAGGGTCGTGGGGGTGCTGGAGCCTATCCCAGCTGTCTTCGCACGAGAGGCGGGGGTACACCCTGGACTGGTCGCCGGCCAATCACGGGGAACATATAGACAAACAACCATTCACACTCACATTCATACCTATGGACAATTTAGACTTGCCAATGCATGTTTTTCATGCTTAGTAGAGGTGACCAGGATGGATAGGATCAGGAACGAGTACATCAGAGGGACATTACATGTTAGAGGCCTTGGAGAGGCCAGACGTATGTAGTGAAGGAGGACATGAGGATAGTTCCTGTGGCGACCCCTTGAAGGGAAAAGCCGAAAGAGAAAGAAAGAAGAAGTAGGAGAAAATGCAAACTCCACACAGAGATGCTCAATGGAGATTGGACCTTACATAGACGAGTGGTTCAATTATTTTCTGTCATGCCCAGTAAACAGAAATTTGTTAAAGAACATGCAAACTCCACACAGAGATGGCCGAGGGTGGAATTGAACTCGGGTCTCCTAGCTGTGAGGTCTGCGTGCTAACCACTTGTTCGCCGTGCAGCCCTTTATTTGTTCAATTGTTTTTATTGTATTTAATGAGCTAATATGTTAGAATAACTAAATGGTTACCTCCTGGTAAACTTTGGCAGAGTCTCTCATGGCACCAATTCCACAATTTGTAGAGACATTCAAACAGCAGGAATCCGGCACGGAGTTCCCGTCGGGTCGGAAGCTTCTCCAGTCAGAGGAGCTGTTCATGCCGCAGCATTTCAACTGGTTTGGAAATGCACACAAGATGAATGTCATGAAGTAACTCATGACAAGACAGGATGTGAGGGCAAACAGTCCAGTGTCGAGCAGCCATGCAGAACTAGGATGCGGATTTAATGCGAGGGTGTTGTCAGGACTCGGTAAACACTGAGGAGCAACTCACATCCTCCTGCAGCGCATCCACGCTGGCTTTGAATTCAGCTGAGCTGTTGTTGTAACTGGAGATCATGTCAGTCAAACTAGCCTGGACGACGTCAGAGACCTCGTGGAAGGACACAAGTGGAAATACGGTTCAAGTACTTTTACTATGTGGCATTTTTAGCACCGTTTATCCACTCGCTCACTTTGTTTCTGAAGATGTAACCAGCGATTGCCGCAGCAATCTGGACCAGGATGACCAGTGAGAGAAGGATGGCAAACTGGGGGAGAGAAATGGGAAAAAAAAAAATTAAAACTACATACAAGTTATATTCTTTGTTAGTGATTCAACAACTACAGTTACCATGGTAACCATGCAGTAGTTCTCCTTCCAGGCGCCGCAGCAGCCGAAGAAAGCGACAAAGAAAATGACCACACCCACGGCGATGATGACGATGGGAGCTCCTGACGCAGACGCATCGTTGATCATCAGGGTGCTATGCAAGGAGACTTGAACCAGGACTCCCACTACAATCAATGCCAGGCCACATAACTGCAAAGGAGAGGATATTGTTACAGGGCTTTTTTTTTTTTAAAACAAGATATTACTTGTTGCAGACCGCCCCATTGGGCACTGGGCACCCTTAAATTGTTTTTGTTGTTTTTTTTTTAACTCGCAAACTAGCGAGAGCTAGCGACCTAAACGGTAGTTATTTTAGTTATTTCCTTTAAACTTAAATAGCCAAAAACTTACCACTTCCACACGGACAGGGAGGATAACTATTAACAGTTATTTAACCTTTAACATGAACATTAATCCAACGTAATAATTTTTTCTGGGTACATGATACCATACAGCATCCATATGAAACTTGCGCGGGCCGCACTAACATTAAACTTTCATATCAAGGCGGGGGCCTCAAACTAGTGTCCTGCGGGCCGCGTGTTTGAGACCCCTGTCCTAGATAGATCTGCATGCTCCCAAATTCGTATTGGTTAGGCTAGTTAGTGATCGCTGCTTTTGAGTGTCCCTATCCCTCTAACGCAAGGGTGGGCAAACTACGGCCCGGGGGCCACATGCGGCCCACTAAGCGATTGAATCCGGCCCGCCTGTTGCTTTTTAAGTATTTCAAATTTTAACATACAATCTGGCAACATAACTTGCAAGTCGGACGTCTTATTTAGTAAAAAAAAAAAAAAAATTACAAATTAAATGAAAATAAATAACAAGAAAAAATATATATATCAACAATATATATATATAAATAAATGTATGATATATTAAATGACTGATGTTTAAAGTGCTCCTGAAAAAGTTTTACAGATAAAATTAGACCAAAAAAATCTAGAAAAATTATTAAGTATAAAATAGTGTGTATGTTAAATATATGTTATGGCCCCCCCGGACAATTTTGTTAACTCAATGCGGCCCACCAGTCAAAATATTTGCCCACCCCTGCTCTAACGCGTCATGCTGCAGAGGAGCAGTCATCACATGGATGCTAGATAAATTTAAACTACGACAGAAATGTTTTTGCACATGGTTGAATATTTATTCCTTTTAAAGTTAATATAATGCCGTTTAAATGTGTGTTTAAGAAAGCTGAATCCTTCTGTGTTGAGTGTTTACATTTCAATAAATATTTGTTTAAACATGAGACCAGGAATATTTGTTATCATGGTCATTTTTTCATGTAAATTGAGGGAGCAAAAGCAGTACCACAAATATCGACCTAAGCAAAATCGGCCATCGGGTAAGGGTGATGGAAAAAAATCGGCCCCAAAAAAAACATATCGGTCGATCCCTAATCTGGAGTACCTGGACATAACCCATGTAAACATGAGGAGAACATGCAAACTCCACACACACGCCCAAAAGGAGATCGGAACCCTTGGTCTTCTGAGTCCCACATGATAACCACAGAGTGTTTCCTTGCCTGCTTATCACTCTTCGGAAGGCCGTGCTGAATAAGCAAAGTTGCTAAGCAGATGGAAGGAAGTTGCAATATTCTGCAATATTCCGTCTGTCTAGTGTACATGTGCAAGTTAGCAGACATTTATGCACCAATGTGCAGTGGTGGTGGGGGGGGGATCAGCTCATGGGATCTTTCGCAAACATTGTGACGGTCAACTGTTGGAGCACGTAGGACCGACATGAACAGGAAACTGTGAAATGCTGAGCTACAGCACAGTAAGCAGTGCGGTCACGGAGATTGCAGGCCGAACGACTACATTTTTGAAGAACTGGTGGGGTTTTATGAGCCAAAATGTGCTCATCCTGGGAAAATATTAACACACAATATTTACTATGTTCAAGTCTGTTATACCGGTCTGTTCAGTTCCTGTGGAGCAGCAGCATTTTAAAGGGGACCTGTCGTGCTGATTTTTCGACCCTTTGTATTGAGTTGCGGACTCCTACAGAGCAGCTACACACAATAACCTGCACAGAAAGATTTCTAGATCTTGCAGAATCTGCTCCTATTCCAGTTGTCCTTGAATTTGTGTTTCCCGCCAAAAACAGTGCGTTTTAATTTAATGAAAACCACACAAGCCTCTGCCGCCTCTGGGCATCCCACTCCACTGTGATTGGTCACACGCATAAAGTGCTTCCTGACTACGAACGAACCCCCCACTCTCCAATATAGTGGATACAGGAGTTGATAATAAATGACTAAAGTCTTTGTAGAGCTAATTGAAAAGTGTTTAGGAGTTACTAGCATGAGCTTCTGGCTGGGGACCCCTGACTTACTGTGTATGAACTTATTATTGAAATTATTATCACACACTTTTTTTTTTTTAGAAGCGCCGCTGGTGCGCAGACGTGTGGCCACTCATTGTCGGACACACTTTGTCAGACACACCGCTGGTGCTGTGGAGCTCAGAAGCCAGAATCTGCATTAACTTCTGCCTGAGCTTGCCTCGTAAACAGAGAAGCAGCGAGTGTAAAGTGTAGAGCCACGTCCTCTGTGACATCACAAAAGGAACAGTTTTGCAACGCCCTCTGAAACGGAGCATTTTGAAGCCGTCCCAAACTACTTTCAGGGCTCACTTCCAAATGCGTAAACCTCATTATCTGTTAACTTTGGCATCGTTTAACACGAGAACACAACAACTCCAAATTCCTACCATGGTCCACAAGCTTGTACATTTAATATTAAATTGTTCACCTAGGTTCTGTGATTGACCGGTGATCCGTCCGGGATCGGACAGGGGGTACAAGATGTATTGTTATGGCCTTTAACAGTATATATGTATCTCTCCAAAGAAAGTTGCCAACACAATAAACCTTGGGTCTAGAGAACATGTTGACCAATCATAAATATGATGGAAAGCAGGAGAGAGTTGTTGCACGTTATTAACACATTGTGTTATTAACACAATGAAACTGCCATTGTAATTGTAGCCTTGTTCCAGAGGCCCAGCTCAATGCGTTTTGTTTCTCGTTTCAAGCAATGACTGCAGTAGCTTGCTGCTTATTGGCACTACCAAAGTCAATATTTGAACTTGAGTCAAATAGACATCTAATAGTGTAGCTAAGAAAACAAAAAGGAGGCAAATAGGGTTGGGCGATATGGACCTTGGCTTGTATCACGATATTTTCAGTATGTATCACGATATATATATTTAAATTCAGCTGAGTCTTCGATAAAAAGCTACCTAGCTTAACCCATATAATTGAATGTACTTTCAAATTGTAAAGCACATTTATTGATTTACTGCTAACAAAGTGTGCAATACAGAAAGTGCATTTAGTGGCTATCAAACTAAACGTTTTGGATTTTTGACTGGGTAAGTGTAGACAAGCCCGCTGAATGCTTCATGAGACACTCTTTGTACTCGGCTCTGTGTTTGCGCTTGAGATGGTAGAACAAATTTGTCATGCTGCCACCTTTTGCCATCCACATTGAAACCAAACCACTTCCATATAACAGAGGTAACTCCCCGTTTAGCAGTCTACGCTTCTCCTCCCCCTTCAGCCATGCTCATTTTCTCTCTTTTGTTGTCGCCGCTGAGGCCTCTATGAAATCCTTTTTTTTTCAAAATTCAATTGAAATTCTGTTTTTCACTTTCAATTTTTTTTATTTAATTTTTTTTACATGTTACGCCTATTTTCACTAGTATAGTGTGCATGCTTTATGGGTTAATGAATAAAATGTCTGTTAATTAAATGCAAAAATCCTTAGTAATTCACAATTGGATGTAGCCTGGCTAACTTTTCTAATAGCATGTCAACCTATAAAATCTTCAACCAACTGTAATGCTCTTTCTTGTGTGTGTGTTGAGCTGGGTGCAAGAAAAAACCTGTCTATTGTCCTTTTTCACTCAGAACCTGCACGTCGTCATTGGGCATTGTAAAAAAAAAAATTACATTAAAGAGGTTAAACGCAACGCAGTGAAAATATGCTCATCACACACACACACACAATCGCAGTAGCATGCTAAACTATGCAGACACCCACTAGCATAAATTATGCTCCATTTCCACTCCTTCCTTATCGCAGACACTACAAAACATTTGCCATTAGAAAAGAAACAATAAAACAAGTTGAGGAGTGTCTGAGAGAAAAAGGTTACAAATATAAACAACTTTATGATACTGTAGTATCCTGACAGAGTCCCACATCTGATGCACTATTAGTGCCAACCCTAACCCCAACAGTAATCAGTACGCAGTTCATTCACAACAACACATCCTCCTTATCCACCAATAACATCCACAGCAAGTTGCATTCATGAATACCAGAATTCAGGGTACCAGTGTTACACCAGTTCTAAATTTTTTAGGAATTGAGTTTCCCTGTCTCTTGTGGGTGTGGTCACAATATAGTTGTTGTAGTTACTGTGGGCCAGTACAGCAGCAGTTCACCTGCCTGGTGGCAAACAACTCGTTAGTGGCAACTCCCATTGAATGAGACAGTCTTTCGGGGGTGGGGGGGGAGGTGTCAGGACAATGTTGTAAGCAGACCATAGTGGATGGTGCAAACATCCTCTGTTTAGCAACAGCTTTTCTAGTTCGACATAAATGACTTATTTCGCATCTCTTTCAAACCATTGTACAGTTTTGTGTTTAAAGGAATTTTTAGATGCAAATTAACTGCCGCCTCTGCCTCACTGCACGCCTACTAGAAACATAAACGCCACACCTACAATTTTAGGAACAAAGAAGCTTTTTTGGATGAAAGGTGAAACGTCTTCAACAAACAGGAAGAGTCCCGTTGCCTGGATTCAACCTTTGCAATCACTTTCACTAACTCTGAATATTATTCGTGTTATGGAAAAAAGACGTTTTAAGTTGTACATTGTAATATTGGTGCTTGAGGCAAAACTTGACATGCATCACCTGATGCGCAGCTGAGAAAAACCAGAAAAAAAGTTTTTTTTCCTAATCAGTTGATGTTTTTTTAAGAATGTAAACATCATTCTATAAACCCCATAACCAATGCATGAATTCACTTTACATAATGCTCTTATACAAATATAAAACTTACAATGAAGGAAAAAAACTTTAAGCTCTGTGGGGGGGGGGGTCACATGACATTGTTACAGATTAAAATCTGGTCATAAGATTAACATTCCATAATCACCACTTGCTGTAAAGCTCTTCTGGCAGGTTATAGTATTTGAAATAAATGCACTTTGTATTCTTAAAGATTATACACTCACAAATATTTTTGCAACACATAATCATGCGGCGGATGTCATAAGATGTGTATACTCATCGTGAATCATATCATTTCACACATACTAACAGACGTCATAAGACAAACATGTGACAGGTTACATGGGGTGGGATAACACAGGTACAAGGAATAAGCGATTCATTTTCAAAGCACATATTACAGTAAAGTGGCCTGAGCTTACTTCCTGTATGTTATTATTTTCATTCATGGTTCCTTTTGATAATCAACAACTGATAAAAACAAAAAAGAAGAAGTTGACTATGACTCACCCAAAAAATGAAGTTGAAAAAGAATAGCATGAACTTGACACACTTCATTCCTCCTTCGAGACTCATGTTTGAAGAGGATCAGCTTCCTGCATCAGGGAAAAAAAATGAACATTTGTCAACTTTTTTTCACTTTTTCCCAAAAGGTAAAAGTGATTGTAAGTGACGTCAGTGAACAGCAGCTGTTCCTTAAGATGATCCGGGTTCTCTCTCCCACACATTTTAACTCCAAATGGCTCATAAAACAGCTGCTTATCAACTTTAAACTTCTCCCCCCTTCGATGAGGCCCTGGAAAATCATTATTAATAAGAATAAGAAGACTCATCAACAGCCAAAAAAGCCAACGCTTTTAAGTGCGTAACTAAGCTATCATTTATTTAAAAAAAAAAAAAAAAAGATGGTCGCCTCAGCAGAAACAGAAGTTCCGTTTAGGGACCGTTAACCAGCGCCAGTAACAATAGCTGCTTTGTCCGCAAACGAAGCTTATTGAATTCATCAGATAAATGACTCTTACATAAACTCGACGATATCTCCAGCCTGTCAACCATGTTGCCCGAAAACTGAATGTTTTTTGTACACCTTTGTTTGCCGTAGTGCTCTAAACCGCCCACATTTTTATTTAAAACACTGGCAGGTAGGAGTTATCCCGGAATCATTTTGTTGCCTACCTTTTAGAGGAGTGTATATGCCGTCGTTGAAGGACGAAGAGGACAAAGTGTGGAAGTTTTTGGAGTGGTTCTGTCGTTTCTAGTCCCTCCCCAATTGCCGAGGCGTCCCCTTGTACTCCTCCGCCACTCCATATAGTGTATTGACCTTAACTCACGTGATAGCTTCAGGGCCCCTTGGTTAAAAGGAACACTGTGGTTTTGGTCACTTGAATCCGCCACTAACGGATTCCTTGTCATTGTTAATATGTTGCTACAACTAAAATGACTACAATTATCAATTCATAATGTAATGATTTTCATTGTTTGCCCTTTGCTCTAACGGCGACGTTATAAGGTTTTGGCAAAGTGAAGCAAGTCAGTTAAATGCACACGTTCAGGGTATAAACAAGCATCCTTCAGTGTTCTTTGTATGTCCCTTATGATTTTGTAACATTTTTGGTGATTGTAAAATTTATTGCATACATGAGTTTTGTATAGATAGACAAATTAATGTCAGTTTTGTTCACGGCAAATAAGATCAGGTCATTTTTTCACTGTAGTCAGAATTCCCATTATTATACACACTATATCGATCCATCCAGTTTGTATACCTCTTGTCCTTATTAGTGCCACGGGAACTGGAACCTATCCCAGCTGACTTTGGCCCATTCACACTCACATTCATGGACAATATAACCCAACATGCATGTTTTGAGAAAATGACAATTACAATTGTAATCACAATTGTACTGCTTGTATATGGTAATATGGTAATATACTTGTCAATGTTTTGTCACCATAAATAATTCATCTACTATAGCAATCATCATAAATAATAATCTGTATAAATAAACATAACAGAAATCGCTCATCTTGGTACATTGTTTGAGTTACTGACTCAATCTGTTCCAAATTTTAATTCCACATCCTGAAACGCTGTAGGTTTGTAGCATAGTTCTTGAGTAAAAGTGTTATATTTAGTTTTTCTCTCAGATCCTATTTCTCCTCTCTTGTTGAGAAAAATAGTTTGACATTTTGGGTAGCAGGTCAGCATATAAAAAAATATTTAGATTATTTATACAACAAATTTATTAGCAAAAACTCAAACTATATCATCTGTGACACACAAAGCACTATTCATGAGCACTATTCATGTGACCATGAAGGAGCAAATATGAATATTTGCTGACTTCTTAACTTACTTCAAATGTGCTGTTTTATCTTCTCAATTACTTCAACGTATTTAATGAGCAGTTAATGTTGTTGTGATCATTATTGTGAAAGAGAATGAATTAAATTCGACTTTGGTATACAATGATGTAAGCTATACAAAAGGACGCCATGAGTAAGTCCCTCTTAGTCCCAAGTCCCAATAAAATGAAACGCTTCCGTTTATAAAACGCCATCAATAAAGTTTTATCATGGCAAAAAAAGGAAAAAAAATTGAGTCCAATGCTCTGGTTGGCTGGATGTCTCAGACTCAACAGGAACAGGAAAGGGCGGGGCTAAACGGAAGAAAGGCGACTGTAGTTATCATCATGGCGGGATACATGAAAGAACGAAAGCATGTAATGTGTACAAGAGCCGAGTCCCTAATTTTTACGGTGCTGCTTTTTTGTTTACCTCAAACATCATCACAAGATACAGGTAACATGGGGTTGGGCGTTGTACTTTGGGGTTTAATTGTTTTCAAATGTGTATCATATCCCAACAAGTGAATGGTCATTCTTGCTAAGTTAACTTGTGTATGCGCCTGTACAGCAGTTAAAGCTGTATATGTTGTATAAAATTGCCTTTTTAAGCAAACCGCACACTACTGATCTCTATAACAAGCCATATTTGCCTTTCAATGTAACATTTGGTACATTTGATCTTGTAATGAAATGATTTTCATTCTAGCTCACCCATATTTACGCATCACATAATATGTGAATACGTTGAAAATAAGATGTTTGTGCCTTATCTGACAAATGTATATGAATATCCTTACATAATCTAGGTAACAAGCCAGCAATAATCGATCTCAGGGATGGAGAGTCTTATGCAATGGCAGGCACCAACCTGTTCTGCTACACAAACACCATTGTACCAAACTGGAGGCAAACTTGGACAAGAATTCAGGTTTGTTATTTGCCATTTTAATGAACACAGGTAAATATTGATAGGCTGCATGGTGCACGAGTGCTGTTTTTCCCAACCTTTTTGCGTTGTGGTTAGGTTAGTATGTCTGCCTTACAGTCAAGGAGAGATGGAGGATGATTTCCTTGCTCTTGAATGGGTCAATAGTAATCTCAAAGACATGTATGTAAGCTTAGTTTAAGAGTCTAAATTGTTCATTAAAGAAAACAACAAACAAAAACCCAATAGTTCATAGGTCTGAATGGTTGTCTCTAATGGCGACCTCTCCAAAGTGTACCCCAAAGTCACCCTAATGAAGAGAAAATATGAATAAATGTTTTGCTTCACTTGGGGTATAATTGATGTATTGTAGTTTTATATTACACTACTCCAGCACCGGCAAATAAATCTGATTCCTGGTTGAGCCAAGTAGTTTGAGTCCATCTTAACAAAGTTTGTCCCTCCCTACAGGTCAGAGTTTGGAGTCTACAGGTGTTCAAGGTGGAAACCGTAGGGGATGAGGAAGAGCTGCAAGAGCTGGAGCGCTTCACTCTCTGGAGCTGGGTCCAGAGTATGTTGCGCGAAGGTCACAATGAAACCACTATAAACATCAACCTCTTCAGCACCAAGACATGTTTCAAGATTGAACCTACTGACAAGACCGAGTACACTGTCAAGTCGCTACGCAGTAAGTGGAAGTCAATTTGTTATCATTTGCTATTAGGCTAACAAAATATTTGTGTTTTTTTTCAGAGTTTGACATCTATTTATTTATTGTTTTCCTCGCTGGAGTAATGCTATTTGTCTTTGCTGACTCGCTTAGTAGGTAAATTACATTTTTCCACACTTTAAATGCATTAACGTTTTCAAGGCAATGGTGTCACTTTTTTTTTTTTTTTTTTACAATAGGAGCCAAATCTTCTTCTACTCTGCTGGCATGGGTACAGGAATGATTGCTTCTCTCATCATTGTATTTTTCTTACTGGCTCGGCTTTTGCCCAGGGTAATATAATAATAATAATAGAGTAGCTGGTAATATTAATACACATGCATGTCAGTTTAAAAAACAATATATTTTATTTGTGTTTTCACAGAAAAGCCCCTTTTATTTATTTGTTGTTGGCGGATGGTCATTCTCCGTGTACACCATCCAGCTTGTCTGTAGGAACCTCAACCTGATCCTTCAAGAACATTGGCATGCTGCTATAGGTACAGACAAATCTAATACATCATATAAAATAATGACAATTTTATCATGCATCCTGTCTTCATGTTTAGAGCAAGACTTTCTATTTATTTCCACCCCGCAGGTTACGTGGGAGTGGTGGGCTTCATCAGTTTCGCTGTGTGTTACCGCTACGGCCCTCTGGTGGATGAAAAGAGCGTCAACATTCTGTCATGGACGCTGCAGCTGTTCGGCTTGCTCTTCATTTATCTAGGAATTCAAATCCAGCAAGTCGCATTCGCCGTTATTGTTGCAGCCCTGTTTGCTAAGAATCTGGAATACCCCATCAGGGTGGCAGTCCATGTAGTGAGGTGAGGCCTAACACAAGATGGCGCAAGAGAGCTTTCTGGTTATTCCCACTCAATCACGCTCATTTATATTTTAGTCCATTTTTCTTTTGGAGGCCAGGACTAATTTGCATTGTCGTCCTGTAGGAAAATCCGACACTATCTTCACTTGAAGCCGGAGAAGCGTCGCCTTTTGACGGAGGAAGAGTATCGCAAGCAAGGGGAGGAGGAGACTCTACGTTCTCTGGAAGAGTTGCGGAAGTACTGCAACAGCCCAGAGTTCAGCCCCTGGAAGGCAGTGAGCCGGCTTCAGTCACCCAAAAGGTGGCCATTGTCATTTTTTTTTCCATATTTTCCAAGTGTTAATTAGCTTATTTATTTGTTTGTAAGTCAATAAGGCAGGCTTATTTATATAGACCACAATTTGTTCACAAGGTGCTTTTCAGAAAAGAAAATTGAATAATTAATTCCATAAAATTCCATAAAACCTAAAAGTAATACTATGCACGGTTGAATCAGAGTTTTTTTCAACCTGGATTTCAGCATGAAAATGAAATGCAGGAGATGGTGCATAGAGATGACTAACATATTAAAAAGACCCATACACAAGCGGGGCTGTTTTAAAGTCTACTCTCTGAGTGACGGTAAGCCACTGCAGAGACCCGAGTACTGGACTAATATGGTACATACGTATTTCCTGGTTCTAGTCAGGACTCGAGAAGCAGCATTGTACGCTGCAGCTGTTTCACAGCTCGTTAGATTAGTGTTGCCTGCTGGAGTAAAAGGTATGGCTCAGTCGCTTACGTCTGTCATAGTCACTATTTGTTTGATTTTGGCAATGTTTTAGTTGGTAAAAATGCTGATGTTATTGATTTAATGTGGCTGTTAAAGGTCAGGCCTGAGTCCATTTTTACCCCTAGGTTTTTAACTTGATTAGGTTTTAAGGTGAGACTCTTTGTTTAATTTTGTCTTAAGTTTTGTTGGAGAAAATCATTTTGCATCCACACCCTGATGCAGCGACAAAGTAATTCTCAAGCACCGCGTTCACCTGCTATCAATGACACGTAGATATATGTGACGATGTGTTGTATGTCGTTATGCTCTTTTTTTTTATATTTGTGACGCACTACAACATGATTGTCTTGATAAGGGAGGCACGGTGGTCGAGTGGTTAGCGCGCAGACCTCACAGCTAGGAGACCAGGGTTCAATTCCACCCTCGGCCATCTCTCTGTGCATGCGTGGGTTTTCTCCGGGCACTCCGGTTTCCTCCCACATTCCAAAAACATGCGACTCCAAATTGTTGTATTTGTAATTAGGTATGAATGTGAGTGTGAATGGTTGTTTGTCTATATGTGCAAATATGTGTGATTGGCTGGCGACCAGTCCAGGGTGTACCCGCCTCTCGCTCGAAGACAGCTAGGATAGGCTCCAGCCAGGAAAAGCGGTAGAAAATGAATGAATGAATGTCTTGATAAGCTTACGTCATCTTTTTATCCACAGATTTGCTGATTTCATCGAGGGATCATCTCACTTGATGGCAAACGAGGTTTCCGTTCATGCTCAGGAATATGGCTGCAGAGATTTTTGGGTGGACGACTTTTTTGACACGGATGACGAAGATGAAGACCCATCTAGCCACTTCCAAAACCACGGTGGAGCAACGCATACGCCTTAAAAAAAAAAAAAAGTGAACCTTGAATTTCTATCTTTTGGGAAATTGATGGCACCTCCTGCGGCTTCAACACTAACGCTCAGACCAGTTGAGCCACTGGGTTGTAGAAGAAGTCGTAGACCATTACAGACTCAAGGGTGGTTATTTTTATTAAGATGATATATTTTTTTCCACAATGTACAGTAGCGGGATAACCTCACATAGGGGTCAAAGATCCTTAAGAATGAGGTCAAACCATGAATGCGGGACACAGTTTATGGTAGCGAAAACACATTTTGTTACAGTATATGACTGTAGTATACTGTAGTTAGATATGATAAAGTTTCATGTTTATTTTGAAACGGTGTGATTGTATTCTCTTGGTGCAGGCCTTTTTTTCCCTCAGTGTATTTTCTATTCAAGTATAATAATAAAAATATGGAAATGTAATACCGTTAAATTTTTAGGAGTTCATAAAAGATGTTTTAAGCACTAAAGAAAACAGCAAAGTTGGAGACATTTTTGCTTGACCAAATCGCATATTAAAGCTTTCAGTCCATAGTTTTGAAACTAAACATTCAGGAAATGCTATGTGTCGATGTCAGAGTTTTGAATGACATGCTTTACATTTTTGTCTGTTATCTGGAATCAGTATGAGGCTTTATTTTGTAAAATCCCCAGTCCTTTTTAGAATGACTTTTCAACCGCCGCCATCGTCAAATCTAATGTCCGACTCCATTTTGAAATCATTAAAATGGACACATTTCATGTGTGCTCATCTGAAAAATGTCTTGGTATGTTCCATCCATCTATTTTCTGTACCGCTTATCCTCACTAGGCTTGTGTGTGTGGGGTGCTGGAGCCTATCCCAGCTGTCTTCGGGTGAGAGGCGGGGTACACCCTGGACTGGTCGCTAGCCAATCACAGGGCACATATAGACAAACAACCATTCACACTCACATTCATACCTATGGACAATTTGGAGTCGCTAATTAACCTAGCATGTTTTTTTGGAATATGTGAGGAAACCGGAGTACCCGGAGAAAACCCACGCATGCACGGGGAGAACATGCAAACTCCACACAGGGTGGAATTGAACCCTGGTCTCCTAGCTGTGAGGTCTGCGTGCTAACCACTCGTCCACCATGCCACCCCTTTGACACCAATGTGACTCAAACTGTATTCTGTAAACTGTAAACTCCACACAACTAAACTAAAACTAAACTAAACAAACTAAATTGATATATACATAATAATGATGATACATAATAATAACATATGATAAAGATACACATAATAAAGATGATTGAAAGATTGCTTGTCACAGTTTATTCATTTATTTTCTACTGCTTTTGTTCGCGGAGGTGCTGGAGCCTATCCCAGCTGTCTTCGGGCGAGAGGCAGTGTACACCCTGGACCGGTCGCCAGCCAATCACAGGGCACATATAGACAAACAACCATTCACACTCACATTCATACCTATGGACAATTTGGAGTCGCTAATTAACCTAGCATGTTTTTTTGGAATATGGGAGGAAACCGGAGTACCCGGAGAAAACCCACGCATGCACGGGAAGAACATGCAAACTCCACACAGAGATACCCAAGTGGGGAATCAAACCCGGGTCTCTTAGTATAAGCATAAATAACAGAAAACATGTAAATCGAACGCAGGTCTTCCTGATCCCCTGACAGTGTGGTCAACATGCTAACCACTTAGATCATTTTGACCTGGTGTCCTTGGGATTCTCCTGTTGTGACTCGGTCCAATGCCTTTGATTCCGCTCGTCACTAATGCTGATTTAGAGCAAATGAAATCTACAAGTGTTTCCCCAGCTCAAAGCGGCTTGCACAACAGCGTAATCGCATTCATGTGGTTTATTTCCTATGAGATAGTCCTACGCAACACAACATCAGAGCAAGTAACCCTGTTGCGACGTAAATGCAAATGAGAAAAATAATCTCCCTTGATGACTAATGTGTTATGGGTGTCCCATAATCTCATAAATCTCTGAATTAACTTGTACATGAGCCGGTTTATGTTTTAATATGTAGTGAGCAAAGCTAATGTCAGCTCAGGTACATAAGGTCGTGGAACAAAATGATTAGACCAGCCTTGTTTCTTGAAGTTCCTGTTCATTTGAGTGGCTGGTAGTATGGTCAAAGTACGTGACCTGAAGAATACTTTTTTGCAGTAAAATGCAATTTTTATTGATAAAAAAACAACAACAAAACAATGGAAATTGCTATGTACCAAATAAGCATATGGATATGTAGTGACTAGGGATGTGAATCTCAGCACTGAGGAATCCGTAGTGTTTCCAAACATACCATTTAAACGTTGCAGGGGGGGGCATTAAATATAAAAACCTCGCTGCTGCTGCTACAAAACACGAAATAATGATGGTGCCTTAATTGCACCTGGGGAACAGCATATGGGGGTGAAGTTGAACATTAATAAAACGGCGCGTGTATCGGATTTTACCGGATACCCACAAACGCATCGCGGTGAATCTAGAATTCACTCGTCAATTGCATCCATACCCAGTGAATGAGCTCGCATCGCGCGCATGCGCAGCGATGTATCCATTACTATCGATTATTTTAGCCTAAAAAATGACTCAATGTATAGAATTAATTGCAAAGACACATTAATGAAAATCATATCAAAGCAAACATTTATTGTAGACATGTAAAAATGTAAGGAAGTAATTTACATAATAGCCACAAGCATACAGTTCACAGACCTGCTGCCAGTCCTAGTTGTGTCTGACAGGTGAGTCCATTTAGTCCCAAACATCATGTTCCTATCTTGTGGGAATAATATTATTATGAAATATTTACAAGATTACACACAGGTAAAGTAATACCGGCTTTCAAGATAAATCATCAAATGCAGAATAGATCATTTTAATATAACAAAGATGCTTACAACAGAGTGCATTTTGTAAAGAAACTAAGGCAGTGTGTGATATTTTTGGAGTACATGTGTAATGGCTAGACTTCCCATTCCAAAGCAGTGGAAGTTAAACATGTTTCCCCCCTCCACAGCAAGAAGAAAATGAAATTATACATATTTTTACTAAACACCAGCTGACCTGTGCTCATTTCACAGACAACAGAAACAACAATTCCATACATTGCTTCCCAGACGCAGCACAGAAGAATCGGACAGACGTAAAAGAGTAAAGCGAAGACGGACAACAAAAAAAGTCCAGTGTTGTCAGTATTTGTTGATTCCAAATATCCGCACTCCATGGAACAGAGGCAACTTTGGCAGGAGAACACTGAGGAGGGAGCAGGTGTTAACTAAGAAATGAGTACGGTCGTACTTTGTGTAGAAACTGGCAAGAATATACCTGCAAGGACAAAGACATCATATAAGTACCATAGAAAATCTACATTAATGATATAATAACATATATACAAATATACTGTTGATTTATTAGAAGATTTCATGTCTCCAAAAGACTTTCCTAAATTGTGTATTCTGCAACCTTGTATACAATGTACATAATGTAAATAGTGTATATTTTGGAGTCTGTACAGTAATGTTCAAACATTGCTCCCTTATTGTATCGCAGTTTGACAATCATAATTCAAGCAAACTGCCTGTATTAAGAATTTTCAATCGCAAAATAAATTAAGTAAAATACAAATATGAGCATTAACACTATTCAACTTGTGAATGTAGTATTCTACATTGTCAGTAATTGTTCTTTGAAACAAGCGCCAGACTTGATCGCCAGAACAACAGGTTTTCATTGCAGGTGTCAATGATCTTATAACAGTCACAATGATAATAATTATTCTAATAATAACAGGCTACTGTTGCGGCCATAGCGCATAATAAGCTAAAACGCCACTTTGAACCGCTGACGTCACTTCCTGTCCGACACCCATTCTGCTCCCCTACAATGGGTAAACGGTCTTAAATGGCTTATTTTCTCGTATTATATATATTTTACGGGGGTTATTTCATGTCTAGAGGGTTCTAATGATGTTAAAAAAAAGATTGTAAACAAGTTTTCTATGCCAGAATAACCAAAATGTTCAATTTCTAACAAAAGCAATCTTAAAAAGCAAAAATATTAGTACTATGTCGTGGATAAAATCACACTTGATGCGACAGTTTTACATATTTTTTCCAACTATTAATGCTTTTTTCATTACTGGTTAGGGGATTGCATGCTGGCCTCACAGTCTGGAGATCAAGTGTTTGAATCTATGTTTGGCCATCTCTGTGTGGAGTCTGCAAGTTCTACATGTGTGCATGTTTTTTTGTTTTGTTTTTTCCCTGAGTGCTCCAGCTTCCTCCCTGGAGACTCTAAACTCTCCATAAGTGTGAAACCCGCGGTTTCAGAGCCGCCATGAAAAGCTGTGTTAAAAGAGGGACAGTACTGTAGTATAAGAAAACCTGTCATTAGACTCAACGGACTTCACAGTATACCCATCAGTTCCTGGTCAGGCATTACTGATGTAAAAGAACACGTGTAGACGTACTACTTACAAAACAATTGGTGAGATGGTGAGGAATTTGCGGGAAGCTGTGAACTGGACGCCGTAATCCATCTGTTCCCAGTGTGTGAGCAGACGAGCTTTGCCTTGATCAGGTGTCTCAAAGGGTGTGCCCTTGACCGTGTGCAGGAACAGGTACATCACCTGTACAAGTTTAAAAAAAAACCACACACATACAGTATGTGATAATTGTAATGTAATACAACTCATACAGTCAAAAAACTGCAGTACATGCTTCAAAACTAACCAGGTTGTGGATGACATTGGTCAACGTCCACACAAGCGGCACGGTGAAAAAGGGAATGCTTAGCAGGATGATGTGCAGCACCACGGTCAGCAGAAGGTAAGCCAGCCAGATACCTCGACTGTTCATCACCTGTGTGTTGGGGTTGACCTCGCTGTGAGCCACGCCCACGTTCATCTAAAAGTGAGACACAATTTAGAATGCACACAAAGTCATGTGACCAATCCACTGAAGGTAAACTACGATTCAAAAGTTGTTACATATACACATCCATAGCTCAAATCATATTAGTTTATAACTGTGTATGTATGAAATGTGAAATATATTAAATATGTATCAGATAGTGCTGTACATCAGTTTCCCTCAAGAGTTTAACAAAACTACAATCTATCCAACTATGTTGACATTCCGTAGCACTAAGCGACAAATGAATGACGCCGCCCGCCGGAGCTCTGCTGTGTGTTTAAACAGGTCCTCCTCTACAGAGGACCGAAAAAGCCCAAACTAAACTAAACTATGCACGTTAAAAACTAACAAGGGAAATGAAGATCTCAACATAAAAATCATGTAAATGTCACCCATAAGAAAGTGTCGTCTCGTTCTGAACGCGACAGATGATATGCTAGCTAGCTAACGTTTGCAACTTGCTTGTATAACGCTTGCTAGGTCACAAATTATCTTATGGTAAAAAACGAGTGGTCGGCACTAATAACACATGATAAACTTCTACCGCCTTTTCATTGTACAAAAACGCATAGTCAACTCTATTATAGAATTATTGAGTTCAAAACAATACCTTCGCGTGTTGTCGCTGCTGACCAGGAAATAACTAGTTTTCGGTTAACTCCCGCCCTCTTGGGCTGTCCCTTTACGTCTGTCAAACAGCAGCACAGGTCCTAATAAAGTTTCAGATGAAGCATCATCTCACCACCTCTCACTAAAGGCTATTGTAGTGTCTGTTGGGGCCCTTCAACCCAGCGTTCATTAGCTTACATAAAAGCTGGACAGCCCTCGGTGGCCCCCAACTAGGCTGGGACCCCAAGCAGGACCCCTGCCTTTCAGCCAAAGTCAGTTGAGATTGCGATATAGTGAGTCGGTTCTTTTGGCCCGGATCACTGAAAAGAGTCGGTTATTTTGCCTCACAAGTGGCTCCTCGGAGTTTTAATTGCGTGTAGTGTGGAAAATGAATTACTAATGTAGAGAAATACACAATATAAAATGTTTAAATTTATTTGTATGTATGTTTGTAAGTTTGAATGAAGTCCAACAAGTATCAAACTTCCCTACTGAGCCACAATGTGGTTTGTTCACAGTGAGCTCATGGATACTTCTCTGTTAAACTTTCCTTCTTTCAAACCAATAAACATTCCCCCTTTGTTTAAATTGAAATACTACTGTACTAACATTGCATCATGAGCGTGTGAAGTAACTCAAATAAACAAATCTGCTACGATGGACACGCCAGACAGGAAGCTTGCAAGAAGTTGTGGGTCTCCGAAGAGCAAAAATCTTTTGGGAAAATACACTTTTCTTTTGTCAGAACGTACAATTAAGGTCAATTAAGGTTATTCACAACATGGCCACATTTTGACCTTAAGTCAGGGGTCTCAAACTCAATTTACTTGGGGGCCACTGTAACTAGGGCCAAATCAGGTTTTCCCCCCAAAAAAGACGCATTTATTAAAAACAGAAAAATGAATAAACTTTGCTTTGGTTTCGATTTTCTACAAGAAAAGCTCTGATAAAACATTCCACTGTTCTCAAATATCTTACTTTTTATTTTTCTACACAAAATAAGATGAAAAATAAATAAACAAATCAAGAATAAATAAAATCAATCAATCAGTAATAAATAAATATAATAATAATAATAAAACAGCAAATAAAAACTTAAGAAACCACATATAGTTGGTGTGTAGACAAATTATTTTTTTTCAGATTAAAATGAACAAAGCATTATTAGAGCCCTGTAGACATGACAAAACACGACTATAGTCACATTTATACTTTTTTATTTACAACATATTGCGCAACTGCAGGGTCTTGAGACACATGCTAACTCACAAACTAGAGAGCTAGCGACCTAAACGGTAGCCTTCAAGTTATTTCCTTTCAACTTAAATAGCCAAAAACTTACCACTTCCACACGGATAGGGAGGATAACTATTAACAGTTATTTAACCTTTAACATGAACATTAATCAAACGTAATCATTTTTTCTGGGTACATGATACCATACAGCATCCATATCAAACTTGCGTGGGCCGCACTAACATTAAACTTTCATATCAAGGCGGGGGCCTCAAACTAGTGTCCTGCGGGCCACACTTGGCCCGCGGGCCGCGTGTTTGAGACCACTGCCTTAAGTGTTTCTTTTTGTATTGTTTGATGAGCATCTTTTGTCAGGAATTAACACAAGAAAGTAAAGACTAAAGACATTTAGAAGTTGTGAGAAAATATTTACCATTTTGGTTATTTTTTGCATTTTGAAAATGATTCATATCCCTAACAACCAACTCATAAGACAAGACGATGCATGAGAATGGGTCCACAATGGCGGTACGAGATGAGATTTTCGAATTCACATTCATACCGATGGACAATTTGGAGACGCCAATTAATCTGGCGTGTTTTTGGAATGTGGGAAGAAACCACATGCTGGACAAAGAAACTAATAGTTTTTTTTATGTATTGCAAATCTTTATTGTACATAGGTAGCATACAAAATAATAAATAGCCATAAATATAATAAATATTGTCTCAACAAATACAAAACGTCTCTTAACGTTCCATTGGAAATACAAGACAAGCTCGTTTGTAAACATCATCAGTCACTATTGACTGTTCATGTCGGTTGACTTTCTACACGCACTTCACTGCCAAGCCTTGTGAGTGATGAGCCGGATCCCCGACTGCAAAGACTCGAGCTGTGAGGATGGAGAAGGAGAAGACTCGGTCCAGGATATACTTGCACAGTGCAAACTTTTGCCAATTTTGGACTTTGTGTATCTCCTCCTTAATGGCGTCCTGCAGAAAGACATCACATCTTATCTATCTAAACCTGGTTTGACTTGTAAATTTTTTTTTATGAGTTTGAGCCCACTGACCTTCTGGGGTTCCCCGCCCTTCATCTTGATGTATCTACTCATACTTGTATGCAGGCTGTCCAACGGTGGCTTCACTTGAAGGGCAAAGTTTGAGCAACTTTGAAATTCTGACACCCTCTGAAGTGCAGATTGATAGCCGGTTAGGACCTTGAAGATCTTATTGACACAAGGCTGTTGGACAAAAGAAACCCATCACAATCAAGAACAACTCCGCTACAGTCACTGCGATGGTCTTGTGGACGATTGTTGTTGCTTACAAGAGAGTCGCTTGCCATGTTCTCAGGATCACACTTATCCGTTGCCTCCATAAAGGCAAGCCCGGTGAAGATTTTTGAGACATCTTTTGATCTATTCCAAGCCTGTAAAACATTCCAGACTCATTTCAATACAGACAATAATAGTAAACATAATATAGGCTTTTGCAATATGAAGTTCTAAAAATGCAGATTTTGTATTATTCTACACCATTTTTATATTACATATATAACATACAAAAGGGAAATTATTTCTTACCTGTTCTGAAGCACTTTTTGCGACCTGGTTGAGCAGCAGCGCACTGTCCCTCACCTCTACACATACGTTATCTTTCAGCAGGCCAGGAGCGCACGACACAGCAGCCAAGAGCAAAAAAAGAGATGCTACAATTTTGAAAACAAACTCCATGTTAGATTGTTAATGATGTCTATTGTGCCCTGGCTCTGGGTGTATGTTGAGTGATGACTGCTGGTACTGGGCTTTATATCTAGGAGAATGAGTCAGTGTAGGAATTTCCTGCATGCATGGGCCTCAAGTGAGTTGAAGCGTGGAGCAACCTGGTGTCTAATTCATAATTCATAAACAATAATACAAAGAAATGTTTTGTCTATATAGCTCTCAAACTCCAGTAAAAATAAATGTATTTGGATTATTGAGGGAATTAGCAATTTACCAGTTTATTTTCCAGTTGTAATGATAGATTAGAATTTTATTTATTTTATTTATTGAATTTTATTTTTACTGACCCTCCTTTTCTAAGAAAGCATTTCAATCATTTTTTTTGTTTAAAAATAAAAATATTTCGGAGAGATTCCTCTGCACTTTAATTTCCCAGTTTTTTCGTTTTCATTTAGCACACAAAGAACCTTATGCTTTACATCTAAATACATTACTTACTTTCTTACTTACATTTTAATTACTGTATATATAGGAATTAATGAAAAAAACGCGTGTTTATAGGACGTTTCTCATTTTTAAAGATACGTATATGATGTATTGCAGAATTTCCAGCAGAAGTCGTCACTGCTGTTTGGAGAAATGCAAAGATAAATTAAATCCATGGATCCATCCATCCTTCCGTTTTCTGCCTCTCATACACGGCAAATTACATTATCCTAGCAAACACATTTACAGCACCGAATTTTCCCAGTGCTCATGAACGCACCGCCGTTGCTCCGGAAGTGTTTGCTTCAAGTGTGTTGTTGTTTGTTTTCGACTACTAAGAGCATGGGAGGCAAATTGAACTTCCAGTCCAGGTTGGCAAATACTTTGGATTTGAATTTCATCAATCATCAATTAATTTAATTGGTTTGGAATTTTGTGGCGGTGATGAACTAACCCGGACTGTATGCAGCTCAGTTTATCTCTCGTCTTAGCCAAAAGCTCATCTTAATCTTGAATTCCAAACTAGCTGACCACCAATTATAAATACTGTATTTTTCAGTAATGGTACAAGTTTTTCCCCTAATTTATATTGGAATGTTGTCTTCGGTTCTTCCCTTATTTATATTTAAATGTATTAGGTTTGGGTTTTTTTACGCTTCGTATTAGCTTCCGGTTAGCTAACAGCAGAGACCAACCAAACAGTATGATTTAAAGACAAAGCATTGTGTTGTTATTAGTAGCATGTTGTATGTTACAATTTTAAAAAAATAAAGCATGACTTAAAAATTTTATTCTTCATTCACTTCTCTAACCAAAATATTAAAGACGTTAGACTATATTTTATACCAGAAAATGGTGCTTTTCGTCCCCGTTGCTTTAACATTTAGTTACGGATAACCTTATTTCAAAGGTTGTACTTAATTTTCCAGTTATGAATTTACTTGATGTGGTCCAACACTCAATATATATTTGATACGAAATTGAAGTTTAAGAAGTAATCTCCCTAACAAACATGTATACGAATGAAAATACACTTGTTATCATAAAAAAATGCACTATTAAGCACGTCTGCATGGACTTTCCTACAGAGCGCGCATGCTCACTGTCACTAAAATGTGGGTTTTGTAACATTGCTATTATTAATTATTATCAACATAACAGCCGTTTTGCTTGACATGCTGCCTTTTTTGCTCTGTTTTTTTTCCTTTTTTGGAAAAAAATGAGCCGTTGGCGCCTAATGGGGTTACAGTTTCATGAGCCCTCAAGTATAACAACGTTTACTTTCATATCGTGGCTGTCATTTTTCACAGACATTGCTCATATACCGCAGGTTGATGTAGCTGAACTCATGATGAACTACAATGGTCTGGACTCTGGTATGGGGGAGTACTCCGCCAGTCTCCATGGGACTCTGGATGCAGGAGGAATGGAGCCATCCATGGATCCTCACATCAACCCCAGCCTCCTGCAGAGCGTTGAGATTGACCCAGACGGCCTGGCTGTGACAGTTTCTGAACCTGTGCATCTCATGGAAGGGATGTTTTCTGAGCTCCACAGTGTGGTTTCAGAAGTTGGCATCCCGGTGACAGCCACGCATTTTGATCTGCAGGAAGAATTGCTGTGGATGGGAAACCACAGAGTGAGAGCTTAGATTACTGTGATTGTGTTCCTTAAATGCATCTTATCTATTGTCTTTTCCCATTTGCTTACAGGGTCATGCTACCTCCTTCTTTGGACCTACAATGGGTCGCTATTCTTCTTTTCAAGTGCATGCAGCTGATGACATTCGACACATTCAGAGTTTGGAAACAGGCGTGCTGTTCCTCTCTAAGTGCAACCTCAAGTGCTACACTCGTGGGGGTTTGGTCATGTTTGATTATCCGTAAGTATTCTGTATTATCTTTTTTTTTTTTACTTCATCATCCTTGATAGGGTATAACATGATGATATAACGGGCTGCACGGCGGTCGAGTGGTTAGCATGCAGACCTCACAGCAAGGAGACCAGGGTTCAATTCCACCCTCGGCTATCTCTGTGTGAAGTTTGCATGTTCTCCCCGTGCATGCGTGGGTTTCTGGTTTCCTCCCACATTCCAAAAACATGCTAGGTTAATTAGCGACTCCAAATTGTCCATAGGTATGAATGTGAGTGTGAATGGTTGTTTGTCTATATGTGCCCTGTGATTGGCTGGCGACCAGTCCAGCGTGTACCCCGCCTCTCGCCCGAAGACAGCTGGGATAGGCTCCAGCACCTATGCAACCCTTGTGAGGAAAAGCAGTAGAAAATGAATGAATGAATGAATGATGATATAACATGGTGGTTTGTCTATATGTGCCTGTGATTGACTGGTGAGCTGTCCAGGGCCTGGACCTCACCTCAGGATGGGCTCCTGCTCTTCTGTGATCCTAATGAGGAAAAACAGTATAGAAAATAGATGGATGTCAATGACAATTTAT
The DNA here is from genome assembly GCF_037039965.1 of Doryrhamphus excisus. Lineage (NCBI taxonomy): Eukaryota > Metazoa > Chordata > Actinopteri > Syngnathiformes > Syngnathidae > Doryrhamphus > Doryrhamphus excisus. The sequence goes on along the minus strand of NC_136371.1, from coordinate 2,957,670 downwards.
ATATTCCAGGATGGAGGAAGGAGCTGATATGCATAGCCTCCTAATGACTGACAACAACGCCTTGATAATGGGTGGACTACAGAACTACGTAGCTGAAATTGACTTGAATACAGTTCAGGAAACTCAAAAGGTGACACTTTTATTTTGCACAGCATCACATGACATAGGTTTCTAAATGAAATACTTCTGAACTTGTATTTTTATGTCTGTAAAAGTTCACCGTGGAGGTCCCTGGTGTAGCAATTATGCGCCAAAGCAGTCGTTTTTTCTTCTGTGGGCATACATCCGGCAAGGTAAGGATGCTCCAGTAATACTTGAAATATAGTTTTTAAAATTTCATATCACAACGGTCGCGTTCTTGTTCTGTTCAAATCAGGTGACGCTTCGTGACTTGCGTACATTCAAGATGGAGCACGAGTTTGACGCCTTCTCGGGCAGCCTGTCAGATTTCGACGTGCACGGGAACCTCCTGGCCGCATGCGGCTTTTCCAGCCGTGGACTGAATGGCCTGGCTTGTGACCGCTTCCTCATGGTGTATGACCTTCGCATGATGCGAGCCGTCACGCCACTTCAAGTACACGTGGACCCTCTCTTCTTGCGCTTCATTCCTACTTACACGTCACGCTTGGCCATCATCTCACAGACAGGTACGGCTCACTGTCAACTTTTGTTGATTTTAATACACGGATTTATTTAAAATATATATACATTATGTGTTATTTATTTTAAAAGCATCAAGTTAGGGATTTTTATTTGTCAAAAGAGTCACAGTAGTCAAAATCCTAATACCACTGCATGTGCAGTTCGAAAGTAAATATCTGCCTCATGTTCCCCTTTCAGGTCAGTGTCAATTCTGTGAGCCCACTGGGCTTGCCAACGTGGCAGACATTTTTCACGTGAACACCGTGGGCCAGCTGCTCATGAGTTTTGACGTATCGTCCAGCAAACAAGCGTTAGCCTTTGGGGACTCTGGGGGATGTGTTCACCTGTGGTCGGATGCTCCGGAGGTTTCATACAATGACTACTCTCGGGAGACAGAGTTTGCTCTGCCGTGCCTTGTGGACTCATTGCCTCAGCTCGACTGGAACCACGACCTGCTGCCGCTTTCTCTCATTCCAATGCCGCTAACCAGCACAGAGCCACTACTGTCAGACTGGCCTGCTGCACAGGCCACACCCAGCCCACGGTAATGAAGTCATTCGGTTCTTTCTCTAGTTTACTCTGCTCCCTGGAATATTTACCAACACACCAAATCTGCATGAAAGCCACCCCGAGCGTCTACTTCTGTGTTTGAATATGCTTCTGTAAAAGATGAAGCTACTAGCATACTTTGGGATGAGTCACAGATAGACTGAGGAAGTCAGAGTAGGTGGATACGGCGGCTAACACCACTCTGTCCATAATGGAGATGTGTGATGTCATTAGTGCTCGCTGCAATGAAGTTTCAAGTGTAACTCTTACCTTGTGGAAGTTCAGTCAGTTCTCTTATCTGAATTTGTGGTTAAACAACCCTCAGTATTTTATTGAGTCATGTCATTGATAAATGACACAACCCCCAGCGGTGTAATCACCCCAGTGAATAACCATTGATTTAATCTGTGATTTTTAACACCAACGTCTGCAAAATGTACATTTATTAGACAGCAGTGGGTGAATAACCGAGGAGATTCTGTTGAAAGTGTTTATGTTTCAGTACACGTCACAATTTTCCATTAATCTTCAAATTCTCAGTCAGAAAAGAAACACAAAAGTTAGTAGCTTGGTCGGCAACATATTATCAGAAAAGCTGCAAAAATGTTTATGAAATGTGCTCTGCTAAAAACCGGGAATGGTATAACATGGCAACTGTTTTGCGCAGGGGTCTCAAACTCAATTTACTTGGGGGCCACTGGAGCTCGGGTCTGGGTGAGACTGGGCCGCATCAGGTTTAAAAAAAAAAAACGCACAAAAAAACGCATTTATTAAAAACAAAATTTTTTTTAAAACTTCGTTTTGGTTCCAATTTTCTACAAGAAAAGCTCTGATAAAATATTCCACTGTTCTCAAATATCTTACTTTTTATTTTTCTACACAAAATAAGATGAAAAATAAATAAACAAATCAAGAATAAAGAAAATCAATCAGTCAGTAATATATAAAATAAATATAATAATAATAATAAAACAGCAAATAATAAAAACTTAAGAAACCACATAGTTGGTGGGTAGACAAGTGATTTTTTTCAGATTAAAATTACCAAAGCATTATTAGAGCCCTGTAGACATGACAAAACACGACTATAGTCACATTTATACTCTTTTTTTTTATTTACAACATATTGCGCAACTGCAGGGTCTTGAGACACATGCTAACTCGCAAACTAGAGAGCTAGCGACCTAAACGGTAGCCTTCAAGTTATGTCCTATAAACTTAAATAGCCAAAAACGTACCACTTCCACACGGATAGGGAGGATAACTATTAACAGGTATTTAACCTTTAACATGAACATTAATCAAACGTAATAATCTTTTCTGGGTACATGATACCATACAGCATCCATATCAAACTTGCGCGGGCCGCACTAACATTAAACTTTCATATCAAGGCGGGGGCCTCAAACTAGTGTCCTGCGGGCCACATTTGGCCGCGTGTTTGAGACCCCTGGTTTAACAGATGAAAATGTTTTTATTTTTGTATTTTGTTTGACTCACAGACGAGCTCCTCCTGTGGACTCAGAAATTCTGCGCACAATGAAGACGGTTGGATTCATTGGCTACGCAGCAAACCCTCGTGCTCGTCCCCGTAACCAGGCACGTTTCACATCCTGTACAGCATAATATAATCTGCCATGTTTTTTGTAGTGTTTACGTATCAACGGCAACTCTGTTTTCATCGCTTTCCTAACCTTGTCTTCAGGTGCCCTACAAAATTAAAGACGTGGAGCAAGACTACGACAGTTACAATCAGGTTCCCGAGTCGCCAATTGGTCGCGATGAGGAACCTCACCTCTACATGGTACCCAAGAAATACAGAAAGGTCGGAGTTTTTTTTATTCTAGTAATGTTGAGTTGTGAGTTGTTCCTGTAACTATTATATTTTTGGTGACGTGTGCTGGAGTAGGTGACAATTAAATACTCCAAATTGGGACTGGAAGACTTTGACTTCAAACATTACAACAAAACCTTGTTTGCTGGCCTGGAGCCTCACATTCCGAATGCGTACTGTAACTGCATGATCCAGGTGAGATCTTTTTTGCTTCATACAAACATGGACATGGAGATGTTTTCTTTTCTGTTGATTCTGAATGTTTGCTGCTTTGTTTATGTGCCGGCAGGTTTTATATTTCCTGGAACCAATTCGCTGTTTAGTGCAGAATCATTTGTGTCAGAAGGAGTTTTGTTTGGCTTGCGAGCTCGGATTTCTCTTTCACATGCTGGATTTGTCCAGAGGAGATCCGTGTCAGGTAGCTCTTTGTCCGTCAATCCTAAATTGCATCCACATTTGTCTCGATGTGACACCAGCCACTCCTGTCTTCTCTGATGTAGGCCAGCAATTTCCTGCGGGCATTCCGTACCATCCCTGAGGCGTCTGCATTGGGCCTGATCCTCGCGGACTCTGATGAGCAAACAGGAAAGGCCAGACTCGGACGCTTAATCCAAAGCTGGAACCGCTTCATCCTCACCCAGTTGCACCAGGAGACTCAGGAGCAGGAGGGTCCGCAGGCCTACAGGGGAGCCAGCAGCAGGTCAGAGGCGCAAAGCCAGTTGTGATGATGGTTTCTAAAGTAACTGAAGTCGCTAGCAATAGTGGTGAGGTACCCAAGTGGTGCAGCTAGATGTACTGCAGTCTTGTAACTGACTGTCAGGGAATTTCATCAATCAATTTCAAAATCTTTCCTCAGAAAAAAAACATGACGAGATAAAAAAGAACAGAAATTGCTGGATGTTCTCTGTTGTTCCTCTTTATGATATCTTTCACCATTGTTTTGCATTTATCAGCAGGTTGTTCTGCCATGATGTCATACCATATCATATCTCATGCTTTTAATTCTCGATACTGCAAAAATATGAATTAAATTAAATTGAGAAAAGTCAAAAGTGAAAAAGACACATTTTTCTTACTATCCATTCATCCATTTTCTATACCGCTTATCCTCACTAGGGTAGCGGGTATGCTGGAGCCTATCCCAGCTGTCTTCAGGCGATAGGCGGGGTACACCCTGGACTGGTCGCCAGCCAATCACAGGGCACATATAGACAAACAACCATTCACACTCACAAAATCAATCAGTAATAAATAAATATAATAATAATAATAAAACGGCAAATAATAAAAACTTAAGAAACCACACATAGTTGGTGGGTAGACCAATTTATTTTTTACAACATATTGCGCAACTGCAGGGTCTTGAGACACATGCTAACTCGCAAACTAGAGAGCTAGCGACCTAAACGGCAGCCTTCAAGTTATTTCCTTTCAACTTAAATCGCCAAAAACTTACCACTTCCACACGGATAGGGAGGATAACTATTAACAGTTATTTAACCTTTAACATGAACATTAATCAAACGTAATAATTTTTTCTGGGTACATGATTTCTGGGCATTAAAGGCGGGGGCCTCAAACTAGTGTCCTGCGGGCCACATTTGGCCCGCGGGCCGCGTGTTTGAGACACCTGGTTTAAAACATCTTCACAGAATCAATCTCATTTAGTATCTGGAACAAATACTACAAATACTAAAAATGTTATACACGGCGTGTATGTATACACACCATGCTTCATATGTTCCAGCTCTCTGGGCTCCTCTGGTGAGTCGGCCGTCGGGAAGCTGTTTGGATGCGAGGTCGAGAACAGCAGCCTGTGTCGCTGCGGTAAGGAGACGGTCCGCTCTTCCCTCACTTTGCTCTTCACCATGCACTACCCAGAGCAAAACTCTCAAGGTGAGTCGAAAACACTTCAAACACTAGTATGATTGACAGGTGTTGTTGACCGAGCTTCATTTGACTCATCAGAGAAAACGATAAAGGAGTACGACTTTGCTGAGATCCTGAAGAAGAGCATCTGTTTGGAGCAGAGCACGCAGGCGTGGTGTGAAAACTGTGAGAAGTATCAGCCCACAGTGAGTTTACGCATGCTGTCATGTCGGCCCTTTCGCTTCCACGCTCGTGAGCCCATCATGAAGGAACCGCTTTGGTCTGTTGCATCTCCCCAGGTGCAGACGCGCAACATTCGATGCCTACCGGATGTTTTGGTCATAAACTGTGAAGTGAACAGTGCTAAAGAGGCGGAATTCTGGAAGGTTCAGGCGGAGGTAATTGTTCTGTTTTTTTGCATTATAAAATGTGTCAATGTGGGGTTTATTATTCATGGTTTTGCTTCAGAAGCCGACCCGTCTGAACCACTAAATACTCTCCACACTTTTTTACTATTCATCTTTACTCTTTTAAACACCTACAGTCGTTCTTCGCCTCTTTGTGGTTTGAACATCACTCACTCATGCTATCACTTTTTTAAAAAATGAATTAATATATGATCACTATATGATCGCTGATCATTGGGAGTGACCGGGATGGATAGGATCAGATACGAGTACATCAGAGGGACATTACATGTTAGAGACCTTGGAGATAAAGTTAGATAGGCCAGACTGAGATGGTTGGGACATGTCCAGAGGTGAGATAGTGAATATATTGGTAGAAGGATGCTGCTAGGTAGGAGGCGTAGAAGAAGACCGAAGAGGAGGTTTATGGATGTAATGAATGAGGACATGAGGGTAGTTGTTGTAAGAGAGACAGATACAGAAGATGGAGTCGATTGAAGGGAAAAGCCGAAAGAGGAAGAAGAAGAAAACTGAAACGCAGCCTCACCGTGTTTAGTCCTGACTCCGGGTGCCCAAAGGAGACCACTACCTGAGCTTGAACTGAAGACTCTTACATAAGCAAAACTGTCAGTTCTATGTGGAACTGTGAACTGATTACATGATGCATTCAATTGTAATCTGATGCATGTTCAAATGAAATAAATCCATTACCATTATTGTTCATGTCCAACTGCATATTCATTTAAATATAATATGCAACTTAGTTGTGTTTTTCTCCACAGTACGCTTTCACTAAAGCCACAAAGAAGGAGGAATCGGAGCCTGCAAAGCCTAAGGAACACCCACCCATGCCCACCGAGTGGTGCCTGGAGTAAGACACACTCCTTCTTTTATTATTATTATTATTATAATTATGAGCATCATCACCACAAAGTTCATCAATGGTTGACCCTAATGTGACTGCCGCTCCACCTCATGCAGCGGCGAGGACATGTGCAACATGGAGGGCTTCACCTTCAACACCCGCTTGGAGGACCTGAGGCACATCTGGATCCCTCTCACATTAAAGATGTCAATCAGCAAAAATCAGGGATTGGAAATCAGCAGTTGGCGCGAAGGAGAGGAAGTAAGCGAAGAAGCTTTACCAGATGATGATTTGTTTTTATTTTTTATCTTCTCATTTTGACTAGCTGAGTGCTGCCGAGGAAGCGGAGGGAGCGTCTCTTTATGACCTGGTGGTCACCGTGCCGCACATCCTCGACGCTCGCGCGGGTGGAAACCTGGTGGCGCACATCAAAGTGGGAGAAACATACCATCAGAGAAAAGAGGTTAGCGGGTGGGAATCGGTTTTTCGTTCCGTCTTGATGTAGCTGATCTCTTATTGTTCGGTGCAGGGAGTCACACATCAGCAGTGGTATCTTTTCAACGATTTCCTCATCGAGCCCATCGATAAGGTAAATAACGCAATTCAATATTAACTAGAAAATTCCCGTGGAAATTTTGATGGGCTTGCCACCTGTGCTGTGAACCTCGGGTCCGGTGTGCCAACGGCTACCGTGCTAGCACCTAGCAAGAAAGCCTCAAGTGCCGAAAAGGTTGATGCAGTCCCATAGTGTCCCCACATCATGCCACGTGTGTATTTGCCTTTAGACATAAGTCAATTAGCTAAAATGCTAACATGCTAACAGTCATCATGCTAGCACTTAGCAAGACAGCCTCAAGTCCCAAAAGTGTCCAGGCAGTCCGATAGTGTCCCCACATCATTCCACGTATTTGTCTTTAGACATGAGTAAATTAGCTAAAATGCTAACATGCTAACAGTCATCATGCTAGCACCTAGCAAGACAGCCTCAAGTCCCAAAAGTGTCCAGGCAGTCCGATAGTGTCCCCACATCATTCCACGTATTTGCCTTTAGACATGAGTAAATTAGCTAAAATGCTAACATGCTAACAGTCATCATGCTAGCACCTAGCAAGACAGCCTCAAGTCCCAAAAGTGTCCAGGCAGTCCGATAGTGTCCCCACATCATTCCATGTATTTGCCTTTAGACATGAGTAAATTAGCTAAAATGCTAACGTGCTAACAGTCATCATGTTAGCACCTAGCAAGAGACCCTCAAGGTTAGAAAGTGCCAAGGTTGTCCTGTAACATCCCTACATCATGCCATGTGTGTATTTGCCTTTAGACATGAGTAAATTAGCTAAAATGCTAACTTGCTAACAGTCATCATGCTAGCACCTAGCAAGACAACCTCAAGTACCAGAAGTGTCCAGGCAGTCCGATAGTGTCCCCACATCATTCCATGTATTTGCCTTTCGACATGAATAAATTAGCTAAAATGCTAACTTGCTAACAGTCATCATGCTAGCACCTAGCAAGACAGCCTCAAGTCCCAAAAGTGTCCAGGCAGTCCGATAGTGTCCCCACATCATTCCATGTATTTGCCTTTAGACATGAGTAAATTAGCTAAAATGCTAACGTGCTAACAGTCATCATGTTAGCACCGAGCAAGAGACCCTCAAGGTTAGAAAGTGCCAAGGTTGTCCTGTAACATCCTTACATCATGCCATGTGTGTATTTGCCTTTAGACATGAGTAAATTAGCTAAAATGCTAGCATGCTAACAGTCGTAATGCTAGCACCTAGCAAGAGAACCTCAACTTTAGAAAGTGCCAAGGTTGTCCTGTAACATCCCTACATCATGCCATGTGTGTATTTGCCTGTAGACATGAGTAAATTAGCTTAAATGCTAACATGCTAACGATGCTAGCACCTAGCAATAGGCCCTCATGTTTAGAAACTGCCAAGGTTGTCCTATAACCTCCCTGCATCATACCATGGGTGTATTCGGCTTCATAAATGAGTAAATTAGCTAAAATGCTAACATGCTAAGAATTAGCATTATGGCTGGGCGAGCCCATAATTATGAGATTGCTGGTAATATAAATGTGTTTCATTTCAGACTGAAGCTGCACAGTTTGACATGGGATGGAAAGTGCCCGCCATCTTGTATTACGCAAAGAGGAACTACCACACCAAATACCACCTTCGCAGTGAGTTTTACTTCATGAATAATAATACGCACACACACACGGAATATTCCCCCGAGTGGCTCACTTTGCTGTGCGTCGTCAGTTAAAAACCCCATCGACGCCAGCGTGCTGCTGACCGAGGCCTCGCTGGCTCGGAAACAGAGGAAGACTCACGCCACTTTCATCCCGCTCATGGTCAGCGAGATGCCGCAGGCCGGCGACTTGGTGGGGTTGGATGCCGAGTTTGTTACTCTCAACCAGGTCAGGGTTTGATCACGACCGCAGGTGCAAAATCTGGAGCCATGTTGATTTTTAATGATGTTGCGTGGCTCGCAGGAAGAGGCAGAACTACGCAGCGACGGCACCAAGTCCACCATCAAACCCAGTCAGATGTCCGTCGCCAGGATCACCTGTGTGCGGGGTCAGGGCCCCAATGAAGGGGTGCCCTTCATCGATGACTACATCTCTACTCAGGAGCAGGTGATGTTGATAACAATACAATTACTAATAAAAATCCAAACACAGTGGCGTCTCAGTTAGAGTCCGCCCTGGTTAGCATGTTTTTTGGTTAACATTCACGCTAAAATTTGCATACTTTTCTGGAATTGCACCAACTGTATGCTTTCTTTTCAGTTTTTATGTGGTTCCTCCCGCAGGTGGTGGACTACTTGACTCAGTATTCCGGCATTAAACCAGGCGACCTGGATGCAAAGATCTCGTCTAAGCATTTGACCACATTGAAGTCCACCTACTTAAAACTGCGTTTCCTCATCGACACGGGAGTCCGATTTGTGGGCCACGGCCTCCAGAAGGACTTCCGGGTTATCAACTTAATGGTACGCTCGCTGACATCCACTGTTGGGTTTGCTTTAGTGGCGAGTTCGACAATGAGTGATCTTTATCTCATTTCAAGGTGCTGAAAGATCAAGTCATTGACACGGTCTACCTGTTCCACTTGCCCCGGAAGAGGATGATTTCACTCAGGTTTCTTGCCTGGTACTTTCTTGGTAAGTCAACTTCTTTAAGAAATACTGACAGGTACTTCCTGGATCATCTTGGATGACAGAGGTACCAGAGGTTCCTTTGACGCCATTCATTCATTCATTTTACCGCTTATCCTCACGGGGGTCGGGGGGGTGCTGGAGCCTATCCCAGCTGCCTTCGGGCGAGAGAGGCTGGGTACACCCTGGACTGATCGCCAGCCAATCACAGGGCAAACAACCATTCACACTCACATTCATACCTATGGACAATTTGGACAAATGTTTTTGGAATGTGGGAGGAAGCCGGAGTGCCCGGAGTGCCCGGAGTGCCCGGAGTGCCCGGAGTGCCCGGAGTGCCCGGAGTGCCCCGAGTGCCCCGAGTGCCCCGAGTGCCCCGAGTGCCCCGAGTGCCCCGAGTGCCCCGAGTGCCCCGAGTGCCCCGAGTGCCCCGAGTGCCCCGAGTGCCCCGAGTGCCCCGAGTGCCCCGAGTGCCCCGAGTGCCCCGAGTGCCCCGTTTCCTCCCACAGAAAACCCACGCATGCACGGGGAGAACATGCAAACTCCACACAGAGATGGCTGAGGATGGAATTGAACCCTGGTCTCCTAGCTGTGACGTCTGCGCGCTAACCACTCTTCCACCGTGCCGCCCCTTTGACACCAATGTGACTCAAACTGTATTCCTGAATTAGCCACTAATTTAGATTCTTGGCCAAAACTCTGTGATTGGGCCATCCCTCCACAAAGTTTGGTATTTTTTGTTGTAATCTTTGTTGAGTCCTGATCCTTGCGACCACCTTCATCCCTGCATTCAGACCTCAACATCCAGGGGGAAACCCACGACAGCATAGAGGACGCTCGCACCGCCTTGCAGCTGTACAGGAAGTATCTGGAGCTGAGTCGCGGAGGCGGCACAGACGAAGTCAGGAAGGTCCTGAAGGGACTCTACGAAAAAGGCCGCCAGCTGGACTGGAAAGTCCCGGATACAGATGCAGGAGATGGTCAAGGTAGCCCAAAAAGTACGAAATGGTGCAGGAGGAATGTGCCACGTCGCCTGGGGGTGACGGTGAGAGTTTATTCGTAGACTGATGAGAGTCTTCTTCCTCCATCAGGTCCTGCCGTGTTTCCATCTGTGATGGGCCTGTGACTCATCAACGAGGACGCCGTCAACATCTTCCATTTTGTATCGCATTGTAAAGTTCGCATTATTGCCATTATGTTGTTGCTTTTCACTCAACACTTTTATCATTATTCATGTTTTTCAGTGAAATGATTGAAGATGAAGTGAAGTATTTTTAGATGTACCAGCCTTTTGTGCTGGTAAAAGGTTTTTGTTGTGTAATAAATGGAATTAAATCTTGTTGAATATGTGTGATGACAAAGGAAGAACATATTAATTCCTCGGCTAATAGGATGCTTATGTATTCGGAGATTTGTACCTGAAATAATACTTTAAAACCACTTCTGTAGCTGGAAGAATATTTGTAAATTGAATAAAAAGCACCCTCTGCTGGCTAAATTTGGATGGAAAAGTGTACATATACTGCAAAAATAGTTATACCATTTATAGTATAGTTTTGAAAAAGTTGAATAATTTTCAGTTGAACTGTAATTAATGTTAAATCAAAAGCAAGTTTCTCAATTAATAAAGGATCACAGTGAATATTGCAAACAGTTTATTCGTAATAAATGAAAACTGTGCCATTCAGTGAGTGGGGAGAAAGAGCGCAGAGGGCGTCTTTGGTCCATTCTGTGTGGGGTGGGGTGGGGTGGGGGCGATTGATGAGTGGGAGACAGAAGAAAAGGCACTTGAGTTTTTACAGCTCTGAAGTGACAAGGACACAACTACTGTAGATGTCCATTATGCCTACCATGAATATCGCATACAAATGATACCGCTACATAAATGTATATACAGGAAGGAGATTAAAGAAAAAACATTTCTGGGATATTTTTGTTAAGATGCAGAAAAAGGAGAAATGCAAGAAAAATTCCTATTTGTAAAACAAACCAAAGAGACACAGGATTAAAAGTTGCTTTCATCAACGATCATCCTGTAGCACCCCCCTAGCAAATAAAGATCATTTTTAATCTATTCTGTCAGTCAGATAATAGTTTGGCATTTTGAAAAGTAACACATATATAATAATAGTTTCCCCCACAATAAAAAAAGGTTAACTGAGCTTAAAATGAAGACTTGGAAAAAAAGAAGAGAACAGCTCAGACGTCAAGATGCATGTTGACTCACTAGTTAGCACCTTTAAAGCAATATTCCTCATGACGTTTGTACAAAAAAGCGTAGAAAGGGGGAATTAAAAAAAAAAAAAAAAAAAGACAGAATACATGTTGCAAGAAATATTCTCAACTTTGAGGTTATTGAGGATAACAACCACACCCTCACAAGTTCAATTTCCAATCCGTGACAAAAGGCTCAAACGATTCCTTTCAACCAAAAAAATAAAAGATTCATGCACTCGGAACGAAAACAAATTGCCGCTCTTGCCCACCACATTCACTAAAAATGATAATTAAAAAAAAAAAAATCCTTGGTTAAGAATAAGAAATAATTGGGGCAAGACATCTTTCAAGGTTCCCCAGTGAGGAATTTTGATTGTTTTCTTTTTTTCCACAACATGAAGGTAGTGCCAGACTGGTTGAAGTCAAGCAATCTGCATGTTGAACACCTCCAGCATCCTGATTGGTGAACATATTCCAAACGGAAAACAGCATCCTAGTCTTCCATGTTGCCAAATGATTCCTTTAGGAAGACGTGACATTTTCTACAAAAGGCAAACAAACCAAGTACAAAGACGGTCTGATGAAAAGGCAAACGTGGAAGAAAATGAGTCGTAGTGAAGATCTGAAGCCGTGGTGATGTCAAACTTCACATACTTTAACAGTATTCCACAAAAAAAAAAAAAAAACAGCCCTCATGTTCAAAAATTTAGTGGGTGAGGTCGTCCTCTAGAATAGCAACCCTATGTCCAGCAAACTAGCGTAGCTTAGCATTAGGACAGACCAAAGTACTGCTCCGTGTGAAGGCGCCGCAGCTTTATACTCGCTCACAAACGTCTAAGAGGTCAAGAGGTCAGTCGACTAAACATGTAGCGCAGCCTTCTATAGCGTTAGCTTGATATGTTTCCTTCAAATAGTCTGCATCGTCTGTCCTAATGTCACGTATTTCACAATATTGCTTTCCTTCCTCGGGAAAACGCTCGGTCGGGAAAGAGCCGGCAAACGTGGAAGCCGTGCTAAGAGTTCCACTGCAGGTCTTGAAGCAGGCGAAGCGTCACGTGGGCCTAAACCAAGACACAATCTGGTACTCTCTACCCAAGTTGCTGTTCAAGTCTTACGGATGAACGGAGGAGATCAAAACATGAACTTGTATTCTATTCTTCATCGAGACGAGCGAGCGAGCGAGCTGGACGGGACGGTGGGCGTGGCTTTGGGACCGGGGAGTGCAAGATTATTAGTAAAGGGGCTTTCGAGAGCTTCGAGCGAGCGCAACCATTCCAATGTCAAGGGCAGGGCGTCCGGGGAAGCCTTTGCGGCAGCCCATTGTGGGAATCTCGGTTTTGGTTTGACGACGAGTGCGAGGGGCCCCGAGAGGTGTTGGAGTGCTGGGGGGCGGGGCCGTCGCCGCTTTGGTAGCGGTGGTTGCCGCGGCCGGCGTTTCGGTCGTGGTTGGAGCCGCCGTTGTAGCGCTGGCCGCCCGAGTGGTAGCCCTGGCCTTGGAACGTACGCCGGTTGCCTTGGAAAATCTGGGGAGAAAGCCACAGGTTGGTCATATGTAAGTGTTGAGCACATGAAGGACATTGCAGCTACGCGGGAGAGATGTCAGGGAAAGTGGAATCGGTGCTCAGGGATGATCCTACTGCGAAACGCAACATGCTAAACAACGAGAACTGGTCCACAAACTTGTAGACCAGTTTTATGACGTACTATTATTCCGTCGCTCCCCTCCTGTGGACCACGGTAAGCCGTGACACGACACTTTAGTGTCATTGTATTGCACACAACACTTTCTAGATCTTCCAGAATCTAGCACCTATTCCAGCAGGATTTCCAAAGCGGTCTGTTTTAAATTTATTCCGCCCACTCTGCTGTGATTGGTCCCACTCGGCTTGTACAGCTAAGAGCTGGTACTTGGGTATGCCCATATAAGAAAGTTCAGCTCACTGTGATGTTTATGACCCTTGCAGTTCTTACTTTTGGCGGCCGAGTGGTTAGCGCGCTGACCTCACAGCTAGGAGACCAGGGTTCAATTCCACCTTCGGCCATCTCTGTGTGGAGTTTGCATGTTCTCCCCGTGCATGTGTGGGTTTTCTCCGGGTACTCCGGTTTCCTCCCACATTCCAAAAACATGCTAGGTTAATTAGCGACTCCAAATTGTCCATAGGTATGAATGTGAGTGTGAATGGTTGTTTGTCTATATGTGCCCTGTGATTGGCTGGCCACCAGTCCAGGGTGTACCCCGCCTCTCGCCCGAAGACAGCTGGGACAGGCTCCAGCACCCCCGCGACCCCCATGAGGATAAGCGGTAGAAAATGGATCAATGAATGACTTCTCCTCCTATTTTGTGTGGAAGTGGTAACTTTTTGGCTTCTTATTTTGTCTTTCCCCACCCTCGGCCATCTATGTGTGGAGTTTGCATGTTCTCCTCGTGCATGCGTGGGTTTTCTCCGGGTACTCCGGTTTCCTCCCACATTCCAAAAACATGCTAGGTTAATTAGCGACTCCAAATTGTCCATAGGTATGAATGTGAGTGTGAATGGTTGTTTGTCTATATGTGCCCTGTGATTGGCTGGCAACCAGTCCAGGGTGTACCCCGCCTCTCGCCCGAAGACAGCTGGGATAGGCTCCAGCACCCCCCGCGAGGATAAGCGGTAGAAAATGAATGAATGAGTTATTACTTTTAGTCGACCCTTCTCCTGGAAACCGGTGCTTACTTGACACCTTTACATTTAGTTCTCAATGGAAAGTCACCTGCTTGGCCGGTGGGGGGCGGAACTCGCTGGGAGGGTTTTGGGTCTGAGTGGGAAGAGGGGTTTCCACGGTACTTGGGCTGGCCACCGAGGAGGACGTGGAGCTGCAGCGGGATCGATCAGAGTAACCTGTGCGAGGATGGTACACTGCAAAAGAACACAACCAGTGAAGAGACTTTGGATACGAATTTCGGATCAAGACTCAAGAATCAATATGGCCGTCTGCCTACCTGATCCAAATCTTGAGATGCTGGCCTTCAGCGGCTCCAGATCAAATGTGAATCTGACGGCTTTGCCGAGGTCCTCGTCGTATTTCCGCTCACTCACAAAGTGCTGCCGATAGTCAACAGTACAGACCACAGTCAGTGTTGGGATGCGGGAAAGGACACTAGTGGTCACCGAGTGAAGCACCTTGATGTCGGCTCGCAGTTCAGTCAGCTGCTCGTCAGACATGGACGCCGACTGGTCTGTCAGCCGCCTGAGCTCCTCGGCTCTTTTCTGTCGGGTGTTCAAAATGACCACTGAAACACAACAACACAAGACGTCTCATTTTAGTGGGCAAGAGTTTGAGTACGCTTCCTTGATTGAACGTACACAACATTGGCGAGGTCTACGATTCTGTTTATGGGGGTCCTTTCATAGGTCTTTGGTCTTCGCCATGTGGGAATATTAGAGTCTCACTGTTTGAGGTTGTAGCGCGCGGGTCTCGCAGCGAGGAGACCCGACCAAACTCCTCCCGACCATCCAGTTTAGTGACGAACAAGCACCTCATGAAGCAAATTACACTGACCGTTTTGGGTGGGAGGCAGGAAATCCAAGGAAACACTGCTGGAAGAGGTGCAGAGTCTGGAAGCTCTAGAAAGGCTTTCTGTGTGGACTAACGTGTGTAAGTCCGAAAATTTGTATAATAGGTCCCCTTTAAGGCTGCACGGCAAGCGAGTGGTTAGCGCGCAGGCCTCACAGCTAGGAGACCCCGAGCTCAATTCCAATCCTCGCGCATCTCTGTGTGGGAGTTTGCGTGTTCTATCCGTGCATGCGTGGGTTTTTTTTCCGGGTACTCCGGTTTACTAATTGTCCATAGGTATGAATGTGAGTGTGAATGGTTGTTTGTCTATATGTGCCCTGTGATTGGCTAGCGACCAGTTCAGGGTGTACGACGCCTCTCGCTTAAAGACAGCTGGGATAGGCTCCAGCACCCCCTGCGACTCTCATAAGGATAAACAGTAGAAAATGAATGAATGACTGAATGAGGTTGTGGGACAAGTGGCCTTTTCTGGTACCCCCCCCCCCCCTCCAATGGTGGGATTGTCTTTTTAAAAAGGGACCCAGGTCGTGCAGCGGACATCTGCTGGTAAAGAAAAGTTCAAAGATCATCATACTACTTTTCATTTCTTATGTGAATCCATTTAGGAGGATTTAAACCCAAACTCCCCTTTCCACTTCCGCCTATTTCCAATGAATCTATCCCAAAACTCTCCATCTGGGTTTGTGTAACAACTCCTGGAGGTTTAAATTGAAAAGACAGTAAAAGCCCAAAGGGGAAAGTTTGGCAGACAAGACTTGAGAAAACCTGCTTTTTTTTTTTTTTTTTTTTTGTTTCCACTCAAGCACTCGTCTTCCTGTGCTCCCCACTCGCTTCCCCCGGCATACAAGTCGGCAAAGAGCCTCCCTCGACACCCGACACCATTCAATTTTTCTTGGTACACTCCACGCTGAAAAGAACGGAGCTAGGCAGAGTGGCCTACTTGTGCAAATATGCAGCCTCTGTCGTGACACACAGTCACATACACACGGCTGGTAAACTGGAGGTAAAGCAGGACCCCCTGGGAGACTACTCTGTTTTGGAGAAAAAAAATAAAAAAAACTTAGTCTTCCATAACAATCACTTTTACGACCTTTCAGGAAATATTTCAGGCCAGACTCCTCCCCTCGAGGCAAAAAGAAACTGGTATTTTCCAGGTATTATGTGATATTTAAATAACAGTACTTACTGGCCTCTGCTTTCACTTTGTCCATTTCAGACAGTAGTGTCACTTCTCTGTCCATTAAGCTGAAAAAGAAAGGACAGAAGACTCATTTGTCTTTAATTAGATTACAGAGCAGAATTCCAGAAACATGAATCAAGAGACAGCTGCGCCATCGGTGAAAAGACGGTGTAGCTTTTACAGATTACAGTTGTTAGTGTCAATAATAAGACAAAGTCCGACCCCATTCATTCATGCTTGTATTAAACTAGTCCATGTTGAACAAAGATGTTGACAAAAAAACAGCTTTGTAAATGGATTACAACAAAAATACTGGTGCCGTTGAAGATAACGTATTGTATTAAGCAGGAAATTAGAAATTTAAGCCCCTGGGTTGCTTGAAAAAACATTTGCAGAGGCTCAACTACTTAAATTCACAGCCATGATAAATGAAATTTAAGACGTATTTTGTCTTTACTTTTAACAAGTTAAAACCATTTTTTTTACATGAAATGCAGTGTATTTGCAAATCTTATTTGTTATATTCTACTGCGTTTTCTTCGCACTGTATTGCATTTTACATAACAGTGTTTTTGTATTTCTTCTCTAACCGAGCAACTGTGACCATTGTCCATTATTGCGGCTCAATAAAGTCCAAAGTTTAAAGATTATTCCCGTCTTGACGTTGGCATCCTTCCATTTCAACGCATTGAATTTCAGCTTCACTTTTGTTCAGTCACAATGAGTATGGTTTAATGTAATACCAAATTGAAGGGGAAAGTTTCACAATCATATTAAAGCAGTAACCGTTGTACAAAATTTTTGGGGTGACAGGTTTCATATTTTAGAAATCCATATTACTTACAATTGTTTTCAAGTTGAAAAACTCATTTTTAAAAAAGGTGTGGCGGCTTTTATTTTGTAGTGGCACAACTGCAACTATCAACTACACATAGCGGAAACCCTGAAGTTGAACCTGTCTGAAATAAAGCAGTACTAAAAGCAGTACTAATAAACATTGCCTGAAAGAACAAACACTTAACACGGACGGAAAGTACATAACGACGCTTCAAGTCAATTTACCATTAATATTCTAAGTCAAGTTTAACAATCGCTGCTGGCTTAAGTAAATTCAACAAAAGGTGCACTGAGGGCTCATCTGATATGTTGACATCACACATACAATAGCAGTTTGAACATCCGTTTGTGTCAAATCCCAAAGTGTACAAATATCATGTACCAATGTATCAATTCATTTAACCAGTTTTTTGTATTCACGTAATCTGATGATAGAAAACGAGTGAGCTGAAAGGAGAGTTTAGCACACACAATAAAACATCGCCATATTGCGGTTTATGTTTCTGCTGTTGTTGTTAAAGCGTCAAGTATTAAAGTGGTTCCACATGTACACACACACCTGCCCTGAAGCTCTGCAAACGTCTGCTTCATTGTCTTGAGGGAGGACTCCATCTCCTCCTTCACCACCATCCTGTAGCGAGTCAGCGAGGCGGTGCATCGCTGTAGGTCTTTCACAGAGCGGTCGATGTTTGGAGCTGACGGGAACCAAAGACGGAAAAAAGAACATCCGCTATTAAGAAAATCCTGTACAATTAAATTGGATATTATGTTAAGGTATTTTCTATGAGTTTAGAAGTGGATGATTTCATCGTACCAATTTTCTTGCCACCAGACGACCTTTGCTGACTTTGTTCATCAGGGAGTGCAAATGAGGAGTTTTGGTGATGTGAATCTTGGCGGTGCCGCGCTTTGTTGCCTCTGTGCCCCTGGTGAGTACTTTGCCCTGGCTGAGGAGGTGGGCTGTCTGCGTCGGCAACTGAGAGAGATGTACATATTCATGCCACTGGTGAGCTAGCTACAAGCTAGGAATGGGACGAGAAAATACAACAGAGATGGAACAACAACGTGTAACGTTTACCAGTGGTTTCAGAAGTGGTTGTCGGTTCAGAGTCCAGCTCCAACGCATCCAAAGATGCAGAGTCCAATTGTTCGCTAAGGGAGTCGAGTGACTCTCCGTCCATCGCTGATCCATTGGCATGGAAGCCGTTGGTTTTGTTCTTACACTCAGGCGGCGTGGCCTCAGATGGACCAGGTTCTGCAGAGATCTCTTGCTGGGGCTTGGGCTTTTTTTTCTTATTTGGCTGGGAGGTCAAAATATCAATGTCAGGGTGCTTTGTATCAATTCTCTTTTGTTGGGTGTCAACACAGGACTGCGGCCTGCATCAGACTAGCACCTACGGAGGTCGAGGAGTTGAGTAAAAATAAAGATTCCGCAACCAACTGAATCAAATGGCACAGGGACAGTGTTTAACAAACTATTTCTTCACTATTGATGTCTTGAAACACTTATAGCAAATTTGAATGTAGAGATTATCCCAGTCCATTCAAAGTCAATACATAGTTCATTTTTTCCATAGCTAATTCTAAGTTTCTTGTATAAGAGAAATACAGTCAAATGTCTTTTTTTTTTTTTTAACAACCTGATTCAATTTACCTTTTGCCTGTTTTTGTGCAGTATTGTGTGTAACAAACCAGTCCTTTTGTCCTGCATAGTATTGTTCACACCTTGTCACAAACATGGTCCAAAATGGTGAACTACAATATCTTGCCTGTAACATGCAGTTCAAACTACAAACTCTGTACCAGACTCAACACTTATTTAAAACATTCTCAGTTTGCACTGCACTCCGAGTCAAATCCCAAGAGATTAATGTCAAAGTCCAAGTCGAGTAGCAAGCCTTTGATTATGTTGTCAAGTCAAATCTGCGATCACAAATCTGTCAGTCCAAACCTCGTGTGCGCCATGCCACTAAAAAAAGTGACATTAATCCTTTCTGGAGGCTGACCCAAATGTAATAAAGCAGGTGTATCCCATTTCATTCATACCTTCTTTTTGCCGGTGACACTCCACTCCTTAAGGATTTCCACTGCACTGCCTGCAAAACCGCGATAAACAAACAAACACAGCAAGATTAAGCAGATTTTATACACAGTGAATGCCTTGTCTTGATGTTAATAAGAAGTCTAACATATGAGCAGAACTGTGCTAAAAATAGACTGTATTTTTAAGAAACAGCGTTTACGTCACATGACGTATGCCGTTCAGTTACTGTTGTCGGAATTACGGCACAGTGAGAGCATCATCACAGATTTTCTTCTATCCGGTCAATCATTTTGCTGAACCCAATAAATGTGGCGGCTGTCATAAGTTCTTTAAAATACTGTGCCTTTAACAGCATTTCTGCGCTACGGTTTTTATAAGAAACGGTGGACATGAGTGTTTATAGGGAGTCTTTCTGGGTCAATAATTGCCCCACCAGGACGCCGGCTCACCTTCCAAGAATGCTTGAACCGCCTTGTCGACGCAGTTCTCAAAATGCTGCAACACCAGAACAATCTCATTGTTGCTTTTGTTGGGGACAACCGCCCTGACGGCACTGATCTGCGACACGAAAACAAACGGGGCAAAAAAGGAACAGTTTAAAATGGTTCAGGGTCGGCTACACTGACAGTGACGTGAATACAACATAAGGAACATGGATACAGCAGTGTTGTCTTATTGGCACCACTATACACATTGACAGGTTTGGTGCAACATACACGGTACACTATACACATTGACAGGTTTGGTGCAACATACACGGTACACTATACACATTGACAGGTTTGGTGCAACATACACGATACACTATACACATTGACAGGTTTGGTGCAACATACACGGTACACTATACACATTGACAGGTTTGGTGCAACATACAGGATAGAACTTTCAATGCAGTTTTTGCGACGTAAGAGGGTCACAGGCACCCTACGTGTACTGCCCATTTAAGAGATCCCCAGTCCAGCAAGCACTAAAATGGCTCCAATGCCAATAAAAAAAACATTAGAAACCCCACCCCCCCATGTGACACCTGAATAAAACACGACTTCTACTCCATTAAATTCGTGCGGTGCGTTTTCAACGGCGATGCCTTGTCAGGTCATTAGAAAGCAGACCATTTCAGGTTAACCGAGGCATTGAGCTTTAAGTAAAACAATACTTCAGGACCTCAAAAGTCCAATTTCAAGTTTACAAGTCCAAGTTCACGTCTTACCTTCTCCTTCATCCTCTCAGGTGGCCCTCCTTGGGACATGACCATCTTTGAGCGTGTGTCAAACACGACTCCGTCTGAAATGACATCTCAAGTTCAAGCCCGTGTAGGATTTTTCATCATTTGCAAAACAAAAGACGTTGGCCGTGTGCACGGAAACTTTCAGGGGAGGCCCGCAATCCTGGATTTGTTGTTTTTACCACTTTTACTGTTATAGGCTGTCCTACCTAGTCAGACTAGTGTTGTCCCATCTTATCAAGGAGCATGAACTGATGAAGCCAGCTTGGATGAGAAGGAAAAGCGGCTTTTAAAACAACCTCAACAGTCCAAAAAAAAAAAAATAATAAAAACAACGGTTGCAATTACAGTGGTATGAAAAGGTTTGGTCACCCCTGATCATTTTCAAGATGTTCCTTTATAAATCACAGGTTGCTGGAATCAGCCATTTTAGTTAAATGTATCATAAAGCGGACAAACAAAGTGATTTTGAAATGAAGTTTATACGATTTACAGAAAGTGTGCAATAATTATTTAAACAAATTTGGCCATCCTATTAGGTTCCAATGAGCCAGCACTGAGAGTGAAAGGAAAGTCCAAAGTTAAAACAATCATGTCCTGATAGGGTTGTCTTTTCTGGAAATGAAACTAGGTTAATGTCACAGTAAACGTCACACAGCCAGGTCACTTTATCTCCAGCTTCTTGTGCTGCGCTCACCAGACCGCTACGTTTATCAAAGCCGTCTGATTGTATGTGCATTCTTGCAGACCTCCAAAACACACACACAGACACTCACACACACTCACCCTTTTGGTTCTTCTTTGCCATGTTGTGGTCCACTGCAAATCCACACAGGTGTAGCTGCAAAACAATTAGTTGCAGACTTCCCCGAGACTGGAACAACTTTTCAGAAGTACAAGAGCTGTGGTTCAAGTGAAGGGGTCGAAGCTGGTGAGAGGGTTTGTCCTCAAGAGGTTTTGTTGTGCCTGGGGTCTGTAAAGACGAGGTTCAGCATCTGGCAAAAAGCAGACTTCTCTTCCTGGTGCTTCACACAAATCTGTCCAGGGGGGAAAAAAAACAGTTGTCATGATATGACAATCCAAATTCCTGCTTTCATATTTGAAAAAAAGCAAAAATTCCATAGAACTGTTGTCGCTTGATATGGAAAAACATGCATGTAATATTTTCTTTTAATACTGTATAATATGGTGCATGGTGTTTTGTTATGACAAGGACTATTAAGACAAGCAATCTGCGTCAGTTATATTGTATAATCACTCAGTCAACTGAAAAACTAGACATTTCATCGTTGTATCATACCGATGGCACGCTTTCAAAGTACATTAGTAAAAAGATAACTTTGAATGATTAAATATTTTGCAAAAAAATAACAGGTTTTATTTCATTAGCTTAACAGCTGTAATTTATCCTTGGCACCAACACCAAGCAGAAAGAATGAAGAAAGGTTTGTGCCAGTTTTTGTACTGCAGAATACACAAAAACACATCTCATCCGGGAAACTGGATACTGCTGCCAGATTGCTCTTCTTTAATCACATCCTTTTTTTTTTTTTGTTCTTCCAAATCCACTTTGTGCTGATGTGGACATCAAAATCACGACGAGCCGCTTCTCTGGAAATGGAAACCTAAAGCGCTGCACACACCCCTAAGAAATCGGTGTGTCATAAAAGCCTGGCTTACCACACCTGTGTGGACGTCAAACTCACCGGCGTACAAAGCACAAGTCATACACAAACACAACCAATCATGGATGTTGATTTAGCCGGGGTGCTGCTGCTGCTGCTGCTTGAGTCGTCAAGAGGGCCAGCAGAACTGATGATGCCTGGGGGATGCAAGTGCCCCCCCTCCCCTTGCAAGTCTTTAAAGTGAACGCATTTAAACATGCTTTGACACATATTGGTCAAGGTAGAAAGGGGCTTCTGACATGCCACGTCCATAAAAGACGAAGGGTAACGTCCACAGGCCGAAACTAACAGCATGTTTATGACGCTTACGAAACAGAACCTAGTTTACTAGGCGGATATTTATCATACTTACGTACATCCTTTTCATCCTATGCTAACACACTTTATCTTATACCTATATACATGCAAGTTTCAAATGGCCCAAATCACTCATTGTTGCCATATCCGCTTTTCGCTTCAGTATTAACCAAATAATATACTTCTTTAAAGGTAATGCAAGACAACAAAACAGGAGTATTTCTATTTCGTTACAGATGTTGTAACCGTGGCCACTAAATGCGACAGGCTAGGTTGCATCCAAACGCATCTTACACAAGGATCCCTGTCGTTTTCTTTCCATTGGTTCAACCCAAGGTATGCTTAGCTTGGGAGCGTGAGCTAACGCTATGTTAGCTTTTGCTACGCTACGCGTTAATGACCGCAATTATTAGCCTCTGGCGTCACATTTCCGGCAGTGACTAACCACAACGATGCAGTAGGGATAATTAACACCATGTTATTCATCACAAATTACCATTTGAATGCATGTCATGGCTAGCTTGCAGCTAGCCTGTTGTTTTATACACACACACATACATATATATTTAAATATATATATGTAACTGATTGGCCATCCTTTAGACGCTACGTAAATGCACCTATGTTAGGTAGTCACTAAGATAGTCACTAGTTAATTAGACGTTCATAGAATATGCTAGTAGAAAAATAAAAATTACGTACTTTGTGTTGAAACTGAAAGGTTTGATTTTGAGACGCAGTCCCACTGCTCCCAATGCCAGCCGTCTTCTGAGACAACAGTCAGCCGTATTTTCCTCCAAAGGCTCCTCCGAGGTTGCCAGGTTGATATGAAAGAAACACCCTTTTATTACGTTTAAAATCAGAGACACATTAAAACATTCAATTGTTGCATTTTAAGTATGTTATGAAATATTTAGTTCTGGGAGTAATAAATTAATGAACAAATGGATGCACTCAAAATAACAACTAAACAAGGTTAAGCCTACAAAAACATTTGTTAGTGTCGTTTGACGTCTGAGCAAACGAAAAAAAACAATAGCAATGGTAAAGCGTTGGCATATATGCAGATATGCACACTGGTATATGAACATTATGACGATGTGTTTTTATTTGGAATTACTGTATATACATTTTCTCATAACTTCGGATAGAATGGGGGTCGCTTCCCACCACAGTGTCACATTCATTTATTCTGAAATTAAATCATTGCGTATGTTTTGTTTTGTTTTTGTTTTTTTACAGCCCAGAGGTCTTTGGTATGAACTGGCAACCCCAGATCAATGTCGTCATTTCCGTAGTTGAGCGCATGGTTCGCTTGTTTTGCTACCTTGTGTTTCCCGATCAAAAGCTCAGGCCGTACTAAAACGCCTGCTGACTTCGCTATTCCTTCTTGATTAACTAGTGAACGTCATGACAGAGAGAGGGGACACTTGGAAGACGAATTGAATGTTTTTATGCTGCTAAAAGACTTTTAGTTGATGTTTGCACTGGAACGAGGCGATTACGAAGACATTTGGGACTGACCCGAGGAGTGGAGGATAGCGCTTCAAAATGGCAACCCCTTATGTTACAGATGAATCTGGTAAGCCTGGTGCATGTGGCACATCCATGCCAATACATATTAAAAATATCAGTCAAATGTATGATAAGAAACTGCTCTATGGGGTAACTATCTTATTTCCAGCTGCCTGCTGTTTCGCGGCAGCAACCGTCTTACTTTGCTTTGGAGCAAGTTTTGTTTTTGCTCAGACGTTAGCCGCTAGTTAGCATATTGCTATCGCGTCATACATTAGTTACAAACTGTACCGTGTAGGTTATATGCACTACTTATTTAATATACAAACAAATAACGTTAGTGTGCGTCCAACTTCAAAGAGATGTATTTCAAAAGTCTACTTTCAGTTGACAGAAATCAACCATTCACACTCAATAAACACTTATGAAATCATGATTATGATGTCTGGTCTCTGGCACGCACCAGTGGTCGCTACCGCTAGGGGCGCTAAAGACACTGTGGTCTGTGAAGCGACTTTAGTATTTTCACACATTTCTGGGCATTTTGGCAGCACCGTTAGCTGGATAAATTTAGACGTCGCAATCTTTTGTCACTAACAGTATCACACAATATTATAATTAATTGTTGATTATGCAGATCAGTGTGGTCAGGACTAGCTTCTCACTGGCGCAGACCTGGTCGCTACCACTAGAGGCGCTATTCCTAACTGAATTTAGACAAAAGTCAAAGCCAAAACTGTGTGCGAAGTTGATGAATGAATATATTATCTTTTTTTAAATAAACACAGACACGTTTAATATAATGCTAGATCTTCAATGCATTCATGGTAGTCTCTCTGCAGCCGGGTTTGTGCTTCCATCTCATCTTCCCCATGACGACAGATTGTAAACATGGCGGATATCGTCTTTATACCGCAACCTTTATACTGTCTTTTTCGCTGTTCACTCCCGCATATCTCCGTGGGGAGATACCCTCACTTAGTTGAGGGTACTTTCAACACTGCAAAAACTCAATATCTTATAACGAACATTTGTCTTATTTCTGCACATCATCAACATAATGTCATTTAGTCTTAGTAAAATAAGTAATGATTATTTATCCCCCTATCCACTAAATAGTTCCAGTCTGGGATGAATACATTCATTTACCCAAGCAGCATCAAATAGTCCATCAGACACAAGAAAATACACCTTGTTGAATATCGATATACGATATATATCCCCATATAAGTGAGTTTAGACAAAGCCATATATGCATGCAAAGCTTTATTCAAATGTGAAGAGTCTTATAGAACAATAGCCGCTGAATAAAATGTTATATTTTCTATAAGTATAGTAAAAAATTCAATATAATGTTCGATCTGTGTTTCTTCAGGAAAATACATTGCTGCCACTCAGCGACCTGACGGCACATGGAGAAAACCACGGCGGGTGAAGGACGGCTATGTCCCCCAGGAAGAGGTCCCAGTGTAAGTGAGTTTTTTTCCCTCCATCGTGTAAAAAAAAAAAAGAACGCATATTTTTCATTTTAAGATCCCCTCATTCTGTTTCAGGTATGAAAACAAATACGTGAAGTTTTTTAAGAACAAACCGGGCCTTCCACCAGGCATGAGCTCACCTGAAGCTGAAACGTCAAAGCAGAATCCAAAAATCCCGGGATGTCCAGACAGCGAAAGCGCCGGTCTCTCCAAATCGGCCAAACGCAACATGAAACGTAAAGAAAAACGAAAACAGCAGCATCAGCAGGAACCGGAGGAGAACCCGGATGTAGCATCGCTCGCAGACGCTGTTGAGAACGCGACCATCTCAGCGGGCGGAGGCGCTTCGCACAAAGCCGCGGTTGCTTGTGGAGTGGCGTCCGACGAGTCCAACGCGGCAGAAAAAGCCAAGAAGATTAAGAATGTGAAAAAGAAGCTGAGGCAGGTGGAGGAGCTGCAGCAGAAAGTAGACTCGGGGGAGATAAAACAGCCGACGCGGGATCAGCTGGAGAAGTTAGCCAGGGCGAAGGCTTTACGAGACGAGTTGGAGCAGCTGGAGCAAAACTCGTGAAGCACTGAATGAACACTTTGGATTGGACTGGCGTATAACGTCGTACTGACACAACGGAAACAGAGCAGCTAGATTCCAGCCTCCATTTAACGTATTCTACCTAAACGTCATGATGAACGTCAAGCCTCACCATCACGGGACTCACACACTGATGTTCATTTCAAAATATCTTTTTAAAAAAACAAAAAAAAAAATTGTTTTCTCTTTTTCCATTTTGTACCTTTTTCAAAAACATGTTGTGTGTTTACCAGGAAGTACTTGTTATTGACGTGTGTGCTTTTAGAACGACGGCAGCCAAAGCAACATGTGAACCATGAATTAAAACTACATGCTGTAACTAAATGATTTCAGTTTGCCTTTTTAGTTCGAGTGACCCCATTGATGGGATCACGCCTGAGCGGATCATCGGCTATTGCTGCAAACCGCAACGTCAGAAAACTACCAAGACCCTTGACCCTCACCTACTTGTACACTCAAAAAAATAAATGTTTAGCCTCAACAAAAAAAAAAAAATCAACGCAACAGTTTTCCATTAGTCTTTCTTAGTTACGACAACTTCATTTGAAATTGCTTTGAACCAACAAACAATATTGCATTGCACAAATTAGCTTTTTCTATTCACTCAAAGCTTATTTTAAGTAATGCTTACAGAATAATTGTTGTCATAGGGACAAGTTTTTAAGTTCATAACTCGAAAAAATATGTTAAGTCAACTGACTTAATCATTTTATTCAAAGTAGTTTAATTTGTTGTCTACTTAATTATAATAACA
Organism: Doryrhamphus excisus; assembly: GCF_037039965.1. Classification (NCBI taxonomy): domain Eukaryota; kingdom Metazoa; phylum Chordata; class Actinopteri; order Syngnathiformes; family Syngnathidae; genus Doryrhamphus; species Doryrhamphus excisus. The sequence goes on along the minus strand of NC_136371.1, from coordinate 2,930,960 downwards.
ATGCACACAGCTTTTTAAGTAGCAGTAACTTAATATATATACTATATAGTACATGTGTGTGTATTATGTTATCAAGTTAATTTTATTAAGTCATGGCAACTTTAATTTATCAACTTACCAACAATAAAATTTGAGTGTATACGACATTCTAAATTAAGTTCATGTAATAGCCAACATTATTATTTGAACATAACTTAAAAAATAAAGTTAGCAACTTAGAAAGTTTAATTAATTACATTTTTACATTGCATTTATGTATTAAATCAAGTGGTGTCAACAGATACTCTGAATTACTTTTTAGTCATGGAGCCAGTTTTTACATTTTACATTGTATAATATAATATAACTTATAATATCATTCTTCTCACTCTAAACTGGTTCTAAATAGACCATGAGTGAATAATGTGTGTGTGTAACCTATGACTGTCACACTACTCCTGGCTGTAATGGTGTCAAATGCCACAATACTGTGCCTTTTGTGGTACTTTAACTTCATAGCACATGGGAAATTAATTTATTAATAAGTATTAATTGAAGTATTTCAACTTATATATGTAGATTGTCATACGTACGTGTGGCTAAAAGTCAATGTGGCTGAAGCTGCTCGGAATCCTCTTGTTTCCTCATATAACAATGGCAATACTCACAAACCTTTAACATAAATAAATATGCTTTTCCACAAGTGTACTACAATACTGTATGTTATATACTGTGCATGTTTCAAAAGTATCACATTAGGTTAATTGGCGACTCCAAATTGTCTATATAGGTATGAATGTGAGTGTGAATGGTTGTTTGATTATATGTGCCCTGTGATTGGCTGGCCACCAGTCCAGGGTGTACCCCCTCGGGATAGGCCCCAGCATGCCCGCGACCCAAGTGAGGATAAACTGTCCACAAAATAAATGGATGGACATTCTCTCAACATGGCCACCAGAGGTCACCAGTGATACAACACTCCAATGATAGGGCAGAAATTCAGTGAATTCACAACTTGCATATTTATTTATTATAAGAAAAATAATACAATATACAAGACAAGAAGGTGCATGGAAAGTAATATGTTTCAAGATAAATATTAAAATGAATTGCATATATTAAAGTGACTACATCTTACAATGTACGAGTATAGCGCGCAGACCTCACAGCTAGGAGACCAGGGTTCAATTCCACCCTGGAGTTTGCATGTTCTCCCCGGGTCTTTTGGGTTTTCTCCAGTTTCCTTTTTGCAGTGGGTTTGCTCCGGCTTTTCTCCCACATTCCAAAAACATGCTAGGTTAATTAGCGACTCCAAATTGTCCATAGGTATGAATGTGAGTGTGAATGGTTGTTTGTCTATATGTGCCCTGTGATTGGCTGGCCACCAGTCCAGGGTGTACCTCGCCTCTTGCCTGAAGATAGCTGGGATAGGCTGCAGCACCTCCGTGACCGTCGTGAGGATAAGCGGTAGAAAATGAAAGCATCTTTTTCATGCATGAAGCCAAAGAACTGATCTGGATGACCCCCCCCCCTTCAGGTATGTTTAATGCACAATTATCCGTTCCTCTGCTCCATCACACCATAATGGTTGACGAGGCCACGGTCAGAGGCACCATGGAGCCGGTCTCAAAGTCAAAGTCAATGAGAGTATGTGTGCTGGTGGAGGAGCCTGTTCCCATCTGGCGTTCCTGCAGGCTGCGGAGGTAACTCTGGAAAGAAGTAAAAACAGGAACAAGGATTATTTGGAAAAAATGTTGATTTTGTATATAGTTTGCTTGTACACTGACAGGCGGAAGGACGTCTCCGGTGTAGCGTTTTAGAAGTGGAGGCCGACGCCGACGATAATGTGGTGGCCTTCTTGACTCTGGGAATTTATGATTTTTTGCACGTTTCTTCGTTTTTTTGTGTGAAGCTGTGGATAAAATGATACAAATAAGTGGACAGGAGTGTATTTGAACAACAACGGCTTGTCTTACCCTCTGAATGTGACGCTTCTTTGGCTGTAATCTTCCACTGTGCAAATACGCCTGTAAGACTTAAAGCAGGGCCGATTCCAATGATGGCCCAATTGAACCAACATAACAAAAGCGGGGTTTCTTGACAAAATATATCATACACCTGATCAGGCAGCGTGAAGGCTCCCACTAAGTAATCCACACACAGCATCACCGTCATGGCGCCCAACACGGACGTATACATGATGACAAACAGTTTCTTCCACAGCAGCGTCAACACAGCCGTGGCGATGCTGGCGGCCATGATGGCGCTCAAGGTCACCCATGTTGGTGCGACGCTGTAAAACTGTCCTACGACTACGAGGGTGGCTGATGAGAGCAGGCAGCCCAGTTGGAGGCCACACAAGAGGATCCCCAAAGTGGACACCAGCAGGGTCACCAGGCCGCAGAGCACCCCCACGCCCAGGCCAATGCCGGCTTTGGTCTCCGGCACAAGCTCACTTTGGTAGAACAGCAGGACAGACGCTGATCCAAACATGAAGCCAGAAAAAAATGTGACAATCCTGAAACAGCGGTATCCTGGGAAGACAATATAAATATATATTTAGGATGGTTATCATTTCTCATTTTGATGCAAACTGTCGTTTAATTCCAAATACAATGTCTGAAAGGTATACAATATATGGCATCAAACATACTCAAACTAGTCTTTGAGATAATTAACAAGAATGACGCAGCTATTTATTATTCATTCATTCAGGGAGGGGGGAGCGGTAACAAATTAGTCTGTCCGTGCTTTGTTTTCGAAGCACTATCATTAAATGACCCCCGCTACAAGCAAAGGCTGGCAGTAGCTTCCACAGTTGTGCACGCACACCAGGTTGTGGAGGTGTACTCCAGCGGCAAGCCTCTCTTCTACCGCTTATCCTCACGTGCTGGAGCCTATCCCAGCTGTCTTGGGGCGAGAGAGGCGGGGTACACCCTGGACTGGTGGCCAGCCAATCACAGGGCACATATAGACAAACAACCATTCACACTCACATTCATACCGATATGGACAATTTGGAGTCTAGCATGTTTTTGGAATGTGGGAGGAAACCGAAGTCCCTGGACTCCAAAACCACGCATGCACAGGGAGAACATGTCAAACCCGCATTGAACTCGGGTCTCCCAGCTGCGAGGCCTGCACGCTAACCACTTGATCACAGTGCAGCCCATGTTTTATTAATATATTGACAAGACACAGTATATTGTAATAAAATAATTGCTGAAATGTGAGGGTATTAATTTTGTGAGATACTATATGGTAAAAAAAGTCAATTTTTTCCGTTAGCCACGCCAATCTAAAACTCAACTTTGAACGTTACTTCCTGTCCGCCCCCACTCGGCTCCCATTAGCAATGGAACACATTTACAGCAACACACAAGAGTAGACTCTCATTTATGTTTTAGATGCCTCATTTTGTTTACAATATTGGGTAATTTGGGTTATTTGATGTATTATTGTGAAGTATTATTATTATTAAATAAAGGGTGAACCTTTTTTTAATTATGAAAATAATTTTGTTGATTTGATTTCAAGCCACCTTCAGTTTAGCTTAATAAGTGAAGTATCATAGTTGATCCAGGGGTTATTTCCAAGAACAAGGTACAATCCGCAATGTTTACCTACCAAAAAAACAGTAGATGAGTCCAAAAGAAAGGCAGAGGGAGCAAACAATAGACGGGATGACGTCATGGCTGCTATTAATCTCAAATATGCATATGTCCGCCTCAGCGACCGGCTCGTCAGTAACGTTCAGTGACGTAACGGCCATCTTGGAGGAGGATTGCTGTTGTCAGCATGAGACGCCGCCTGTATCATAATGGAGTGAGAAAGTCATTTCATATTTATACTGCTGTGCACCTGCAGAAAGAATACAAAAACTATTGCACTTCAGCAAAGCTTATGTTGTTATTAAAATTAATATACACATTTTCGCATATTACAATTGAATGCATCACATAATCAGTTCCCAGTTCCACATGTCCAAAAGGAGTAGGAAGAAGCAAAGCTTATAAAATCCTACCCCTCCATCTGGTACTTTTACAATCAGTAACTGTTACATTTGTTCACTTCCTGCTTTCCATAATACAGCTTAAGTTTTTTTTTTAAAAATAATAATAATTTAAAAATAATATATTTTTTAATAAATTTTTTATTTTTTATTATATTTATATTATTATATTATAAAATATTATCATTATATTATAATTTATTATAATATATTATATTATTATATATATATAAAAAGAAGTATTGGATGACATTTTTAGGTAATTGGTTGTTTTTAGCCTTATGCATTATTTTAGCTGTTTGAAAATTAACTATATCAGCAAGTTACAGTAACTGTTACATTTGTTCACTTCCTGCTTTCCATAATACAGTTTTTTTTTTTTTTATTTTTTTTCCCGTACCGAAGTACGAGGTGATATGAGCATCCAATGACATAATGTTTCAGGTTTTTTTTTTTTTTTTAATAATGCACCTATAATAGACGGGATGACGTCATGGCTGCTATTAATCTCAAATATGCATATGTCCGCCTCAGCAACCGGCTCCTCAGTAACGTATAGTGACGTAACGGCCATCTTGGAGGAGGATTGCTGTTGTCAGCATGAGACGCCGCCTGTATCATTGTAGGCGTGAGAAAGTCATTTAATATTTATTATTAATATTTATATATTAATATGCAGTGCACCTGCAGAAAGAATACAAAAACTACTGCACTTCAGCAAAGCTTATGTTGTAATTAAAATTAATATATACATTTTCCTGTGAAAACTTGGGTTTACAATTTTTCGTCTGTTCACAAAAAATGATGCAAATGAGGAAGTGACTCCCACTCATGTAGTTTTGCACCACACGTGCAATCATTTGTGTCTTTTACAAACGTACCATTATGTTTACACTGGTTTTGGCTTATTAGCGTGATGGGATCCATATAAGCTGTTGAGGCAGAGCTGACGTTCAGCAGATGGTATTAGAGGAGCTTTAGCAAGGTGAGCCATCCTCTAAACACACATTCACGACAATGTATTTTCTATATGTGCAACTGTTGCTCTTATTTATGTCATCAATAAGTGAGTGGATTTTTATGAATAAATAACATACGTCAGTGATAACAATAATAAGCAATAACGGTAGCTTACCTGCGGTTGGAATTGTGCAGGAAAAAGTGTCAAAATCGCAGCGTTCTTGTCAGGAGTTCATCAGCAGTGTGTGTATTTCCTCCAGTGAATGCCTTTAGTGTTCACCAATGAACAGCTGACTCTTGGGGGGGGGGGACCATCTGCCTCCAGTGACAGTGAGAGGTTGCTGCTGCCAAGTCCAAGGCCGAGCCACCTGAGAGTTCAGCTCTCACTACCCATAATCCTCCTCGACACCGGACTCTGCCCCTGTTTGATGACGGTGATACTCCGCCTGAAGAGCTTTTAAAAGTCTGGACACAAAATACAATTTTTGTCCCTTTTAGTTTGATATTATTTTTATTTATTGTTTTTTTTAAGTGAACATTAACTTGGAGTTGGTAGTTGTGTTGGTACTGGCTAGATGGTTGCTGGTTGGAACCTAGCTTCCTTCGAACCTAGGCACTGCTGTTGTGTCCTCGGGCAAGGCACTTTCCCTAACTTGCCTCCAGTGAAGCCCACACTGCATGTATGAGTTGTTAGCACAAATCGGTAGCCACGTTGCTATCAGTCTACCCCAGAGCAGCTGTGTCTCCACACGTAGTTAACCACCATGTGTGTAACTATGTAATAAATAATAGGTGGGGGAGCCCACCAATGAAATTTTAATATTAATTTTAAGATTAAAATTGACTGCAATTTCAATATTGCCTTTCATTAAAAACAAGGTAGTGCAAAACGCATTTAGCATTTTTATCAATCCTTCCACAGCAAAAGTTTTCATTCGTAATTTTAATACGATGATTCAGTAACAAGTTTGTTGCAAAACAGACAAGTGGCTGAAATGTATGGTAATGGCAATGGTAATGGTAATGGTAATGGTTTTATTTCTTTTGAACACGCATCAGATGACAATTGAATGCATCACATAATCAGTTCCCAGTTCCACATGTCCAAAAGGAGTAGGAAGAAGCAAAGCTTATTAAATCCTACCCCTCCATCTGGTACTTTTACAATCAGTAACTGTTACATTTGTTCACTTCCTGCTTTCCATAATACAGCTTAAGGTTTTTTTTTTAAATAATAATAATTAAAAAATAATGTATTTTTTAATAATGCACCTCGTACTGAAGTACGAGGTGCATTATTATATTTATATTATTATATTATAAAATATTATCATTATATTATAATTTATTATAATATATTATATTATTATATATATATAAAAAGAAGTATTGGATGACATTTTTAGGTAATTGGTTATTTTTAGCCTTATGCATTATTTTAGCTGTTTGAAAATTAACTATATCAGCAAGTTACAGTAACTGTTACATTTGTTCACTTCCTGCTTTCCATAATACAGGTTTGTTGTTGTTTTTTTTTTAATAATGCACCTTGTACTTCGGTACGGTAAGTATTGAGAAGTATTGGATGACATCTTTAGGTAATTGGTTATTTTTTTCGCCTTATGTATTATTTTAGCTGTTTGAAAATTAACTATATCAGCAAGTTTAAGTATTTGTGATTTTAGAAATAAGGAGTTAGTATGTTCTCTGTATATATGGATTAGGACCACGGTTCCCAGAGTGGGGTACGTCATTGGGGGTACGTGAATAAAAATGCAAACACAGGTTGCTAGCAATGGCTCATAAGGAAAAGCCACATTTCTTTACAATTCCTAAAGATGCACAAGTGGTTGGAGTTCCTGATTCCCTACCAGCAATAAAAAATATTTTGTCTGGAAAAGGTGCAGATTCAGCAAATCTAAAAAAAAAAGTTTTCTGTACGGGTTATTGTGTGTAGTTGCTCTATCGGAGTCCACATCTCAATTCAAAGGGTCGCAAAATGAGCATCATAGTAGATCCCTTTTAAATAAATCAGTTACCATTTTCAGTAAGTGAACTTATATTTGCTTCTTTTCTTATGTTGTCATGAAAAGTGTTTTTTCTTTCCACACCATCAACTATCATTCTATTGTTGGAAGTCCTCCAATCCATCTTTCAGTATTTTCATCGGCTGTCTCTTGGAGGAAGATTGTTGAGAGTGTAATCTCTCTTGCTGGAACACACTGGATGAAATACACAATTGTAGCAAATTGTCACTGGACCTGTTGCACCTTGAAATATGAAAGCACACAGTCAATCGATACTCAAGGCCTCTGTTTGCACAATTGTTTATGACATTTGGGACTGCAGAGTCGGTCGGGAGTATTGATTATGACTGACCATTTAGCTCCGTAAATAAATGTTTTTCAGCTGAGCGCTTTGAAGACCCATGAAAGAGCAAAATGTTGACACTGTAATAAATACATGGAATTTGCTTGATGATGATGGTTTAAATGAAGGAAATACTGTACAATTATTTGTTTGTCATCATCTGATTTAAACAAATTAGTAATTTTTCACAACATGTTGTACAGTGCATGCATTCATGTGTTTTATTTTATTTTATTTTATTTTATTTTATTTTATTTTATTTTATTTTATTTTATTTTATTTTATTTTATTTTATTTTATTTTATTTTATTTTATTTTATTTTATTAATACTAGGGGTGTTAAAAATGGGTATTCGTAATATAAATGGCTCAAGCCAAAAATTAGTATGCGAATTAAAAAAAAAACATAAACTGGATGTGGGCGTGGTTTAACTGGAAATAGGTGGGGCTTACATTTGTACATTGTTTTAAATCTGAAATTGACATGGATTGATCAGAAGTCACTATATTTATTATATTATTATTCAGCTCTATGTGGACTGTGTATGTGAGAAAGTGATATGTAATACTTTTTAGTCTTTAGTATCAACTCCTCTACAACTTTCACTTTTTCCTTCGTTACTTTATGCTTTCTTGTTTTATTTTTCCAGTTTTAATTTATATTTTGTTTCTACAATATGCCATTGACACCCGTTCAAAATGAGGTTCACAAATAGCCCACAGACCGCATTTTGGACATCCCTGGTTTATATATTTCACAGGGATGGGGGAGCGGTAACAAATGAGTCTGTCCGTGCTTTGTTTTCAAAGCACTATCATTAAATGACCTCTGCTACAAGCAAAGACTGGCAGTAGCTTCCACAGTTGTGCACGCACACCAGATTATGGAGGTGTACTCCAGCGGCAAGCCTCTCGGGATGATTACCCAGTCAATGCAAGACAGAAACACTTGGGCGAGAGGCGGGGGTACACTCTGGACTGGTCGCCAGCCAATCACAGGGCACATATAGACAAACAACCATTCACACTCACATTCAATTGATCATATTATCTTCTGTTTTATTTAAGTTTAGACTGGCTTTCAAGTTAGATTAAACAAAATCATTAGGAAGACTTAGCTAGGTGCTCTCAACATTTCTTACCGGAAGACTGTGCTGAATTTATCACTCCAAATTGTCCATAGGTATGAGTGTGAATGGTTGTTTGTTTATATGTGCCCTGTGATTGGCTGGCGACCAGTCCAGGGTGTACCCCGCCTCTCTCGCCCGAAGACAGCTGGGATAGGCTCCAGCACCCTCATGAGGATAAGCAGTAGAAAATGAATGAATGAACATGATCAAGTGTGCCGCTGGAGTACACCTCCACAACCTGGTGTGCGTGCACAACTGTGGAAGCTACTGCCAGCCTTTGCTTGTAAGCGGGGGTCATTTTAATGATAGTGCTTTGAAAAACAAAGCTTCACTGTGATATGGAAGTAACTATACATGCCACTGAAGATATGAAACATAAAAAAGGGGTCAGTTTCATGTTGTGGGAGATTACTATCAATAATAATAATGACGCAGCCATACTTGTTGTAATGTCAAAGATATTATATAGAGCAATCTCGTTCTTCTGGGTTGTGTGTTGAATGGGTGAATTGCTTATAAATTGTACATTAGGAGTTTTCGCTCAGAGACGCCTGAAGTGTATCTAACAAAGAATCAATAAGATGAATGATAACACCTGCAGCAATTAGATATGCGGTGAAGCTGCAACATTTTTTTTCCAGTGTCCATATATGCTTTCAAATATACTGCTTAAAAAATATATAATTGTTATCACTATGAACCGTCCCTGCTTGGTGTGTGTTGGCCAATCAGCTCCTTGCTTCGGTTCCTCTCAGCTGTGTTCATGTCCACTGTGCATTCTTCACATAGCAAACAAGCAGCAGATCCAAATTCCAAGCGTGATTTTATCTCACAATCACATCAAGGCACAGAAACTAAAGGGGACAAAAATGCCTTCCATATAAGAAATATAATATATTCCATTAACATTTTCCATTCAGCACATCTAGCTCCATCAATCGACTATGGCATCCTGTTAATGTATGTGTGGATTTCGAGCCTGGAATGTTTAATAATAGAAATACAACAATACAAAAAGACTAAAGTAAATTGCATTGCCCCGAGCTAGAAACAAAAGGGATGTTTTCTAATTATTATTCCAAGTCAGTGTCCTATTCTTTCATGTTTTGCATATTACTCTGCACCGCTTCACTGAATTTAACATTCATGTTGGCATTTCTCTATTTTCATTCCCAACAGAAACACTCTGCATGCTAACTAAAGTGTATAACTATGGCCATGCAATTTTTTTTTTTCCACACTCAGGCCACCATTTTCAATTTATTACTCAAGTCGCATAAATCTTTCAACATCACAATAACCATTCAGGGAATCCTCTGGTGAAGATACAGTATAAAAATACTGTTATGTGGTATTTATTTTGCTTGATATTTCAGGTTTTCACAAGCCTCTCGTATAATGTCAAGGGGCAATTAGCACAACATGCATGAGTGAGCGTGGAGATGTTGCTATGAGACTGCCGGCCCATTTATACTATGATGTACACTTTTGTGATGGGCTGTTCAAAAGGTGTGACCGACTGCGTAAGTGCATGTGTGTTTATATGAGTCACTTGCTTGAGTCACCGACCTACGTACACCGTTTAACAGGTCGAGCAGACTTGTCATCGTCTGGCTAGAAATCAGGAAATATGTTCCACTAATTATAAAACTACAATTATAGACACAAGTGTCTCATTTTTATATGTGTCAATTTAGTGAGGACTGACGTCCAAGCATGTTTATAACCTTCCTCTTGCGTTAGTTTTCTGGTATCATCGCTTATGTTAACGGGTCGGTTTTGACCCGTGTATTAAATCAGATATAATATACACTAAAAATAATAAGTTACCATCAAATTTACTTCTCATGTCTTGGTTATCTTCTTAGGCTTCCTCATTCAATGAAAATGTTGCTTTTAATACTTTTGTTGTGGGCATGTAGGCCTTTTTTTGTCACTATATCCCTTGATTTTAATTTCCAAAAATGGTAAAATTAACCTCAAAAAATCATATTAATAAATTGAAGGTTCTTTTGTTACCTGGCTATTACTGAGGGCTATAGAACATATCTCTTAAATCAATTAGTTTTATTTATTTTCTCGTTTTAGTATTAATCACTAAAGAAACATCTATGGCAGGGGTCTCAAACACGCGGCCCGCGGGCCAAATGTGGCCCGCAGGACACTAGTTTGAGGCCCCCGCCTTGATATGTTTGATATGGATGCTGTATGGTATCATGTACCCAGAAAAAATTATTACGTTTGATTAATGTTCATGTTAAAGGTTAAATAACTGTTAATAGTTATCCTCCCTATCCGTGTGGAAGTGGTAAGTTTTTTGGCTATTTAAGTTTAAAGGAAATAACTTGAAGGCTACCGTTTAGGTCGCTAGCTCTCTAGTTTGAGAGTTAGCATGTGTCTCAAGACCCTGCAGTTGCGCAATATGTTGTAAATAAAAAAAGTATAAATGTGACTATAGTCGTGTTTTGTCATGTCTACAGGGCTCTAATAATGCTTTGTTCATTTTAATCTGAAAAAAATAATTTGTCTACCCACCAACTATATGTGGTTTCTTAAGTTTTTATTATTTGCCGTTTTATTATTATTATTATATTTATTTATTACTGATTGATTTTCTTTATTCTTGATTTGTTTATTTATTTTTCATTTTATTTTGTGCAGAAATTAAGATATTTGAGAACAGTGGAATGTTTTATCAGAGCTTTTATTGTAGAAACCAGAGCACTGAAAAAGTTTGTATATTTTTTGGTTTTTAATAATTTTTTTTTTTTTTTTTTGGGAAAACCTGATGCGGCCCAGCCTTGCCCAGACCCTAGCTCCAGTGGCCCCCAGGTAAATTGAGTTTGAGACCCCTGCTTTAAAGTCATATTATTATAACCGGGTCAAAACCGATCCTAACAATTCAGTAGTCAAAATTTCAACCAGACCATTTTTAAAATGTAGTAAAAATTATTTTTTTGTTTTTATTTTGTTGAACTAGAGTTTCCTGACAAAGTCAAAAAGCCTTGATGCAATAAACAAATATTATGTGATTCTTTTTATGCATTGAAATGTAAAACTGGTCGGTGCCGACCCTATCACAAGAGTACGGTTAAGAACTTTTGACTTCAGCCCCGGTGGTCACATTGACAGCCCGTCAATAGCAGCTCTAACTCCAAATTTAGCTGGCAGTTCAATGCAAAAATCTGCAGAGAGATGTAAAAATGTAAACCCCCCCTCCCAAAAAACGGCTAGTTGTCCACTCTTATAACAAGGTAGCATTGTACATGACAATAAAAACGATACCTGCACCGCGCCGGTCCGTCATAACTCAAACACAGCGACAGCAGATAACAAATAATTTTGGTCTTGCTACAAGAGCCATCTTTGACAGCCCTAATATTAATACACGGATTACATAATCACGATACACAAAACTAAATGCCTCTTGACAACATTTTTATTCATCAGTTATTAATCAGTGACACACTTATTGTTGTGTTTGGGATAATTGCTTTATTAGGATTCATTTCCATGATAATACTATTCAGTGTCATATTGAGCACAGAATATACACTGTAATGATATACATATTTATAATAAAATACATGAACACAAATAAATTCTATGTCACATCGACTGCAATAATTTTAATGTACGCTACTGTTTTTTTCCGTTGTTTGTTTGGATCATGTGACCATACTAGGATTACAGATCACAGGAGCTAGGATCATCATCTGTTGAATTTAACTTCTTGATGGTGCGTCCGTTGACCTCTTCTTGTTCTGTGACCAGCTCATTGCTCTCCTGGCAGGAATCCTTCATCACGCTGCTGTAATACACGGGTACGTTGTACTCCTTCGCTTCCCCTTTTTGCCGCCAGGCGCACTTATAAAGCTTCTTGAAGGAAGCTCTGAACTTCTGGGACATGAGGTTGTAAATGATGGGATTAATGGCGCTGTTGGTGTAGATGCACATTCTGCAGAAGAGCAGGAACCACGTGTTGTTGTATGGCGGCTCGATGACGGAATTGACCACCACAAGGGTGCGGTACGGCATCCATAGTAGAGCGAAGAGGATGACCACCACTGCCAGCATCTTGGTTATCTGGAGCGCCAAAGACAAATGGAGTAAGGACCAATTCTATACAAACGGTTAGGCGTCTCATACTTTCACTTCTAAGATGTTCAAATGTAAAAAAAAATATCTTTATAGGAAACAATGTGGCAAGTCAAGTTTATTTATATACCCCTTAATCACAAAAGGACTTTACAAGCTGGCAACTATCCATGAAATCCCCTGATCTGAACCCCCATCAGGGCAAGGAAAAACTCAAAACCCCATTTGGGCACATATAGACAAACAACCATTCACACTCACATTCATACCTATGGACAATTTGGAGTCACCAATTAACCTAGCATGTTTTTGGAATGTGGGAGGAAACCGGAGTACCCGGAGAAAACCCACGCATGCACGGGGAGAACATGCAAACTCCACACAGAGATGGCTGAGGGTGGAATTGAACCCTAGTCTCCTAACTGTGAGGTCTGCGCGCTAACCACTCGACCGCCATGCAGCCATATACAAAAGTTAATTCAAATAACATAATAGTCCAATTCACACGTCCAAAGCTTCCCTAACTATGAACCATATAAGGATGTCTGCCGTCTGTGACATCACAAAGGGGCAGCTTTGCCACGCCTTTTGAAACCGAGCGTTTTGAGCCATCCCAAACTTCTTTGAGGGCTCACTTCTAAATGCGGTCCAAATTCCATTTAACACGAGAATATATTCTAACTACATTTATAGGTCAGAAAAGTGGAAAAAGCACAATTTTCCATGGCTTGGTTGATAAAGTATGTGCTTCCCAACCCAACGGTACCTAGTTCAATTCCTGCTTATGCATTCATCAAGTGCCCTTTAACAACTATTTAAAGAGCAGTGCCACAAAGCATGATGGCACTAGACTTATTTGGACTTATTTTCCCCGATTGTGGCAAATTAGTAAAAATTGTATAGCACAGGCTTTGATCCAGATCCAGAGACGGTTGGTTCAATTCTTGATTTTAGCTCAAACTACCAATTTACTCGTACTTTCATTCTACGTTTGAATGCATTTCCACAGCATTTCAGCCCAGCTTTGACTTCTGAATGGCTTCTGTGTTAATTCTAAATTTTGATTTTCGCACCTTTTCAAAGCATTTCAAAGCAGTTTTGCTTATGAAATAGATTATAAAATAGATGATAATGCATTATCACTGCAAGTAAAAACCTTTAATTAAGCACATGGTTAGATTCCCACGGTGGTGTAGTGGTACACGCTGCCTTTTGTGTAACAGCACAGGCTTGGATCCAGACCTAGAGACGGTTGGTTCAATTCTTGATTTTAGCTCAAACTACCAATTTACTCGTACTTTCATTCTACGTTTGAACGTATTTCCACAGCATTTCAGCCCAACTTCAGCTTCTGAACAGCTGTATTAATTGTAAATTTAGATTTTTGCTTATAAAATAGATTATACAATAGACGATAATGCATTATCATTGCAAGTAAAAAGCTTTAATTAAGCACAAGCGGGTGCAGGTGGTGGTTAGATTCCCACAGTGGTGTAGTGGTACACGCTGCCTTTTGTGTAACAGCACAGGCTTGGATCCAGACCCAGAGACGGTTGGTTCGATTCTTGATTTTAGCTCAAACTACCAATTTACTCGTACTTTCATTCTACGTTTCAACGTATTTCCACAGCATTTCAGCCCAGCTTCAGCTTCTGAACAGCTGTATTAATTGCAAATTTTGATTTTCGCACCTTTTCAAAGCATTCAGTTTTACATTTAGTTTTCCCACCACCCTGTTTACAGTACCGTACCTGCTTCCTTGCAGATACTGCTCCTTTGTGGCTCTTCTTATTCTTGCTAGAGTGACCTTGGTGAACCGAAACCGCCATGGCTTTATCGCTGAGATGCGACGGCAAAGGGCTCATGAAGAGAATCCTGGCAATGAGGCCGTACAGCACGGTTGCCACCATGAGAGGCATCACGTAGAACAGAGTAAAGTCCAGGAAGTAGATCGGCATGTAGAGGCTCCTGGAGACACGGTAGCCACAGGTAACCACCACTCCATTGGTGTAGACGGTTTCATTGGTGTCTACCAGAAAGAACCACATAATGCAATAGAGTGATGTGAAGACCCACACTCCGGCTATGATCCTCTTGGCCCTGGAAACGGTGCACAGGAACTGAGCCTTTATGGAGTGACAAATGGCGATGTATCGTTCAATGGTGAACGCAGTGATGGAGCAAGAGGACACATTAATGCCCAGGTACTGCAGATAAGTGATACACAAGCAGCCCGTGTAGCCGTAAATCCAGAAGGCTACCACATCAGAGATGTTGGGAAGACCAGCAGCCAGAAGCACAATGAGGTCAGCCACCGCCAGACTGACGAGGTAGCAGTTAGTTGGGGTCACCATGTGTTTGGTACGTAGCACCACCAGCACCACCATGACGTTCCCAGCAATCCCAACTCCACAGATGAGGATTGTGAGAAATATGGTTATGACTTGCTCTTCCACAGGGTTCATAGGCATTCCAGTCATATTTACAAAGAAGGTGATATTGTGAACATTTGTTGTGTGATTCTCCATGTTTGAATGTTGATCCCTCACTGCAGGTTGATCTTCAATAGCACCAAAAGGAATCCTGAAGACAAACAAAGTTTTTGGTTGGTACTGACCAAAGAAACCATGTCAACAATGTCATCCAATACTTCTCTACAAGAGAGGAGAAATATGATCTCAGGGAAGAACTACATTTGAAACACTTCTATGCTAGGACTACGTTATGCTAGCCATAGCATTTCAGTATGTGGAATCAAACTATGGAATGGATTGAGTAAGGAAATCAAACAATGCACAACGATGAGCCAATTCAAGAAACAATACAAGCAGTTGATGTTTGCTAAATACAAGGATGAAGAGTCTTGAACCAGTCATGATGTGCTATATATATCACTATATTGACACTTACTATGGTAACCATTATGTCATTGTATGATCATATCACCTCCTACTTCGGTACGAGGTGCATTATTAAAAAAAAAAAAATTAAAAAGTTTATACCATACTTTCACACCAAATGCTTCTTGTATAAGTGTTCATTCAAGGCAGTCATCAGTGAAATGAACACTGCAAAAAAAAAAAAATTTCACTTAAAATTTCCTTTTTAAAAAACCTCAAACTGTATTATGGAAAGCAGGAAGTGAACAAATCCGGTTTGTCACCTTTTAGACATCTGTGTCAAACCCAAACAACAATAACAATTCCAAATGTACAATATCCAAATATGCAAGAAGTCTTTAATATCCCTTCCCAGCTATCCTAGCATATGCAGTAGAGTTGCGCGCGCACACGTGATGAAGCAATAAAGACGCTACCACCCGAAACTCACGGAAGTCGTGCAGTCATATCACCTTGTACTTTGATATGTGACAAAAAAAACCTTAAACTATATTAGGAAAGCAGGAAGTGAACAAATGTAACAGTTACTGATTGTAAAAGTACCAAATGGAGGGGTAGGATTTAATAAGCTTTGCTTCTTCCTACTCCTTTTTGGACATGTGGAACTGGGAACTGATTATGTGATGCATTCAATTGTAATCTAATGCACGTTCAAATGAAATAAAACCATGACTTTTCTTTTAGGTTCAGCAAAGATTCTTAATTTTCCATTGGTGAAAATGTGTCCGTGACAATCGAGTGATATAAAATTCCTTTTCCAAGTTCTTGAGCTGCCTTTCAGCTGGATTTAAACGACACGCTCCAATGACACCAATCCATTTTCTTTGCCCCCGAGTGGCACAATGTGAATACATATATTTATTTATATGTGATATGAATCTGCCGACACGACCGATGCGTAAATGGACAGATCGATGGCACGTACGCACGCATCCAAAACACACTCATTTTCAGAAGGTGCTAAATTACGGAGAAAGGTCATTAAATATGGTCTGAGTACAATACATTTCAGGTACACGGAGCATTAGATAAGGAAAATGATTACCGATGGTCGCCTGTGCATTAATGTTAGACAATCAAGAGTCAATACAGGCATATAGCATATAATATTTGGATCATATATTATTATTGTTTACATGCATGCAGATTGTTTCAGGATTAAATGTAAATGCATAAGAGTGTTTGTTGACACTAATGGTGATGTAGCATTCTCATAGTTCGATATGTACATACCTTGGCATTAACGCCACAGTCTGGTTCATTTTCGGTATAATAAGGAAAACAAAATGCAGAACATGAAACTGCTTAGGTTTTGAGTTTAATGATTTAGAAAATGAAAATGCAATTCTGTTGTGTGTTATTCTGCAACAAATAGCATTAATATTCCAAAATGTAGACCACTACCCGGGTTTGTGGAAGTGCATTGGAAAGCAAAATGTGGGAAATCAGTTGGAAAAAACAGAGCTTTCTGTTTGGTGTAACTGCGTACCGATTCAATCCAAATATAAATACATATACAGTATTTTTTACACCCCTAAATCCTGTATCCTGTCGCTTTTTTTTTAACCCCGCCATTAATAAATATAACTTTGGACCAGAGATTAAATGGCTAGAATTGCAATTTGTGACTACTCCTAAAACTTCAAACAAGTATGAAGTACATGCTCCATTATATAAAAAATAATAAAATGAAAAAATCAAATAACGAATGAACTGATTCAAAAGGGGATAATAATGGAGTAAAATATATTTGAAAGAAGAAAAAAAAATCTTCTTACCATGACTTCATCACATGGTGGGGTATAAGCGCTCGGTGTGAGATGGTGACGGTGCTCAGGTATGATTCACCAACATGGTGCGCTTGGTCCTCTCTCTATTTTCCTTGTGCAGCCCTCCCTCCCTTCCCTCATACACCATCATATGCACTTGTCATGCGTTAGATTGTACAGCCTACAACTTAAAAATCAATTTCAGCCTCATCCAAGCTCACGGTGGCCATTGATGTTCCTATAAACCTTGTCATTATTCAGACAATAGACGAGTTAGGCTGCAATTAACTCATTGTTTACTACAATGAACTGAAAGGGTAGCAATTATATGTTGTGGTTTTTTTTTCCATTCCACCAGCAGAGTGGAAAAAACACAATACTGACAACAAGTGCTGGGTCATATATCAATATTTTTAAATTATAAATCTTTATTTATTTAAGCACAATATCAAAAAAAGCATATAGTTCATTGATGTGGAGGTCAAAATGTATCAAAAATGGCGGCATCCGAGTATAAGCTAGCTCTCTGTCTCCTGCGCCGTTTTATAGTTTTTGTGCCATAGCGACCCTTTAAGACTGCATAGCAGGATTGAACTGTAAAAAGACAGTATAAAGGTTGCTGTATAAAGACGGTAACCACCATGTTTACGGTTTGTCGTCATGGGGAACGTGAGATGGAAGCGCTAACAGCGCTAACCCGGCTACAGAGAGAACACACTGATTATTTCAGTGGCTATTTTTCTATAAGAATGTTTATATTTTAATACAAAAATAAAAAAAATATCGGTATAGATATTTTATATCGATAATCTACCTAAATATATCGGAGTATGAGTTTTGGTCCATAGGCCTACTTTGTTTGGTGGGTATGATAAATTATTAAAAATGAACTGTAGGTGATAATAACACATAATACTGACAACAAGTGCTGGGTCATATATCAATATTTTTTAAATTATAAATATTTATTTTAAGCACAATATCAAAAAGAAGCATGTAGTTCATATCAATATAGATTGGATTTGATGTGGAGGTCAAAATGGCGGCACCCGAGTATAAGCTAGCTCTGTGTCTCCTGCCCCGTTTTTAGTGTTTAATAATGCTTTATTTATTACTTCCTTATAGTTTTTGTGCCATAGCGACCCTTTAAGACTGCATAGCGGGATTGAACTGCGAAAAAGACAATATAAAGGTTGCTGGATGAAGACGGTAACCACCATGTTTACGGTTTGTCGTCATGGGGAACGTGAGATGGAAGCGCTAACAGCGCTAACCCGGCTACAGCGAGACCAGGTGATAATAACACACAATACTGACAAGTGCTGGGTCATATATCAATATTTTTAAATTATAAATATTTATTTTAAGCACAATATTAAAAAGAAGCATATAGTTCATATTGATATAGATTGGATTTGATGTGGAGGTCAAAATGTATCAAAATGGCGGCACCAGAGTATAAGCAAGCTCTGTGTCTCCTGCGCCGTTTTTAGTGTTTAATAATGCTTTATTTATTACTTCCTTATAGTTTTTGTGCCATAGTGACCCTTTAAGACTGCATAGCGGGATTGAACTGCGAAAAAGACAATATAAAGGTTGCTGGATGAAGACGGTAACCACCATGTTTACGGTTTGTCGTCATGGGGAACGTGAGATGGAAGCGCTAACAGCGCTAACCCGGCTACAGCGAGACCAGGTGATAATAACACACAATACTGACAAGTGCTGGGTCATATATCAATATTTTTAAATTATAAATATTTATTTTAAGCACAATATTAAAAAGAAGCATATAGTTCATATTGATATAGATTGGATTTGATGTGGAGGTCAAAATGTATCAAAATGGCGGCACCCGAGTATAAGCTAGCTCTGTGTCTCCTGCGCCGTTTTTAGTGTTTAATAATGCTTTATTTATTACTTCCTTATAGTTTTTGTGCCATAGCGACCCCTTTAAGCAAGTACACAGCTATGGATGTTCATCTTGTTATGTTGGAAGCTTGCCACTTGCTCCATTGTTTACTCAAAGTTGTTAGCTTTGAGCACCCCTTAGCGATCGGATATGATTGATATGTGAAGATACAGAGGAGGAAAGACTGCATAGGGGCATTGAACTGTGAAAAAGACAGTATAAAGGTTGCTGTATAAAGACGGTAACCACCATGTTCACGGTTTGTCGTCATGGGGAACGTGAGATGGAAGCGCTAACAGCGCTAACCCGGCTACAGAGAGACCACACTGATTATTTCAGTGGCTATTGTTTATATTTTAATACAATTTTGTACACATATTTGGCTTCAACTTTTATCTAAATGTATAGTTTATACAAAAAATATCGGGATAGATATCGTATATCGATAATCTACCTAAATATATCGGAGTATGAGTTTTGGTACATAGGCCTACTTTGTTTGGTGGGTATGATAAATTATTAAAAATGAAAAAACAGGAAAAACATTGATGTATTTAATGTATTCTCTTGTGCAGTGTTTCCCAACCTTAATTGAGCTAAGCTATACATTTCACATTACATAAACTTACTCCATACGACCAAAGAAAAATACAGGTTAATTATGTATACCTCCTGCCATCTAGTGGAAAAGCATTTAACTGTTCTGCCTGCCTGCTATGTTTAAGCAGTCTATGCATCACTAGTTGACCAAAGATGCATTTGTGCTAAATAAATAATAATTTTCTGGCTAATTAGTAGTAGTCATATAATTTCCTGTGGCTCTCACGCCTCACTAATGTACTGTTGGCACAATGGTTGGCAATAACTGCTCTCATGTGTGGCGCCATTAAATGATGTGAACACGGTTCTATGAATGGAAGTGAACCTGTAACCATGTGACTACAACACACGGGTCAGGAGCATTATAATAATAATAATAATAATAATAATAATAATAATAAGAAACAAAAAAAGACCAAAAAAACTATATTCAACTCTAGTCTTTTTTAGCCAAAAATTGCACTTTGCACAAAATTTTAACCCCACCCTATTAAAAAAACAGACATTCCAATTAAAAAAACACATAAAAACAAATAAGGCTACACACAGTCTCAAATATGTTATTTTGGATTGTTCCATTTAATTTCCTTTACACTTTATGGAAAATAAAGACCATGAAAAGCCAGGAGTTGGTTCCAAAAAATATACGGAGTGTCACCTTTAGCACTGCAGAAACCGATGACAACCATGACGTGGGGAAACAAAAAGTTGTGCTTAAAATAGATGAAACTTTGCGTTCTATTCATATTCTCAGAGGAAGTCTTAAAATGACCTCCTGAAGCTTCAAAGAAACGCTGAAACAGGATGAAATACAAAAATAGAGAAGGATTTTTATAGTAAAAATAGGATACAGGAATTATTTAATACTCATTACGTCATTATCCGAGTGTGGTACTGTCAACAGTCATAACTTCATTTCTGAAAGCTGGCGTCTTGCAGGAATGCAAACAATGAACCATTCTGTTTTTTTCACCTTCCTTCATTTATAAATGATACAGTACATTATAGAGCAGGGGTCTCAAACTCAATTTACTTGGGGGCCACTGGAGCTAGGGTCTGGGTGAGACTGGGCCACATCAGGTTTTCCAAAAAAACACATTTATTAAAAACAGAAAAATATAAAAAAAATTTCAGTGCTTTGGTTCCGATTTTCTACAATAAAAGCTCTGGTAAAACATTCCACTGTTCTCAAATATCTTACTTTTTATTTTTCTGCACAAAATAAGATGAAAAATAAATAAATCAAGAATAAAGAAAATCAATCAATCAGCAATAAATATAATAATAATAATAATAATAAAACAGCAAATAATAAAAACTTAAGAAAGCACATATAGTTGGTGGGTAGACAAATTATTTTTTCAGATTAAAATGAACAAAGCATTATTAGAGCCCTGTAGACATGACAAAACACGACTATAGTCACATTCATACTCTTTTTATTTACAACATATTGCGTGCGCAACCGCAGGGTCTTGAGACACATGCTAACTCACAAACTAGAGGGCTAGCGACCTAAACGGTAGCCTTCAAGTTATTTCCTTTAAACTTAAATAGCCAAAAACTTACCACTTCCACACGGATAGGGAGGATAACTATTAACAGTTATTTAACCTTTAACATGAACATTAATCAAACGTAATAATTTTTTCTGGGTACATGATACCATACAGCATCCATATCAAACTAGCGGGGGCCGCACTAACATTAAACTTTCATATCAAGGCGGGGGCCTCAAACTTTTGGATTAAAGGCAGCCCTGTAAGATTCATCTGCAGACAACCTCAACAGAAACATCCCCCTTGTGCTTCTCTCCAATGTCCTTTTCTTGAAATTTTGCAATCCAATAAGCCATCCTCTTGTCTTCCTGCTTTTTAAAAAAAGATGCGGTGATTTTCCTGCGTAAGCGCGTGGCGTACACCTCAACGAACACCAGCGAGTAACTCATCAGACACAGACATCCCAGCAGTGTGGTGACGCCTGCGTTTGGTGCTGAAGTCGTGGCCTCACACAGCGACTGTTCGGGGCTGAAATTCCACTTGTACTCTTTCTGAAAGTCAGTCAGCTGCCGTGTGATGCAGGATTGTGGGATGATGCAAAATGCAGGGGGGAACCATTGTACCTGTCGGGTGTTTCAAATACAGCAAAGGCGTTACATTTCGGAACGCTTAAAGTATGCACAGTAAGAAGTACAGATGGTCCTCGGTTTATGAATTTGGGTATAACTTTGACCAAAACTCAACTAACATCCCAATCCAAGAACAGAACTGACATAAGACCCGAGGACCACCTGTACTATGATACTCCTCTGATCTGAACTGATCAACCAGGTATTGCTCATCAATATCAATATTTCTGAAAAAAATATTTTTGTTCCAGCACCCAAGTACCAGTGACGTGCGGTGAGGTTCATGGTTGGTGAGGCACCGACTCCTTTGGAGGTTTTTTTTTACGGCTGCAGGGGGGGATCGAATGGTTAGCGCGCATGCCACACGGGTTCGATTCCCGGCTCAGACATCTGTCTGGAGTTTGTATGTTCTCCCCGTGCATGCATGGGTTTTCTCCGGGTACTCTGGTTTCCTCCCACATTCCAAAAACATGCTAGGTTAATTGGCGACTCCAAATTGTCCATAGGTATGAATGTGAGTGTGAATGGTTGTTTGTCTATATGTACCCTGTGATTGGCTAGCAACCAGTCCAGAGTGTACCCCGCCTCTTGCCCTAAGACAGCTGGGATAGGCTCTCCCATTTGAGGATAAGTGGTAAGGAAAAACATTTGTGTTCTTAGCTTTGATTTGTATATGACCTGTCACGCTGGGTGGCACTTGTGCCAGGTGTTGAGGACCCCAGAGCAAAGACCAAGGAAAATGTATAAAAAAGTATTGTATAATAAACAAAGGGTGCTCACAGAAGAGGAAAGACAAAGCACAACAAAAGAACATCACTGGAAGCTAAAAGTACAAGCAAAAGAGTACCAAGTAGCAAATAAGGATTTACAAAGTTCCTCAACTATTTACAGACAGTAAGCAGCAAAAATACAAGTACAAGGCAGCGCGACAAAAGGTCAAGCACAAACATGAAGCATGCAATGTGCAGGCAGGCTCTGACACAGGAACAATGGAAGTGGAGGCGGTATATGAAGGCCTAATGGCTGATGGTCAGCAGGTGTGCAAACCAGGAGAACAAGGCAGGAGAAAAGAGACAACAAGGAGCAGCAGACCAAAACAAGTGCCTTAGCACACCTGGAGCCAATAATCCTGGGACTACTTAAACTGTGCTGTGTGGAATGCTCTTGTCCAGTTTGTCATGGTACCTTACTTTTCTACCTTGCTTGTGTATTTGCTGTTGTACTTTTGCTTCTTTTGTTGTATACATTTTTTGTTTTGTTTAACCTGCCTCAGCATCCTGGGATCCTGCTAAATGGCTTTGACCACTTATGACAAAGATGTTAAAAGCGATAGGAATCAGACCGAAAAAAATGATACATGTAGCTGCGAGGTCTGCGTGCCAACCACTCGACCACCATGCCACCCTGTATTATCATTCAATGTACAAATATTAATAATCACTTTGTCATCAGTATTTGTATTTTTGTGCCTCTGCCTCCCCTGACCGCCTGTCACTCAAAAGTCTGTATTTGTAGTAATAGTAGTTGCAGTATAACGGATGCTCAAATACTTACTAGCATGATGGCGTCTTACCTTATAACTGACAGTGATGCTGGCAGACATGGGTGGAAAGTCAAGCAGCCACGGCAGAATCAAGTGAACCACATGATACACAATATAGTCCAATGCCGCTATGAAAGCTATGGCAGTAAAATATAAAGTCACCACAAGCAGCGATGAGACACTTGAGGCGCATCCCCGACTGACGGTTTTACATCCTGCCGCCAAAGTTTTGGTGGTGCTGTGACTTTCATTTTGAAGGAACTGTCGGAAGGCGCAGGAGTCGTTATCGAACTTAACTGATGTCAGATAAGATTTAAGGTAGCGAGCCGATTCAAAGATCAGCACGGCAACAAAGACGGCTGCCAGAATTCGGTTGGAGAGTAATTTGAATTCTGTCAGCAGGTTCCTAATACGTGAAAAGTGGATTTCTATTTGCCCAATCATCTTCGCAAACCTGCTTTTGACTTCTGACACATCGAAATGTGTGAAATGATCTAACTTCCTCAAGTTGGTGACAATGCTCAGGTCTTCCTTTCTCACTTGGATCGCTTCCTGAACAATGTCCTTTCGGGCTGTGTTTAAAAGCTCTGATGAGTTCAATAAAATCTTTGAAAAGTCCTCAGAGGTGCACTTCAGGGTGCGCACCACTGCGCCTACATTCCCGCTAATGTTCGGGATGACATTCAACACCAGGATCATAACAGAAGCCGAGATGAGGAGTTTGCGGCCCTGCTTGGTGCAGACGGTCGGGAGGATCATGGTCAGCACACAACGCAGTGGGTGACACAGGAACAAGACCAAGAACATGGCCACGCCATAGACCAATGCTGTTTGAGTGGACGTGTCGCTGCCGTAACGTAGCGTTTTGGATAGCCAGTGGTGAAGAAGACTGGCCGTAAGAACAACCAGAGTGAAACAAAGAGACATCAGGGTCCAGATGTGTCTGCCCACCGGTTTGGGTGAAGAATAAACATCCCACAGGTAGAGCAGGAAGGATTTCGCTGATTGTATGCGGCATTCCATCCTGTCACCAAAGACAAAAAAACATATTTTTTTGGGACCAAAAAAAACCTAAAGGATTTGAACGAGAACCAATACTGACTTTCTATTATTTGACTTTATTTTGCTGAAGCAATTATATTTCTCAAAAGCACCGCGATTTCATATCAACAACCAAACCAGCCGGAGCAAGCAAAAAAAACCAAAAAACAACACTGTCAGTGACTGATGCACGATCGTGCCCGCTGTCTTGCATCTGTCACAGCAGTGGTTCTGATCCAATCTGCTAACTGAAAATTAACAAAATTCTTACATTGAAGGTTTTATGATCATGGAATAAGATGACTGGCCGGCGGCACGGCGTTCGAGTGGTTAGCGCGCAGACCTCACAGCTAAGAGACTAGAGTTCAATTCCACCCTCGGCCATCTCTCTGTGTGGAGTTTGCATGTTCTCCCCGTGCATGCGTGGGTTTTCTCCGGGTACTCCGGTTTCCTCCCACATTCCAAAAACATGCTAGGTTAATTGGCCACTCCAAATTGTCCATAGGTATGAATGTGAGTGTGAATGGTTGTTTGTCTATATGACAATGATGTACTGACAAAATGATGATAATGACAAAATGTACTCGTTTTGTAGTAGTATCCTGCAAAAATGCATTGTCCATAACGGATACTCCCTCCTATCCTTCCTGCCCTTTTGTCTTATTAATTTTTCATAACTTCCTCACATACGTATTTCATAAATATCCTATTCATATGTTGTAAATACACACTCAATGTTTGCAATTATAAGATAGATATATAAATAAATGTAAAAAAAAATGGGTTAAATTGTTCACAAATAAGTGTGGCTCTGCAGGTGATTCAGTACTCATACAGTATATTATTATTTAAATTGGCAAAAACCATATCTCATTTGCCATAAATTGGTCATTTCAAAATATGTGATGATACAGGTACAATATACAGCATACATGTACCACTGTCAAATTTTTTTAATGTATTTATGCTTAATTTTTCAAATATTATCTAGATAAATGCAAACACACACAGAAATATAAACCCAATATACAGATACGTAGATATAGAGATAGATATTCAAGATACAGCATACAACTTCTTGACAATTACGTAAGTGTGTCTGACGTGTTTAGACGATTTAAAATAAAAAGATATTAGCATCCTGCCTAAGGCCAAAACAAACAACAGAGTATAAAATGACAGTTCTTACCTGAGAAGCCTAACTTCATTCTAGCTGTAACATTTAGAGTTTTAAGGAAGTGAGGGAAATGTTGAAAGGGGAACTGGAATGAATCCAGTCACTGTCATGTTTTTCCCACGTGGAAAATACAACTTTAAACCCACAGATGATGACGTGAAATCATGTGACACAATCAAACTCACTCTGACAACGAGATTCTGACATTTGGTGTTATTGTATAAAGGCTTTTAATGCTCAATAGATATTTGTGTGATCGAGTATCGTTTATTAAACTGCACAAAATTATCTTTAAAAGTACTCTCGGATTGTGCACACGTGTAATAATTCTCATTATGTCGACAATTACAATAAAATGAAACGCATACACATACATTGAGCGGATCATGATTTCAGCAATCACTGAATATACAAACAACTTTGTGCAGTTTTTCTCACAAAAACAAATCAGCCTCCTTTTGTTGTTCTTTCATTGACTTCTTTTGTCCGAGGTTTTGCATTCAAACACCGCAAGACCTTTTTGAAACGACCCCGACTAGCACTGAATAACCAACCACAGCAGCCTTGTCCAGGTTAACCATTGTTGTCAGTCAATTTATAACAAACCAGACAAAGCTTTTAAAGACTTTACAGGGGTGTCTTCAGTTTGTCTCAACATGACATGCAGCCTATTTCATGTGGTTAGTATATTGGTAACAGCAGTAACGTAAGGATACATAAATAAGTAACATGGTTTTAGACTGAAAGTATATTTGAAGAGGGGATCAAGGGGTTTCTGGAGTGACACCATTGAGTTGCATTGCGTCATTAGCCTCGACTACGCTTTTCACGGGAGGCAAGGTATCACAAGGTGTCGATGTGGCTCGCCAAAAAAACAAAAGGCTAACTCCGACTGGCAACACTTTATATTTTTTCATTTTATCGTGCTGCAGAAGTAATGGTTGTCAGCAAAAATGTCAACCTTTTTGTCAAATTATGTCAATTAATTATAAAAAGTAACTGAATTTTCTGACATTTAAAACACATTTTTGTCACTGCTTAGTGTTTGGAGTGATCAGAGAGTCATATTTGTTGTATGGACAGAAGCAGATTGATTGAGAGGGCGAGCCCAATCGGGATAGGTATTCAAGTTAAACATGGCGAGGCCCCATGTGTTCATGGCTAGAGTGATGGAGAGGAGACCCAAAATGTTCATGACAAAACCGGTTTTCACCTGAAAAGACACAATGTGTATGAATAAGTGCTTATGGAATAATATTCAACTGTGGCCATCAATACTCACCATGTCTTTGACCATCAGGTGTCCGGATGAAAAGGCGATGGAGTTGGGGGGTGTGGACACCGGCAGCATGAAAGCATATGAACACCCGATCGTTGCGGGGATCATGAAGTACAGAGGGTTCACGGAGACATGAAACGCCTGCAAAAACATACACCAAAAAATATTAATACATTTATTTAGTGAGCTGTAGAAAGAAACAAGCATATAATGTAGGGATGTATATTTACATAGATTATATAGATACTGTTTATACCAGGGGTCTCAAACTCAAATTACTTGGGGGCCACTGGAGCTAGGGTCTGGGCGAGACTGGGCCGTATCAGGTTTTCCAAAAAAAAAAAAAAAACCCCAAAAACACATTTATTAAAAACAGAAAAATGAATAAACTTTGCTTTGGTTTCGATTTTCTACAAGAAAAGCTCTGATAAAACATTCCACTGTTCTCAAATATCTTAATTTTTATTTTTCTGCACAAAATAAGATGAAAAATAAACAAATCAAGAATTAATAAAATCAATAATAATAACAATTAAACAGCAAATAATAAAAACTTAAGAAACCACATATAGTTGGTGTGTAGACAAATTATTTTTTTCAGATTAAAATGAACAAAGCATTATTAGAGCCCTGTAGACATGACAAAACACGACTATAGTCACATTTATACTTTTTTTATTTACAACATATTGCGCAACCGCAGGGTCTTGAGACACATGCTAACTCGCAAACTAGAGAGCTAGCGACCTAAACGGTAGCCTTCAAGTTATTTCCTTTAAACTTAAATAGCCAAAAACTTACCACTTCCACACGGATAGGGAGGTTAACTATTAACAGCTATTGAACCTTTAACACGAACATTAATCAAACGTAATAATTTTTTTAGTACAATAGAAAATAGGAACACTGTCACCCATCTGTGACTTCAGTTCTTTGTTAATTAACACAAGTCTCAAAATTGTTAACAAAAAACATGTTTTAATAATTTTACATGATTTTACATTTAGGTTAAAGTCAGACCTTCTTGAACTGATTAATAACACCAACCAAAGTTCCACTGTATTTTTTCCTGACACTTCCTGGGTGCTTCTATGTTGATGACGATGTTACAAACTTGCAGTCCTTTGCATCCTGTAAATAATCCCTGAGTGGGTCGTTTGCAGTCTGCGTACCGTTGACAAAGTGCAAAGGACGCAGATAATCATTAGTGACAATATGAGTAAATATCTAACAGACTGCAAACATCGCTGTGTCTGTTGCGACACAATTTAGGTTGTTTGTTTTGTGTCTATCGTTTTTTGTTTTTTTTTTTAAACCTGAAGAGGAGTGAACTAAAAACACTATATCATGTCAGTAGTGTCCTCTGCATGTACTTGTAAACACGGTACTTTATACAATGTTGACTTCATTAGCGGCAGCTAGTTCGCTAGAGCTATCGACCTAGCCTCTGGTCTTTGGACTCCAATGGTGACGTTTTACCACAATGGTACAACAAACAAGAAATGAACAGTTAGTTTGGAGCTGGTTTTTGCCCCACAGGGAAGCTTTTAGTGGATATATGATGTTCATGTGTTATGTACTCATTATACTAATTGTGTCTTGGCCTCAGAACACTATTTGTGTGTTGCTGTTTATATTATGCTATTATGCTAATATTTTACAATAACTATCAGACAGAATAGCCATATACAATGTTGACTTCATTGGCGGCAACTAGTTCGATAGACCTATCGGACCTAGCTTCTGGGTTTTGGACTCCAATGGTGACGTTTTACCACAATGGTACAACAATCAAGAAATGAACAGTTAGTTTGGAGCTGGTTTTTGCCCCACAGGGAAGCTTTAAGTGGATATATGACGTTCATGTGTTAAGTACTCATTATACTAATTGTGTCTTGACCTCAGAACGCTATTTGTGTGTTGCTGTTTATATTATGCTATTATGCTAATATTTTATAATAATTATCAGACAGAATAGCCATATACAATGTTGACTTCATTGGCGGCAGCTAGTTTGCTAGAGCTATCGGACCTAGCTTCTGGGTTTTGGACTCCAATGGTGACGTTTTACCACAATGGTACAACAAACAAGAAATGAACAGTTAGTTTGGAGCTGGTTTTTGCCCCACAGGGAAGCTTTAAGTGGATATATGATGTTCATGTGTTATGTACTCATTATACTAATTATGTCTTGACCTCAGAACACTATTTGTGTGTTGCTGTTTATATTATGCTATTATGCTAATATTTTACAATAACTATCAGACAGAATAGCCATATACAATGTTGACTTCATTGGCGGCAACTAGTTCGATAGACCTATCGGACCTAGCTTCTGGGTTTTGGACTCCAATGGTGACGTTTTACCACAATGGTACAACAAACAAGAAATGAACAGTTAGTTTGGAGCTGGTTTTTGCCCCACAGGGAAGCTTTTAGTGGATATATGATGTTCATGTGTTATGTACTCATTATACTAATTGTGTCTTGGCCTCAGAACGCTATTTGTGTGTTGCTGTTTATATTATGCTATTATGCTAATATTTTACAATAATTATCAGACAGAATAGCCATATACAATGTTGACTTCATTGGCGGCAGCTAGTTCGCTAGAGCTATCGGACCTATCTTCTGGGTTTTGGACTCCAATGGTGACCTTTTACCACAATGGTACAACAAACAAGAAATGAACAGTTAGTTTGGAGCTGGTTTTTGCCCCACAGGGAAGCTTTTAGTGGATATATGATGTTCATGTGTTATGTACTCATTATACTAATTGTATCTTAGAACACTATTTGTGTGTTGCTGTTCATATTATGCTATTATGCTAATATTTTGCAATAATTATCACACAGAATAGCCAGACACAGTGTTGTGTAACGAACACACATGGGCAGTCTTACCAGCTCAGCAATGACAGGTAAAAGTATAATAATGGTGGCAGTGTTGCTGGCCAATTCCGTGAAACAGGCCACAAAGGCTGTGATCAGCATCATGGCGACAACAGGTGGGACCTTGCCCAAAGGTTGGAGGTGGCCTCCGATCCAGGAGGCAAGTCCAGATTCCTACGGAAGAGCACAAGAAAAATAAGCCAAAGATCAAACCACGGGAAAATAAAACAAATGAGAGACTGGAGCAAAAATGTGTGATACAGAAGTGAGCTAACAGGAAAAAAAATGAATTTCAAAGATGAGTATATATATATATATATTTGACATAGTACATCTTTACCTCACATGCTTGGGCCATGGCAAAACCGCCTCCAAGCAATAAAAGAATATTCCAAGGAACAGACTCCTGGGCTTTCTTCCATGATAGGAGAGGCACATATGGAACATTTGAAGCTGAGAAGACATAACTATATTTGTCATATGCAGCTACATTTTTATTATAGAAAACAATGATCAAGTACAAAGTAATCGCCCTAAATTCTTGCCCCCCCCTACACTTGTATCCAGCAGTTTATTTGTCCAGCTGAGCATAATAAACAATCTTGCTCATGCACGTGTCTCAAACAAACACACACACACACACACACACACACACACTGTGTACGTAAATGTGTGACTGCACAAAATCACAAAACAAAAAGCCAATATGTGGCAACAGGGCTTTCAGGGATTATCCTGATCCTGTAACCAAATGATTAACATTCTGCTGCTACTTTACAAGAGTTACACACAAGCGGTAAGTGCAGGGAACCTGACAATTTGTCGATAACATTTAGGAACGTTTTATTTCTGAAAGGTGATAATGAAAAGTGAATATAACACTTGTTAAGTAACATTCTTAATGTGTAAAACTGTAAAAGCAAATTTTAATGTATGGCCCCATCTTTTTTGTATGTAGTAGGGATGTGAGGGTACTCCACTATGTGTATTATCTGTACTTGGAGTGGGCATGCATACACTGTAAATGGGCGGGGTTTAACCTGAAATGGGTGGGGTCTTAAATAAGTAGTACTATATTGGTTTTATTTCATTTGAACATGCATCAGATTACAATTGAATGCATCACATAATCAGTTCACAGTTCCACATGTCCAAAAAGGAGTAGGAAGAAGCAAAGCTTATTAAATCCTACCCCTCCATCTGGTACTTTTACAATCAGTAACTGTTACATTTGTTCACTTCCTGCTTTCTATAATACAGTTTTTAATTTTTTAATTTTTTATTTTTTAATAATGTACCTCGTACCAAAGTAGGAGGTGATATGAGCATCCAATGCCATAATGGGTACCATAGTAAGTGTCAATATAGTGATATATATAGCACATCATGACTGGTTCAAGACTCTTCAACCTTGTATTTAAATCAACTAACTAATTTTAAGTCTGAAATTGACATGGATTGATCAGAAGTTGCTGTATTTGTTATTTATTTTTTTTAATTATTCAGCAATATGTACCGTGTAAGTGACCTGTATGACTTTATTATGTAATTTTTTTTTTAAATATGTGTGAAGTAGGGGATTCATGCACACATCCTGTCATGGCAAACATTGAAATATAAGTTGCACTTTTTTTTTTTACATAGGTTGGCTGTTCCTGTGACTTATACTCCAGAGCGACTTATAAATGAAAAAAATGTTTATGTTGCATAAAGACTGGACACCTTTTCTGTTTATGTTTATTTTTTGTGTAGCTGAATAAGCATTGTGTTAGCATATCTTACACCTATTTAGCCTGTTCTCTATTCTTTTATTAGTAGAACTTGCCTTCCAAGAGGACATAATGTCTGTTTTGGTGAAGTAGTTTGGAAAATAAATTACCCGCAAAAAATGTGACTTATACTCCAGTGCGACTTATGTATGTTTTTTTTCTACCTAATTATGCATTTTTGGCCTTATACGCCGGAAAAATTTATAGTCCAGAAAATACGGTAATCAGTCAGCCTTTTTCACTGTATTTTCACCACCATGAGTTTCCCAACTGACTTTATATCTTTAGTGGCTTTCTTTAGTTTTACAATAGACAAACCGGCCCTAGTGAGGAGCTCACTGACCTTTTGGGTCGAACCACCAGCTGAGAGAAGGTTTCTGCGAGGGGAAGAAAAACAATATGGACACAATGATCACACCAATGACCGCGTCGGACACGTAGCTGCGGATAGAAAAGCAAAAAAAGAAAGTCATATGAGTTCAAGAGGAAGAAGTTGGCATGACGGTTATGTTCTTTTTTTATGTTATTTTCTCTTACCCCTTTTTAAAATACACGGACCAACCGTTGACAAACTTTGGGTCCCTTGTGAACAAAAGAACGGCAAACAAGACAAAGAAAAAACAGATGGCTCCCTCTGCAAAACTGAAACGGAGCAAAGTCAGGGAAATTATTTGCCTTTTGAAAATACAAAATTGATTTAATTAGAAAACATACATGGTTCCTCACTTTATGGGCCCGAGTTTTCTGTAATCGTCATCGACGAGAGCCTTGGCTCTGACCTCCGCCTCTGCTCTTTGGTCATGTTTCTTAAAGCACAACCTGTACAAAATCAGCATTGTAAAATACATACATTATTGGTTCACTACAAAAAAACAAAACAAAAAAAAAAACTTCACTACATCCATAAACCTCCTCTTTGGTCTACTATGCCTCCTACCTGGCAGCTCTAAACACAGCATCCTTCTAATATTCACTATCTCTCCTCTGGACATGTCCCAACCATCTCAGTCTGGTCTCAGTCTGACTTTATCGCCAAGGCCTCTAACATGTAATGACCCTCTGATGTATTTGTTCCTGATCCTATCCATCCTGGTCACTCCCAATCTGAACCTCAGCATCCTCATCTCCGCTACCTCAAGTTCTACTTCTGGTCTTTTCCTCAGTGGCACTGTCTCTAGATCAGGGGTCTCAAACACGTGGCCCGCGGACCAAATGTGGCCCGCAGGACACTACTTTGAGGCCCCCGCCTTGATATGAAAGTTTAATGTTAGCGCGGCCCGTGCAAGTTTTTGATATGGATGCTGTATGGTATCATGTACCCAGAAAAAATTATTACGTTTGATTAATGTTCATGTTAAAAGTTAAATAACTGTTAATAGTTATCCTCCCTATCCGTGTGGAAGTGGTAAGTTTTTGGCTATTTAAGTTGAAAGGAAATAACTTGAAGGCTACCGTTTAGGTCGCTAGCTCTCTAGTTTGCGAGTTAGCATGTGTCTCAAGACCCTGCAGTTGCGCAATATGTTGTAAATAAAAAGAGTATAAATGTGACTATAGTCGTGTTTTGTCATGTCTACAGGGCTCTAATAATGCTTTGTTCATTTTAATCTGAAAAAAAAAATTTGTCTACGCACCAACTATATGTGGTTTCTTAAGTTTTTATTATTTGCCGTTTTATTATTATTATTATATTTATTTATTACTGATTGATTTTTTTTTTATTCTTGATTTGTTTATTTATTTATTTATTTAAAATTTTTTTGTTTTTAATAAATGCGTTTTTTGGTTGGTTTTTTTTTGGAAAACCTGATGCGGCCCAGTTTCACCCAGACCCGAGCTCCAGTCGCCCCCAAGTAAATTGAGTTTGAGACCCCTGATCTAGACCAAACCACATCACCAGTTGTGTATACCTTTTGCTTTCATTTGATCCTAAATGCGGCGCTAATGGTGATCTCCACAAATAAACAAATTTGCGATATTTGAAGTCGCAAAGTCACTGTTGTGATGAAATCGGCATAACAACCTGACCTGTTTTTATATGATCCGCTGTTGGTCGTTGTCACGTGATACATAAGAAGCTGCTACCACAAGTTACACTTATCTTTCTGGGGGAATCTTTAACCTTTTCAAAATACTTCCATACTTTTTAACAACAAGTCGATTTTGTTTTTCTCGCTTTACATAAAAGTTAGCGCTCACGTCAGCTTATGATGAGCGTGTGTATATATTAGTATATAACAAGTGTACAACATTTTACCGTGTGTTCAATCCTCCGAAGAGGAACGCGATCCATATCCATCCCAAAACCAGGAACACCAACATGAGCGGGAACGCAAAAGCAAACCAAGAGCCAAAGTTAATAACATCACAGTCTGGAAAATAGCTGAAAAGGAAAAAAAAGTGGTAACATTTTAGTGACATTTTAGTCTGCGTTTGATGCAACCGCAAATGGGAGCTACCTTTTGAGCTGTCCAATCAGGATGAGGTTTGGAGCGGTTCCAGTCAATGTGGCAGTTCCTCCAATACTGGCCGCGTAGGGAATACAGATCAGGAATCCTTTCCAAACTTTCATCTGATACTCCGACTCAGACCGGATCTCCTCAGCTGTTCTCATGTCAGTTTGTTCTGTGGCATCCACCCTGTAAAGAGAACAGAATAAAATACCAGCCTTTGAGTTCTCCAATGGGGAAATTCAAGTTTCAGTAGCAGAATATATGACTAAAATCCTGCTTTCCCATGACATGTTTATTTATTTTTTTTTTTTTAAGTGATGAAAATGTCCCGGTTTAATTGTTTTTCATTGGGCCATTAAATTAAGCAGCATTAGGGCACTCTACTGCATGTAACCCCCCCCCCCCGAGAGGCTGCCGTGTGGGTTTTTTTTGGAATTAGCGTTGCCATAAAGCTGCACACAGTTAATCTTCTGACATTGAGTTGAAGTCACGCATAACACGGGACATTTTTTTCCCCAAAATATTCCGAGCCACCGCTGTTTTTTTGGATGTATACTATGTTTGCTATCAGATTGCGACATGATTGCCAAACTCTAATCCAGTGTTTTTTTTAACCTTTTTTGAGCCACTGCACGTTTTTTTCATTGGAAAAAAATTGCGGCACATCACTAACCACCTCATGGGCATCACTAAGTCTACTGGAGGAACGAGGAAATCAGCTACGTGTTGCCACACGGACGAATATTACATTGCTCTGCCAGTTTTTACACCGTGGACAGATTTGGAGAAAATGATTAATAAATGTTAATTTCAAAAAAATGATATTGGATAATTCCCCACAGCACACCTGACGGCACAGTGGTTGAAAATCACTGCTCTAATCAATAAAATAAATATCCATTGTCAAAACAGTATATCGTATCCGACATTATCAGACATTAATTAATTACCCGGCCACGGTGAGCGGTTTCTCCTAGTGTACACTCGGATTCTGCCATCGGAAGTCGCTACATCAATCTTGCAATGGAAGTGAGTGGGATGCATGAGCCTCCTACAATACGTACACCCCAGCTGAGTGAAACATATCACATCCTTACATGAAGCGCACCTAATGCGAGTAACTCTGACTATCCTACTTCCTTTACGTCAGGGGTCTCAAACTCAATTTACCTGGGGGCCACCGGAGATAGGTTCTGGGTGAAGCCGGGCCGCATCAGGTTTAAAAAAAAAAAACAAAAAACGCATTTATTAAAAACTGAAAAAAAAAATCAATAAAAAAACTATCTTCAATGCTTTTGCTTCTGCTATACCCTACACTTTTTCAGTACTTTGGTTCCGGTTTTCCACACCAAAATATCTGATAAAACATTCCACTGTTCTCAAATATCTTAATTTTTATTTTTCTATACACAAAATAAGATAAAAAAAAATAAACAAATTAAGAATAAAAACAATAAATCAATCAATCAGTAATAAATAAGTAAAATAATAATAAAACAGCAAATAAGAAAAACATAAGAAACCACATACAGTTGGTAGAGAAATTATTTTTTTCAGATTCAGATGTACAGTATTAACAGTTATTTAACCTTTAACATGAACATTAATGAAACCTAATAATTTGACCCAATTAGCATGTTAGCATCATACTCAGTTCCATCTGGGAGCAGCGTCGTAACTTTAACAACATGTTTGATGAGATGCTTTATCTTGACGTGTATTTTCCGTTTTTATTCCAAATCATTTCCTGCATTTATTTGTACCCAGCGTCATAAGCCTTTAGCTTCATTGCTAATCCAAAAGCAAAACAGGGCGGGGTAACAGGGTAGGGTAACAGTACGGGCGGGGCCAAAATCATGTTAATTGTGTCCGGTGTGAACACAGCTTTAAGCTGTCATTTCAACATTAAACTTTGGTATCAAGGTGCGGGGCCTCAAACTAGCGTCTCGCATTTGGCCTGTGGGCCGCGAGTTTGAGACCCCTGCTTTATGTGCTGGCTATGGCCAACACTTTCCCCCAAAATTGCTGGTTGCCAGTTTTTGCTCATCAAAATATGTTCACCTTAATAAGAATACTACTTATTTTTACAGTAAATTCCTGTACGTACGTATGTATGTGTGTTGGTGTTGGATCCTTCATACTGTGTTTTCTTACAATCCAGCTGACTCCTTCTCAAGTATGTTTTGATAGGTGGCCATGATGAGGCAAACTAAGCTTGCTAATGCTAATATTTATATGGTAATATACAGGTACCTTGCAAACTTACCCATCTAGTGATAAGATTTGTTTCTCTGGGGCCACTGAAGGCAACGAATGCATCTTGGTAGACTGGCCTGAAATAAAGCAGAAATTGTGACATATAAAGCAAACAACAAACCATAGGAACAATATTTAGGTCTGAAACATCATATATATGATGTGTTTCAAGGAAGTTATTAATCAATTACTACTTGAATATGGACTAACTTTGGCCGAGCACAAAGTTCATGCTTGAGATTACATATTAAAAGTGCATACAGGTCTAAATCCTGAAACAAGCATCTTGGCAGCCTTGGACACATTCCTGTGAGGTTGAACGTGTGGCAACACTCAAAACTCAAAACAAGACTGCACGGTATTTGCTCCCTGGGGGGTATGACAGGCAAAGGGGAACTATACTATATGATTGGCATCTGTACCTGTATCTGTTCACCCATCTACATGATCTTTATCTGTATTGGTAGTCAATATGGGCAGGGAATACACCAATAATGAACCAGTCATGATGTGCTATATATATCACTATATTGTACACATAATGTCATTGGATGGTCATATCACCTCGTACTTCGGTACGGGACGAAAAATTACAAAATTTAAAAATAAAAAAAAAAAACCTTAAACTATATTAGGAAAGCAGGAAGTGAACAAATGTAACAGTTACTGATTGTAAAAGTACCAGATGGAGGGGTAGGATTTAATAAGCTTTATATGTGCCCTCTGATTGGCTGGCCACCAGTCCAGGGTGTACCCCGCCTCTCGCCCGAAGACAGCTGGGATAGGCTCCAGCGACCCCCGTGAGGAAAAAGCAGTAGAAAATGAATGAATGAAAAAAAAACCCTTAAATTATATTATGGAAAGCAGGAAGTGAACAAATGTAACTGTTACTGATTGTAAAAGTACCAGATGGAGGGGTAGGATTTAATAAGCTTTGCTTCTTCCTACTCCTTTTTGGACATGTGGAACTGTGAACTGATTATGTGATGCATTCAATTGTAATCTGATGCATGTTCAAATGAAAAAAAAAACATTAACATTACCAATAATGGGCGTGGTTTAAGTGAAACTAGGCGGGGCTTAAATGTGTGCATTATTTAAAGTCTGAAATTGACAATAATTGATCATAAGTTATTGTTTACTATTGAAGTATATGTGTACTGTGTATGTGTGTGTAAGTGATCCTTATTAGTTTTTAGTCCACAGTTTTCTTGTTCTTCCCGTGCGTGTATGAGTTTTTTCCCAGTACTCCGGTTGAGTTAATTGGTGAATGTGAGTATGAATATAATAATATAACAATATATAATTGTCAATATGTGCCCTGTGATTGGCTTGCGACCCAATTATTGCCCCGAAGTCAGCTGGGATAGGCTCCAGCATACCGCCACGACCTGTAGTGAGGATAAGCGGTATAAAAAATGGATGCAACATACCATTAATAACGCCACTGTCACGATCCTCAGTCAACTTGCATTTTTGCTTGAGGGTCTCCAAATCGCCAAACAAACTTTCCAGGATGGCGTTGGCGATGGGTAGCATCATGGCCGTCGTGGCGGTGTTGCTGAGCCACATGGATAAGAAGGACGAAGTCGCCATCATGCCCAGTATCAACCTGGAAAGAGAGAAGAGAATGACAATTATGCTAATAAATTTGTACGCATTAATGTTAAGGAACTTTCTTACCAGGCTGGTTTCACGCCAACAATGGTGAGGACCTTCAGTGCTATTCTGCGATGAAGGCCCCACGCCTCAATGGACGATGCCATCACCAGACCGCTAAGAAAGAGAAAGTTGGTTTCGAGGAAATACTGAGGACAGAGTTTTTTCGATGGAATGATTCCCAGCGTTGGAAAGAGGCAGATGGGGAGCATTGCAGTGACGGCCAGTGGAAGGGCCTCCGTGCACCAAAACGTGGCCATGAGCAGCACCACATAAAGGCATTTCCCCTCCTACAAGGAAAGCATTAGAGTGTCGTGATGAGAAGAACACCTCGCAAAAATGTATATATATATTACAATATTTTATTGGTGGCACGGTGGTCGAGTGGTTAGACCTCACAGCTAGGAGACCAGGGTTCAATTCCACCCTCTGCCATCTCTGTGTGGAGTTTGTATGTTCTCCCCGTGCATGTGTGAGTTTTCCTCCCACATTCCAAAAACATGCTAGGTTAATTAGCGACTCCAAATTGTCCATAGGTATGAATGTGAGTGTGAATGGTTGTTTGTCTATATGTGCCCTGTGATTGGCTGGCCTCTCGCCTGAAGACACCCCTGTGACCCTTGTTAGGAAAAGCGGTAGAAAATGAATGAAATAAGCTATGTATGTGTTCACAGCACACATGTACTGTACCCTGTGTATTATTATTATTATTATTATTTTTATCATTTTCACTCAGTTATCGAAGTGGATGCGACTTTTTGTCAAAAAAAAATGTCAAGAACGTTCCCATATGGACAGGACCTTAATAATAATAATAATAATGCTATTCATGCCCAATACATGCCACAACATTATATATTGATTTTCTTCGGGCGAGAGGCGGGGTACACCCTGGACTGGTGGCCAGCCAATCACAGGGCACATATAGACAAACAACCATTCACACTCACATTCATAACAATTTGGAGTCGCTAATTAACCTAGCATGTTTTTGGAATGTGGGAGGAAACCGGAGTACCCGGAGAAAACCCAGATGGCCGATGGTGGAATTGAACCCTGGTCTCCTAGCTGTGAGGTCTGCGCGCTAACCACTTGATCACCGTGCCGCCCGTACCTTTATTTATTGTATTTTATTTTACTAGTCAGTGCAGTGCAGCACTTTGGAAACTCTGTTTATAAAATGTGCTATATAAATAAAGTGGGTTGGATTATGCACAGTATTATAGTAACAATAATCGTAATAATAATAATAATAATAATAATAATAATAATAATAATAATAATAATTGTGTCAGGAAGTGCATTTGCTTTAACAATAAGATGACTTGCTGTAGAAATCCCTGACGGACATGCAAGCATGCAAGGAGATGTCATACACAGACAATGACTATTGACACATTGCTCAAAGGAACTTCAGCGGCAGTTACCTGCTAATGTATATTTGTGACCCAGTCCTGTACAGTGGAACCTCATATAACCAAAATGCTTAATAAGTCATATTCAATGTTGTGTTTGATTATGCACAGTTTTTTTTAATCAAATACTGTTATATTTACACTTAGAATGCTATGATACTATGTACACACACCTGTACTACAATTTTTTTTATCTCTGTATATAGAAAATACTGTAGGAACTGTACTGCGTCGGTGTAATAAGGACTCACCTTTTCTGGCATTGTCACAAGTAATGGTGAAAAAAGCAGCGGCGTGATGAGGAGCACCAGCGGTTTGTGTACACACCACAGCTTCTTGGAGACCACGGATACTTTCATCTCCAGACGTTGCTTTGCACCCATGAGAGAGGAAGGAGCTCCAGACCAGCTGAGAAGAAGCCGGTGGGCAGAACTTTGAATGCTGTGAGATTACGCAGAGATTTGACCGTATGGCTTGGCTACAGGTTAACTCCTCGTACGGTGGTGTCAAATAGTTGAACGGGACGGTCAGGTTTCCCCGAGGAGGCCTCTCCCACATCCACTGGAGGAGGGCCTTTTTTCTTTTGAGGTGCAAAAGGCTGCTTTTTTTGTGTTAAGAGAACAACTAAGTGTTTTTTTTAGTAGATAATTAAGTTATTAATGGTTGTTAACGCTTAAGGGTAACTTGTTACACACTCACTTT
The DNA here is from genome assembly GCF_037039965.1 of Doryrhamphus excisus. Taxonomy (NCBI): domain Eukaryota; kingdom Metazoa; phylum Chordata; class Actinopteri; order Syngnathiformes; family Syngnathidae; genus Doryrhamphus; species Doryrhamphus excisus. Next base: position 2,890,920 of record NC_136371.1, on the reverse strand, counting down.
TATTACTTTGTGGCTTTAGCTTTTGAACATTTGACCCTGAGAGGTTTTTTCTATGTGGACATTCTGCTTTTCTTCTAGAACCTAACGAGCCGCTGTATTTGTACATAAGGCCATATGCAGTCAGGGCCAGCAAAACCTCCTCTGATGGCCTCACCATCACCAGAAGCCCTGACATTCGTTTACAACCTCTAAAATTTCTAATATGTGTTCCGTGTATTTGGAATCATTTATTCTCAATATTTTAGTACTATGTTTCTTGGTTGCACTGCTTCCAGTACTTTTTGTACATGTGTATGTTAGATTTTTTTTTTTTTTTTTGTCCAATCAGATTTCAGCCATTTAAATGTAATCAGGGCCTTCAGGGCTTATCCATCATTGTGTCAAGATTTTAAATAAACAATTTAAAATAAACAAATAAACGCTTTTACTCATGTTCTAACTGTGTATTAACCAATGAATGTTGTATTTTGGTGTGTCTTATATTCTGTTTACTTGCTTTATTCAACTTTTGAAAAGCGCTATACAAATACAATGTATTATTATTATTATTATTATTATTAAATCGGTTAAGCAAATGCAGGTTTCGGCAGTAGTCCAGAGGTCCTCGGGAGCGCAGCCGGAATAGGTGCAGATTCTGGAACATCTAGAAAAGCTTTCTGTGCAGGTTATTGTGTGCAGCTGCTCTATAGGTGTCCACAACTCAATACAAAGGGTCAAAAAAAATGACCATATCCTCCCCTTTAATACGGATTTGGCCAAAACATATCAGAGTGGTATTCTTGGTGTAGCAGTCAGCTTAAAACTTTTTGTACATGTGTATGTTAGATTTCTTTTTTTTTTTGTCCAATCAGATTTCAGCCATTAAATGTAATCAGGGCCTTCAGAACCAGGCCCCTGTCACATGCATTCTATTAGTCTCCCGTGCTTAGCGATCATTGTGTCAAGTTCCTCGGAAGCGCAGCCGTAATAGGTGCAGATTCTGGAAGATCTAGAAAGCTTTCTGTGCGGGTTATTGTGTGCAGCTGCTCTATAGGTGTCCAAAACTCAATACAAAGGGTCAAAAATGACCATATCCTCCCCTTTAATACGGATTTGGCCAAAAAATATCAGAGTGGTATTCTCGGTGTAGCAGTCAACTTGTAATTGATGCTGTTACCACAAACGGCGCCTTTCAAAAACTAATTTCTGTTCCAGTTTCAATTACGTCAGCCCACGCAGTTCACATCCTTAAACGACTACAGCTAACCGCTAGTTCTGCGGCACGTGTCTTGAAGATCCGATACGGCAAGCTCGAATGACCTGAAGAACAGAAAGAGAGAAGATCAACATAAGTAGAGAACGTTTTCAAACTGCAGAAATGCCCAGACTGTTTTTCTAAATAGCCAAAACAACAGGATGTTATTACATAATAACCTGTGATACCGAATACATTAACATATTTACCATAATAGTGATACACGATAAAAGCACTTTAACCGAGCCCACTGCCAAGTAACCCAGAATACTCCACATGATTGGCAGGTCCTCCACATGTTTGCTGGAGTTAACAGTCGTGGTCAACACATTTGGCGTTGGCGTCGTGCACGCTATGGTGAGATTTACAAAACACAATATGCAGAACATTAATATACTACATTTTATACATTTTTCACTTGCATGGATCATTCATTCATTCATTCATTTTTTTCCTCACAAGGGTCACGGGGGTGCTGGTACACCCCGGACTGGTCGCCAGCCAATCACAAGGCACATATAGACAAACAACCATTCACACTCACATTCATACCTATGGACAATTTGGAGTCGCTAATTAACCTAGCATGTTTTTGGAATGTGGGAGGAAACCGGAGTACCCGGAGATGGCCGAGGGTGGAATTGAACCCTGGTCTCCTAGCTGTGAGGTCTGCGCGCTAACCACTCGACCACCGTGCCGCCCCTCTTGCATGGATCAATTACAGCAAAAATCTATCTAAAATTTCACCAAATGCACCAAAGCGTATCGTTACAGTGTAACAAGAAGGAATCCATGCTTGATGGAAATATTATTTCTAGTAGCATATGTTAATAAGGGGGAAATATGTACTCATATGTGCCCACCACCAACCACTTCCTGTGTCGTGCTGGTGAGAATCAAGCAGCAAGTATTATGTGTAAGGGTATTTGTTGGAACAATGCTGTATCTGAACTGGAGTGACATTACACCAAAATAAACGTCATGCAGTTTTGAATAGTCTGGATTGTTTACCTGGATGATGTAATAATAATAATAATAATAATAATAATAATAATGGCTTACCATGAACCAGAAGGTCGACCTTGCATTCTTTATTTTTATATCCTAAACCTACAGTGATGATGCATTTATAGGTGCCCGAGTCCTGTGGGGTTACTTTTTGCAGATGCAGACTCTCTCCCTTTCCTAATTTGGCTGGACGAGGAAATGTGAGCATCTCTTTATCATCACCGCTGATGATAATTACAGAACTTTCTCCGCCATTCATCTGCCAGAATGAAAGTGACATTAAAATTCATTTCATATTTTTTTTTTTTTTGCTAATAGTCCGAAATGAGAGACTCACCTTGTACCAAGTCAGCGCCAGGAAATCCTTGCTGTCATGACATGAGCAGCTTAGGTTGACATTTTCGTCACAGTTCACTTCAACTTGTGCCTGACTACGGCTGACCACGTGATACACAATCATAACCTGTAAAATATTCAAATATATTAACATTCAATATCATTTTTTATATTTGAATGTATAGAAAGTCACCTTAAGAAACAGTGTTATCTGTTTCATAGTTGCGATCCTGTGACGACTGATACTTGTTGCTCACGTGACTACATAAGAGGCGTTTCCTGTATCCTGCTGCTGTTTGTAGTAAGTAGGTTATGCCACCAGGTGGTGCTAACGAGTAGTTCATCAACCAAGCAAAGCTCTTCTTTATATTGAAGTCTTGACCTACATAGGGTTTAAGTTCATTTCTGGATGCATGCTGTTTAAATCAAATCTTAAGTAGTCTAAAAGATGTTTATTTAAATTGTATTGTCGACATAAATTATAAAAACTGTAACACAGCAATTTTTTTAGGTCAGTTTAGGTCAAATGTTTCACATTGCTGTGGTAGATTTAGCACCGGGCATCTTTTTTATCTGTTTTTCATTCATTCAATCTGATCCACTTTATTTATATAGCACATTTTATACATTTCCAAAGTGCTGCACAGACTAGTAAAATAAATGTAATAATCCAAAACTAAAAGATCATTTAAGAAATAAAATAGTAAAATAGATATTAAAATAGGCGGCACGGCGGTTGAGTGGTTAGCGCGCAGACCTCACAGCTAGGACACCGGAGTTCAATTCCACCCTCGGCCATCTCTGTGTGGAGTTTGCATGTTCTCCTCGTGCATGCGTGGGTTTTCTCCGGGTACTCCGGTTTACTCCCACATTCCAAAAACATGCTAGGTTAATTGTCCATAGGTATGAATGTGAGTGTGAATGGTTGTTTGTCTATATGTGCCCTGTGATTGGCTGGCCACCAGTCCACAGGGTGTACCCCGCTTCTCGCCCGAAGACAGCTGGGCTAAAGGCAACATTTCTAAACTGTGACAGCACATAAATTAACTACTAACTCACCTCAATGTATGTAATAAAGTTATTGATAATCCTGCGTCTATTACAAAGGGTTTTAATGATTTTTGTATCGATTCTGTACAAGAATTAACAAGTCATTTTGCAAGTCATTGTGCAATATCTGATCAACCTCCATGTGCAATATTAAGGGATTTGAATGCAATATACTAAGTTCTATGTGAAGTATTTCCATAATGCCTCATATTAACTCTCTAACAAGATCTCAGTGTATAGACTGGTCATATACGTATATATCATATATCTCATCAATCACTTATGTAGTAAACTTGTCAATACAAACAAAAACGTTCCCAGAAAACTGGAAAACTGTTCATGAATCAGAAGACATCTATTTTAGTGTTGAAATATTCTTCTATCCTTTTTAGATGATGCAATGTAGGTGTCGTTTAGGTGCTGCAAAATGTTTCTTTTGTGCTGCAAACATTATAAACACACCCTCTTCCTGCCCCGCCATTGCGTGCCATGCTTCACGTAACACACACACACACAAACACGGAATAGTTATTTCTTTATTTGTTGTCAGCTACTAACATTGAAGTAACTAAGCTATAATTAGCTATAATCTTAGCTATAATCGAATGTATAACCACACCATGACTACAAATTGTCACTTGGTTCTATGAGATTGCTTTTGTGTATGTGAACGCACCACAGAAATGTACTGTATATGAGTGTAGCGGTACACCGATCGAACGGGCAAAAAAAAAATATATATATTTTTTGGGCTTGTTTAAAGACATTTAATCTTCCTTATGATCCGTTTTTTTGCAGCATACGTTGCATCCTTTCAAAATTCTGGCCAAATAAATATGGATGACAAGTGGAATTCTCCAGTAGATATAAAATGACTTGTTAATTCTTGTACAGAATCGATACCAAAATCATTAAAACCATTTGTAATAGACACAGGATTATCAATAACTTTATTACATACATTGAGGCCAGTTAGTAGTTCATTTATGTGCTGTCACAGTTTAGAAATGTTGCCTTTAGCTTCTTCAATGAGTTTGGTGAAGTGATTAATCTTGGTTTTGACCACTTTATTCCTTAAATTGGTGACAATATGGTGGTCATATTCGTTTTCGTTATTAAGGACCTTTTAAGAGCAAGCTCTCGCTCTTAAATGATATGAAGGATGACACAAATGTACTCCCGAGCAGACATAGTGCCTTAAGTAGAACACTTAAAAACATCACACACACACACACACACACAAATGAGGCAGCTCCATCCTGTTGTTTTCAGTCCCAGGGAACTCCCCATTGTCCCTCGGCAAGCATATTATTTGTAGGTGTTGCTCTTTCTGACAAAAGAGGTCGATATATGGTTATTAATAGTTGACAAGCTTAATGGAAAAGGGAAGAACGGGGGTCTTTGGATTTCACCATCTGCATAAAACAATACCTCATTCTGCGGCAGCTGGCACCAGCGACCACGGAGACGAGCGAATGTACTGACGTTCCTACAAAGCATCGGTGGAAATGAGGAGTTATTGGCCACTTCCTAGCGCCCGCCCAGCTGTGAGACAATGTCAGTTCAAATCTCAAGTGGAAGGCCAGAGTTCAAATGCTGAAGTGTGACACTTCATGCATGTTATCTTGTAAATATTTCCAAGTTGTTGTGGAAACTAGACACATTTGAAAAGACATCTGGAGTAAAAATGCAGCTGAGAACGGTCGGCGAAAACGATGTTTGAAAACTTGCAAGACTCATTAAAGTTGTGATTTTTTTTTGGGTGGAAATGCGAGCGAGTGTGCATGATTGGGGCCCTTCGTGCTGCAGTCGAAGGGTGTTGCACACCAAAGTAAATCCCGGAGGTTGTTAGCACGCCCCAGCTGCTAGCGCTGGTCTCCGTTTTTCTGTCAGTGAGGTTGTTCGCCGCACACTCTCTCGTCTCTGATTGAGGAAATCCTCTGACTGTTTGCTCTGTAGGCTGACATGAAACATCCCAATGGTTCCGCCGGCCCTCCCACAGGTCCTGTGCACTGAGACTTTCCCATGATGGCTTTGAATGTTTACGAGGTTTGACAGATTTATGACTCTTTGATGGACCATGTAAGTACCAACGTTACGGGATTGGATAAGCCAAAAACAATATTTTTAACTAGTTCATTTGATCTGAGTCCGGATTAAAAACTACAACTAATAAAAGTTCACTTTGAATGGTTTAGTTTAGTTGAATTCTTTAGATTTGTTCATTTGGTTCAGCGCACCACAAGGCGCAGCAAATTTGATAATTTGGTCGACTGGGCTGCGCCGAGATGGGCGTGGCGGCGCAACAGTGGATATGTCCAAATTTTCAGCGGTAAAGGTGTGCTGAAAGGTCACCCCCTCCGACTTGGTCCATTCCTGGCGCAGTCGATGCGCACCCTGGGCAGTGATAAATTGGTTGACAGGCGCAACCATTCATTTTCATTCATTCGTTCATTTGATTGGTCGCCAGCCAATCACAGGGCACATATAGACAAACAACCATTCACACTCACATTCATAGCTATGGACAATTTGGAGTCGCTAATTAACCTAGCATGTTTTTGGAATGTGGGAGGAAACCGAAGTACCCGGAGAAAACCCACGCATGCACGGGGAGAACATGCAAACTCCACACAGAGATGGCCGAGGGTGGAATGGAACCCTGGTCCTCCTAGCTGTGAGGTCTGCGCGATAACCACTCGACCGCCGTGCCGCCCTGAATGAATATATAATATATTCAATTATTTAGTAATATATTCATTCATATATTTTATTTTATTTTATTTTATTTTATTTTATTTTATTTTATTTTATTTTATTTTATTTTATTTTATTTTATTTTATTTTATTTTATTTTATTTTCATTCATTCATTTTCTCGGAAGGGAAAAAGAACCCATATAAGTCCTCCCCTCTGTGACATCACAAAGGGGCAGTTTTACCACGCCCCTTTGAAACCAATCCTTTTGAGCCATCCCAAACTTCTTTCAGGGCTCACTTACGCAAACCTCATGATCTGAAATTTGGCATCGTTTTACACGAGAATACAACATTCTTACTACATTTATAGGTCAAAAATATGGAAAAAGCATAATAGGTCCCCTTTAAAGGAACATGTTGTTGATTGTAATAATTCTTTGTTAGCAGTGGTGACCGTTGGATTTGTAGAGTTGACATTTCTGTTGTCATGTCATTTTTTTGGAAGTGGACTCATCTTCATTTGTTGTGTGTGTATGAAATATGATTTGCTGGCATGTCCAAATTGGCTGCTATGTCACATACATACTGTACCACTGTACTATTTGATTCCCAGCCAGGCTGCTGGAGACCGGGGCTTGACTGTCGGGAGTCTGTAATAGAACAAAAAGCGGTTACGATCATCCGTATTGTGTTGTAATTTCATCTCTGGGATTTCCTCCTACCAACTGAGGCTCTGTACGTTCACCCCCACCCATCCGATTGGCTCGCCGTCCATCATCCTCTTTCTGTCAGAAGGCCCAGCCAAATTCTCTACTGCATGAAAACAATCGCTCCTGAATGTTTGAAGAGACACAATCGGCTCCACAGACAAACCCCCCCCCCCCCCAAGCCCCCCACTAACGGCTCGACGGAATGTCACGCAGACTTCCTTGTACCCTGGAGACATGTCCTCATGTGCTGTGAAACTTTAACATGATTATGATCATGTACAGGTTGGACTTTAACAGGCCGTCTGGCAAGACGACAACATGTTGAAGGTGAGCACCCGTCTGGGAATCAAGACGGCTCTCGGATGATGTTGGGGGGGGGGATTACATCCTTCCTGTTTCTGGACCATCTATTTTATTTTCAAAATGAGCAGCGCATACTGACAGGTCCATGATTTGTGTTGTCCTGGAGTCTTCCTCTTCACAGTTCATCAATGTCCTCATGATATTTCTTCTTTGTTTAAAAATCATTCTAATAATAATAATTATTATTATAAAAGTAATATATAATATAGGGCGGTCAAGTGGTTAGCGCGCGGTACTTCGGTTTCCTCCCACATTCCAAAAACCTTTTAGATTTTCCAGAATCTGCACCTATTCCCGATGTTTTTCCTTTGTTTATTTATTTATTCCACGGTGGATTAAGTGGTTAGCACACAGGCCCTCACAGCTAGGAGACCCGAGTTCAATTGCACCCTCGGCCATCTCTATGTGGAGTTTGCATGTTCTCCCCGTGCATGCGTGGGTTTTCTCCGGGTACTCCGGTTTCCTCCCACATTCCAAAAACATGCTAGGTTAATTGGCCACTCCAAATTGTCCATAGGTATGAATGTGAGTGTGAATGGTTGTTTGTCTATATGTGCACTGTGATTGGCTGGCCACCAGACCAGGGTGTACCCTGCTTTTCACCTGAAGACAGCTGGGATAGGCTCCAGCACCCCTCGCGACCCTTGTGAGGAAAAAGCGGTAGAAAATGAATAAATAATAAATAATAAATAATAAATAATAAATAATAAATAATAAATAATAAATAATAAATAATAAATAATAAATAATAAATAATAAATAATAAATAATAAATAATAAATAATAAATAATAAATAATAAATAATAATACTTACTTACGTACTTCGGTACGAGGTGCATTATTAAAAAAAACAACAACAAAAAAAAACCTTAAACTGTATTATGGAAAGCAGGAAGTGAACAAATGTAACAGTTACTGATTGTAAAAGTACCAGATGGAGGGGTAGGATTTAATAAGCTTTGCTTCTTCCTACTCCTTTTGGACATGTGGAACTGAGAACTGATTATGTGATGCATTCAATTGTAATCTGATGCATGTTCAAATGAAATAAAACCATTACCATTACCATTACCATTACCATTACTACACTATCAATGGGCCCTGAAACTCAGGCTGCGGTCACTTACTGTACTTATCATCAAATCCCTACACAAAGTTTCTTTTGGGATCTAAGGGTGTCTGTCTAAGGATGTGGAGAAAAGGGAAGTGAGGCAGTAAAGTATGAAGTTCTACAGCGGTCCCCAGATGGGTCTACATCCTCACCTGTCAGACACGTTAAACACATCCTATCCTCCATCTCCTCTGATCGTTTGTTACCTGTCATCCGGTAAAAGACCGTCCTTCCGACTTTGCTGCAGCTCGCTATTTGGTGCCGGTCCTGACTGGACCCACCAGAGAGCTGTACATCTGGGTCCCAGCACAGGATGATGTCAAGACTGGCGCTGACCCAAAGCCCGCCGCACAGAGGGTTACTCAGAGAGGTCGGCTGCACGTTGTTTTCCCTTCCTGTGCCTCTGTGACATCTTCCTGTCGGGTGGAGGGGAGCCTCGGGGAGCCATTTGAGGGGGCCCTGAACATGGAGGACACAGCAAATTCCAGTTAGCCTGACTGGGCAAAGGAGGGAGGGCTTAGTTTAGTCTTTAGACCCCCAGCATGCCGCAAATAGTCACTTTTCTTACAGCCTCTTGAGACACCAGGGATCATTCCATTCAACTTGCACGTGTGGAGGGAGGGGGGGGGGGCATAGTTTATTTCTCAGCAGAATTTCATGTAATATTTTTCATGTTATATTTGTTTCAGGCATTTTTAACATTTCGAATAATCCACATGTTTATATTTTCTCAATAAAATGTTCACTTCCTGTGTTCATTTTCTAATCCACACAAAGATACACACAAAGAATGCGTAACAACACATTATGCAATGATCAACAGGTGTTGAAACATCCATTTTCTGTACCGCTCGTCCTCAGTAGTGTTGCAGGTGTGCTGGAGCCTATCCCAGCTGTAGAAACAATAAAAAAATAAAATGATGAAATGAGGGCAGCACTGCGGGCGAGTTGTAGCAACAATAAAAAAAAATAAAATGAGTGGTTAGTGCGAAGACCTCACAGCTAGGAGACCAGGGTTCAATTCCAACCTCGGCCATCTCTGTGTGGAGTTTGGAGTTTGGGTTTTCTCCGGGTACAAAACATGCTAGGTTAATTGCCGACTCCAAATTGTCCATAGGTATGAATGTTAGTGTGAATGGTTGTTTGTCTATATGTGCCCTGTAATTGGCTGGCCACCAGTCCAGGGTGTACCCCGCCTCTCGCCCGAAGACAGCTGGGATAGGTTCCAGCACCCCCCGCAACCCTTGTTAAGAAAAGCGGTAGAAAATGAATGAATGATGAAATCAGGGCGGCACAGCGGTCGAGTGGTTAGTGCGCAGACCTCACATCTAGGAGACCAGGGTTCAATTCTACCCTCGGCCATCTTTGTGTGGAGTTTGCATGTTCTCCCCGTGCATGCGTGGGTTTTCTCCGGGTACTCCGGTTTCCTCCCACATTCCAAAAACATGCTAGGTTAATTGGCGACTCCAAATTGTCCATAGGTATGAATGTGAGTGTGAATGGTTGTTTGTCTATATGTGCCCTGTGATTGGCTGGCCACCAGTCCACAGGGTGTACCCCGCCTCTCGCCCGAAGACAGCTGGGATAGGCTCCAGCACCCCCCCGCGAACCTCGTGTGGAAAAGCGGTAGAAAATGAATGAATGATGAAATGAGAGAAGCCCTGCGATTGGTTGGCGAGACCAGGGTTCAATTCCACCCTCGGCCATTTCTGTGTGGAGTTTGCATGTTCTCTCCGTGCATGCGTGGGTTTTCTCCGGGTACAAAACATGCTAGGTTAATTGGCCACTCCAAATTGTCCATAAGTATGAATGTGAGTGTGAATGGTTGTTTGTCTATATGTGCCCTGTGATTGGCTGGCAACCAGTCCAGAGTGTACCCCACCTCTCGCCCGAAGACAACTGGGATAGGCTCCAGCGACCCTCGTGAGGAAAAGCGGTACAAAATGAATGAATGATGAAATGAGAGAAGGCCTGCTTTTAGCAATTTAGCAATGAATGAATGCAATGAATGTGTACCCATCTGTTCATTGTTGAGGCTAATTGTTGATTTATGGACAGAAGCAGTTGCACGGGCTCAAACAATGAAGATCAAGCACGACATTTAATTATTTGCAACTCCTGTATTCGCCCTTTACAAAGTCGTACAATTTTTGCACATTAAAAGTTATATTTTGTATCTTTTGTGAAAAAGGCAATTAACACAGCACAGTACTGTTTATGTAGCTTCATAGCTAACTTATAGACAAACTGAGGTAACGCATCACAAACAGCACACAGATAGATGCAGCATACACTTTCATTGTTTTTGCATCAATTGCACCAGACAACAAACAGGCTTTTACTTCTATTTCCTGTCATGACCTCTGAACTCTCACCCCATCTCTCCCCTATCCGTTGGGCCCATGGCAGTGATTTATCCCTCTGGCATACCAACAGCTGTGTTTGGGGCTTCGAGCAGAGTGTGGGCTACTATTTGCCGTGACTAATCGATAGCAGACTTCAAAAAAACACCAATTGTGAGATTCCCAAAAAAAAAAAAAAAAAATACACTAACCACTCACTCACACCGGAAACTTTTGCTGTAGTTCTTACCGGCTTCATAAACCCCAAACTCCTGTTGTCTTTATGTGTATTTCAATACCTCCCATAACTTAAACAAACTCCATAAACATAGTTTTTTTTTTTATAAAATAAACTTTATTTTTAATTTTTAGCAAACAAAAACTCATACTACACTCATAAGACTCAAACAAACGCACTGCATCTTTGAGTGGCTTATGCTTACATTTCTCGGTCACGTATATAAATAGTCTGTTTTGGCTCCACCGCGGGATCCAGCATGTATGTGCGCTCTAACAACAGGTTTGAGTCTTCCCTGAGAAAGTCTTTTGAGGGTTTTTTTTTTCGGGTTGTTAATCCTCCATTGGTGGTTTTTTTGGTCAGCGTCGAAGTCGCAGTGGGCCCAGTCTGCGCATCTTCAAACAGTCACCGGCATCCTGTATCGGAGAAGATGCTTCAGTCATCATCAAGCGGAGACATACTTATACTCGGTTATGGAATTTTTGTAGTTATTTTTGGTGGTATTTATATGTACTTGTCGGTAAACAAAGCTGTATTCAAATGAAATTTAGACACCATATTGAAATACAAGAGTTGAATGATGATATGAATACAATGCAAATGGAATTGCAGTTTGCACACCCAAATTCAAATGAAAAATAATAAAAAAAAAATTTGGCAGTTAATGTTCTTACCCCTTTTCTCTGGTTGCTCAAGCAGAAAGTGCAGATGGTCCTCGGCTGCTTGCTTCCCTTCTCTGCAGCCTGAGCATGCACCACATCCAGGCACGGCTGTCCATCCTCGCAGCCGTCCCCGAGAAGAAGTACATTGGCCAAGTGGGAAATGTAACTGGAAGCCAAGCGCAGGGTCTCGATCTTGGACAGCTTTCTGTCCACCGGCTCGGTAGGGATGAGGGTCCTTAGTGCCGTGAAGGCGGTGTTGACACTCTGAGTCCGGCCGCGTTCCCTGGCGTTGGCGGCGCTCCGCTGCTTCATCACAACCGCGACGGATTCGCCCTCCACTTTGCGCGCCATCCTCCCGCGTTTCCCGGCAGCAGCGCCGCAGCAGAGCCGGTCCGAACCGTCGTCGCTCTCGCTGCGGTTCTCGTCATCCTCGGAGGTGATGCTGAGGTCGGAATAGAAGTGCGCGGACACCGGTCGCAGCATGGCGAAGGTCATGATTCGGCTTTGCTACAAATGGTCAAATTTTATCGGTCACAGCAGAGCCGCATGTCAGCAGCTGGAGGCTACAAGAGGAACATGACTTTGAAGTGCTCGCTGTGGTGTGGCCTGCATGAGAGATTGGCTCCGGGGTCCTTGGGCTGCATGGGAGGAGCTGCAGGCAGTGACCTGCAGTGTTGTTTACATTTGTTTTCATCTTGCTGTATAACGCTGCATTAAACAAATACAAACACCACACATGTGCATGATTAATAACGGCCAATGCAATGCATAAATTCATATTTATGCTAAGATTAAGAACCTGCTCATCATTCATTCACATCATTTCAGACCAGAAGTTAAGAGTTGTTACAATTCTGTTATGAATGTCTTCCATTTGTGTTTTATTATATGAGAATATACACATTTGTAATTTTATGGTGATCACAATAGATGAAAATATGAGCTGGAAGCCTCATATTACAAATATACAACATAAGGTGGTCAGAAATATTTCAATATTGAACAAAGCAAAATTTGAAACCACTCCACACTCTTTATTGCTCATCTTATTTATTGTGTGGAAATATGAGGTAGTAACTATAAAAGCAATCTTCACTCGCTAAACTGCACTCACTGCAAAAAAGGTCAGTAAGGATAATTCATAATGCCGCCTACATACTAACTTCTTATTTCTAAAATCACAAACTTGCTGATATAGTTCATCTTCAAACAGCTAAAATAATGCATAAGGCTAAAGACAAAAAAATAAGGCTAAAAAAACTTAACTATATTAGGAAAGCAGGAAGTGAACAAATGTAACAGTTACTGATTGTAAAAGTACCAGATGGAGGGGTAGGATTTAATAAGCTTTGCTTCTTCCTACTCCTTTTGGACATGTGGGACTGGGAACCAATTATGTGATGCATTCAATTGTAATCTGTTGTATGTTGAAATGAAATAAAATCATTACCATAATGCAATGATTATAATTTATTATGACACACTGGGTGAGTTAAATTTGCTAAGTGTAGTCTAACCAAGTGTCCTCACAATGGCATTATATTTCATATTTTATTTATTTAACACACAAGGATTGTCATTTGCTATGTAAAATTGTTCATGCACGTGCGGTGTTTCTTTAGGATCTCATGGGACATCATTTTTTTGTATGATTTTGCAAATGTTTTATCAAGCTGCATTATCATGTGTACTCTTACAGGTTTACAAACGTGTGTTAGCCAGTATGTTTATGCAGCTCCCACCCACTGTGCTTTTTGTTTATGTTGGCTCCAAGCACACACATACGCTTTATTTTATACATCCAACTATCAACCCTTTAATTGGCTTTGAAAATTATTATTTCAAATCTCAAAGTACAATTATCAGAACAAATGTAGTGATTTATTTGTATATGGCCTTATAAAAGCTGGCTGTGGCTCAAACTGACGGGGTCCACGGGTCACACAGAAGGAGAAAGCTAAGTGTGAGTAAACAAACAGTGAACAGATGATCCTGGAATGGCAAGGATTTATTTGCTTGCTCGGCCCCGAGTGCAAAAAGAAAACAACACAGAGACAAATGGGTGAATTAGGGCTGCCAGGCCTTGTCAGCCTATACACAATCTCTCTTTGGCCAATGAGATGCAAAAGTTGGAAGAAAACAGTACAGTGGAAGAACACAATTCCAAGATGCTAATGTACCTTTAATTTGTTTGTCGAGTCCTGTTGCGATCGATTGAATGCCCTGAGAATACAATGACCTGGAAGAATGAGAATAAAGGGTTAATGTCATGAAACCATTACCATTAACCACACAGGCATTTTTAAATACAGTGGAATCTCTGGGAGTTTCTGCCTCAGTGTGTTTTTTGGCTAATGTCAATAATATACCCCACTATTTTGCCCCACTTTTTTTTTACCCTACATCTTGTCATGTTAATAATACACTGCTTGAGTTCACCTCTTTTCTTAATACAGTAAAGTCTCGTTATATCGATATTGTTGGGAGTCGGAAAAAATATTGATATAACCGGACTGTCGATATATCCGATCCTGCGCCAAACTGCATTAAAAGTGGGCAATGTTGCAGGCATGTGTTTGGCCAGCTATGTGGGGCGGGTTGAGCATGACCTGTGAACCAGGAAGTGCGGGAATCGGTGTGTGTGCTGCGCTCTGGTGGTGGAAGTGTGAAAAATAAAGTTGACTGGAAGCAACCGTTCGCCGTGTTCTTTTTTGGTATTGAAATCCTTAAGCAAAGATTGATTTAAGCTGCTTTTGTATCGATATAAGCAGACCAAATTGGCTGGCGGGAGATGAAAAGGGCATCGTAGTAACCGGATTATCATAGTAACCGAGTATCGTACTAACGGAACTAATTACATCATAAAAGACTAGAAATTTGCCAGGAAATGAAAATAGTATCGTAATAAGCAGTAATTCGTTATGACTGATATCGATATAACGAGACTTTACTGTATATATTTTTGAAATCAGAAAACATCCTTCCTAATCTTAATCTTAATGTTGTTGACATACTATAAGCTAGCAAACAAAATGGCAAGCGGAATCAGAAGTTACCCTCAAAACCTGTAACAAAACAAGCGTTTGTAGTTCTTATAATTTTACATGTGTAAAACAATCCTAAATAAGCATTCACAATGCTAATGTGAAACATGAACACATGTTTCTTACCTTTTTCTGGAAACGAGTTAATATCAGCTAGCTTACAATGTTGTCATTGGGATACACCTATTTTGGTTATAAGAAAAGTTGTAAGAAAAGTGACTATTTACGGCATAATCTGATGATAACATGTAATAGTTGCAGTATCTTGCCATATTTTGACTATTTAAAACACTACAGAAACTTCTTTTCTCTGCGCATTGATACTAGCTAGCTAACACGACAACCTCGCTAGTCGCAAACAAGTTAATATCAGCTAGCTTACAATGCTGTCATTGGGATACACCTATTTTGGTTATAAGAAAAGTTGTAAGAAAAGTGACTATTTGCGGCATAATCTGATGATAGCTTGTAATAGTTGCAGTATCTTGCCATATTTTGACTATTTAAAACACTACCAAAACTTCTTTCTGCAATTTCTGCGCATTGATACTAGCTAGCTAACACAACAACCGCGCTAGTCGCTAGTCTCAGCGTCATTCACAGACAGAAAAGTGGATACCGAGCACTCAATTTCACCAGAAAGACTCAACAAGATGCTCGTTTGGCGTCAGGATTTTTTACCGTAGGACTGGAAGACAAAGCCATCCCAATGAGAGCAAACATCATAAGTGTTGTAAGTATTTTAGCTCGGCTAGCGCCACTCAGTCTCAGGCTAGCGCCACTCAGCCTCCATCTTCTAACTTGCGGTTAAGCCTACTTGTTTAATTTATCACACAATGTTCTCCTATCCCGTTTGGACACACTGACAGGTAAGTGACAGAGTCTGAATAATGAGTTTTATGAGTAGTAATTTAATTAAGATTAAGAAACATATACGTTTTAGATCCTGATCTGCGTGAGTCCACCTCTTTTCTTAATATATATTTTTTAAATCAGTAAACATCCTTCCTTGTTGACGTACTATAAGCTAGCAAACAAAACGGCAAGCGGAATCAGACGTTACATCACCCCGCTGTACGATGTCAACAGTGGTTGGCTCTCAAAACCTGTAACAAAACAAGATTTTGTAGTTATAATTTTACATGTGTAAAACAATCCTAAATAAGTATTCACAATGCTTATATGAAACATGAACGCACGTTTCTTACCTTTTTCTGTGCATTATAACACAAAGAAACAAGTTAATATCAGCTAGCTTACAATACTGTCATTGGGATACACCTATTTTGGTTATGAATCTGATGATAACATGTAATAGTTGCAGTATCTTGCCGTATTTTGACTATTTAAAACATTACCAAAACTTCTTTTCTCTGTGCATTGATACTAGCTAGCTAACACGCCAACCTCGCTAATCGCTAGTCTCAGCGTCATTCACAGACAGAAAAGTGGATACAGAGCACTCAATTTCGCCACAAAGACTCAACTAGATGCTCGTTTTTTACCGTAGGACTGGAAGACAAAGCCATCCCAAAGAGAGCGAGCATCGTAAGTGTTTTTGTAAGTATTTTAGCTCGGCTAGCGCAGGGCAGAGCAGGAAGAAGACAGAGTGTCAAATTGTTTATTGCTCAGTGTGCATCATATCATAAAATAAGTACGTTTGAATGATTACTTTGTGCATTAAGAGATTTAAGAGATTTATATCGGTGCCGCTGCATTCACGGACACGTTGAAATCCTAGTAAACAAACGCAAACATGCACATGCAGCCCAAATAATTTGCTATTTATAAAACAAATCCTTGTTCTTTACATTTACATTTACATTCTCCTCCGCTTATCCGGCTTGCAGGGGCAGCAATCTCAGTAAGGAAGCCCAGACTTCCTGGTCCCCGGCCACCAAGGCGTTCCTGGGGCCAGCTGTGAGACATAATCCCTGGAACTGTCTGCATACGTATCCTCGGACTCTGCTTGCTCCATGGAAGGTATGTCAGTGAGATTGAGAAGGGCCTCAAAGAATTCCTTCCACCGTCCAACTACATCCTCAGCGGAGGTCAGTCAGCAGGCCTGGTTCCTTTTTCTGAGACTCACTCACTGTTTTGCCAAAGAGCACACCCATGGATAACGACTGGTACTACAACCTTCTCTGAGAGCAACTCCTCCCAACTATCCAGTTTAGTGACGAACAATTCTTTTAGCAGCACGATGAATCTGGGTGGGTGGGAGGCAGGAAATTCAAGGAAACACTGCTGGAAGAGGTGCAGAGTCTGGAAGATCTAGAAAGCTTTCTGTGCAGACTATCGTGTCTAAGTCCAAAAATTTGTATAATAGGTCCCCTTTAAGGCGGCACGGCGACCGAGTGGTTAGCATGCAAGCCTCACAGCTAGGAGACCCCAGTTCAATTCCACCCTCGCCTATCTCTGTGGTGAGTTTGCATGTTCTCCTCGTGCATGCGTGGGTTTTTTCCGGGTACTCCGGTTTCCTCCCACATTCAAAAAACAGTTGTAGTTGTAGTTGTAGGATGAGTGGTTAGCACGCAGGCCACGCAGCTAAGAGACCCGGGTTTGATTCCGCCCTCAGGCATCTCTGCGTGGAGTTTGCATGTTCTCCTCCCATATTCCAAAAACATGCTAGGTTAATTAGCGACTTCAAATTGTCCATAGGTATGAATGTGAGTGTGAATGGTTGTTTGTCTATATGTGCCCTGTGACTGGCTGGCAACCAGTCCAGGGTGTACACCGCCTCTCGCCCCGAAGACAGCTGGGATAGGCTCCAGCACGCCCGCGACCTTTTTGAGGATAAGCAGTAGAAAATGAATGAATGAATATATCTGAAGAGGCCCTCAAGTTTAGAGGTCCCACAGTCAAGGTTCTTAACATCTAATTCGGTCTGCATTAAATGTGGTAGATTTACTTGAAGATAGTTTACTTTGAACAGAAGACAAGTTCTAAGAAGCTCTTTTCTATGGAGCAGTGAACTGTTATCGAGCTCATCAGAGAGAGAGAGAGTCTATCCATTTATCCTCAGTGATGAGGCCGAAGCCGCCTGGATTTGCCACCCACTGAGTCCTTATTGATGATCTGTCTGAGTCACAGAACAAAGAGGAACATGTTCTCTCACTTTTTAAGTGACATCCTATTGGCCTCGCTACTTGTTCCCACAAAAAGTCGGCAGTTGGATCGAAGTGCCCAGTCTTCTCGCTGTGGTATTGAGCTAAAGTTTGTTGCATTTTTGTAGCATTGCGGAGGAGCCATGGGTGTTGACGTAGCTGACTCGCTCACACAGTTTTTCCTACGCTGCTGACAATCTTGCATCATGGAATAGCCAAGGCAGCTGGTTATTGCGTTCTCTTGCATCCCATACCGCTACTGTAAATACTTGAGTAATAGCTAGAAGTGTTGAAATCGGTCAGACCCTTCCAAAACAGTCAGCTCGGTTTTAAATGTTGCACACTAAAAACTGATTTGAACTCATGCAGTGTGGTAAATAATTTCATATGCAACTACTAATTATTTGTAAAAGGATGTCCATTATTTCATTCATTCATTCATTCATTTTCTACCGCTTATACTCACGAGGGTTGCAGGGGTTGCTGGAGCCTATCCCAGCTGTCTTGGGGCGAGAGAGGCGGGGTACACCCTGGACCGGTTGCCAGCCAATCACAGGGCACATATAGACAAACAACCATTCACACTCACATTTATACCTATGGACAATTTGGAGTCGCTAATTAGCCTAGCATGTTTTTGGAATGTGGGAGGAAACCGGAGAACATGCAAACTCCACACAGAGATGCCCAAGGGTGGAATCGAACTCGAGTCTCCTAGCTGTGGGGGCTGCGCGCTGAATGCTGTGCCTGGCCATTATTTAATAAAAAAAAATATATACATTTAAAAATCTGTGATTGGCTAATATGACCAGTGCAGGTCTCTTGCTCGAAGACAGCTGGGATAGGCTCCAGCACCCCCGCGACCCTTGTGAGGAAAAATGGGTAGAAAATTAATGAATGAATGAATGACTATATATACATTTAAAAATCTGCGATTGGCTAATATGACCAGTGCAGGTCTCTTGCTCGAAGACAGCTGGGATAGGCTCCAGCACCCCCGCGACCCTCGTGAGGAAAAAGCGGTAGAAAATGAATGAATGAATGAATGACTATATATACATTTAAAAATCTGCGATCGGCTAATATGACCAGTGCAGGTCTCTTGCTCGAAGACAGCTGGGATAGGCTCCAGCACCCCCGCGACCCTCGTGAGGGAAAAGCGGTAGAAAATGAATGAATGAATGAATGAATATATATACATTTAAAAATCTGCGATCGGCTAATATGACCAGTGCAGGTCTCTTGCTCGAAGACAGCTGGGATAGGCTCCAGCACCCACGTGACCCTTGTGAGGAAAAAGCGGTAGAAAATGAATGAATGAATATATATACATGTAAAAATCTGCGATTGGCTAATATGACCAGTGCAGGTCTCTTGCTTGAAGACAGCTGGGATAGGCTCCAGCACCCCCACGACCCTCGTGAGGAAAAAGCGGTAGAAAATGAATGAATGAATGAATGACTATATATACATTTAAAAATCTGCGATCGGCTAATATGACCAGTGCAGGTCTCTTGCTCGAAGACAACTGGGATAGGCTCCAGCACCCACGTGACCCTTGTGAGGAAAAAGCGGTAGAAAATGAATGAATGAATATATGTACATTTAAAAATCTGCGATTGGCTAATATAACCAGTGCAGGTCTCTTCCTCGAAGACAGCTGGGATAGACTCCAGCCTACCCGTGACCCTAACCCTAAGGAATTAAAATAATTATGCAAATGACAATGCAGCCGTAGTCAAGGCAACATATTGAAAACATCAATACATTATTCAAAACGGTACTACTCACCATATCTCCGCTGAGGATGTTCGTCACCATAGTGCATTTTCTGTGTCCAGCAACCTACGTTTATGTTTTACAGTTCTTTCTACTGACGTTTTGAAGATGATATATGACGTTAGAACGTGTTTACAACAATTGGGAACCCATAGATAGAGACACTTTACAGGGTTTTAAGCGTGAGTGAAATACAGCTGAATGAATATTTCCGTGGGGGACAAACAGAGGTGAAAGCTCATGCATGATGCGTGTCTGTGCAGTGGAGTCAGCCAGTGGACACTGCATTGCAAATCTGGCACAAATTACACGCCTGCAGACACCAGCAGTCGGTTTTAGTTCCGGATAGGAAGCGGTGAGAAATCACTGTGGACTGTGAACACGTAAGACAAACTAATGCCTCTGACAGTGGAACAAACCAGTGTGCTGCTCCATGAAAAACTATTTTTCACCTTCATTTAAGCGTGGGTTTCCTAAAGAGGGTGGAAACACCTGGATTTGTCAATTATCAATGTAAGGACAAGAAACCACAAAACAGATCCAAGACTGCCTTGAGACGTTAGACCAAAAATACCGTTTAAACCAAAAATATTTTGGTTTAAAGTTATTAGTGCAATAATTTACATTTAAATTATTTATAAACTTTATATGAGCACAATTATTCAATTAATATTATCAATTAGAACTACCATTCTACCATAACACATTCTGCTGGTCGAAAACTGTGCTATTAAATATTCGATCATTTAAAAAAAAAACTACCGCAAAGCACTCCGGGAAACAGGAAGTCTCTTTTCAGAAAAAAAACACTGGATCACAGACTGTCAACGCGCACCGTTTTGTGCTTTTTCCTTTAATATTAACCGATCAAAATCCATAATAAGTGTTAATTTTTTAGCTGCGCAGCCACACTGTGGCATTCGGCTTACAAACTATCGCCTTTTTGCCTTCATTCATATTCGCGTCTGCTAGCTAACTTGCTAGCAATCCTGTAGCCTCGCTACTGACACAAAGAGGCTTAATAGCTGAGAGGATGTTCACTCTCTTCCGTGTTCATTTCATATAGAGCCAATGTACACAGACACGTGCAGAGTGGAACCTCTTGTCTTCCAGAGAGACTTAACAGATAGCGCATACACTTATACGCCTGTTTTTTTTAATCGTTCAATTAATTGATATATGCATTATCATGACAGGCCTAGTGGAAGGAAACTTGTTCTTAACTGACATACAAGTATAAAAAGTAATTAAACAATGTAATATTCAACTACCCAAGGACTGTGCAAGCAAGCATTAATGAAAAGACAAACATTTACATGGAAACAATGCATTTTACACTCCATCTCCTTAAATCCGCAAAGATAAAGCACAGAGAGCCACCCATGCCAACGCCTCCCCAAAACAACAGGTGCGTGTCTTTTTTTTTTTTTTTTTAATGTCGGTGTTGCATGTCAAAAGGCCTTTGAGGATTTGGTTACTTCCAGACAGTGAGAGCTACAGGAAGGAAATCTCACACTCAACAAATTGAAGGGGAAATGTTGAGCCTTTTCGGGTTTGGTCTCCCTTAATTTCCTCAATAGCCACAAAGGGAGCTCATCAATAGTACTCCTTAAACGGTTCTGTCCTCCAAGGCAAAGGCTTGCTGTTGGTGTCTGTCTGAATGTATGATATTGCTTTGCTTTGAGAATACCTAACATTGAATAGTGTTGTTTGGGATGATTGAAGTGGAATTAATTTGTACAAAGAATGCCTCAACTAGAAAACTGTGACATGTGAAGTTCATGGCCGGTGAGGCACTGACGACTTTTGATTTTTTTTAGTTCATACTGAATAATCAAGATAATGAGCAAACATTTTAAAAAATTGCGCCTACAAAAAAAAAATTGCGTCCGAGTGGTTAGTGTGCAGGCCACACAGTGAGGAAACCAGAGTTCAATTCCACCCTCAGCCATCTCTGTGTGGAGTTTGCATGTACTCCCCAGTTTTCTCCGGGTACTCCCCGGTTTCCTCCCACATTCCAAAAACATGCTAGGTTAATTGGCGACTCCAAATTGTCCATAGGTATGAATGTAGACAGCTGGGATAGGCTCCAGCACCCCTGCAACCCTTATGAGGATTAGCAGTAGAAAATGAATGAAAATAGATATGTTATTGATAATATGATGTATTTGCATTGTACTATTACATTAGAAATGATAGCATTATTTCACTTATTTCTACTTTGAGTGGAGCTTTATCGGAGCTGTAATATACATAATAATGTGTGCTGCTGAAAACTCTACAATGTGAACACACAGGCTTTACAATCTTCTTTATAGCAGCTGAGAATGACTACTGAATGTGACTTGCATACTCCCAATAATGGTGCTTCTAAACTACTAATCTATCACACATATAATATACCATTAAATGGTAAAAATGGAAGCATTGATGGCAGAGTTTTGCCGCCCCCTGCTGGAAATCCATTGCTTTGCAGCCACGGTCTCAAACAATCATTAACAATCATAAGCAATCATTAAAAAGGGACCTAGTACCTACCTACTCCTTTAAACAGCTCCAAGGTCAGGTGTTGAATGTTTGATTGGATGACTTGGTCAGGGGTGGTCTGCCTTTTCATTCTCTGGTGGGCAGTAAAGTGATAAATATCATACACACATCAATGGGAGGGACGACGTAGATGCTTGCTCCCGCCTTGGAAGGAAAACAACAATTATACAGCAGGCAGATTTGCAAGGGTGCGTCATCATTTGAAAGATGCTCACAGATGTAGAAGAAAATACGAGGGATCAGGTCAAACACTCACCAGAAAATCACAGTCATTAAAATGAGGATTCAAAACAATACATACATTTGTTTTATTTTGACATTTAACAACTTTAATGTTAGTTTTGGCTTAAATAAATAGACGATGCAATGTCATCAGACATTGCGTGTGAATTTTTAAAAGCTGAAACGAAACTGAAATGCTTAAATGGGATAGGCTCCAGCAGGCCGTACAGATAATGGATGGATGAAACGCAGAGAAAAGGTATAACAATCAAAATTTAGAATGAACACAGGAGTCATTTGGAAGCTGAAGCTTGACTGAAATGCTGTGGAAATATGTTAAACCTTAGAAGGAAAGTAAGAGTAAATTGGGAGTTTTGAGATCAAATTGGGAATTGAACCAACCAAGCACTCTACTAGCTCTGCTGTACAAATTTTTATTAATTCGCCACAATTTTCAGGAAGAGTGATAGCATGTAGGCGGTTGGTATGGTATGGAAAAACAAGTCTATTTATAGAGCCCAATTTGTACACATCATTCAAAGTGCTTTGCAGAACATAATGATAAAAACCGAGTATTGGACTATATGTTCATGGTTCTTGGTTCTAGTCAGGACTCGAGCAGCATTCTGGATGAACTGCAGATGTTTTATAGAGCCAAGGCATGAATTTGAAACATACCGTTCATCCTGTCCAGAGCCTTATTTGTAACTTCATCCTGAGGAATACAGATGTTCTGATGATCAAGTGAAAAGCCACTAAACCCTGCATCCTGTAACTATTTTTTTTACTATCTATTTTGGTTTTATTTAGTTTCATGATACGCCGTACGGCTTCAAAGCGCTTCATTCTATTGCAGGGATTTCAAAGAGACGTGCGGGTTGTGCAGTTACAAAAACAGGACATCTGGGGTTGCGTCTTTGCACAGGTAGATCTTCAAAAAGATCTGTATAAACACAACAATTGTTGTGTCCAACACACACTGTAGCTACAGTGTCTTATAATGAGACAATTAAAAATGATTTCTTGGACAGGAGAGGCAGGTCGTTACATAGAATTTTTACAAATACTTTGAACTACAACGGTGGCGGCTTTTATGCCGATTAATTGGTCACATGGGAATCAGTTCCAACATGAAAGAGCGCTATATATAGTCAAATCGTTAACCGTGGTATCAGTATATTATATATATTTACAGGATAAAACAGAACAAAGTTATAATGTTTCAACTTTTTCATGAGCTATTCGCCTTATTACTTGAAAACATCAATTACACAAAGTATGTTGTAAAGACTGGAGTCTAAGTAAATATAGTAAATATGTATGTGACACTTAACCCCTGGGTATTCAGTAGTTTATTCAGTGTCAGTCAGAATGCAGCATATACAGACTATACAGACCCAGTTAAAAGAAAGAGACGAAGAGAGGCTGTCAGTCAAGGCATATAGACATGTAAATCATCAGAGTCCCACTACACTCTGCGCGACCCTTTGCTGTCAAAGCGGAGTGTGTTCTATTTGCTAACGTCTCTTATTTACTTCAATTGAGTTAGTCACACAGGTGCAGCCTCGGGTCATGCATGAACACTTCCCACGTAATGATTTGCTGTTAATATTAGACTTTCAGTCCTCGCGGGATTGTCACAGCTGAAGAAAATTACCTGCCAGAAACGGGGCTATATTTATTTATACCTTTCTTTTCACACTGACGTGCTTTTAAAGTGATAATAATTCTGACGGTGGTTTTCAGTTATCATACTGCGGCTTTGTGATGGATGATTGTGTGTGAACTCAACGACAGCGTTTAGCAGCCGTGGATTTTGCTGTTGTTGTCCAAGGTGAGGCTGATTTGTTCAGTGATGTGGATTGTTTTATAGCTCTGGCTGGATGAACTTGTCTTTAAATTTATTTCTGCCACAACGGCATCTCCCTCTGGAATGGGATCTGTGTTTGGTAATGGTCGTCCTTGCCTTGAAGTAAAATCCACTCTTCACCTCACCACTGAAAAAGTGGTCTCATGGAGGGGAAATTGTAATGTTGCAGTAATTCTATACTAACCAACTCATTCATTTTCTACCGCTCATCCTCACGTGCGTCACGGGCATGCTGGAGCCTATCCCAGCTGTCTTTGGGCGAGAGGCGGGGTACACCCTGGACTGGTCGCCAGCCAATCACAGGGCACATATAGACAAACAACCATTCACACTCACATTTATGGACAATTTAGAGTCGCCAATTAACCTAGCATGTTTTTGGAATGTGGGAGGAAACCGGAGTACCCGGAGAAAACCCACGCATGCACGGGGAGAACATGCAAACTCCGATGGCCGAGGGTGGAATTGAACCCTGGTCTCCTAGCTGTGAGGTCTGCGCGCTAACCACTCGACCGTTATAGAAACTCACCTTCACATAATTAACCTAACATGGATGTTTCTGGGGGCCGCACCACAGGCCACACAGTCAAGAGATCCATTTCGACCTGTGTTCGATTCTCTAGAGAAGGTCATGAACAAGCATTTATGGTCAATAAATAGTTATGTTGGGCTGCACGGTGTTCAAGTGGTTAGCGTGCAGGCCACACAGCTAGGAAACCCAGATTCGATTCCACCCTCGGCCATCTCTGTGTGGAGTTTGCATGTTCTCCCCGTGCTTGCGTGGGTTTTCTCCGGGTACTCCGGTTTCCTCCCACATTCCAAAAACATGCTAGGTTAATTAGCGACTCCAAATTGTCCATAGGTATGAATGTGAGTGTGAATGGTTGTTTGTCTATATGTGCCCTGTGATTGGCTGGCAACCAGTCCAGGGTGTACCCCGCCTCTCGCCTGAAGACAGCTGGGATAGGCTCCAGCATACCCATGAGCCTCATGAGGATAAGCGGCATAGAAAATGGATGGATGGATTGTTGTTATACTTGGAGAAAACCTTTGCATGGGGAGAACATGTAAACTCTACACATGCCCAAAGGAGATTCGAACCCAAATCTTCCAGATCTCCAACATGCTAACAACTAAGCCAGAGTATATATACTGTATATATATAATATGAAATATGATTATGATATGATATGATTTTCTCAGATATTCCAATGAATGTGAACAATTGAGCAGTGTGTTGTCCCTATCTATGCTTGTTTGTTTCTTTGTTCCCGATGAAGGGGAAGGGCTGCCATTTAAGGCACGCCACTCTTGACTTTTGCCTGAGTGCTGATGACAAGTCGGATATCTTAGATGCATAAAAATGTGATTCCGACACAACTTCAAAAAGCGTAGCATACGGATGAGGTGGACCCTGTGCCAACAGAGAGACGAGGAAACAGATGGGTTTTTCCACAAACAGCACAAACATCAAGAACAGTGAGTTAAAGAGCTTGGCAATCTCACTTGATGAAACACCGAGGAATGGAGGTTTTAATGAGCAGCTATCCTGTGATGCACAATGTGCAGAGACTAAGTAACTGCGTACTCCTGAAAGGGCCGCTTAAAGCTGCTTGGACTGGCCTCCTCTTCCAAATACTTTTGGCAGGATGCAGGACAGTCTTTGTATTTTTGGGGGGCAGTCCACCCTTTTTTGCTAAAAATGTTGATCCTGTAAAATTAAAATGGAATTGTTTGTTGTTGGGCTGCACGGTGACCCGCATTCCAAAAACATGCTAGGTTAATTGGCGACTCTAAATTGTCCATAAATGTGAGTGTGAATGGTTGTTTGTCTTTATGTGCTCTGTGATTGGCTGGCGACCAGTCCAGGGTGTACTCCGCCTCTCGCCCGAAAACAGCTGGGATAGGCTCCAGCATGTCCACGACCCTCATGAGGATAACCGGTACAGAAAATGGATGTATGTTTGTTGTTGTTTATTTTTCATGCATTACATGTGTTCTGCCAACAGGGGGCGTCTCCATGAAGGGTCACAGCTGGGACATTACCAGTTTATTCCGAATCTTAGCAACAAAATAATGATAGTTCTCCTCATGACATGAATCTAATGAATTAATCTAACAAATGACACCAGTTGAATCAAGTGAATCATTTTATGCAACAATATATTGAACCTATTCATTTTCCAAAATGTGAGAATTTGGCATGAATTGGTTCATCCGACAGCTAGTTGTACTGATTTAATCTGTATGAATTTAGACATAATAATGGAAATTGTTATTTGAAAGAACACATTCAAACACATATCAAATGATAACAGTTCATTAAAAATAATGTCAAAACTCAGTAAAACCATGATATTTGTGGATGAAATCATCAATCAAGAAAAGACAAGTCATTCAAGATTAATTTTGTCAATTATGTCAAACAATTATGTAACAATTTTAAACATTAATGCGTTTATTTTCTATCGCTTATCCTCACAAGGGTCGCGGGCGTGCTGGAGACTGTCCCAGCTGTTTTCGAACGAGAGGCGGGGTACACCCTGGACTGATTGCCAGCCAATCATAGATCACATATAGACAAACAACCATTCACACTCACATTTATGGACAATTTGGAGTCGCTAATTAACCTAGCATGTTTTTGGAATGTGGGAGGAAACCGGAGTACACGGAGAAACGGGGAGAACATGCAAACTCCATGCAGAGATGCCTGAGGGCGGAATCGAACCCGGCTCTCTTGCTAACCACTCATCCTACAATTCATTCATTCATTCATTTTCTACTGCTTTTTCCTCACAAGGGTCACAGGGGTGCTGGAGCCTATCCCAGCTGTTTTCGGACGAGAGGCGGGGTACACCCTGGACTGGTGGCCAGCCAATCACAGGGCACATATAGACAAACAACCATTCACACTCACATTTATGGACAATTTGGAGTGGCCAATTAACCTAGCATGTTTTTGGAATGTGGGAGGAAACCGGAGTACCCAGATAAACGGGGAGAACATGCAAACTCCATGCAGAGATGCCTGAGGGCGGAATCAAACCCGGGTCTCTTAGCTGCGAGCCTACATGCTAACCACTCATCCTACAACTACAACTAACAATTTCAAAATATACTTTGAATAGAAGATCCTCTGAGAATGTATCATATTCGTCTTTTGCTGTAAGTTGCACTTTGTTTACATACGGGGAGGTTTTCTTGTCGAATATGATGCCTTTCATTATTAAGAATCAGTTGGAAAATACACCATCAAGTATCAACTGTAGATGAATGTGAGCCGTGAGGCCCCCGTGACCTTGCAGCGACCCATCTCCCTCTTTCAGAAATATTCATATGTTCTCTCAAACGATGATGCCTCCTCGGGTCAATATCTTTGAAGTGAGAGCATCGCGCTCTCAATTTTGCAGGTTGGTTTCAATAATTTACTTGACATGCTCTGGGAGAGCGTGGCAGCGGGCGGGCGGCGGCGTTGGCGGCGGCAGTCTTTGGTTGATGTGCATGCGGGGCTACATGCCCTCCCCACCTTCCTCACGGTGCTGATGGCTCCTGTTGCACAGGCTGGTGATGTAATTGAATTGCACGGGTCCCCATTTTACAGTCTGTTGCCATGTAATGAAGGCAGTTGTTTACTTGCTTCGTAAAACCTTATTATTAAGCAGCGACATGTGTGCAGGGTGATGTTGGTCCTGTTGTATCTGCATTTAACACAGTTCCGGGACGGGCGTCGGCATGCATTTATTGGCTCTTTTTGTATGCCTTTAAATTAACGGCTTCACTTCTTTTTTTTCCACATGGAAGGCAAGAATATCTCGGCAATGCTCGGTCATGATGCCGCGGAGCTGCTAGAGGACTCTGAAGGACACAAGCACTTCAATTGAAGTGTTGTATATTCCCTGGAAACTAATCAAGAAAAACCCCAGAATAATAATCCCTGTCTGCTGTCATGATTCATTTTTATTTTCTTCCATATTTATGGAGTCACTCAGAAAGAGTAGTTCCAGCATAAAATCAATGTCCCATTAAAAATGTAATGACCAGGAAGAGCTTAAAACAGATGCCTGGGTGTTTTTTTTTTTTAAATAATTCAAAGTCTTAGCTCTTATTCATCAGCCCCGTCATGTTCTCTCCTATCCAAGACAGCCACGCCGAACAATAGTATAGCTGTGTGCTTCCTAGTAATGAAATTTGAAGTAAATTGACAATAAAGCCCTTAAAACCTCTCAAACAATGACAGAGGAGGCACCAGCTGAAGGCGCATTACTGTCATAATTACCCACTGAGTTAATGTTGACTAAGTCCACTTCCCCTCACGATGTGTTTCACACTTATATATTACACCATTTTGCAGAATACATTATACCTGATTTGGTTCTCATACAGCATCCGGGTCAGATATTGTGTATGTTGCATGAAAAATGACAAACAAGAGTTTTTTTTTTTACTGCAATAAGAGTAGACATGCAGGTTGCTTGTGCTATTGTTTTTATTAACGTTATCATTGCTATTGTTGTCATCATAAATTGTAGCAGAACAAGAGAAATCAAAACACCCCTCGGCAATCATGGCTTAAGTTTCAGAAAGAGAAATAGAAAGAGAGAGAGAGAAATAGAGAGAGAAAGAGCGAGAAAGTGGAAAAATCTTAATCAGTTGGTTTTTTTTTTTTTCTTTTGAGGGCCATATGGAAGGTTTCAAGCAGCCAACCATATGTTGAAGGCTTTTGTCATGGAAATCATACTTTTTTGGCACTTCTCTTTGCACAGCCGAGCTGCACACATAAATAAAGGAAGGAAGGGGGAGGAAGGTGGGAGGGGGGAAGGGGTTGAGCATGATCAATTCTTTGTAGCTTCCAGAATATCGAGACACTCCCTGATTCATGTGGCCACCCAGACTGTAATTCATACATGTTTTTGTCTCTTTTTTTTTTGTAAGAAAAAAAAAAAAAGACAGAATGGGTAGAAAAAAAAGGGAAATTAAATGTCTACATGCATATTATAGCTGTTATGTATTTACACATCTATTTACAAAAAATTGTCAAAGAGGAACAATGCCGCGTTTAGGTCACAATGTGGAAGTCAATAATCCAATCTGCTTCAAACTCAATGCTTAAAATGCTTTATCATTCTCCTACTGTAAAATAGACACAAAATATATAAGCTATAAAAAAAGAGTCTGATGGAAGTAATGATTTGTGCGTTGGTTCAAAGTTCAATCATTCAAAGACGTGCCAAATGGTGGTGATAGGAGACAGGTGGTTCGGTTGCTCTCACGCAGTGATTCAGCTGTACTGCTGTCGACAGCCGTCGACAGGATGTATCGGCCGCATAAACAGAGCGGAAACTCCTTTTTTTTCTTTTAGTGTTAGAAATTCGCCGTCACTGCGATCGTTTCATCCATTTGCAATATGCAAATAGCTGACAGTGCATTTGCCTGCTGGTGCTTGACCTTCCCCTTGGAGGTTGCTCACCAACTCAATTACGCTTCCTATCTGCAGTCTGTCTGCAAACACCTGTTATCCTCCCACACTCGGCCGCCCTCCGCCAATCCCACTTCAGCACATCTCATCCTCTGTGCGTCTGTTTAGAGGCAGTTGGGATGGAGATGGAGGCTGATGGGGTGAGGGGGAGGATGTCGGGGACGAATAACAGGGGGAGTCGGATGTGCATTAGATTGTTTACCAGTTCCTACTTTTTTTTACATTCATTCGTTTTCTACCGCTTATTCTCACGAGGGTCGCATGGGGTGCTGGAGCCTATCCCAGCTGTCTTGGGGAGAGAGAGGCGGTGTACACCCTGGACTGGTCGCCAGCCAATCACAGGGCACATATAGACAAACAACCATTCACACTCACATTCATACCTATGGACAATTTGGTGTCGCCAATTAACCTAGCATGTTTTTGGAATGTGGGAGGAAACCGGAGAACAGGCAAACTCCACACAGAGATGCCCAAGGGTGGAATCGAACTCGGGTCTCCTAGCTGTGTGGCCTGCACGCTAACCACTTTTTAGCACCGTGCAGCCCACTTTGTTATTTCATTCATTCATTTTCTACCGCTTATCCTCACGAGGGTCGCGGGGGTTGCTGGAGCCTATCCCAGCTGTCTTTGGGCGAGAAAGGCGGGGTAGACCCTGGACTGGTCGCCAGCCAATCACAGGGCACATATAGACAAACAACCATTCACACTCACATTCATACCTATGGACAATTTGGAGTCGCTAATTAACCTAGCATGTTTTTGGAATGTGGGAGGAAACCGGAGTACCCGGGGAAAACCACAAAGAGATGGCCGAGGATGGAATCAAACTCTGGTCTCCTAGCTCTGTGGCCTGCGCACTAACCACTTGGACGCCGTGCAGCCCAACATAACTATTTATTGACCATAAATGCTTGTTCATGACCTTCTCTAAAGAATCGAACCCAGGTCGAAACGGATGTCCTGACTGTGTGGCCCCCAGAAACATCCAGGTTAGGTTAATTATGTGAATGTGAGTTTCTATAATTGACTGACAACCAGTCCAGGGTGTACCCCGCACTCGCCAGAAGAAAGCTGGGATAGGCTCCAGCACGGCCATGACCCATGTGAGGATAAGCGGTAGAAAATGAATGAATGAATGAGTTGGTTAGTATACTTGTATAGTACAAGTCGGAGTCGCCAATTAACCTAGCATGTTTTCGGAATGTGGGAGGAAACCGGAGAACATGCAAACTCTACACAGAGATACCCAAGGGTGGAATCGAACTCAGGTCTCCTAGCTGAGTGGCCTGCACGCTAACCACTCGGGCACCGTGCAGCCCACTTTGTTATTGGATCATTTAATTAGTCTTCTATAGCAGTCAAATGGTCCTTAACTGTTCTTATAAAACCTTGATACAATAACACAACAATAAGAATATAAAATAGCACTTCCACTTGTTTCTTGTAGTTTCTTGTAAAAAAAAAAGCTACCGCACCACCGTTATTATTGCTTTTGCACCTTTGAAACCTTGGTGTGACATAATCACACCTACATTACATCTGTATCAAGAATCTCTGGGAGCTTATTGTGTTCATCTTTTAGGAGACAAGATTGAGAATATTTGGAGGTTTCTTTTTATTGCCCTACATCGAGTGGAAACAAGACAGCTGTGATTGTTAAACACGTCAGTTGTCATGTCGGTGAAGTTATTGCCACGGTAATAAACCAAAAGTGTGACTTCCGCTTGCGGTGGTACTGTACATTGTTCCTCTTTAAAAAAACTAAGTCCTGGTGGACTCTCTACAGTTTTCATGCATATAAACATTTTTCTTTGTTGAAGTGCAGCAGCATCTTACAAGTTCATCGGATTATTTTCAATTATAAATAAATAAATACATAGCAATTAAGTCTTCAATAAATAGAAAATAAATAAAGAAATAAATAATGAAATCAAGTATTTACATACTAATTAGACGCAGCTTAAAAAAAATGAATGGAGCTTTGAGCGACATTATAAAAAGAGTCACTTTGTAACTGAGGGTGTGTTCGCTCAAACTCAAACTTTTTATGCGAGGAGAGCTCATTCTCTGACCCATGCACCTAAAAAGGCAGCAGACGTACGCCACCAAGGCGGAGGAAGAACAATGTATTTTCATAACCACATGTGAGCACCCGACCTCTTATTCCGGTTCTCTGGTTATTTGAGTCAGACGACTTAATTCCAGTACATGAAACCTGTCACACAGGTCACTTCCACATCTTAGCTCTTAAAGAATTTCAACATCAATGGAGAGCTTCGTAAAATGTTTTGGAAATACCCACAGTTACAAAGATGTATTTTTTTTTTAACAAGGAATATTAAGCACAAAAAAATAATTTTAGAAAAATCAAATAGAAAAATAACATTGGTGTGGAAAAAGGGGGTTGTCTTTTTAACCTTTTTAAAATGATCTCCCCTTGTTGTTTTTTTTTGCAAATACTGTCATAGTTCACATTTTCATAAAAAGTTCATGTTGGCAGTTGCAAAAGAATTCAATTCTTAGCAAATAAAAAGCAGCATAAAAATACAAGAGGTCATTTTGTCTCTAAAAAAAAAACAAAACACTGTCCTTTTTTAGGTTTTTTTTTTTGTTCTTTTTCTCATTACTATTTGCTATAAAATATCAAGAATCTAAATATTATTACTATTGATATTAGTATAGTCATTGATAAAAATTCACATGCCAGGCCTCGTATATAATTGTGAACGTGTGTATATGTGTGTGTGTGTTCGGCTGCGCCCATGCCAGTGCATGAGCACGTCGCTTACGTCTACGACTATCATCTACAGTTTCTATTTGGGAAAGGTCAATGATTGTATTATCTGTGGACGATTAGCTACTGTGCAGGGAAAAAGAAATCCAGCATCTTCTGAAATAGTCTTTGCCGTTATCGTTAGAGCTTCTTCATAATCTCAGTGAAAATATTGCTTTCTAAAAAAAGGGAAGAAAAAAAGGCATGGAAGGCAGAGTGATCGGGGTTTAACGGGTTGTGAACCTATAATGGTGAAAGGGGGGGGGGTTCGAAATTCCGCAACTTCCACACTGTTAGTTGTCTGATCCAGAGTCGTCTTCGTCTGCAGAGCCCTTGAAGCAAGCTGACTCATAGTGCTTGTTCAGGTAGGACTTGAGAGCGAAGGTTTTATTGCAGCGCTTGCATCTGTAGTGCTTGAAGGCAGAGTGTGTTTGCATGTGGGCGCGGAGGTTTGAGCGGTCGGCAAAGGCTTTGCCACAGTGTGCGCAAGCAAAGGGCTTCTCCCCCGTGTGCGAGCGCATGTGACCCTGCAGGAGCCACGGCCGGCTGAAGGCCTTGCTGCACACGTCGCACTTGTGCTTGAGGTCGTGGGTGAGGATGTGCATGGCCAAGGCCGGCATGGACACGTACACTTTACCGCACGTGGGACACTTGCGCGCCATCTTGCTGTCGAGGCTGCGGTGCGTCTGCTTGTGTCTGCTGAGGTTGGACGAAGTGGCGTACGTCTTCCCGCACTCGTTGCAGGTGTGGCGAGCCGTACCCGCCGCCCTCTCCTGCGCGGCGGCGTTGGCGCTGCTGCTTCTCGAATCTCCCTCGCGAGCCTCGACGTCTCCCTTTCGTCTCGAGCGCCCGTCAGAGATGAAGAAGGCATCCATGGTGTAACCCTCGGACAGGGCCTCCGATTCGCCGCTGTAGAAGCCGCTGGCGGTCATGCCCGACTGAGGGCTGTCGGGGTGTTTCAGGTCGGGG
This sequence comes from Doryrhamphus excisus, assembly GCF_037039965.1. NCBI lineage: Eukaryota > Metazoa > Chordata > Actinopteri > Syngnathiformes > Syngnathidae > Doryrhamphus > Doryrhamphus excisus. The sequence continues at coordinate 2,857,373 of NC_136371.1, read as the reverse complement.
TCGCAGTACTCGCCGCCGCTGCTCACGTGGGTGTACAGCGGGTCCGACACCGGCTTGTGCTCCATCTTCTTCTCCCCCTGGTATACAGATGGCGTGATGTAATCCTGGATGTAGCCTGGGTAAAGAGACGCACGCAAACACAGTTGGCCAGCAGTTGTGATGGATGAGGACGCGGTGACATGCCTGCTGATTACATCATTATCATGTTGGATGAAATAGTCAAAGAGCCGCACGGAGGTAATTGCATTTCTTCCGCATCCCAACAGGTTGGCGCACACCAAAGTGCAGCCATGCACGGAAACCTGATGAGCTCAGATGCGTTGAGGAAGGTCGCTAAAATATTCCCATGAATGTCCTTTTAAGATGAAGGCACGAGTTGTGTTGGCTCAAGCTTATGTTTATGATTGGTGGAAGATGTGCTTTGGGAGTACTTTAATGCATGTACTTCAACCACTGTGTACCTTGAGAAACCGTCAGGTGTGCCGTGAGGAATTATCCAATATCACTTTTTATAATTAACATTTATTAATCATTCATTCATTTTCTACCGCTTTTCCTCACGAGGGTCGCGGCGGGTGCTGGAGCCTATCCCAGCTGTCTTCGTGCGAGAGGCGGGGGACACCCTGGACTGGTCGCCAGCCAATCACAGGGCACATATAGACAAACAACCATTCACACTAACATTCATACCTATGGACAATTTGGAGTCGCCAATTAACCTAGCATGTTTTTGGAATGTGGGAGGAAACCCGGAGTACCCGGAGAAAACCCACGCATGCACGGGGAGAACATGCAAACTCCACACAGAGATGGCTGAGGGTGGAATTGAACCCTGGTCTCCTAGCTGTAAGGTCTGCGCGCTAATCATCATTTGCAAATATTATGTCAACAGCCGTTATGTCAATAGTATACATGGAGCCAAATATTACAATTTCATTTGGTTTATTTGCTCAAACGGAAAGAATTGAACAGGGATGGAATATTCCTTTAACCAATCTGATTGAGGCATCTTGTACCCGCTCAAAACGGAAAGTTGTCAGGGTGCGTTCTACTTCTCTGTGGTGTTTTTCTTCTTCTGTTGTTTATTGGCGGTTGGCAAGCAGCTTTCGTGTGCATTAGCGCCATCTGTGAAACAGAATCTAAACCAGGGGTCTCAAACACGCGGCCAAATGTGGCCCGCAGGACACTAGTTTGAGACCCCCACCTTGATATGAAAGTTTAATGTTAGTGCGGCCCGCGCAAGTTTGATGTGGATGCTGTATGGTATCATGTACCCAGAAAAAATTATTACATTTGATTAATGTTCATGTTAAAGGTTAAATAACTGTTAATAGTTATCCTCCCTATCCGTGTGGAAGTGGTAAGTTTTTGGCTATTTAAGTTTAAAGGAAATAACTTGAAGGCTACCGTTTAGGTCGCTAGCTCTCTAGTTTGCGAGTTAGCATGTGTCTCAAGACCCTGCAGTTGCGCAATATGTTGTAAATAAAAAGAGTATAAATGTGACTATAGTCGTGTTTTGTCATGTCTACAGGGCTCTAATAATGCTTTGTTCATTTTAATCTGAAAAGAATAATTTGTCTACCCACCAACTAGATATGACGTAAAACGCAGCTCCAGACGTTCTTCACTTTTAAAAATGGAGGCCAGCAATCGGCACTCGACTAAGCAAAGTTTATTTTTGATTCAAACTAAATTTCAAGAGTGGACAGACGAAAAACTGGCAATACGGAGTTATTCCAACAAGTGAAAGAAAAACTTGGGGAAGGCGGTATCACGTGATGTTGGTGTTTACGCTTTACTGGGCATGCCCTATTGACTCTTCGCATGTAGACAAGAGATTGGAATATTCCTTTCTATGGATACCATTGTTTCCCGAAAGGTCATTCGGAAAGAGGAAAAAGTCGTCATGTAAAAACGTGGCTACTGTGGAGTGTCTGTGGTGTAAAGACTAGCATAGCAATGTAATATCGGTCCGTGTGGCAACACCTGCCTTGTTCCTCCGATAGACTTATTGATGCACGTGTGACGTCGTGGTGACATTTTGTAACATTTTTGTTTAGTGGTGTGCCACAAGATTTTTCCAATGTAAAAAACACTGTTCTAATGTATGGCTACTGTGTACAACTAGGAATGGGAATGGGAATGGGAATGGCCTTTGTTGTCATTATACAAGATGTACAACGAGATTGGAGAGCTTTTCCTTTCAGTGCAGTAGTCAAGTTTTTTTTTTAAAAGTCTATAAAAGTAGAGTAAAAAAGACAATTTAACAAGATATATACAAGATATCCAAAATATACACATAGTATTGCACAGGAGCATATGCAGGAGCAGATATATTAATTTTAGTGCAATGATAAATGGGTCATAGTGCAAATAATGACTGGTGTATACTGGTGAGTAAAGTCACATATGAGTGTATCGTAATGGGTTGTTAAATACATAAATATGATTTAGGTAGTAACAGAGGATAGTGATGGAAATATTGCCCATTTGCATTATGCTAAAGACCGCATTATGTCCTCCTTCAAGGAGGTTAAACAGGCTTAAGAGTGATACCGAAAAGCAAGTTCCCCCTGTTAGTACAGAACCTGAATTCAGAGAGAAATATTTCCTGGCATCATTTGAGGCTCTCATTTCCTTCCTGAAACAGCCTAGTGCCAAAAGTGCTAAAAAGGCTTGCTGGCAACCAAAAAAGAAGCCAATACATTCTCATGCTGCGACTCCGGAGAGCTGAATGCATTCAAGTTGCAGTTTACCTTCAGGGGAAATACACCTTTTGATTATTTAGGTTGATCATTTGAATGCAGAAACGAGAATTTCTTTCCGTAGAGAGGCATGGTGCATAGCTGGCAGAAAATGCCATTCCTATAAACACTGTGTGCAGCAAGCAGTGGAAATTGGGTATTGATGGCTTTTTAATGAAATTCAAACATTTGAACTGATCAATATTCTATCCTGTGTAAAATAGTGCAGATGTTGCAAGAGGCCAACAACAAGAGCGGGTATCAGCCGACAAAACAATGCTAGTTTATTGAACCCGGTTTGCTCGAGGACTGACAATTGGAGACGTATATCGGTTCGTGAAGAGGGTCACCTGTCTAATGCGGCGAGCATGCTCAAGTGGCTTGAAGAAACCATTAAGAAATCAGCTCAAGTGCTCTTGGACGGCGGTGTGTCGATGGCCAAGGACTTTTTTTGTCCATACACCGATTTGACATCGAAACACCGGGCCTGTAAACACTCCCATGTGACACCGCGTGGGTTGACCATTTCAATGACAGGCAAAACATATCAAAATGTATAAATAATGAAAAATCTTTAGGATTTTTTTGTTAAATAATACTACAGTTCTATAATATGATTACATCTCAGAGTTGTTTACTGTGTTTGAATGAGTCAAGGTCAGGAATGAAGCTCATCATTTAGGACACACGCCGGGCTGTATAAGCCTTTTTTACAGCCTCATAGACTCATTCCTCAGATGCAAAGCAAGCATGTAATTAATGGACCCTCTCAGCCAGCCCTCTTTGTTGTCAACAGACACTCAAGTCAAATGTCTCCACAATGGGGGGAAGAAAAAAAAAAAAAATCTCCTGGCACAGCAGAAGTGCTGATGCTTGACGTCTCCTGGTAATTCATCTGTTTACCCTTTTGTAGGCTTGGCTTAAAAAAAAAAACATTGACTGAATTTTCAAGGTTATTTTTATAGATAGATCAACGATTAACCAAGGAAGCCACTCTGAAGTATTTGTAATTTAATCAAACAATCAAAAAGTCAGTCGACGCTACACAGATCCATTAAAAAAATTCCCAGAAACGGTTAATGTCTGGGCTGAATAACAGGTGTGCATTAGCAATATTAATAATGCTGTAAAGATATCCTAATAAATAATCATAACAAAGGCACACATATGGCACTTTGAACAGGGCCGCAAAATGGAAGCAATGATCTTAAACTAGACTGTGACTGTGAAAGTGAAGGTCGCTCTCGGCGCTGTAGAGTGGAGCTCAGACTGTCCGAGCCACAGTGTGAGGCTGCGAGCCTTTCTTCCCGTTTACTGTAAAACCTCACGTGACGGACCTTGCCTCTATACCCAAGCATTGTAGTCTCCTTATTCTCTTTCCTATCGCTCTGCGTCTCCTTCCTAGGCTGCACTTGTTCAACACATTCAATGTCTCTTGTGGCGGCGATGGGCCTGCATGGCTGAAACTCTAACCCCTGCTAGTTTTTCAAATGCCCGGAAGGAAGAGAAAGATGTAGCCGAGCGATGCGATGGGGGTGGGGAGACATGTGCATGCTCCATTTGGAGGGGGAGAGGGGGGCAAAGGGAGGATCGGACCATGATGGGAAACTCAAGGACAATAACAGCTAAGGACAAATGTATGGTCCGGTACTCCGGACTCTCACGTCTATCAACCCGCATGAAGACCGAATAAAATCCGCTAGCGAGCGTTCAGCTTGCGCTGGTGCTGAAGCGGCCATACATACACAAGTGATTAGACACACGTTTTGTTCCCTATTTACATAAGCTAATCCGCGGCTGTGACCTGAATCATGTCTGTCCTTCACTTGGAGTCAAAAAACAAAAGTCTGGGAGCAGGGTGGTGGTGGGGGGGGGGGGGGGGGTGAGATTATTCGGGATATTGATGCAAATAGCAGTTAGCTCAGCTCTTCATTTCCCACACCGCCAACATGTTATTGGCTACACACTCAAAAACAAAGGATGATGCCATCTGTGCTAAGTGTGGAGTTATCGTTCGTGCTGAAATCAAGCACTCTAACACACATCATCGGTGTGCATGTCTGCAGCGGGGGCAAACTGGAGGTATGCGAACTCACCATTCTCGCTCAGACGAACACCGCCGAGGCTGGTCACCGAGTCTGTGATGGAGCCTGCAAAAGTCAGCGAGTCGTTGAGGTGGTGGTGATGATTGTTGGCGGCTGCATTGGATGAAGAAAAATCATCAAGCTTGATCTTCTTCACCAAAAACGAACGGGGCATGTTTCAGTGGATGATAACACAGAGCGGCGGAAAACGCATGAAAGCAAAAAATAAAAACCTTCTTAAAAGAGAGAGAGAGAGAGAGAGAGAGAGCACACGGGTATAATGCTGGCTTCACGGTTAATCCTTGTGAAGAAAACAGTGTCCGAAAAACAAAAGATGATAATAAAAAAAAATGCAACCCAGTGGTGAAAACAACGCTGATTTCAATGCTGTGTAATGCACTCTGGCTCCCTCAGTTTCCCCCGGAAAAATGAAAAATAAATAAATAAAAGTGATCCTGTTCAGCACTGGATAGCTCCTGTGATGCAGCCGGCTTAAAGGACCAGTGAGGAGGAGAAGAGATGGAGACAGGCGCAGGGGAGGGAGAGAAAGAGAGAGAGAGAGAGACACTGTCAGACTAGCTGAGATCAGCAATCACGCCAGCCTTTATATGGGGCACAGGCAGTGGAAGATCAGGTGGTGCTGCGAAATGGAGCTGCTTAGCTTTAATCCATCAAATGTCCCCGGGGACACACATCAAATTACTAGTGAACCGTCTGTGCATTCGCACACAGACACAGGAGAAAGAACATAGCCAGACCCCCGCTGCCCCCTCTGCTGCTGCTGCTCCCCCCCCCCCCTCCTTACTTCCATTCCCCTCCTCTGCTTCTTTCACCCCGCTTATGCTCCATGCTCGGAGGAGGAGTGAAAGAGGTGGGATGGAGACAATGGAGATGTGGATGAGAGCACACTCGGTGTCCTGTCCCCCCATTGTTTTCAGATGAAGTGGCACAGTTTATGTTTGCCTTGTGCAAGGCGCTGCCGCCGCCTCCCTCATGTCGTCTGCGTTACCTCAAACAGCTTTCACATGTTAGCGGGCCCTGCAAAACCGTACTGATGGAGGTCATCTCTGGGACTACCGGACCCATTTTTTTTTTTTTTTTTTTTTTTTGGAAAAAAACACTCGGGATTTCCCGGGGGTTGTTGATGAGGCGGCTTCAGGGAGCGGTGCTTTCTCCCAGCTACGGCTGCACAGATGTGTGTCCTGCCATGCGTGACAGGGAATTATCTGATTAATTAATTACATCTTTTTGAATTAGAATGAAATCTAGAATTAGATCCACGCTCGCAAAATTAGCCAGGAACCTCAGCATTTACTTTGTGTTTGTGTGAACTTATTGTGGGAATGAATTAATTACATTTTTTCTCAAAGCTCAATGTTGATTTTGACTTTGGAAGTGAAAACCTTCATTTACAGTTCAAAAGGAAACCAAATAAATCAGAAACTCATTCCACACCTGTTTGATTCACCATCAACAGGAACCACATGTTTGATTCTAAAAGTCAAATTATCCAAATTGTTTATAATAATAGCTTCCTTTCAAAAATATGATAATATTCCATTCAATTCAATTCAATTTATTTTATTGAGTTGTGATAAATTACAATGCAATTCTTAACCAACAAGTATTACATACATTCACTGGCTGGGTCAGTATGAACATGTCAATAATTAAATACAAGAGTCTGTTATATTCTACTTTATGCCACTTCATCTTAATTAATTAATTGTCAATATGATAAATATTGTACAAAAATTACAAACATACAACATAAGGTGGCCAGAAATATTTCTCAGTATTGAACTAAGCAAAATTTTGCTCTCAATCAGAAATCACTCCACACTCTTTATTGCTCTCTGGTTCTACCATATCTTACTTATTGTGCGGAAATATGTTCTAATAACTATAAAAGCAATCTTCACTCGCTAAATGTACTGCAAAAAAGGTCAGTAAGGATAATTCATAATGCCGCCTACAGAGAACATACTAACTCCTTATTTCTAAAATCACAAACTTGCTGATATAGTTCATCTTCAAACAGCTAAAATAATGCATAAGGCTAAAAATAAGCAATTAGCTAAAAATGTCATCCAATACTTATGATCTCAGGGAAGAAGTACATTTGAAACACTTCTATGCTAGGACTACGTTATGCTAGCCATAGCATTTCAGTATGTGGAATCAAACTATGAAATGGATTGAGTAAGGAAATCAAACAATGCACAACGATGAGCCAATTCAAGAAACAATACAAGCAGTTGATGTTTGCTAAATACAAGGATGAAGAGTCTTGATGAGTCATTATTAAAAAAACAACAAAAAAAACCCTTAAACTGTATTATGGAAAGCAGGAAGTGAACAAATGTAAAGTTACTGATTGTAAAAGTACCAGATTGAGGTGTAGGATTTAATAAGCTTTGCTTCTTCCTACTCCTTTTGGACATGTGGAACTGGGAAATGATTATGTGATGCATTCAATTGTAATCTGATGCATGTTCAAATGAAATAAAACCATTACCATTACCATAAATTCCAGTTCTACACCCCTGTAATCCTGCACTCACATTGATACTGTAATGTATTTTAGACAAAGCTCCGTGTTATTATTATGAATTAGCATCATCATCATTTCAGCTTTGTGCTTTGTGCTAATTTTATTCCTCCAACGTACCAATAAAGGCCAATTAAATAAAAATAAACAGGCCACAGGTGAGCCAGGTCACCAGCCGATGACATGACTCTCCAAATCATCACTGACTGTGGAAACTTCACACCGTACTTCAAGCTGGACTTGAAGTGTGACTTCCCGTGTGAAGTTTCCACAGTCAGTGATGATTTGGGGAAGAATGTCATCCGCTGGTGTTGGTCCACTGTGTTTTCACTGTGTGTACGGTCAACACAGTAATCTACCAGGACATTGTAGAGCAATTTATGCTTCCTTCTGCTGACAAGCTTTATGGAGATGCCGATTTCATTGATTGATTTTCATTCATGATTGGCCAGCAAACTCATGAGCAAACTCATGCTAATACTTAACAACAACTAAAAGTAAAGATTAATATAACATTTGGTTGTTAAAATCTGGCTGTATGAGCTTTTAATTTTTCATCAACAAGGATGAGGACGAGAATATACCATCAAAGGTTCTCCTATTTGACGGTGACAGAGCACTAATGCAGGTGCATCGCAAGCACGATGCCTGGATTAGCCTGCTGCTGTGTTTAATGTAACTGTCAGGAACAGATTACAAGTGTCCTGCGAGGTGGTGTACTTGGTGACACGCATTTAAAGGCAATGGGTAGGCGTCCATTTGATTGGTTAAGATTACACTCGGCTGTGTTAAACGCTCTTTGCCATTTGTGCAGGTGAGAGGGACGGAGGCGTGGGTGCGCTGAGCTGCGCTGGGCTCAGGTAAAAATGGGCATATTTCAGGCATAATGTGACATGGTGATTAATCATGATTAATTAATGTGAAAACCATAATTAATCTGATTTTAAAAAATAATAATCATTTGACAGTCCTGATATACTATATATTCACGTATATGAGCGTGATGTATTTGCGGCATTAGATCCTCCACATCACCTGAAGATCCTTCAAGCTTGAGATGAAAGGTCTCATTACTTTTTCTCTTCCATGTTGATGTGTCATTAAAGGTGCCACAAATTTATCTGGCCACTTAGGGTGTCCTCTCTCATATTCTAAATCATCCTCGCCACGTATGGCGACCTTGCGCCTCCGACAAGGCAACACCCAAGAGGAGAAGGTGACAAATCACAGTGTGGATTTATCACACAATTATGATTGTTCATTACATGTTCATGTTAGTGTCACCATGTTCAGTCGGAATGCCAAGACAAGGACAAGAGGGTTCAGGCCAAGAGGGATTGTGTGAAATGATGACCTTTTTCGTCAGTAGATGCACGTTAACTCAGTATTCACTCCAGCTTCAGCCATCCTCGGCGTAACCTGATGATGTTTGACTTCCTTCATGGCTGCTATATTGCATACATTGCAAAAGAGTGCAAGGAAAAATGCACTTTTTTAAATTTCACCCATAGAAAAAAAAGATAATTCATTAAAAACACCTCCAAAATGTTTTATTGTTGATACCATGTAATGCTTACCATGGGTGGAATAATTTAAAACAGATTATATTCAAGGTAAGCACAAAATCCAAAGAAATACAGCTGGAATAGGTGCAAATTCTGGAAGATCTAAAAAGCTTTCTGTGCTGCTTATTGTGTGCGGCTACTCTATCGGAGTCCACAATTCAACACAAAGGACCGAAAAATGTGTAGAGTTTGGCTTCACTCAACAATATGCGTTCAAAAGAGTAATATATTTGCGTCACAAATATGTGTGCACGAAAAAAAAATCAAAATTCAAAAACGCTTGTTGTTACTTTCTCGTATCACTGCACACAACAAACCAGAAATACTCATCAAATACTCATCCCCAAAATCCGACCAGAAATCAGCTCACGGAAAAAAGTGGCGGGGTAAGTGACCGTTGATGCACTACACTGCTGATGGGGATGTCATACAACTTCAGGTCAACAAATCTGAACTATCCCTTTAATAATAATAACAACGCCATTGCAGCTTGGAATAGTTGTGTCCAACTAACTACATTCTTAGCTGCCTCTTTTTACCTGTTTTTATATCTTTACAATGCACAGAAAAGAGAAAGACACAAAAGCATTTTGGATGATGGACAACATTTTTAAAAAGTGCAGTTTTCCTTTAAATTATTCATAATAATCCCCCGTCTGTGACCTGGACTTAACGTAGCACATTCTTTAACGCCCTTAAATTCTTAATTGGTAGCTTTTAGATGTTGAGTGCGGTGTGCGACTCTTCACAAAAATCTACGACACCGCGGCTGTTGCAGTGCATCTTCAGGCCGAGTGTGTTTATTGCACACTTTCCCACAGAAACAGTCTGCAGTCATCATTATGTAGAGAGATTTAAATATTAAAAATGACTCCATTTATGTTGTAATAATTCATAATCATAATTATGATATTATTATATTCATTCATTTTCTACCGCTTTTTCCTCATGAGGGTCGCGGGGGTGCTGGAGCCTATCACAACTGTCTTTGGCCAAAAGGCGGGATACACCCTGGACTGGTGGCCAGTCAATCACAGGGCACATATAGACAAACAACCATTCACACTCACATTCATACCTATGGACAATTTGGAGTGGCCAATTAACCTAGCATGTTTTTGGAATGTGGGAGGAAACCGGAGTACCCGGAGAAAACGTGGAGAACATGCAAACTCCACACAGGTGGAATTGAACCCTGGTCTCCTAGCTGTGAGGTCTGCGCGCTAACCACTCGACCGCCTTGCCGCCCTATTATTATATTCTATATTATTATTAAAATATATTATATATATTATTATATATTATATAATAATATTAATAAGTAAAAATAATTAAAAATATTAATAACTATTATATAAATAATTAAAAATATTTTACTTAATAATTATTAATATTATTATATTATAATAATATTATATATAATTATTATATATTATTATATAACATATATAATAATATATATAATATATTTTAATAATATTATTATATATTATTATTAACAATAATAATCTTGCATTTGCTGGAAAATGTCTGGAACAATTGTTTGCACAACTCTTCCGCATCTAAGCCGGTTCTCCGGTTCGCTTATGTCCCCTAGACTCTGACATGTGGTCACAGCCTCAGGATGTTACCATAGCGACTGACCCCCCCCTCAGGCTGGAGGAATGGTCTTCTCATTGGGCTGCTCTGGTCGGATGGGGGTGAAGCTGTGATACAATCAGCCTCATTAACATCCTTTATGGCCCTCCAGGGTTGGGAGACGACCTGGCCAGCTGAATTAATGAAGTCAATCTACTTGATTTGTTCCTTCACTCTGTTCCACGGGACAAACCGCTGAGAATTACCTCTCCACAGGAATGTTTATTATATATTTACACCGCAATGCCTCTTTAATCACGTCAATCCCAGCTAATTCAGACACCTGACAGCAAGAGAACAGCTAAACCAGGGGTCTCAAACTCAATTTACCTGGGGGCCACCGGAGCTAGGTTCTGGGTGAAACCGGGCCGCATCAGGTTTTCAAAAAAAAACAAACAAAAAAACGCATTTATTAAAAACTCTGGAAAAAATCAATAAATAAATATCTTCAATGCTTTTGCTTCTGCTATACTCTACACTTTTTCAGTACTTTGGTTCCGGTTTTCCACACCAAAATATCTGATAAAATATTCCACTGTTCTCAAATATCTTCATTTTTATTTTTCTATACACAAAATAAGATTAAAAAAATTAATAAATAAACAATTAAGAATAAAGACAATAAATCAATCATTCAGTAATAAATAAGTAAAATAATAATAAAACGGCAAATAAGAAAAACATAAGAAACCACATACAGTTGGTAGAGAAATTATTTTTTTCAGATTCAAATGTACACTATTAAGTTATTTAACCTTTAACATGAACATTAATGAAACTTAATAATTTGACCCAATTAGCAAGATGTTAGCAATTAGCAACATGTTTGATGAGATGCTTTTTCTTGACGTGTATTTTCCCTTTTATTCCAAATCATTTCCTGCATTTATTTGTACCCAGCGTCATAAGCCTTCATTGCCTTTAGCTTCATTGCTAATCCAAAGCGTAACAGGGTAGGGTAACAGTATGGGCGGGGCCAAAATCATGTTAATTGTGTCCGGTGTGCACACAGCTTTGAGCTGTCGTTTCAACATTAAACTTTGGTATCAAGGTGCCAAATGTGGCCCATGGGCCGCAAGTTTGAGACCCCTGAGCTAAACAGAATACGGAACTTCCATTGCATTAAATCTTAAGTGTCATACTTGGCTGTACTTATATAAAGTCACTCTGATCCGGGTGAGTGAGGTGAAAAGAAGCTAAGAGTCCATTAGGCGTAGGCATCTATAATTCAACTCCTTTTTGCTTACTGGGTCACTTCAATGAGGCTTTTTTTTTTTGAGCAGTCGCCATATTTGTTCACTGCTGATGCAACAAGTATGCATTGCCGTTGGAAATTTGGCATTAAATCACACATACTTGTGGGTCCAGACAAAATGGCGTCTTATTGGAGGGCAGCGGGGTGTGCGGGGACTGCTGGGGTGCTAGGCACTCGGTGGGTGCACTCAGGGGATAGGGGGCCAGGTGGGTCGCCTGGCGGGGTTGGTGGTGGTGTGCTTCGGCAATGTCCTGGGGTTTTGCTGGGGTGTCCGATGTTCAAACTCTTCTTATGTTGTTTTGTCTTATGTAAGATTGTGTGATTATATGTGTGGAAAAAAATCACTTATTGAATTGGTAACTGCTATGGCGTGGAGAAGGGGTAGGATTTTAATAAGCTTTGCTTCTTCCTGCTCCTTTTCAGACATGTATATATACGTATATATATATATATACACATATATATTGTAAGTGTATATGTGAGAAAGAATAATGTAACATAGTATGCATGTCGCAGCACGGTGGACGAGTGGTTAGCGCGCAGACCTCACAGCTAGAAGACCAGGGTTCAATTCCACCCTCGGCCATTACTCTGTGTGGAGTTTGCATGTTCTCCCCGTGCATGCGTGGGTTTTCTCCGGGTACTCCGGTTTCCTCCCACATTCCAAAAACATGCTAGGTTAATTAGCGACTCCAAATTGTCCATAGGTATGAATGTGAGTGTGAATGGTTGTTTGTCTATATGTGCCAATCTGTGATTGGCCGGCGACCAGTCCAGGGTGTACCCCGCCTCTCGTCCAATGACAGCTGGGATAGGCTCCAGCACCCCCCCGCGACCCTCGTAAGGAAAAGCGGTAGAAAATGAATGAATGAATGAAGAATTTGCCGACATGCTTGCATTTGACTCTTGTCGAGTTTTTTCCTTTTTTTTTTTTTTTTTTTAAATGTACATATGTACGGCTCACTGAAAGCAATATTTGACAATTTGCTGTGGATTTCCTGTCCAACAACTCAAACGGCCTCTCCATTCACACTGTATCTAATACTGTTTGGCAGATAGTTGAGTGTATCACTCATGCCCTATTTGGCTTGTGTCTGCCTGTTGTCCTGTGTGCATCTCGGAGCGTGTGTGCATTTGTTGTCCACGGGCAACTGTTCACTAAATAGGGCAATTAAGTGTGAAAAGCAGAAAGGAGCTTGTTCATTCCTATTTTTTTTTTTTTTTTTTTTTTGTGGCAGAGATAATTTATGCTAATAACATCTCTACCACTCAAGCTGCCCAAAAATGATAGCAGACCCTTTTGGCTTCAGAAGAATCTTTTCATCCTCTTGGAGGAAGAAGGGGGGGGGGGACTGGTCTCTCAAACACCTTGCAAATAAGACAGCTGCGTGGCAGTGAATGAAGCTCTTCCCCCTCTCCTTCTCGGCCTTTCATCTGCAGATGATCATCTTTCCTCCTCCACTGTGTTGCATGTTTCTTGTTTGTTCTTCATTTAGCCTGTGGAATACTCACACCAAATTCTTCCATTTTTCCTTTCAAGATTCTTCACAGGAAGCTGCGGAATGTGCGAATGTTACTGTAAATAGCATCCGATGTATGAATTATCGCACTTAAATTCCCGCTCGGTATTGGTACATTCCTGTAGCATAACGAGGGGTAACTGAGGCTTTGGGTGGCTGTAGTGAACAGAGGGGGGGTTATAGTGGCAGTTCAATAAATAATCCCAGCGAGAGTAGCAGCAATAAACCATATGAAATCTGTGCCGGCTTCCCGCTACTATGCTCTCTCTAAGAATAAATGTGGCAGCTTCCAAAGGAAAGATCATTTCTTTTGTGCTCCGACAAAAAGAATCAAAATCAAGATGTGGGCTACAAAGTATCCCCCCCCCCATGTCTGTTGTATTCTAAGCCGTATAAAACGAGCGTGGTTTCATACAGAAGGAAGTAATTATTTTTTTCCCATATTATAAGACACTCTATAAAACTGCTCCATTGTGTTCTCAATACAAGCGCATTCATTTCCCATTGCTGTAATTAAACCCCAAACTATTACAGTCATCATCGCACCTTGCTCTGATTTATTGAGAAATAATTCTTCCAATAATCTTGGTCTAAATTAATTGCATTAATTAATCAGAAGTGCATCTTTGCCCTCCCCCCAGTTTGTCCCTGAAATAAAAAGTCAGCGTAGGTCTTTTCACATGATGTTCTGTCACCAAGGTCAGAGCGGTGTTAAGCAGAGCAGTTAATAGACTGTCGTTTCTAATTTGTACTTCATCGCAAAGCAAGATGAGAATATGCATAAGTGAGATGGTATCTGGAGTGTTTAGACCACCGAGGCAACAAATGGGCAGATTTGCATGCGTGTCGTCTGTATGGTGCAGTCAGGAGAGATTACTGACAGTGCAAGATATGGAGAAAAACACACCAGTGACAATTTTTTTTTTTTTTTTTTTGCGGCTGAAGGGGACAAAAGAAAACAGTCCGTGACCCCAAAAGACGGAACGCTTTCATAAATAAGAAGAAATCTGCAGCCACACGCATTGTATGTACACACAGACAAGCGTGTGTTTTTCTTCTAGTACATGTCAGGCAAGAGGGCTGACATCAATTTCCACAGGATTAGGCGGCCCTGTGGAAAATGATTGCTTTTTCTCATACTTAGTAACAATTTTTCAATTTCCTGTGGTCTTTGTTACTCTCAACATTTTTGCAAATGAGCAAAACAGAGGCAAGCGGTTGTTGCTGTTCCACGAACTTCACCTTGGGACCACGCGTCATTTGCATATATATTGAGAGCATACGTTTTTGGTTTATAATAGTCACCATTCCGGGGTGGGGGGCGGGGAACTGGGGGGAAGGCTGGCAGGCATTCTGTCACCTGTTATGAGGCCCCTTGTCCGTGAACATCCCAGGGAGAAAGCAGGCGATAATTATGGTGCCAGGACTAAACTGGTGCTGGGCTTCAAATCGGAGCAGAAAAACTAAAACAATAACGGACTATTATAAATCCTGTGGTGATTACATTAGGAGTCCGACACTAATAAATCAACATGTTCCGTTCTTTACACCTGTAAAGAACCTGTAGGGGCCAACTATATTCATGGTAATGGTTTTATTTCATTTGAACATGCATCAGATTACAATTGAATGCATCACATAATCAGTTCCCAGTTCCACATGTCCAAAAGGAGTAGGAAGAAGCAAAGCTTATTAAATCCTACCCCTCCATCTGGTACTTTTACAATCAGTAACTGTTACATTTGTTCACTTCCTGCTTTCTTAATATAGTTTTTTTAGAGAAGTATTGGATGACATTTTTAGGTAATTGGTTGTTTTTAGCCTTATGCATTATTTTAGCTGTTTGAAAATGAACTATATCAGCAAGTTGAAGTATTTGTGATTTTAGAAATAAGGAGTCACAAAAGGAGTAGGAAGAAGCAAAGCTTATTAAATCCTACCCCTCCATCTGGTACTTTTACAATCAGTAACTGTTACATTTGTTCACTTCCTGCTTTCCTAATATAGTTTTTTTTTTTTTAGCGAAGTATTGGATGACATTTTTAGGTAATTGGTTGTTTTTAACCTTATGCATTATTTTAGCTGTTTGAAAATTAGCTATATCAGCAAGTTTAAGTATTTGTGATTTTAGAAATAAGGAGTCACAAATACTTAAACTTGCTGATATGGTTAATTTCTAATTTCTCAGCAAGTTTAAGTATGTGGGAAGTAGGAAGAAGCAAAGCTTATTAAATCCTACCCCTCCATCTGGTACTTTTACAATCAGTAACTGTTACATTTGTTCACTTCCTGCTTTCCTAATATAGTTTTTTTTAGAGAAGTATTGGATGACATTTTAGGTAATTGGTTGTTTTTAACCTTATGCATTATTTTAGCTGTTTGAAAATTAACTATATCACCAAGTTTAAGTATTTGTGACTCCTTATTTCTAAAATCACAAATACGTGTTTGAAAATTAACGATATGAGCAAGTTGAAGTATTTGTGATTGTAGAAATAAGGAGTCACAAATACTTCAACTTGCTGATATAGTTCATTTTCAAACACTTAAAATGGACTATGATGGACTATTATAAATCCTGTGGATCAGTAATCAGTTCCCAGTTCCACATGTCCAAAAGGAGTAGGAAGAAGCAAAGCTTATTAAATCCTACCCCTCCATCTGGTACTTTTACAATCAGTAACTGTTATTTTTGTTCACTTCCTGCTTTCTTAATATAGTTTTTTTTGTTTGTTTGTTTGTTTTTTTTTGTCCTGTACTGAAGTACAAGGTGATATGAGCATCCAATGACATAATGGGTACCATAGTAAGTGTCAATATAGTGATATATATAGCACATCATGACTGGTTCAAGACTCTTCATCCTTGTATTTAGCAAACATCAACTGCTTGTATTGTTTCTTGAATTGGCTCATCGTTGTGCATTGTTTGATTCCCTTACTCAATCCATTCCATAGTTTGATTCCACATACTGAAATGCGATGGCTTTTTAACGTAGTCCTAGCATAGAAGTGTTTCAAATGTAGTTCTTCAGGCAGAATCATTGGAGATGCGCTGCAGATGGTCACATGACAAATGGCTTTATTGCCCCGTTATGGAGATTTGAATCATAATTGAGCGTCTCTACTGTGATGTGTGTACTCGGTATGACTCACAGTGAGTCTCTTGCTAGAGGACAGATGAATTCTGTTGCTTCCACTTCAGTCTGCTGCTTCCTCGCATTTACATTTTTCTTCTTTAAGCACCACTACACTTTTTTTTTTTTTTTTTTACTTTGTCTACCATTTATGTTACTTGATTTCCCCATGACAACAATCATTTTGGGGTGTCTAAAATGTAATAACGTGAGCATGAACATTTGTACACTGATGCATGTGCTGCATGCATGAGTGCTTTTTGTGTTTGCTGGGCGCTTTTGAAAAGGGCATGCTTTTGTGCAGGCACAGATGATGCAGCTGGCAGAAGCATGACTATTGCTGGAAGCATGTCCACATTGGCACACTTACAGAAAGCCTTGGCTCCCGGGTCACACTTTATATAGGCTACATAAAGGCTCCATGCCCGTCTGCTGTCTCGCCCATCCGGAACTGCAGCAATGTGTCCACATAAAAGTGCACAGATAGTTTCAATGTCTGCACTGCCGAGTCATTTACAACATTGTTTATATCGTATCCTAAAGGCTGCACGGTGGTCGAGTGGTTAGCATGCAGGCCACACAGCTAGGAGACCAGTGTTCGATTCCACCCTCGGTTAACTCTGTGTGGAGTTTGCATGTTCTCCCCGTGCATGCGTGGGTTTTCTCCGGGTACTCCCACATTCCAAAAACATGCTAGGCTAATAAACTCCAAATTGTCCATAGGTATGAATGTGAGTGTGAATGGTTGTTTGTCTATATGTGCCCTGTGATTGGCTGGCCACCAGTCCTGAAGACAGCTGGGATAGGCTCCAGCACCCCCGCGACCCTCGTGAGGAAAAAGCGGTAGAAAATTAATGAATTGATGAATATCCTAAAGCTGCGTGGTGGTTAGTTGTTAGCATGCAGGCCACACAGCTAGGAGACCCGTGTTCGATTCCACTCTCTGGTAATTCTGTGTGGAGTTTGCATGTTCTCCCCGTGCATGCATGGGTTTTCTCCGGGTACTGTCACATTCCAAAAACATGCTAGGCTAATGAACTCCAAATTGTCCATAGGTATGAATGTGAGTGTGAATGGTTGTTTGTCTATATGTGCCCTGTGATTGACTGGCCACCAGTCCTGAAGACAGCTGGGATAGGCTCCAGCACCCCCGCGACCCTCGTGAGGAAAAAGCGGTAGAAAATTAATGAATTGATGAATATCCTAAAGGCTGCGTGGTGGTTAGTGGTTAGCATGCAGGCCACACAGCTACGAGACCCGTGTTCGATTCCACTCTCGGGTAATTCTGTGTGGAGTTTGCATGTTCTCCCCGTGTTTTCTCCGGGTACTCCCACATTCCAAAAACATGCTAGGCTAATAAAATGCAAATTGTCCATCGGTATGAATGTGAGTGTTGTCTATTTGTGCCCTGTGATTGGCTGGCGACCAGTTCTGACGACAGCTGGGATAGGCTCCAGCACACACACGATTTTTGTGAGAATAAGCGGTAGAAAATGAATGAATGAATAAATGTCAATATGCATGACTCTGCAAAAACAACAGATAAAAGTGTAAAGGTGTAGTGTGCATGCCCAGACACTAGTTGGCAGGGTATTAAACACCTCATCAGTAAATGCCGGCGTGCAACAATTGATGACAGAGTGAGTATGGCAAAATTCCAGTGTAGCAAAAGGGAAAATAATAATAATGCAACTACAGCCTAACCAGAGATAACTTGAGACGCAAGAGTGGATGAATCCTGCCTGTTTTTCCTCCACATCTGTAATTCCAGCTGCAGCAGCTTCCCAATCACGGATCCTGTAACTGTATTTACTTCCTTATTTGCTGACCCATGCCGCCAGTACGCTGAGTGCGTGTTCTCGCGTGGCTTCAATCAGATTTTTCTCCATTTGTAAACAAACTCAACCAAGTGGAAAATGGAAAATTCAAAAGAGAGCAAATGAAGCGTAGATGTCAAGAGTCAGCAGCTTAGGTCTGCTGTGCTAATCATGACTGAGCTTGAGGTCTCTTCCTGCTAAAAGGGAAGTAAACATTCATTCATTCATTTTCTAACGCTTTTTACTCACGAGGGTCGCGGGCGGTGCTGGAGCCTATCCCAGCTGACTTGGGGCGAGAGGCGGGGTACACCCTGGACTGGTGGCCAGGCAATCACAGGGCACATATAGACAAACAACCATTCACACTCACATTCATACCTATGGACAATTTGGAGTCGCCAATTAACCTAGCATGTTTTTGGAATGTGGGAGGAAACCGGAGTACCCGGAGAAAACCCACGCATGCATGGGGAGAACATGCAAACTCCACACAGAATTACCCGAGGGTGGAATCGAACACAGGTCTCCTAGCTGTGTGGCCTGCATGCTAACCACTAACAACCATGCAGCCTTTAGGATATTCATAAATTCATTCATTTTCTACTGCTTTTTCCTCACGAGGGTCGCGCGGGGTGCTGGAGCCTATCCCAGCTGTCTTCAGGACTGGTGGCCAGCCAATCACAGGGCACATATAGACAAACAACCATTCACACTCACATTCCTACCTATGGACAATTTGGAGTTCATTAGCCAAGCATGTTTTTTGGAATGTGGGAGGAAACCGGAGTACCCGGAGAAAACCCACGCATGCACGGGGAGAACATGGAAAGTCCACACAGAATTACCCGAGGGTGGAATCGAACACGGGTCTCCTAGCTGTGTGGCCTGCATGCACAGGGAGAACATGCAAACTCCACACAGAGATGGCCGAGGGTGGAATCGAACCCTGGTCTCTTAGCTGTGAGGTCTGCACGCTAACCACTCGACCGCCGTGCTTCCCGGTAAGTAAACATTCAAGCCGATTTTTATGAAATGTCTTATATTAAATGTCTTATATTATTATATTCATTCATTCATTTTCTACCGCTTTTTCCTCATGGGGGTCGCGGGGGTGCTGGAGCCTATCCCAGCTGTCTTTGGGCCAATCACAGGGCACATATAGACAAACAACCATTCACACTCACATTCATACCTATGGACAATTTGGAGTCGCTAATTAACCTAGCATGTTTTTGGAATGTGGGAGGAAACCGGAGTACCCGGAGAAAACGGGGAGAACTCCACACAAAGATGGCCGAGGGTGTAATCGAACCCCGGTCTCTTAGCTGTGAGGTCCGCGCGCTAACCACTCGACCGCCGTGCTTCCCGGTAAGCAAACATTCGAGCCGATTTTGATGCGCTGGACGTGTAAACGTCTTAGTCAGAAAATGCATTTTTAAACAGATCAATGGTGTTTCCCTTAGCTCCATTTATTCCGTAATTGCCTGCTGAATTAACCAGCACAGACACCTGTCAAAACATCAGATCATTTGTGTGATTCCACTCCCCAACAGGCTTATCCTGATGGGTTAAGTTGTTAATGACAACTCCCCAAGTCTGTCCCCTCAGGCTGAACGATGAGAGCGCCATATACGTCTCTTTCCCCATCCGTCCCGATTAGAATAATGCATCAAACAGATATTTTAATTTGAAGTTCACCCCCCCCCTTGAGGCTCTGTAAATGTCTGCAAGCATGCATGCCACAAGGACTAACTTCTCTTTTTAGCAGCGTCTTATGTGATCTTTCTATTTTTGTTTTTTTTCGCTCGTCTTTTCAAACACGCTCACTCTTTAAACGCGCGTGACCTGCACATTTCAAACGATGCAGGCCCCCGTAGGAACAAGTCCTTCTGTTTTGCTCGCAGAGCTGCTCCTTCTGCATGACGGGAAAAAAAAACAAAAAAAAAAACAGAACCACAGATGACTCATTGATTTCCGCAAACAATCCAAATTGCCAGGAGGTGTCGGTGCGCCGTGTAACTCTGAGGAAAAGCTAATCACTCAACAGTTATATTGCCGTGCACCCGCCGACCTCTTTTTCTATCCTGGCCGCCGTGGTCATAACGTGCGTGAAATGATTGCCGATGCCTGCCAGGGATGCCTCAAACCTCGCCGGGCTCAGCACCTGCCTGCGCTCAGCTGTTCTTGCCACGCTTGGCCGCATGTGGCTAATAAACAGACCTGTTCTTATCGCTGGAACTCCATTAAAGGAGTTTGCGGTCACCTGAATCCCTCGCTGGGATTGCGGCAAATTACAAGGCAAATGTAATGGCTTTTGTTATATTGCCGCACGGCGAGATAGTGAATTACACCAAAGGTCCGATGTCATTACATGTACCGGGGATGCCGGCTCTGTTTTTATGATGATGACACTGAAAACCAGGTCAGCACTCGGATTGTCATGGTCTTTGCCTCCATTGCTCCACTTCTATCTATCATGTCCATTTAAAGTGTGTGTGTGTGAGGGGGGGGGTGTGGGTGGGCTTGCAGCAGGTCAAGCTGAGCGTCCCATTGTGCATACTCAGACACCAAACAGCTCTCTTGGTTGATCGTGATCTCTGTGAGGTAGCTGCAAAACCTTGAATGAGATATATCTGCTGAGATATAGTAATGGTTTTATTTCATTTCAACATGCGTCAGATTACAATTGAACGCATCACATAATCAGTTCACAGTTCCACATGTCCAAAAAGGAGTAGGAAGAAGCAAAGCTTATTAAATCCTACCCCTCAATCTGGTACTTTTACAATCAGTAACTGTTACATTTGTTCACTTCCTGCTTTCCTGATATAGTTTTTTTTTAAGAATTGGATGACATTTTTAGGTAATTGGTTATTTTTACCCTTATGCATTATTTTAGCTCCCACATTCATGAGTGTGAATGGTTGTTTGTCTATGTGTGCCCTGTGATTGGCTGGCGACCAGTCCAGGGTGTACCCCGCCTCTCGCCCTAAGTGTCAGCTGGGATAGGCTCCAGCATCCCTACAACCCTTGTGAGGATAAATCGTAGAAAATGAATGAATGAATGAAAACTCCCCTTTAAGGAAATTGTCAAATCAGCCTAACTGTAATTACCAAGTGTAATTATTCGTATTTGTATACAATTTGTATACATCATATTACATTAGAAAATTGTAATATTCTACATGAATTCATATTTTTAGTCATCCCCTAATGTCCATTGTGATCGAGGCAAACCTCAAGAAAAAGGGTTTTGCACTTCAACTTCATTGAAAGTGTGAATACATTTTTTCATATGTATGGACAACCTAAGCCACACAGCAATGAGACCCGAGTTCGATTCCACCCTCTGCCATATTTGTGTGGAGTTTGCATGTTATTTTCTCCAGGTACTCCGGTTTCCTCCCACATTCCAAAAAAATCGGCTTGAATGTTTACTTCCCAGGAAGCACGGTGGTCGAGTGGTTAGCACGCAGACCTCACAGCTAAGAAACCAGGGTTCGATTCCACCCTTGGCCATCTCTGTGTGGAGTTTGCATGTTCTCCCGGGTACTCCGATTTCCTCCCACATTCCAAAAACATGCTAGGTTAATTAGCGACTCCAAATTGTCCATAGGTATGAATGTGAGTGTGAATGGTTGTTTGTCTATATGTGCCCTGTGATTGGCCGGCCACCAGTCCAGGGTGTACCCTGCCTCTCCCCTGACGTCATTTTGGGATAGGCTCCAGCATGCCCTAACGAGGACAAGAAGCCACAAATTCAAACAGTGATGGGGCGAGTTTCCTGCGTTGCGTTATTAATTATAGTCTGCCCTTGGTTGACCAAATATGTCAAAGACAAAGGGCTTGTCGCTATAATTGAACCCAATATAGCATTCCTAGCCATACATCTTCCTCCAGGCTGTCTTCCCAGCTATCCCATGAGCCAAAGGCAGCTGTGGCGTAGGAAGCAGGGACAATGTTACCTTCAGGTGCCCCCGTGCAGACTCAGGAGATACCATTGGGCTATCATTGACAAATTGTCCCTGTCTGGTTGCATGAGAGAGCCAGTATTGCAGCAATTGCATGTTTCCTCTAATTGCTTCAGGCGTACAGTATGTGCTGCTATGGTGGCAGGTTTGAATGTTAAACCCAAACCACTGAACTCTCACCTGCACTACGAGTGCACAGAGAAGGCCATCAAGAGGCTAATACATTTTGCAGTGGACCAAAACATCTGCAGAGCAGCGCTGAGGTCTGACATGCTGGATGATGTGATGGGCTTTTTTTTTTCTTAATTTTTATTTGGGCAAATATATGAAACATTACAGTGCATTTCTTACAGCAATGAAAATATAACTTTCCATTATTTACATTTGTAAATTTTCAAATTTTCAACTATCTGATCACAAGCCCAAAAGGAGTAGGCTGAAGCATAAACTATTAAAATAAAATAATATATATAATAATAATAATAATAAATAATTTTAATAATATAAATAAATAATATAATATAATATAATATAATATAAATAAATAATAAAAATAATAATTTAATAATATTAAATATATATATATCATAATATATATATATATATTATAATAAATATATATAATATATTTAAATAAATAAATAAATGCCTACCCCTTTTTGCAAGATATAATCATGTTCATGCCACAGGCATTATCATTGCAATAATATTATTGTTATTATCATTATTGTCATTATTGTTATAATCTTTATTATTATCACCATTATTATAATCATCATTAATATTACCATTTTTATCATTACAGTTGTAACAATTTTTTGATTTTTTTTATTAATAATTATTTAATTTTACAGACTTCATTGCTTCTTGTAGAGTGCTGTATCATTCCATGTGTTGTTTTCTGAAATCTGCAGTATTTATGCTTTTATTGGGAATTTATTAGCCCACTTTTTCCCCCTAAGTGTAACATTTAAATATCATTTTCCGGATTGCATGTGTCTAATCTTGTGTATTAAAAAAAAACACTGCACAATGCTGTTTATTAAGGCCAATTAAGGGCTTCTTCATTTTTGACAGGTAGTTCGTAATGCAGCAAGTGGTCTCAGACGGATCGTCGTCAGGATTAATTGTCATAAAAGTCAGCTGCAAATAGTGTGGATGTGTTGTTTCAGGCTTGTTTCCTTGCCTCAGCAAAAGTTTATGGGGTGAGGTGTATGTTGTGGAGGGGTGGGGGGGGGGCGTGGTGCAATAATAACAAGCAGCTCTCATCTGGGTTTCTGGTGCCTCGTGATATGCTGTCAAGCTGCTGCATTATACAGCGGGCTTGTACAACTACATTTTAATCCACTCGTGTTTCGGGCCTGATAAAAGGATTCTCTCCATCTCTTTCTGTTTAATTCACACCATCATCAATCAAATGTGTCCCCTGCCCCCCCTTGGGCTTTAGGGTCTGCTGCATGGAGGTTGCGGGTCCCCTCCCAGGGGACTTAGAGACATGACGGACTGGTCACAGATGCTATAGAAATTAAAATGCAAGCGACTGCGCAAGGTGTTACATTTCTCAGACATGCTCATTTGCGGCAATATATGAGCAGCATAAGGAGGCTTATCGCAGATCCCAAATATGACTCTCGCAAGATTATGTGAATATGATTAAAACTACAACAAGCGATCTGCATAGAGTGGCTGCAAGTGTGCAAGATTCCCCGTGTGCTGGATGCACTGTTTTTTTTTTTTTTTTGTCTTCCGCCATTGTCTGCACATGACAGTCGCCACAGGCTACTTAGTAATGAATGTGCGCCTGTAGCATGTGTTGTGTGTGGAGCCTATGAATAGAGTAAATATGCACATCTCTGCACAACAGGTCAGCTTCCCGGCACACATGGAAGGGAATATGATCAACCGCACAATGAGCGGCTGGAAGTACAAAGGAATTATGTATAAACAAGTTCTGAGTCTGACTGAGGTGTCACGCGATGATGGCTGATATCCCGGCAAAGCTTCTTTTTTTTTTTGCTTCCTTTTCCTGTCTAAATAAGGCTACAACTGTTCTTTTTTGTCCTGCAGATCTCCATAAACCTCTGATTGGAGCTCTTTATGTGGCAGATGAAAACACTCGTCTGACAGGTAATCCGGATAAAAATAGCTCATTTGTCAAAAGCCTATGCTGAACTATTTCATGACATATTTAGAAAGGAGCATGTTTTGGTGGAATGATCACTGATGAGATACTGGGCTCTAATTTTACCTGCCCTGCGCCGCACCTGCGGTGGGGGTGCGGGTAGAACACTTTGCGATTTTTGTGAGCGACGCAGTTCCGGCGCAGCGCCGCGCACCTACGCCTCCGTCCCTCCCACCAGTGGCAAAGAGGGAGGAGAAAAGGCGTGAGAGTGTTTATAACACAGCCAAGTGTAATCGTAACCAATTAAATGAACGCCTCTCATTGTCTTTAAATGCGCAGGATTGGACTGCGCATCAGAGGCCACAGTGCGCATCATGCACCACGTACGCCACCTCGTGAGACACATCATCTGTTCCTAAACGCAGCATCAGGCTAACCCAGGTATTGTACTTGCTTTCCACCAGCATTCCTACTCCTAGGAGAACCTTGGATGGTATATTCGTGGTATTTATCCTCTGAAGAAATTAAAAATATATATATATTATTTATATTTAAAAAATATACATACTACAGGCACATTTTAACAACCAGATTTATAGTAATCGTTGGTTTTAGTTGTTGTTATTTATTAGTTGTCTAATTGGTCACTTTCTGTTCCCATAAAGTCAGTGCTGCGTGTTGGCTCATTTGCATACTAACAGTGATTGGATGGTTACTATTTAAGGGTTCGTTGCCCAGCCCCGCTGCCCCAGTGTGGAGCCGACCCCAGTTAAGGTGTGACTCGATTCACTGACACTCTGAAAAACCTGCCTGTGAAGTTTTAGTGATTGTCCTGTCAATTTAGGGTGCGCTTCGCCTGCGCCAAAAATAGACCAAGTCGAAGCCGCCGAGCTTTCAGCGTACTTTTGCCACACTGTTTTATCACAAAATTATCAGTGCGCTAAACTGAAAATGTGGACACCTCCCATGGTGCGCCGCCATGATGATGATCTCGGCGCAGTCCAGTCTACCAAATTACTAAATTGGCTGCTCACAGTGCTGAGCTGGACCAAATTGCGCTGCGCCACGAAATTTGACAGCAATTTATCCGCACCTTTATTCAGTCATATTCTCAGTCATGATAATATTGTTAGGATATTTAGTAGTACTTATCTCATTGTTGTCAAAGTCCTTGCTCCACAGTCACACACGTGTGATTTATGTTCTTCTATCTTCATTTCTATGTGAAAAGCAGTATAAAAAAAAACATTCTACGAGGCATTTTTTAGTCAATAAAGTGCAATTCTCCAAGCCAGAGACGTTCTGTATTTGTGCAGGCTGTTTCTCAACATAGCAGCTTTTGTAATAAGATGGTTGTTGGCAGGTGGAAGCAGAGAAGAGCGATCATCTTGTCCTCCCTTCTCTTTGAACAGGCCAATTTGAACAAAGGATTAAGTGTCCGTCATTAATCATAGGCTAATCTTTGTAGATTTAGGCAAGTGCTTCCCAAAAGTAAACTCAGCTTTAATTTAATCAGTGAATGTCATCATCGTTTAAGGAGCAAAATGGAGAGTCTGAAGATAAGACTTTGTACAATTGCGCTGTGGAAAAAAATGGTTAGAGATTATTGTGAGTTGACTAAATATTTTTTTTTATCATGGAGTATCGTTACAGTTTTAATAAATTATTTATTATTAATAAATGCCAGTTCATCCAATTCAATTTTTAATCATTGATCCTGGAACGCTTTAATATAACGTGAAGTTCTTTCTCTCTGTGTAGCTTCAGCCTTACTTCACTGTTGTATTTAGTAGTTTGTGGGACAAAAGTATAAATATTTTATCCACATTAAATTATTTAACACGTGCTTATGCCTGTGTACTTCTCTACCAGCTCTGATCCAGTCACTTTAAGACATCTTTTGTGGATGGAGAGCCCTTCAGCCTAAATGACACTTAGCCAAATAGCACTTAAGTACATGCTCAATATTTTAACAGGTCCGTGCAAGGAAGCCGTGGAGTGGTTGAGCTGCTTCTGTAAAGCAGAACAGGTGGATTGGGGTTTTTTTTTTGGGGGGGGGGGGTGGTGTCGCCTCTTGAGTTCTTACAAGAGGCGACACGGTGTATTTGCTCAGGTTTAAAATGAATAGAATAAATAATATAATGTTTTTTGTACATGTACTAATAAATCAATATATAAAGTATACAGTAAAGTCTCGTTATATCAATATCGGTTATATCGAAGTACTGCTTATTACGATACTATTTTCATTTCCCGGCAAATTTCTAGTCTTTTATGATATAATTAGTTCCGTTAGTACGATACCCGGTTATTATGATAATCCGGTTACTACGATGCCCTTTTCATCTCCCGCCAGCCAATTTGGTCTGCTTATATCGATACAAAAGCAGCTTAAATTCAGAGTCAACTTTATTTTTCACACTTCCACCACCAGAGCACAGCACACACACCGATTCCCGCACTTCCTGGTTCACAGGTCATGCTCAACCCGCCCCACATAGCTGGCCAAACACATGCCTGCAACAGAAGAACCAACTGACATAGCATACACACCTATTCCAACGAAGACACAAGCGTACAAATACATATATTTAATTGTGTTGTATTCAGATATCTTTTTATCGCTTGCAATAATCACTGTTTTTCATATGTACATGCTGGCGTTCGTTGGTTCTTCTGTTGCAGGCATGTGTTTGGCCTGCTATGTGGGGCGGGTTGAGCATGACCTGTGAACCAGGAAGTGCGGGAATCGGTGTGTGTGCTGTGCATTATTGCCCACTTTTAATGCAGTTCGGCGCAGGATCGGATATATCGACAGTCCGGTTATATTGATATTTTTTCCGACTCCCGACAATATCGATATAACGAGACTTTACTGTAATTACATCAGCATGTTCTTCCAGTCAAAAACGACTACAGTCAGAATTAACGCCTTGGCAGGCCTTGAAATGGCGACCGTAGAGGCGCCAGTTAATGTACTATTGATGAGAAAATTAACTTATATACACCTCATTATATACACAGTAGACCTCAAGGACCCGGACTTTTATGAAGCTGGGACCAGATGTCATCCAGCCACAGCCCCAATTAATCTCCGGGCCTTGTAACACGCCCCTAGAAACAAAAACAAAAAAAAAAAAAAAAAAACCTGATAGGGTGCGCAGGGCCGAGGCAGTAAGTGGAAAGCAAGGGTGAGAGATGCTATCCAGGGAGCAGCCGGCCCTGGCGAGCCTGCAGAGGGTGCGATAAGAAGAGAGGGAGTGGGGGTGGAGGGGGTGGGGGGGGGCATCTATGGCTGGGAGGACTGGGACTCAGAGAGGAGGCTGCGGTTATTCATTGCTCTGCTGTGAAAGCTTGAGAAGATTACCCAGGGCCTGCTGGCTGTGATACAAGGGGGGCTGTGGGGGGGGGACAGGCAGAGTGGGGGTCCCCTCTCACCTCTTTGTTCCCCATCCATCTGCTTGAATCTCACAATGGCTCATCAGGACCAAGCAGGGCGGAGGGGTGGAGCTGTGGAGTTTCTCAGAATGGGAGGAAGTGAGGGGTAGAATCGGGAGTGGGGGGGCCTGTAAGACTTTGTGAGATAATATAATGTGAGGCAGGGAACGTAAAAGGAACGGTGGCTAGCGACCGAGAGCTTGTTGAGATTGAATGAATGGTGCTGCAGCTGACGAGCTCTGACAGGCTACATAGCGAAAGGCCACCGAGGTGGATGTTTACATTGTTATTTTCTGGGAAGCATCAGGCTGGCAGCTCCTCTTCACTCGGAATAATCAGTACTTTGGTTCGACCCAGACACCACTTGAAACCATGATAAATACACCACTCCAAACCCGAGCAGGCAAAAGGACAGCGGTTGTCTCTAAATGTCTTGACCACCGTATTTATCTTGTTGAGGAATGATGAGATGATGGAGGGTGTTTCCTCCATTACAGAGATAGGTGTTGTTATTTTACACAGGAGAAGCATCAGGCAGTTTACATTCACAGTAATGTTTTTTTTTTTTAGTAGACATGCTGGGATAACCTGATTTGCTCTTGTTTTAACTGTAAAATGAATCTTACTCACATAATGTGTCGGCATTGCACCCCCCACTTGTTGACGCTTTTGTTCAACATGCGACAACGCATGGCTGCATGGAGATGATGAGTGGTCGTAATTTATTCTGGAGTGCTGCAGGTCTGGCTTGAGGGAAAAAAATTGCACTTTTTCTTATTCATAGTGAAACAGGTTCTATTCCTGGCGCATGATGTTCCGGCTAATTTAACATTTTCCAAATTCATTTTCTACCGCTTTTTTCTCACAAGGGTCGTGGGGGTGCTGGAGCCTATCCCAGCTGCCTTCCGGCGAGAGGCATGGTACACTCTGGACTGGTCGCCAGCCAATCACAGGGCACATATAGACAAACAACCATTCACACTCACATTCATACCTATGGACAATTTGGAGTCGCTAATTAACCTAGCATGTTTTTGGAATGTGGGAGGAAACCGGAGTACCCGGAGAAAACCCACGCATGCACAGGGAGAACATGCAAACTCCACACAGAGATGTCCGAGGGTGGAATTGAACCCTGGTCTCCTAGCTGTGAGGTCTGCGCGCTAACCACTTGAATGCCGTGCAGCACAACATAACTATTTCATTCATTCATTCATTTTCTACCGCTTTTTCCTCATGAGGGTCGCGGGGGTGCTGGAGCCTATCCCAGCTGTCTTCGGGCGAGAGGCGGGGTACACCCTGGACTGATCGCCAGCCAATCACAGGGCACATATAGACAAACAACCATTCACACTCACATTCATACCTATGGACAATTTGGAGTCGCTAATTAACCTAGCATGTTTTTGGAATGTGGGAGGAAACCGGAGTACCCGGAGAAAACCCACGCATGCACAAGGAGAACATGCAAACTCCAAACAGAGATGTCCGAGGGTGGAATTGAACCCTGGTCTCCTAGCTGTGAGGTCTGCGCGCTAACCACTTGAACGCCGTGCAGCGGAACATAACTATTTATTGACCATAAATGCTTATTCATGACCTTCTCTAAAGAATCGAACCCAGGTCTAACCAGATCTCCTGACTGTGAGGTCTGCGCGCTAACCACTCGACCGCCGTGCCGCCCCTCTCTTGCTTAAACATTTTCAAAGTTGAAATTTCATTTTTTAATTTTAATGATCAACCTACACAAGAAATTATTAAGTGACTCGTCCTGATGACGTTTGGCTGTAGCGTTTTTGTATCCTTGGTTACAAAAACCAAGGATATATATATATATATATATATATATATATATATATATATATATATATATGGACAATATATATATATATATATATATATATAATATATATATATATATAAAAAAATATTTTTTTTTTTACAAAAACTGCCTTGGTTTTTTACGGTTTGCTAGTTTGCTAGCCACAATAGATTATAACAGGAAATTGATGGACAGTGGGCTACAGCCAATCAGGACACAGAATACAATGGGTCAGTGTCCCTTATCCAATCAGGACTGTGATGGATCTATATTCAGCTGACATAAGAGTAGTCCATGTATAGCTTGTAGATGAAAGGAATTTATATTTATCACTGACCGAAAATTACCCAATACTGGAATCCTCTTCCACTCCTCCACAATGACATCGCTGGTGGAATGCTCCTGCATGAGGATGTACCAGTGGCGCTCGATTGGTCACTCCATCACCTTCACCCTACGTCATTGGAAGTGTCTTTTGACTCGTTATGTTGGAAAACTGCCATGCAGTTTCCCAGAGGGAAAGGATTATGTCACAGTACATATTGGAATTCATGTTTCCCGCAATAAACCGCAGCTCCCTAGTGCCGGCAGCACTCATGCAGTCATGGACCGTGCTATTACCACTACCATGGTTGACTGTAGGCAAGACACAATTATCTACCACGCCTCCAGAATCCGAAATTTGCTCCATTTCAGATGCAGCAGCTCCTCCCTCACCTTCACCACAGGCCTGGGACCCACCTGATGCATCTACACCCTCTGGAGATGCTTCAGGCGTGCTAAAGTGCTAAACTTGAAATGTTTGGTCAATGATTTTCAGGCGGTTTGCTGCTGAGCATGAATGGTAAACTTGACTTGAAACTTCTCTTTATAGTATGGACTGTGTATAAATATTCATTTATCCCATTTTGACATTTTTGGACCGAAAAGAGTGAGTGAGTCAATATCTTCAATAGTAGCGTGATCGGGTTCTCACATGAAATAATACCCAAATAATCAGTTTGTTTTTTTTAGTTTATAATTCATTCCTGTTTCATGAGTGAAAATGTATAATACGATTGACTCGGCTTTTACTGCAGCCTTCCCAAAAGAATCCTATCTCAAACGGAGCCAGAGTAGCGGGCGCTCACACAGCCAGCGGACATATGGCCAATCTTCCATCGTCTGTTGTGCTATTTACGGCTCAGTAGCCCATCATTTGTTTTGTCTATCAGAAACCAGTGTGACACCTGTTTGAATTCTCAATAAAACATGGGTTTTATATATCGGAGAAGGGTGCTGTCGCGTATTCTTTTCCTATCCCCCGATTGCTGATGATTGCAGCTACGTGAAGTACGTACATGAAGTAAACAGACTCTGATTCAAAGCATTGACGACAGCATCTTTGTCATTCATCATTAAAGAATGAGCGTTCTAATGTTTCTCTAAACAGCAGCTAGCTTTACATTTGTTGGTGTTTAGGAAAGTCTGAATTGTCTGTACAAATAATGTTTATAATAATAATAATGTTCGGGGTGCTCCGATCAATCGACCACCGATCGGTATCGGCCGATACTTTCTTCAAATCGCTCAACCCCATGTCTGCCGCATGTGGAACTTCCTGTCTTTGTGAGAGTGATATAAGTTTTTTTTCACACAGTGCAGAACGTACCTCAAAAAATTGTCGCACCGGGGTGGCGCTTGGGTGAGGTGAGTTTGATGTGACCATCCATCGGGCATCGGCTAAAGCCACGGTCACAACCCGCTGTATGCGATCCGGCGCAGCGCTGCGCACCCACGCCTCTCTACCTCCCACCAGTGCTAATCGCAAAGAGGAAAAAGAGAACTCATGAGAGGATTTAACCCAGCCAAGTGTCATTTTCACAGTACCGGACTGCGCATCAGAGGCCCCTTTTTTGCGTAAAAAAAAAATAGTAATAATTTATTTGTACTGCATTTGTGCTGTTTTGTGCAATTTAAATGAAGTTTTTGCTGCTTTTGTTTTTGAGATATTACACATTTATTAAAAGGTCAGCCAAAGTTCACCCAGCCTCCATTTGCTCAGAATAAAACCAAAATAGTCTGGTGGTGGTGTCTCGCTGCCACACCGTCTTTGGGGACAGTCACGTCAAGACTGAAGGCAAAGCAGGCAAAGTAACCTTAAATCTGGCTTATCCCTTTAATTCATCATATATACAACTATTCAACTATATTTGTAAAACTATAAAAAAAACGTGTGTTAACATTTTGGGAGTATATTATTTACATTATTTCTTATGGCAAAAATGCATTTGGTTAGCGTCCGTTTCAGTTAGAGTCTGACCCTCTGGG
This sequence comes from Doryrhamphus excisus, assembly GCF_037039965.1. Taxonomy (NCBI): domain Eukaryota; kingdom Metazoa; phylum Chordata; class Actinopteri; order Syngnathiformes; family Syngnathidae; genus Doryrhamphus; species Doryrhamphus excisus. Next base: position 2,825,400 of record NC_136371.1, on the reverse strand, counting down.
ACAAAGTAATGACGCTAATCAAGGTTCCACTCTGATTCAGAATCTATTGTTTCTTATGGGGAAAAATTGGAAACCCGCAGAAATCGAATGGCTGTCCCTGAAGCATAGTGAGTTTGCAAATGGCAAACACACAAATCAGGTCAGAATGTCTTCATGTTTTAACTTCCAGTGTTTGTAACCTTATCTTTAAAACAGATGTCATTTAAAAAAGCTTTCTTTGGCTCCAAGCCAGCTCTCGGGTGAATTACAGTCACATTTGGGCGAGAGAAGTAAATAAGACGAAGACCAGGATCGATTAAAGGGAGCAGGTGAAAATGTAAACATCGTGTACACACAAGCATAAATCAAAATCAGCATTTATTTGAAACCCTGCTTCTGTTCCGTGGATGAATGTGAGTCAGCTATTTAATTTCAGCTAATTTACCCCCCCCCCCCTTCTAACACCTGAGGGGAATCTATATTTGCCAGCTGGTCTCGTAGGTCGTCAGGGAGCTTGTTCACTTTCTGCCCCGGCCCAAAAACAACGCTGAGCACAGCTGAGATTAGAATCCTAAACAGTTGAGCAGGAGCATTGTTTTGTGATCCGTTGCTGAGTCATAGTAACTCAAAGTGTGAAATCTATGCACTTTCCAATAATAACATTTTACTTTATGCTAAAATACTCCATCTGCCATTCGGAAAAATATCATTTTCAAATATAATTTTCCGACTTGCATGTCTTTTTCCTTCTCCCCTAACCCTTTCTCGGTGGCTCTGTAGGGGCAGTTGATTTGATTGCTCTGATTGGTTGCCTCTGTGGTTGTGCTCCGGGATGGCAGGTCTTATATGCGCTATCCCTGGGTGACCTTGCCACTGCACAGCTACTCCAGTCACCAGTGGAACTTCACATCCACTCTTAGTGACAATTCACAGGCATGTCGTCTCTGGATACATTCCTGTCCCGTCAGCTGTGTAGTTCAAGGTCCCAATTTCATAGTGTCTTTAAATGCCACAATCCTTTTATTCTCAGTTGCATACATGATCTCGACTGAATCGGTTAAATGTGAGCCATTCATTCTCCTCCAAGATTGTGTGTCCTAATTAGGGTTGAGACCAGCCGAGAGCTCCAGCCCATCTCAGCTGACTTTGGGTCACCAGTCAATCACAGGGCAGTAATACTTAGTTTATCGATGGATGGATGGATGGATGGATGGATGGATGGATGGATGGATGGATGGATGGATGGATGGATGGATGGATGGTTGGATGGATGGATGGATGGATGGATGGATGGATGGATGGTTGGATGGATGGATGGATGGATGCCGGGATGGATGCATGGATGGATGATGGATGCATGGATCGATGGATGGATGGATGCATGGATGGATGGATGGATGGATGCCTGGATGGATGGATGCATGGATGGATGGATGGATGGATGCATGGATGGATGGATGGATGCCGGGATGGATGGATGGATGCATGGATGGATGATGGATGCATAGATCGATGGATGGATGGATGCATGGATGCATGGATGCATGGATGGATGGATGGATGGATGGATGGATGCATGGATGGATGGATGGATGGATGCATGGGTGGATGGATGGATGGATGGATGGTTGGATGGGTGGATGGATGGATGGATGGATGGATGGGTGGACGTCCATCCGTCCATCCATCCATCCATCCATCCATCCATCCATCCATATCCGTGTGGACGAGCGGAGGGATGGATGGATGGATGGATAGATAGATAGATACCTATGAGATAACCCCCCCACACACAGGGAGACCATGAAAACTCCACACAAAGATGCCCGGGGGGAATCGAACCTGGGTCTGAACTAACCACTCACGCACCGTGCAGCCTCATTTAGCCATTTCATGCTTGAAATACTTAATTTGAGCAAAAAACTAGTTGTTTAAATATGCATATATTCTAACTAATAATTGGCCATCATCAACCACAAAACAGCGATCAATTACTAATTAATGTTTGAAAAAGGAGGACGAAGGAGCAAACGAAGGAGCATTATGAGTGAAGGAGCGTTGTTTGAAATGCAATGTCGCAATGACAACTGTATAAATGAACAACCATTCACAGTCACATTCACACCTATGGACAATATAGCTGCTGAAAAAATTGTACATCCACACTGTGTCGGATTAGTAAATAATTCCAAATGATGTAATACACAAAGAACACCTACGTGTGGCGCTGTGAGCAGACGCGCAGATGAAAACCACAGAAGAAGAAACAGCACATATACATAAAAGTATGTCTATTCAGCTTTTCCAAAGCTCGTCCAAACTTAAAGACAAAGTGGAATTACATTTTGGATTTCGGGACAACAAAATATCAAGAGAATGCCAACTTTGGTGAGTAATGCTAGTCGAAATGTTGAGATATTATGTTGTTTTGTCATCTAAGCTCACTTTTGGTAAAAATGACCGCGATTGGTTAGTGACGTCATCATTTTAACAGGAAGTGCTTTGCTTGTCTACATGGAAAGAATAACCGGCAACCAGAACGCCATTTTCGTGTGGTTTATAGCCTGAAACAATAAAATAGAGTACAAAGAAAAACATGAATACTCCACACAATGTGTTACAAATACTTACAGTATAACGAACTTTAGCTTCAAATACAATCCACTGTGATTAAATGTCACATTTTTAATGCATAATATTTCCTATGTGGCACTCAGTGCTTTGTGGTCTGTCCAAACCTGAGCGGCATCGATCCAGTGTGATAAGCTCCCTGAAATGAATCATCCTTGACCTCACACTTACATGCTCAATCAATAGCAGGAAAACAGTCCTCGGTTTCCCTTGGTGTGTTTGTAAAGATCTTTTCATTCATCCATCTGACAGAAAGTCTTAGTTGTGGGATCAAAGGTTGTCTCCAGTGAAAAAACAGATGTTTGCTTAGAGCCCCATGGACCAGTGGAGGCAAATGTTCAGGAGGACCCAGAGGGATATAATGTGTCCTGGATGCCAATTCATCTTTTGTAACTGTGCCCAAATGTCGTCCTTCTCCGCTAGCTGTGAAAGTGGGAGACAATTGTTATAGACATGATGCACTGATTAAAAGGACATTGCTTTTTATGGAGAAAAAATGGAGTTTGTGTCTGTAAAAAGTGTTAACAGATGCAACTTCCCTCCTGTGTCTAGTGTTGTAGTTCCCGCTCCACTCCAAATAGGAGAAGAAAACTCCATATGTGGTTGTATGTATGCCTTATGGATGGGGATTGGTGCTCGGAGATGGAGAAGGTTTTTCGTACGTCCCAGGATGGACAATCTTCAAGCAGTTTTCTTAACAAGTCCTTTGATACAAGGAGTCCATGTTAAGGTGTTGGTAATGATGACCCCAAGGAGAGGAATGCTTTAAGTTGGCATCAACATCAGAGGAGGGTTTTGATTCTGCACTCGTTTCCTGCCATCATCATGATCATCTAGTCCATTTTTTCACTTTTGTAATCTAACTGTGGCTGAACGGCGACCGAGTGGTTAGCGCGCAGGCCTCACAGGTAGGAGACCCCAGTTCAATTCCACAATCGTTTATCTCTGTGTGGAGTTTGCATGTTCTCCCCGTGCATGCGAGGGTTTTCTCCGGGTACTCCGGTTTCCTCCCACATTCCAAAAACATGCTAGGTTAATTAGCGACTCCAAATTGTCCATAGGTATGAATGTGAGTGTGAATGGTTGTTTGTCTATATGTGCCCTGTGATTGGCTGGCCACCAGTCCAGGGTGTACCCCGCCTCTCTGCCCAAAGACAGCTGGGATAGGCTCCAGCACCCCCACGACCCTAGTGAGGATAAGCGGTAGAAAATGAATGAATGTTTTTTTGCTCAAATTAAGTATTTTAAGCATAAAATGAGGCTAAATGAGGCTGCACGGTGTTTGAGTGGTTAGTCCAAACCCAGGTTCGATTCCCCCCGGGCATCTCTGTGTGGAGTTTGCATGGTCTCCCTGTGTGTGTGGGGGGGGGGGTATTCTCATAGGTATTTATAGGTAAGAATGTGAATATGGTGTTTGTGCCCTGTGTACCCCGCCTCTCTTCCGGAGACAGCTGGGATAGGCTCCAGCACCCCCGCGACTCTTGTTAGGATAAGCGGTACAAAATGAATGAATGAATAATCTGACTGTATACAACATGAGGGAATTGAACCAGGTGTCTTTGGGTTGGGACGCACCTACTTTATCAACCGTCACTATTGAACCTTCCCCAGCAGAAGTCGCCATTTAAATTGTCCATTCATTTCAAAACTGAAATGACACTAAATGTGGGAATATTTTGAAAAAGCTTAATAGTTAGCGCACCTATCCTGAGTGAGCTCAACATTTTGATGTTGGATTTGTTTGAATTGGTTAAGAAATGGAGGAGCGGTTTGCGACCAAAATAGAGGAAAATGGCCGACTACAATAACATATGTGTGAATGCCAATAACAAATCTCATTGAATCCGACCTTTGCTTTATCTGGTTGACATCACCCGCCAATGAAGTATCTTCCTCGTGGTAGTACAGACTGTAGTACCAGCTATGGGCGGCTGCCGGATGCATTGTTTAGGTTTACGGTGTCACCCTTTGGTCAAAGAATGCTGAGTCAGTTTCTGATGACAAGGTCTCCTCGCCCTGCTTTTTCACCCTGACAGCTGAATTATTCATTCAAGCAGAAAAAGCACAGCAAACCCTGCTAATTTCACAATGGGATTGTTGGCTGTCCTTGTGGTCGGCCATCCGGCGGAAAAGGCTGGCTTAGAAATGAGGTGTGAATATTAGAAGACTATACATTTATGAAATGGACATCAGCTTCATGGCACACAATTAAAAGGGCTCTGGATGACTCACTGACTGGATTTTGTGTTTCCTGCATTAGCCACGTTCAAGGACATCGAGCAGCGATGTGTGTGGGAGTCTGAATCAGACCCTCACTGATTTATTGAGTGCACTCGTACCATCCGATACATCCACCGGTGGCTCAAGTTGTTTTAAAGCTTGGGGACTTTGCCAGTTTTCGTCATCGTCCGTGTACTTTCATCGCTGGCCGCCAGCCAGTGAGACAAGCAGAGGTTAACTTAGCATATGACATTCTCAGCAGCGCTAGATCCCCATAATGAAGTAAATCATGCTAAAGTGGGAAGGAACGAGGAGAAAGGGCAGATTACTGTTTCATCTGCTGCTAGTGGACTCTTCGAGCGCCAGTCAGAGACGAGAGGAATCAATATCAATCAGTATGAGCTCACAATATTAATCAAAGAAGTTAATAAGCCAAGTAGTTCCTAGCATTCATTCATTCATTCATTTTCTACCACTTTCTACCGAGGTGCTGGAGCCTATCCCAGCTGTCTTCGGGCGATTGGTCGCCAGCCAATCACAGGACACATATAGACAAACAACCATTCACACTCACATTTATACATATGGACAATTTGGAGTCGCCAATTAACCTAGCATGTTTTTGGAATGTGGGAGGAAACCGGAGAAAACCCACACATGCACGGGGAGAACATGCAAACTCCACACAGAGATGGCCGAGGGTGGAATTGAACCCTGGTCTCCTAGCTGTGAGGTCTGCACGCTAACCACTGGACCGCCTAGCTCCTAGCAACTTAAGTCATTCATTCATTTTCTACCACTTTTTCCTCACAAGGGTTGCGGTGGGTGCTGGAGCCTATCCCAGCTGTCTTCGGGCGAGAGGTGGTGTACACCCTGGACTGGTCGCCAGCCAATCACAGGGCACATATAGACAAACAACCATTCACACTCACATTCATACCTATGGACAATTTGGAGTCGCCAATTAACCTAGCATGTTTTTGGAATGTGGGAGGAAACCGGAGTACCCAGAGAAAACCCACACATGCACAGGGAGAACATGTAACTCCACACAGAGATGGCCGAGGGTGGAATTAAACCTCCTAGCTGTGAGGTCTGCACGCTAACCACTGGACCGCCGTGCCACTTAGCTCCTAGCAAGTCATTTCATACTCATTTACAGCAAATATTAAGCTGGTTCAAATGCTTAGAGACAACACAGACAAGTGCATCAGATGGCTCCTCTCTTCATCAATGAATTATTTAGAAGCGATATATTATGTACATCAAATATGACCTGCAGAACAACAACACAGGTTATCAGAAAGGTTCAATATTTACAAGGTCAAAAATTCAGCAGGCTCCTCAAAGCAAAAGTGCCTCTCTGAAACGTGCAGCTCTGATGCATTATGGGCAGTGAGGCTCAGTTGCTAAGGTTTTAGCACATTGAAGAGTATAATGGCAGGTATTAAAACCGCTGACTTGTATTAAAACCTTTTTATTTGCAAAGCTGATAAATGCTTCATCTGCGCCATTGTTGGCCATCAATCTGCTTTTATTTTCTTGTGCACTTTGTCCATATTAATGTGTTTACAATGTGTGTTTATTGCATAATGTACAATCTACTACGTCTACTTTGTCATCCCAAGCAAATCTTGAAGAGTATTTTTTATTCATTATGTACTTTGTTTCATCAGTATTTGTAATTGAACTGTACTGAAATAAGCCACGCATGTAAAAGTACAAAGAAGGGTGCGTTCAACAGCACCATCAAGACCCCACAGTAAGATAAGGTGCAATACTGCAGACTCAGCATCATTTTTATCACAATATATTTTCAGGGCTGCATCTTTTTGTCCTTTTTACCTCATATTTTTGCATATATTTACATTTGGTTATAATTGCTATAACTCACTGGTTTATACTAATAAGACAAACCTGTCGCTTCTTTGCAATTGTCAACAAGCTCTAAATGACACGGTTTCTGTAACCTCCCACTCCTGACGCACTCTCTCACACACCCTGCTAGGTGCCGACCTGTGCACATGGACCATGCAATAGCCGCACATGGGGAGCAACAGATGGGCGGCCTTCAGCCAAGCGCCTTGGAGACTTGTGTGAGGGTCGAGCTGCCGTGTGATGGCTGCAATCAGGTGTGCATCTCTACAAAGGCCCCTGCTGCTCTTTTCAAGTATCGGGGGTTGTTGTGACCTCAGGACAACCGGAGACACAGAACAAGAGTGGCATCTGTGACAGGTAATGATCCCCTCGCCAAAAAATCCGGCTAACGATGGACCGCAACCATTTGTTGCAGTTAAAATCACCGTTGCTCATTGGCAGTTTGTCCTTCAGCAACTCGGTGAAGGCACGGCTTTGGATCAGCAGTCAACCGTCTTGACATGATGCTGATGCGGCTTTTATCTACTGCTAAGCCAGTGCGCTGACGTAAAACTGAAGGTTAGCTGTGAATCGTTGCGTCAGATAATGAGCACAATAAGCTCAGGAGTCGCGACATAATTATCACCCGAGATAAGAATGCACAATAACAAATCGCGACATCTCACTCGTGCTGAAATATGCAATCTACACAGAGCCGCGAGCCATCCCTGTGTCATGTTTCTCCACAGTGTCAGTGTGGCCAAGCTCAGACACGCACCCCAAACTTATCCAGCCACAGGGGGCTCTCCCCTTGATCCACTCTCTCGTACTCCTGCTTTAGTAAACACGGTAATAGCGGTGCAGTGTTTGTGTGGTCTCCGTGTTAACATTGTGGCTGTCAAAGGCCATCATGCCCCTTCAAAGGATGATGGCTCTCTAAAGTGGGCTCTCTCGGTAGCAGCCATTTTCCACTTGACTGGTCCCACACACAAGGGGGACTGGTAGCCCCTAGCAGCTGGGCTCGACTGCCCACTGGGGGTGGGGAGAAGGAGATGAATGAGCTGGATGTACTGGGAGGGGACTAATGGAAACCTAGGGCAGGACGTCTATTTGCATCAAGAAGTGTTTGGTAATTTGTCCTTAGATGTACCCTTCAAAAGACCTCTGATGATGCAGTTACTGCTCGGATGTTAAGAAATTTAAGTGCACCCGGGCATTAATTCTGACACTTTATCAAACACCTGGCAGTTCAGCATCATCACAAATCTGGCAAATGTCTTCATTCCTAGACTAGAATAAGCCATTAGCAATATCTCAACAAGAACCTTTTGTTAGGTTCAGACATGACTGTTAATACAACTGTATCGGTGAGGTGTCAGCACTCAGGTTTAACTCGGGATGCATTTTCATAAATCATTTTTTGACACCACATCAGGGTGGTTGGCAGTCTGTAAATTGCCTTTGCATTGACAATACAAAGAGGCTCCATTGGGATTTAAGGAGTTCAGTGTCTATTTGCAGCCGCAAAATTAAGCTGACCTTTCCCCTAAACTATGATCGCGTTGCCTTCATCATAAACCCAACCATAAATGTATGTAGAGCAGGGGTCTCACACTCAATTTACTTGGGGACCACTGGAGCCAGGAGCCAGGTTTTCCAAAAAAAAAAACGCATTTATTAAAAACAAAAAAATTAAAAAAAACTTTGCTTTGGTTCCAATTTTCTACAAGAAAAACATTCCACTGTTCTCAAATATCTTACTTTTTATTTTTCTACACAAAATAAGATAAAAAAATAAATAAACAAATCAAGAATAAAGAAAATCAATCAATCAGTAATAAATAAATATAATAATAATAAAACGGCAAATAATAAAAACTTAAGAAACCACATATAGTTGGTGGGTAGACAAATTATTTTTTTTCAGATTAAAATGAACAAAGCATTATTAGAGCCCTGTAGACATGACAAAACACGACTATAGTCACATTTATACTCTTTTTTTATTTACAACATATTGCGCAACTGCAGGGTCTTGAGACACATGCTAACTCGCAAACTGGAGAGCTAGCGACCTAAACGGTAGCCTTCAAGTTATTTCCTTTAAACTTAAATAGCCAAAAACTTACCACTTCCACACAGATAGGGAGGATAACTATTAACAGTTATTTAACCTTTAACATGAACATTAATCAAACGTAATAATTTTTTCTGGGTACATGATACCATACAGCATCCATATCAAACATTAAACTTTCATATCAAGGCGGGGGCCTCAAACTAGTGTCCTGCGGGCCGCGTGTTTGAGACCCCTGATGTAGAGCATCCTGTGAGAGTTTCTCTAACCACCCATGATGAACCAGCCACGGACTCACCACAGTGTGGACGTAATAATTAGCTATCTGCAGCAGGGTAACATGTTTGTACCCCGTCCTGCTGTGCAGCTCTGTAATTGGTACCCTCATGTGGCACAGTCGGGCCCTAGAACAAAGAGTTCCCTGAGGGGGGAATCTGTGCTGACCCATGCTGAACACCCCCTCCCACCCCACAACAATGGCAGGCAGGAAGCATTTACATATGCTGACAGACCCCCTCTTCCAAGGGTGGAGTGCTAGGCACTTCATTAAAGCAACATCAATACCTGCTGATAGAAAATGAGCAGGGGGGGGGGCCTGCGTGCATCACTGCCTGCTCCGTGCTGAAATGACACAGGCCTGTCACATTTCATTTCAAATAAATGAACAGTGTTTATTAACTGATGAATGTGTCATGGCGGTATAGGGATGTATGTGTGCATCATCAGCAAGCTGTTCACCTGAACATCAGCTGCCAAAAAAAAATGTGTGCCTCAGGGTTCAACAAAGCAAATTTCCTCTCACCAGAAACAAAGCATTATGTTGTTATTTGTGCCCCCCTCCCTGTGTAAAAGCTTTTACGTTGTACACTGTTAAATGTGAACATCCAAGTGGGCATGCATGATCTAAACAAAAGTAAAATCACATACAGGTGACATATCTGTCGATTCAGCAAGCAAGCTGCTGCAGCGCTGGCGGCTTCAAGAATTCATTGCATCATGGTGCCATTATCCACTTACGGGATGGCTAAATCCTCCTTTTCATACTGCTCATTTAGGGCAAAAAATCATACCGGCCGCCTCTGAGGGGGAAGCCAGGGTGTGCATGTGTGTGTGCATGGGGTGGGGTGGGCCTTGACTCTTTGGGTGGGGGGTGCTGTCCTGACCAGATGGACCTCTCAGTGGCTTACTATGTGGAGTTCTCGCATGGCAGAGGAGAGTGCAGGATCTAACAGGACCGGGATTCGGTATCCAGGTGGCCCCGGCCCCTCCTGACCAGCTGGAGGAGCGATGGGACCATCTGACACTTGCAGAAAAATGATACACTTTTCTTTCCTTCCTTTGTTTTGCATGGACACAAAAGCCCTGAGCTAATCAAGGGAACGTAGCTAATGAAGCTTAAAGAGAAAATCCTTTTGACGACATAAACAGCGTAGACACATTCAAGGTCATGTTATCAACACGAGAATTTAAATACACAATTTAGGTCTTCAAATGAAGGATGACTATACATGCATATTTATACATGAGATATATGGAAAAGTTTACACGCCTCCTGTAAAATGCGGTTGTGTATACGTATATAAGTAATATTTTGTGGTTCACCCTAATACTGATTTATTTGATCATATTGGTGCAGATGCTGATGCTTCACTGCTCTCCATTTGGTTGTATTTATCTACTTTCAATTTCAAGTTCAGTTCAATCTGTACTGTTCAGATAAATACATACTATATAAATACATATATAAATACCCATAGTCTAGCTCCTGGCTTTGTAGCTGGTGTATTAGAAGCAAAACATAATAGCATTTCTTGTACTATGATTGAAATTATTTCTTATTATTTTGCCAAGTGAGTAAGCACATGTTGTGCTGTTTGTGTTCTTTGCATTAGGGTGCAACTAAGTAAATGTCTTCTTCTGTCACAGGGGGTGCTGGAGCCTATCCCAGCTGCCTTCGGGCGAGAGGCGGGGTACAATCACAGGACACATATAGTCAAACAACCATTCACACTCACATTCATACCTATGGACCATTTGGAGTCGCCAATTAACCTAGCATGTTTTTGGAATGTGGGAGGAAACCGGAGTACCCGTAGAAAACAACATGCAAACTCCATACAAAGATGGCAGAGGGTGGAATCGAACTCGGGTCTCCTTGCTGTGTGGCCATCCATCCTCCTCTCCATCAGGTGCCCAATTTTGGAGCTCAGTTCGTAGGGTGTCATTGCGATAAAACAGCAGTTGCCATGGAAACGTCCATGGGTGAGCCCAGACAGGAGAAACAAACAACAGGTGTCCGTGAAGAAATAATGGATGGTCAGAGAGTCCTGCTGCAGCTACGTCTTGGGAGAAGTTGTTTTCACAACACAACCTTGGTTAAGCGTGGAAGTGGGAGGGGGGGTTTAGTTTGGGTATAGTTTGAGCAGCCACATTCCAACAGACGGGGCTGCTCTTAGTGTCCAATCAGCAACAGACCTGGATTCCGAATAGGTAGACATTTTCGATGTCCTCCACGGAAAAAATGGCCGTGGCCTTCCACTTCCCCTCAACGGTTCCCCCGAACCCGAGTCTCTTGAATGAGCATCTCACAGACAGCATGTCTCACATGATAGAGTGAAAAAAGTTTTCCCATTCCATGTGGAAGTGGTAAGTTTTTGGCTTCTTAAGAAAAAGTAAATAAAACAGGTTGGCTCGCTAACTTGCTAGCTAGAGGCCGTCTGAAGCATAACAGTTGCGAAATGTGTTGTAAACAAAGGAATAATAGGAGTGTAAAGGTGACTATAAGTATGTTATTTCACGTGTCCCGGGTTCAAATCATGTTAAAATTTGTATTTACAAAGTCATAAGCAGGTTTTCTATGTTGTAACTACAAAAATATTCAATTCATTAACATTGAATTGTATATTGTGGAAATGTCGACTGGATCTGGGACTAATTAACTGCTATAAACGAGGGATGACTCTTACTCATTCATTCATTCATTCATTTTTTACTGCTTTTCCTCACGAGGATCACAGGGGTGCTGGAGCCTATCCCAGCTGTCTTTGGGCAAGGTACACCCTGGACTGGTGGCCAGCCAATCACAGGGCACATATAGACAAACAACCATTCACACTCACATTCATACCTATGGACAATTTGGAGTCACCAATTAACCTAGAATGCATGTTTTAGGGCAGGGGTCTCAAACTCGCGGCCCGCGGGCCAAATGCGGCCCGCATGATGCTAGTTTGAGGCCCCCGCCTTAATAGTTTGATATGGATGCCGTATGGTTTCATGTACCCAGAAATGACACACATTCATACCTATGGATTAATTAACCTAGCATGTTTTTGGATTGTGGGAGGAAACCGGAGTACCCGGAGAAAACCCACACATGCACGGGGAGAACAAACTCCACACAGAGATGGCCGAGGGTGGAATTGAACCCTGGTCTCCTAGCTGTGAGGTCTGCGCGCTAACCACTCGGCCACCGTGACTCTCACTCATACTACAACAACAAACTACAACTTGGGGCAGCGTTCCAATGTTTTTTGTTTTTAAATCAGAAGTTAGAAATTGCAGACGTCCCTTTTGCCTGATATGGACCACGTATAGAGTATCTACTGTACGTGGACAAGCGACTGCAGTGATTTATGAGCATCCTTGGAAAAACTGCAGTGAAATTCAGCAAATCCGAGTGAGAAAGTCCCATCTGTGCTTCCTTTCCACTGATGCTGAGCCCTGGAGGCAGCACAGAGCCAATTGTGGCCCAATTTGCCTTTGTTATCTTTTTGTTTTTACTCAGTGTCGGGGTCAGGGAATCTCCCAAGTGACCAGCGGCAGAAGCAACAGCCATTGGCCCCCGCTGAGAAGCAGTAATTAGAGCCCCCCTTGCGTCTCTTCCTCCTCCTCGTCCTCCGTGTCTGGCGAACCTCTTGCAAAGGGCAAGCGGTCGACAGTACGAACAGCTGCTGATGGGAAAACACTCTTTTTTAGCCATGAATGACCAGTGTTCTTCCGTCCTCCACTTTGTGCAGCAGTGTTTTAGACAGGGATCACATAGGCTTGGACACACATTTTTAATTGGTGTACTGTCTTACTGTTTATATTACCTAATGTCTGACAAACAGGATACGCTCGTAAAATAACTCCCA